>NC_091283.1:4336875-4950000 GCF_032444005.1 Ranitomeya imitator | reverse complement strand
ATTAAAGTACAAAGGTTTGTAACCAAACAAAAAATGGTATTTTTACAAGTGTGAAAAATTTTTTTTTTAAACCATTTCATACTGCCAGTCAACTGATTCTGGAGGAGACATGAAGTAGTCTGCAAAATTGTCCCGCATTCTGGAGACTGCTACTGGACTGCGAAAACTTGTGTTGTGGTAATCCCGCAAGGTGCTTTCTGACACATTATCCTCCAGGGAAACTTGTTCTTTTGATAAAACAAAATTGTGCAGGACAACGCACGCTTTGACCACATCATCGACAGTTTCAGTCTGCAGTTTAATTGCAGTTAGCAGGACTCTCCATTTGGCAGTTAAGATGCCAAAAGCACATTCCACTACTCTTCGTGCTCTGGTTAAGCGGTAATTGTAAATTTTCTTCCTCTGGGTCAGTCCACTACTTCCAAAGGGTTTCAGCAAATGTGGGGAAAGCTGGAAGGCATCATCTCCAACACAAACAAATGGTAATGGTGGACCGGTGGGTCCAGGGAGGGGTCTCTCCATACAAACGACGCCCCATTGGTGAAGTTTTAAAGATTTGTGAGTCGTTTGCGCGTCCATACGCACCGATATCAACAGCGATGAACTTGCATTGTGCGTCGGCTATGGCCATCAACACAATAGAGAAGTACTTCTTGTAGTTGTAAAACTGTGATCCAGAGCCGGAAGGTTTGACGATCCTGATGTGCTTTCCATCAACTGCTCCAACACAATTTGGGAACTGGCAAATTTGATGAAAATTTTGGGCAATCTCCAGCCACCTCTCCTGTGATGGCTCTGGAATGTATTCCACTTGTAGGCACTCCCACAATGCCCGGCAGGTATCTCTGATGATCCCCGAGATGGTGGATATCCCAAGTCGATACTGAAAATGGAGGGATGAGAACGACTCTCCAGTTGCAAGGAATCTGTTAACAAAGGGAAAAGACAATAATTAATAAAAAAATTCAAAAAACAACGTTATAGTTATAAGTCTGATGAATGAGAATCATTTAAAAAAATAAATAACTTACCGAATAGTCACCATGAGACGCTCCACTGGTGATATGGAGAAGCGCATCTGGGTGTCTCGTCTCCGTATACAGACTTCCACTTGGCCCAATAAAATTTCAAAATTTTCAGCTTTCATCCTCACATAGTTGAAGAACTTCTGAGGGTTTTCCCTCAGTTCAATGTAAAGCGTGGAATAAACACCACGGGTCATGCGTTGTGCTGTGATGGATCCACAGCCTTTTCTTCCGCCGCTGCCGCAGGATGCGCAGTCTTTCTTCCTCCCTCTCTCGAACGCTGACTGCCAAACGATTTGCCTCAAAAGTAAAATCCGCATAGATCTTTGCAGTGTTCGCCAGGACTCCTTCCATTTCTGCCACTTTCTCTACAACCTTTCAAAGATGTGGTGTAAATACACACTATATATAGTTTTCCAGTAGTTTCCAGTAGCCAATCACATTGAGATCCTCCTTTTTTAAAAAACGGATCCTTAAAAAAAAACGGTTACAACGGATGGGAAAATGGTCGCAACGGTTCTAACGGATCTGTTTTTTAACGGATCAGGGCAGCTTATCCGTCAAAAAAACGGATCCGTTAGAACCGTTTTCTCAACAAATTTGATGAATCCGTTGATCCGCCACGATGTCGGACCTAACTGATGCCAAACAACTGAAGTGTGAAAGAAGCCTAGCAAGACTTGTCCTGAGGTGAGTGGCACAAGGTGACCAGCTTTAAGGACAAAAGCAGGATTTAGTGTTGGGAGATGGCGGTGCCCATGTGCCTCCATGTGACTGCCCCCAGGGGATATGATGCCATCCTCAGTCCACTGTGGCTTTTATCAGCATCTCAGGATATGGTATTGAATTTGTAAAGTGTGAATTTGACGTCCTATCATGTGAAGAATGGACTCATTGTATCTGCAGGTTATTCTGCGCCTGCTCCATCTCTGTAGTCATTGGACGGGTCGGGATTCATACAGGAACTGGCCATAGTCTTTACATGAGTCGCTAACATGGTTGACGGGGACCATGTCTTCTGGACAGGAACGATGTCTGAACGGGGACGATGGCGGATGGAGATGATGTCTGGACAGGGACGATAGTGGACGGGGATGATGTCTGTACGGGGATGAAGGTGGATGGGGACAATGTTGGACAGGGACGATGTCTGAATTGGGATGATGGTGGATGGGGACAATGTCTGGACAGGGACGATGTCTGAACGGGGACGATGGTGGACAGGGAGGATGTCTGGATGGGATGATGGTAGAAGGGGATGATGTCTGGACAGGGACGATGTCTGGATGGGGATGATGGTGGGGATGTCTGTACGGGGATGATGATGGACAGGGATGATGTCCGTACGAGGACGATGCTGGACGGTAACAATGCTGGATGGGGACTATGATGGAAGGGGACAGTGTCTGGACCGGGACGATGGTGGATGGAGACGATGTCTGAATGGGGACGATGTCTGGACGGGGATGATGGAGAACAAGGATGATAGTGAATGGGGATGATGGTGGATGGGGACGAAGGTGGATGGGGACAATGCTGGGCAGGATGATACCTGGATGGGGACGATGTCTGGACAGAAACGATGTCTGGATGGGGACGATGTCTGGATGAGGATGATGGTGGACGGGGACTATGTCTGTACGGGGATGATGGTGGACAGGGATGATGTCCGTACGAGGACGATACTGGACGGTAACAATGGTGGATGGGGACTATGATGGAAGGGGACAGTGTCTGGATGGGGACGATGGTGGATGGAGACGATGTCTGAATGGGGACGATGTCTGGACGGGGATGATGGTGAACAAGGATGATAGTGGATGGAGATGATGGTGGATGGGGACTATGGTGGAAGGGGACAATGTCTGGATGGGACAATGGTGAACGGGAAGGTGGTGGATGGGGACGATGTCTGGCTTTGGTGATGTGGAGATTTTGGATATGAGTTATCTCCCACTTCTCCATAGATAAGTTGCAGTAAGGAGCGCAGGAGCAGCAATGAAATGTTTGTTTATTTATTATTGTTCTTAATTACAATGATTATCGTTGTTGTTAGCACCACTTGTATGTATAGAAGGCACATCCCCTGCACGGTAATAGAGCTTGTTCGCTATGCAGGTGGCCCATGTGTTTTTGGTTTTATTACGGTAATAGAGCCGTCTGCATGTTTTCTCCTGTTTTTTGCCTGAAGAGAGTCGGTGCCCAGATATGAGGGGACAGTGAGCCCGGTCCTTCCTTCATCCTGATGCCTAATGATCATGTGACGTAATTACCTGGAATAATAAAGGCTACATATAAAGTAGACATTGCATACACGTGTATGAGATGACTGTCACAGGTACGCCTCGTGTGTGATATCCAGCACCAGCGCTTTGTTCAGCGAAGGTTCCTGGAAGTCACGGACAAAACCCCGAGGTCACTTCCGATTATTGCTCTTAACTAAGCTTTTATTTCTTATTTTCTGCTATTTACACCAGTGTAACACAGAGCATTCAATTTCATCTCCCACTCAGAAGGGAAAGCAAACGTTCAGCATTGTGATTATTCTCAGCATAATGGAGTAATTAGATGGAGGAGGTGCAGAGAATTTATAGAGCTCTTGGTCGTATCCACCAGTTCAAGGTTACTTTATACTGGAGCCATTCCAGTGACTGCAGCCGCAGCATCTGCCAGCCGCCAGGTTTATACACCGCACCTCCTAAATGGGAAATATATGGCATCGAGAGAAAGGTTTGTCAGATATTTTACAATTATGACTAAATATAAAGTCATAGACGCCTTAAATCGAGTCGAAAATGACAAATGTCATCAAAAGAAAAGACGAGGAACATAAGGAAATCAGATTTTTATTTAAAAATAATATGTTTGGGATATTTCTATGAAGTCGTCTGGATCTTCCTTTCTATAAACTATTCATGAATACATATATTTTCAATATTCCTTCATAAATATGCAGCGTGCAGCCGTCAATCAGAGCAAGAAATAAAATTGAGTTATCAAAGATTGTTGATTATTTCATGTAACTTTGGCATGTGAAATGTGATAAAATATTGTATGTAGGGAGCCCCTGTCACATACGTTTATTGTAACGGGGTTTTTATAGAAAGGATTCACGCATGTACTATACAGCTGACTCACTGAGTGGTTACAATGTCACATTTCTACATGTATCTGTTCCGATCATTTTCGGTGGTTCAGTCCCGTCTTGTAGTCACGTGTCTGTGCTCAAGAGAGGCCGGACATGTGCTGTGGAAGTGGCCACCCACGAGGGGCTCTGCGCTCAAGAGAGGCCGGACATGTGCTGTGGAAGTGGCCACCCACGAGGGGCTCTGCGCTCCAGAGAGGCCGGACATGTGCTGTGGAAGTGGCCACCCACGAGGGGCTCTGCGCTCCAGAGAGGCCGGACATGTGCTGTGGAAGTGGCCACCCACGAGGGGCTCTGCGCTCCAGAGAGGCCGGACATGTGCAGTGGAAGTGGCCACCCATGAGGGGCTCTGCGCTTCAGAGAGGCCGGACATGTGCTGTGGAAGTGGCCACCCACGAGGGGCTCTGCGCTCCAGAGAGGCCGGACATGTGCAGTGGAAATGGCCACCCATGAGGGGCTCTGTGCTCCAGAGAGGCCAGACATGTGCAGTGGAAGTGGCCACCCACGAGGGGCTCTGCGCTCCAGAGAGGCCGGACATGTGCAGTGGAAGTGGCCACCCATGAGGGGCTCTGCGCTCCAGAGAGGCCGGACATGTGCGGTGGAAGTGGCCACCCACGAGGGGCTCTGCGCTCCAGAGAGGCCGGACATGTGCGGTGGAAGTGGCCACCCACGAGGGGCTCTGTGCTCCAGAGAGGCCGGACATGTGCGGTGGAAGTGGCCACCCACGAGGGGCTCTGTGCTCCAGAGAGGCCGGACATGTGCTGTGGAAGTGGCCACCCACGAGGGGCTCTGCGCTCCAGAGAGGCCGGACATGTGCTGTGGAAGTGGCCACCCACGAGGGGCCCTGTGCTCCAGAGAGGCTGGACATGTGCAGTGGAAGTGGCCACCCACAAGGGGCTCTGTGCTCCAGAGAGGTCGGACATGTGCAGTGGAAGTGGCCACCCACGAGGGGCTCTGCGCTCCAGAGAGGCCGGACATGTGCATTGGAAGTGGCCACCCACGAGGGGCTACTGGCGGGTCCTGTGGACAATCACAATGTCCATTGATGCAGCCAGTGGACCAATAACGTGAAGCCCCGGAGCCCCAATGCTAAATCTCCTGCAGGAGATACATGAGCCAAATTGGCCTTTTAGGCCCCTTACCAGGCTTAGGTGTGACAGCAACCCCTGCCCCCTCTACAGTAGTGCTCCAGAATAAAGAGCAGGCTCAGTGGCCTGGTCAAGCTACAGGTGCCCCATAATAGCAACTATTTTTGAGCTTTTTAGCCATCGTTATTATGTGCAAGCAATCATTTTACTTTTCTATTGCCATCTTCTATTCTCAGAGACGTTTACTTCGTCTTCTGTACATCCTGGCCACCATTTAGGCTGCATGTTTCTCCAATGCAATCTTATGACAGCCTTGGTGTCAGTCTCATAAGCAGACACACAGAAGCTGCTGGTGGTCCCATTGGGCAGAAGAGGACCAGAAGACCATCATACTTACCATCCTCTGCCATTCCCAGCGCTATTCCTGTCCTCTTCTGCACCATATAGTAACATAGTAGCATAGCTAGCAAGGCCGAAAAAAGACATGTGTCCATCCAGTTCAGCCTATATTCCATCATAATAAATCCCCAGATCTACGTCCTTCTACAGAACCAAATAATTGTATGATACAATATTGTTCTGCTCCAGGAAGACATCCAGGCCTCTCTTGAACCCCTCGATTGAGTTCGCCATCACCACCTCCTCAGGCAAGCAATTCCAGATTCTCACTGCCCTAACAGTAAAGAATCCTCTTCTATGTTGGTGGAAAAACCTTCGCTCCTCCAGACGCAAAGAATGCCCCCTTGTGCCCGTCACCTTCCTTGGTAGAAACAGATCCTCGGAGAGATATTTGTATTGTCCCCTTATATACTTACACATGGTTATTGGATCACCCCTCAGACTTATTTCTAGACTAAATAATCCTAATTTTCTAATCTCTCTTTGTATTGTAGTTCCCCCATCCCCTTTATTAATTTTGTTGCCCTCCTTTGTACTCTCTCTAGTTCCATTATATCCTTCCTGAGCACCGGTGCCCAAAACTGTGCACAGTACTTCATGTGCGGTCTAACCAGGGATTTGTACAGAGGCAGTATAATGCTCTCATCATGTGTATGCACCCCATGATCCTGTTTGCCTTGGCGGCTGCTGCCTGGCACTGGCTGCTCCAGGTAAGTTTATCGTTAACTAGGATCCCCAAGTCCTTCTCCATGTCAGATTTATCCAGACCGTCATTGTTTTCTTTGCGGCCTGAAAGTCCCTTTTTCAGCACAATCCTATCAGACTTTCATAGGATGGCATTGAGAAAATGACTTTGAGGACAGTGTATAGGGTCATTGGTTGATACAGAAGAGGATTGGAAGATGCAGAGCATACATTATAGTAATACGTGCACTGTTCACATAATATAATATTGGCTACAGACCTAGGAAATGAGAAAAATGACCAGAGTGCTACCTGAACTGCTCGAAGTAGCAGGAGTGAATTTGAAGCTGGAGAACAAACATCCCATATACTGTGCTTGCTCTGAGGGCCTTCTGCCATTTTGGCACATTTCCAGAATGCAGCACTAGATGGGACATCAGTCACTATCCACCTCGCACTGCTTTATCTATATATAAGAAAGATGGGATCCTTTTTTTCTCTATGTTCCTATAGGGAGGAGAGAACCTGTGTAGGATGCCCCTCCCCTGAGGAACCACAATATCAGCATAGGGGGTTAGGATCTAGCTAAATTATCTCAGTGTTATTGGAATGGTATGATTGGGGAAATAGACCCCATATCCATAGTGTTTGCTATGAGACACTCTTCTGACATTTGATTTGGGTTGTTTTCCCAATTCAGGGGGGGAAAACTGATTTGCATCACATAAATTGGTGTGAATTGAGTCTTGTAAGGCTACGTTCACATTTACATAGTAACATAGTAACATAGTTAGTAAGGCCGAAAAAAGACATTTGTCCATCCAGTTCAGCCTATATTCCATCATAATAAATCCCCAGATCTACGTCCTTCTACAGAACCTAATTGTATGATACAATATTGTTCTGCTCCAGGAAGACATCCAGGCCTCTCTTGAACCCCTCGACTGAGTTCGCCATCACCACCTCCTCAGGCAAGCAATTCCAGATTCTCACTGCCCTAACAGTAAAGAATCCTCTTCTATGTTGGTGGAAAAACCTTCTCTCCTCCAGACGCAAAGAATGCCCCCTTGTGCCCGTCACCTTCCTTGGTATAAACAGATCCTCAGCGAGATATTTGTATTGTCCCCTTATATACTTATACATGGTTATTAGATCACCCCTCAGTCGTCTTTTTTCTAGACTAAATAATCCTAATTTCGCTAATCTATCTGGGTATTGTAGTTCTCCCATCCCCTTTATTAATTTTGTTGCCCTCCTTTGTACTCTCTCTAGTTCCATTATATCCTTCCTGAGCACCGGTGCCCAAAACTGGACACAGTACTCCATGTGCGGTCTAACTAGGGATTTGTACAGAGGCAGTATAATGCTCTCATCATGTGTATCCAGACCTCTTTTAATGCACCCCATGATCCTGTTTGCCTTGGCAGCTGCTGCCTGGCACTGGCTGCTCCAGGTAAGTTTATCATTAACTAGGATCCCCAAGTCCTTCTCCCTGTCAGATTTACCCAGTGGTTTCCCATTCAGTGTGTAATGGTGACATTGATTCCTTCTTCCCATGTGTATAACCTTACATTTATCATTGTTAAACCTCATCTGCCACCTTTCAGCCCAAGTTTCCAACTTATCCAGATCCATCTGTAGCAGAATACTATCTTCTCTTGTATTAACTGCTTTACATAGTTTTGTATCATCTGCAAATATCGATATTTTACTGTGTAAACCTTCTACCAGATCATTAATGAATATGTTGAAGAGAACAGGTCCCAATACTGACCCCTGCGGTACCCCACTGGTCACAGCGACCCAGTTAGAGACTATACCATTTATAACCACCCTCTGCTTTCTATCACTAAGCCAGTTACTAACCCATTTACACACATTTTCCCCCAGACCAAGCATTCCCATTTTGTGTACCAACCTCTTGTGCGGCACGGTATCAAACGCTTTGGAAAAATCGAGATATACCACGTCCAATGACTCACCGTGGTCCAGCCTATAGCTTACCTCTTCATAAAAACTGATTAGATTGGTTTGACAGGAGCGATTTCTCATAAACCCATGCTGATATGGAGTTAAACAGTTATTCTCATTGAGATAATCCAGAATAACATCCCTCAGAAACCCTTCAAATATTTTACCAACAATAGAGGTTAGACTTACTGGCCTATAATTTCCAGGTTCACTTTTAGAGCCCTTTTTGAATATTGGCCCCACATTTGCTATGCGCCAGTCCTGCGGAACAGACCCTGTCGCTATAGAGTCCCTAAAAATAAGAAATAATGGTTTATCTATTACATTACTTAGTTCTCTTAGTACTCGTGGGTGTATGCCATCCGGACCCGGAGATTTATCTATTTTAATCTTATTTAGCCGGTTTCGCACCTCTTCTTGGGTTAGATTGGTGACCCTTAATATAGGGTTTTCATTGTTTCTTGGGATTTCACCTAGCATTTCATTTTCCACCGTGAATACTGTGGAGAAGAAGGTGTTTAATATGTTAGCTTTTTCCTCGTCATCTACAACCATTCTTTCCTCACTATTTTTTAAGGGGCCTACATTTTCAGTTTTTATTCTTTTACTATTGATATAGTTGAAGAACAGTTTGGGATTAGTTTTACTCTCCTTAGCAATGTGCTTCTCTGTTTCCTTTTTGGCAGCTTTAATTAGTTTTTTAGATAAAGTATTTTTCTCCCTATAGTTTTTTAGAGCTTCAATGGTGCCATCCTGCTTTAGTAGTGCAAATGCTTTCTTTTTACTGTTAATTGCCTGTCTTACTTCTTTGTTTAGCCACATTGGGTTTTTCCTATTTCTAGTCCTTTTATTCCCACAAGGTATAAACCGCTTACACTGCCTATTTAGGATGTTCTTAAACATTTCCCATTTATTATCTGTATTCTCATTTCTGAGGATATTGTCCCAGTCTACCAGATTAAGGGCATCTCTAAGCTGTTCAAACTTTGCCTTCCTAAAGTTCAATGTTTTTGTGACTCCCTGTTTTTGCGTTGTTGGGCGCAGCGTCGTCGATGGATATCGACACATGCGTCATGCGCCCCTATCTTTAACATGGGGGGCGCATGGACATGCGCCCGTACGCGTTGTAATGCGTTTTACAACGCATGCATCATTTTGACGCACAAGATAGGGAGCAGACGACGCTACTTGTAGCGTTTTCCCTGCGCCGAATTTCCTGATCTTTACTATTTTATGACAATGCATGCGTCACAAAACGCTGCGTTGTGTATATGCGTTGTGGGTTGCGTCGACGACGCTGCGCCCAACAACGCAAATGTGAACGTAGTCTAAGGCTGGTTTCACATTTGCGTTTTTTGCCGCTGCGTTTTAGCGCAAAAAAAGCATGCTTTTTTTCCCTACACTTAACATTAAAAACGCATGCGTTTTTTTGCATGCGTTTTGCCGCGTTTTGCCGCCGCATGCGTCTTTTCTATGCATGCGTTGTGTTGCAGAAATGCAACATGTAGTAATTTCTAGTGGTGTTTTCTTGCCGCAAAATAGAAAAACACAAGAATACACACTAATAAGCCAACCCCAAACCCTAACCCTAAGGTATCCTAACCCTAACCCTAACCCTAAGGGATCTTAACCCTAACCCTAAGGGTTAGTGTTAGGGTTAGGATCCCTTAGGGTTAGGGATAGGGTTAGGGTTAGGTATAGGGTTAGGGTTAGGATCCCTTCGGGTTAGGGTTAGGGATAGGGTTAAGTTTAGGGTTAGGATCCCTAGGGTTAATAGGGATCCTAACACTAACCCTAACCCTAGCTATTTCTGTTTAAAGTGGGTTTTCTTGTTGATTTTGATGATTGGCAGCTGTCAGACACTTCTCATCATGCGTTTTAAAAACGCAAATGCAGGAAAAAACGCATATAAATGCATCAAAACGCCGCGTTTGTATTAAAATGCAGCGTTTTAACGCGTTTACATGCGTTTTTTTCACCACATGCGTTTGCGTTTAAAATGCTGCATTTTTAAACGCAAATGTGAAACCAGCCTAAGAAGGGCATGACTCATTTGACTCCGCTGTGGGGGTCTAGTAAACATGGAAGACACGTCTGGAAGAGACCGGAGGCCCGGTACAGTGATGGAAGACAGAAGATCCGATCGGAGGGGCTGCAGTGGCAGGACAGGTAATAGCGGAGGGTCTGGCAGGAGGTGAAACAGATAAAACTAAGAAACTCCAGCTTTATATAAATTCACCGAACAAAACAACTGCGGAAAGTTTCTCAATTACCCATAAATACCCATAGAATCGGAGGCAGTTACAAATTCATCAAACTTATATAAGGCACAGGACACGCACAATTATAATTGAACGGAAGCCCCTGGAATAGCCGCCATCTGCCCTCACCTCTGTCAGTGCCGTGACAGACCCGAGTGCTCGCTCTGCTATTAATATATGATACAATGTCACCTGCCAACTGCAACTTTCAAGCTTCTTTAAATTGTGTTTCTCAAGGTCCAAACAACATCATTTATTCATCAGTTAAAAGGACTGAAGTCGCATAAAGTGCCATAAAAATACTATGGAAATGTAAATATTTCAGACAGTTTTCATGGATGATGCATGTGTTTTATATTGCCTAGTATATACTTGTACAGCCAGCATAAAAATGTAATGACTTGTGTGCATGTATAATTGTAGAGCTTTCTTATTTGTATGGATGCTGCTTAACAACCTTATAACCTTATGATTTCAAAGAAAATAAAGCATATTTTTCATTAAACTAGCAATTAAACAACGTCATATTTACTTTAGGATACAAATAAGTAACACAAGTTAAATATGTTGATTGTTATCATTACAAGAAGGCATAAAAAAGAACCTTAAATACAAATACACCCCAAAGCAATACAGATAAAAGTATCACACATCAGTGCAATAAAGAAAACCTGTCATCAGAAAACAGCCCATCGTAGAAACTTATTGCATCAAACCGGCTACATATCTGGGATCACCAGGAAATCCAAATAACTGGCACCAGTAGAAAGAAACACAAATGGCAACAACCAGTAAGAAAAATAATAATCAGGTAATTGCCAAGTATAAACGAAGTGGAGTTGGCTCCAATAAGGAAGGTATTTCCATTCTAAAGAGCTTTCAAGGATTCTTGATAAAAAGCCATTTTGTCCAAAAAAGCTGCTATATAATAAATGTAACATTACTTGGTATTCAATGACTGATCGCAAAAGGTATGTATATACACAGCAGAGAGTATAAAGAGTTGGTGCTAACTAAAGGTATCAGAATCACGATCTCGAACTGAGCAAGTCCCAATAGTCGCATGCTCGTTTCAAGTAACGAGTATTATGGGAGTCAATGGGAAAGTCAAGTTTTTGTCCGTCAGACCCTACAAGGAGGTCTGGGGGGTAAGGAAAATGTTCAAATGGATGGGAAAAGTGGTGAATGGAAGGAGAACAGCACGAGGAAGACCCCTGAAAGCATCTCTGACTAACAGATCACTGCTGAGAACAATGGGGTCACACTTTTACGGCACTTTAAAGACTGACAATAAAATAGTGTACGGCTTGCAAAATCCCGGGTGAAACACCTCAAACCACAAGCGTCATACAAAGTCCAGGCCAAAGATGAAAAACGAGGTGGCACTCTGTGGTGCAGTAAAACAATCCTTTCTTTAATCAACACAAGTAGTACATGGATGAAGGGGAGCAAGTGCAGCGGAGGACAACAGCTGTTTAACGTGACCAGATGCTTCAACGGGTCTAAGTATGAGACACCTGGACCTGTTGAAGCATCTAATCGATGTGAAATGGCCATCGTCCTCTGCTACCAATGTTCCCCTGCATCCATCTACTGCTTGTATTGAATAAAGAAAATATTGTTTTACTGCATCACGGAATGCCTCCTATTTTTTCTTCTTTGGCCTGGAAAAATTTAAGTAAAGCAAAATTGACATTTTTATTAAATATTAAAAATTTCAGTGTAATTTATGCAGGAAGCAAGAACTAGATGAGAAAAAGTAGATGGAAGATGGACTCAGATATGCCCTGTATAAGACATAAAGGAGGACCTCATACACATTCTGTTCAAATTGTCATGTACTGGTACTACTAAACTCATAAAGGCTATGCACTAAGTGCAAAGTCTGCCAATATTTACAAGCAGGGTAATCCATATACCCTTGAAGGCACCAACTGTAGTACATCATTAAAGTATTCTGAACAAAGTATAGTTCTTGTCCTCATACACTCATAAAAGTTTTGCACAGTGCAAAGCCTTCCAAAAATTACAAGCGGGGTCATCATACACCATTCAAGGCAGCAACTGTAGTACCTCATTCAGATATTATGGACAAAGTGTAGTTGTGGTACTCCTACACTGATAAAGGCTCTGCACGTAGTGCAAAGCCAGGAAAAAAAACTATAGGCAGGCTCATCCATAGACCCTTGAAGAAAAGCCATAAACAAGATAAGGATGGTAATGCAGTCATCCATAGAGCGTTGAAGGCAACAGCTAGAGGGCCTCATTAAAATATTTTGAAAGTGTAGTTGATGTACTCCTACACTCATAAAGACTTTGTACAAAGTGCAAAGCTTGTGGAGTCTTCAAAGTCTTGGAGAACTGCACAAATGTCAGACATCCATGCCCACACGTCAGTTATGGTGGAGGATGACCAGAATACAGATGGGTGTTTTGGAGTGAGTATTCCACAAGTGGCCTCTGCTGTTCATAAAGGAAGTGTTTTTAGGAGTTTTCTATACCACCATAATGTAACAAGAACCATGTTAAACTTTATGGATGACTAACTGAATCCATAAAAAATTTGGGAACTTTTGGGGGAATGTTATAGGCCACCAAAATTTAACATAAAGCATGTAATACTGTATGGATAAGTAATCAAATGCAGACACATTTTCAATGCTTTTTTTAAGTCTTATTTACCACCAAAATGTACTACAAAGCACCTAATACTCTATGGATGAGTAATTGAATCCAGACATATTTGTCAATACTTTTTTGGAGTGCTATATATCACCTTAATATCACAGAAAGCACCTAATACTCTATTCATGAGTAATTTAATCCAAACAAATTTTCAATGCTTTTTTGGAGTGTTATATACCACCAAAATGTAACAGAAAGCACCTAATTCTCTATTTATGACAAACAGAATCCAAATTGTTCAATGCTTTTTGGCGTGTTATATACCAATGAAATGTAACATAAAGCACGTAATACTGTATGGATGAGCAATTGAATCAAGGAAAAAATTTGAACTGAAATATTTTGAAAGTGTAGTTGATGTACTTATACAATCATAAAGGCTTTGCAGAAAGTGCAAAGGCAGGAAAAAAATATAAAGAAGATTATCAATAGACCCCTAAAAGGCAACAACTTGCAGGCGTCATTCAAATATTTTGAAAGTGTAGTTCTTGAACCCCTACCCTCATAAAGGCTTTGCAGAAATTGCAAAGTCCAAGAAGAGGTGCGAAACCGGCTAAAAAAGATTAAAATAGATAAATCTCCGGGTCCGGATGGCATACACCCACGAGTACTAAGAGAACTAAGTAATGTAATAGATAAACCATTATTTCTTATTTTTAGGGACTCTATAGCGACAGGGTCTGTTCCGAAGGATTGGCGCATAGCAAATGTGGTGCCAATATTCAAAAAGGGCTCTAAAAGTGAACCTGGAAATTATAGGCCAGTGAGTCTAACCTCTATTGTTGGTAAAATATGTGAAGGGTTTCTGAGGGATGTTATTCTGGATTATCTCAATGAGAATAACTGTTTAACTCCATATCAGCATGGGTTTATGAGAAATCGCTCCTGTCAAACCAATCTAATCAGTTTTTATGAAGAGGTAAGCTATAGGCTGGACCACGGTGAGTCATTGGACGTGGTATATCTCGATTTTTCCAAAGCGTTTGATACCGTGCCGCACAAGAGGTTGGTACACAAAATGAGAATGCTTGGTCTGGGGGAAAATGTGTGTAAATGGGTTAGTAACTGGCTTAGTGATAGAAAGCAGAGGGTGGTTATAAATGGTATAGTCTCTAACTGGGTCGCTGTGACCAGTGGGGTACCGCAGGGGTCAGTATTGGGACCTGTTCTCTTCAACATATTCATTAATGATCTGGTAGAAGGTTTACACAGTAAAATATCAATATTTGCAGATGATACAAAACTATGTAAAGCAGTTAATACAAGAGAAGATAGTATTCTGCTACAGATGGATCTGGATAAGTTGGAAACTTGGGCTGAAAGGTGGCAGATGAGGTTTAACAATGATAAATGTAAGGTTATACACATGGGAAGAGGGAATCAATATCACCATTACACACTGAACGGGAAACCACTGGGTAAATCTGACAGGGAGAAGGACTTGGGGATCCTAGTTAATGATAAACTTACCTGGAGCAGCCAGTGCCAGGCAGCAGCTGCCAAGGCAAACAGGATCATGGGGTGCATTAAAAGAGGTCTGGATACACATGATGAGAGCATTATACTGCCTCTGTACAAATCCCTAGTTAGACCGCACATGGAGTACTGTGTCCAGTTTTGGGCACCGGTGCTCAGGAAGGATATAATGGAACTAGAGAGAGTACAAAGGAGGGCAACAAAATTAATAAAGGGGATGGGAGAACTACAATACCCAGATAGATTAGCGAAATTAGGATTATTTAGTCTAGAAAAAAGACGACTGAGGGGCGATCTAACAACCATGTATAAGTATATAAGGGGACAAATATCTCGCTGAGGATCTGTTTATACCAAGGAAGGTGACGGGCACAAGGGGGCATTCTTTGCGTCTGGAGGAGAGAAGGTTTTTCCACCAACATAGAAGAGGATTCTTTACTGTTAGGGCAGTGAGAATCTGGAATTGCTTGCCTGAGGAGGTGGTGATGGCGAACTCAGTCGAGGGGTTCAAGAGAGGCCTGGATGTCTTCCTGGAGCAGAACAATATTGTATCATACAATTAGGTTCTGTAGAAGGACGTAGATCTGGGGATTTATTATGATGGAATATAGGCTGAACTGGATGGACAAATGTCTTTTTTCGGCCTTACTAACTATGTTACTATGTTACTATGTAAGTCAGAAAAAAATTATAAGGAGGCTAATAGAGTAATTCTCTTCAGGTGTCCTCTTCTTCTCCTTCTTTGGGAACCTGGAAGCCTTCACCTGCATCCTGAAGCCCGATTCCCAGGAGCCTGGGCGGTAAATGACCTGCCTTCAAATAGTGCCGGAGCCCCCAACATGTAGAAATGGGCGACAGCCCCCTGTGTTACCTGCACCATCTGCCACCTCAAGGAACCTCTCTCAAGCCAATTCACTCCTCAAAAAGGGTTCATCCTGCTCCCTTCCTTCTTGGATCACACACACACTGCATATCAGCGATGTTGCCACTCCATTTTGAGGAACATGACCCTGGTTTCAGCAGTCACCTCTTGCAGCCTTCGAGGCAAGTGTTCCTTCTCTACTGCTCCCTGTTTGAATGAGAAGTGATGACGGGGCTCAATCTCTTCGATAGGCCCCCATTTCCGCTGCTGGTCATAAATAGTGACCTCCCCCCCCGAATACCAACTGTTGATGTCATGTATCTAGAAGGCCTGCTAGAATTTATGCAGCTTTGGTTCTGTCTCTCCTACTAGCCAAGGTCTGCTAGTCCGCTCACCAGTTCCTGGATCATGGCTCTCCCTTCTGCGGTCTGCAAGAACTACAGCAGTGAAGCCTGCATCCTGGGTTTGGGCCTGGTTTGTGTCTGGATCGGCGCTTGGTGGGTTTGAAAAAATGGACAGTTCCTGACCACAGGCTCCTGCCACCCAGCTGTCGTGCCAAATTGGTCTGGCCCCAAGTAGGAGAAGAAGGCAGAAAAGATGACTGCACTTAGGTAGCAGGTTGGACTAATAAGGAGAAAAAAAATACAAAGTCACAAATGTTACTAATTAAGAATCTGATATTAAAGTTTAGAAAGAGGACGCAGGCTCGAAGGTCTGAAAAAACTGCAACAACCTGCCTTTAAAGTTTTGAAAACTTTCGAATCTACTTTTGTACCTAGAAGACAATGGTTGACAGCTATAAAAGATTGAGTTCACTCTTCCAGTTTCTTTGCGTTCTTGTACAATATCCTTTTGGTAGAGTTGCCAGGATTTCTAAAAGTAATGTTCAGCTGTTAATAAAGTCTTGTAAACACAATGTTGACATGAAGACTCCGACATTATTCCCCGAAGTCACATATCTAATATTTGTGGATGAAGCCGCGTATCTTAAATATTTGGTCTAGAGTAAAGTATCGGTTTAAAAATGACATATTTGTTTTTGTTTTCTTCTCACAGCATAAGGCACCGTATATTAATTAGTCTATTTACATGAGTTCCTAATTTAGAGGAGCAAAACTTGCCTTTAGCTAGCAAATAATTGGAATTACAATTGCTGGTGATATCACAAGCTTGCTAATTAAATCTGGCTTCATCAAATCGCTCTTGAAGAAAAAATGGGCATTATTCGATTCTGAGGCGCTCTAGGTCTTTTACTTCCCTTGCCACCACCAGGGGTTTGTGTCTGATTAACACAATTTTAACAAGATATCCTCTGAGCAACACTTTATGAATTCCGGGACTTGAAAAAACATCTCCACGATGTGTCAGGACTCGGTGTACTTTGTAATGTGTGTGTCGGGTCACACTGAGGAAGTCACAGCGAGGAAGCTGACGCTCATTTTCTTGTCGAGTAAACAGTAATTATAAGGTTTTTTTCATAATATGACAGAGCGGTTACTACATGCTTTACACCAATTAATATTAATTGTAGAGAGGTGTCCAGACATGAACCTCGGACCATTCGGCCCGTCAGTGAATTACATGCGGTTCAAGCATCGCTAAACTCTATGACCCACATTGGTTCCGCAGTTTATACCATAGACTTGTGCGGCTACAATGTTTCACGCGATGATGTGCCACATCAGAGATGTTACATTTGCCACATTTTTGGGTGTGGACAAGAAAATTGAGCTTGATCTTAAAATGAAAAATAGAATTTTTAGCCAGAATAGGGGAAAATGGTGAGAACTTTGAACTTTTTGGACTTGGTGAAAACTTTCTCAGTGTAACAAAGCTGAAAACTAGTGATGATGACTGATGAGCAAATGTGCTGAAATTTAAGTCAGCAGATCACTCAAATTTGGTCACTAGATTACATGTGTATCAAACTTGTTAGATTCCTTCCCTTGTCGATTCCCCCCATTTCCTTGTAGATTGTGAGCTTGCGAGCAGGGACCTCACTCCTAATGTCACTGTTTAAATTGTCTTAACTTGTACTGAATTTATTGTCTGTACATGTCCCTGCTTAATTGTAAAGTGCTGCGGAATATGTTGGCGCTATATAAATAAAAATTATTATTATTATTATTATTGTAATGTTCCTTATTACAGTGTAGGGTATCAGACTCCAGAGCATAATACATGTAGAGTAAAAATATATAATGCTTATCATGATGACCACCAGTCCCGCTGCCACTACACCAGCCAGTCCTCTGCGCAGCTCCGTTCTGCCACTCATTCCTTTGGCGCCATGCACGACATCCTCCTCAGCTCTTCTGCGTCCTCCACTCTCCACGTCTCACCGTGATGCCATTATGTCAGATGTCTAGAAGCCGCAGACCATGAAGATGACAGAAGAGCCAAAGAGGATCTCGTGTACAGTGCCCAATGGAAGAAAAACCAGAGGAAGCTGCACAGAGGCCCAAGTGGGGGACTGCCCTGGTGGATCAAGTGAACTGTGAAGAGGATTTTTTTTCACCTCTTTCCTTCCTCTTTCGAAATCTCATGAAGCGAAGATAGTCCACATTTTTGTCGTTACGAGAGATAGTTGAATTTTACTCTAACCAATTAATTAATGTCTAATAGTAACAATTTATTTTCCTGACTGTTGGGTGAAATGCACCACATTTGTTAAGGCCTTTCAACAGTTTGCTAAGAATTACTTCCACTATCTCTGTTGTTCCCACTGGCATACAATCTGCAGCCCATGTCAGCACGAGTCGTCACTTAGCGGAGGATAAAGGTCTTTATCCAGTAAGGCTGGTTTCACATTTGCGTTTTTTGCCGCTGCGTTTTTCCGCAAAAAAACGCATGCGTTTTTTTCTTATACTTAACATTAAAAACGCATGCTTTTTTTGAATGCGTTTTGTCGCGTTTTGCCACTGCATGCGTCTTTTGTATGCATGCGTTGTTTTGCAGAAATGCAACCTGTAGCATTTTTAGCAGCGTTTTTTGCGGCAAAAAAACCTATTGATGTCTATGTAAACGCATGCGTTTTTAAGCACATGTGTTTGTTTGCGTTAAAAACGCATGCGTTTTAAAAAAAAAAAACCATAAAACACACTATTATGTCACCCCCCACCATAAAGGTGATAAAGGGATCCTAACCCTAACCCTAACCATGAGGCTAAAGGGATCCTAACCCTACCCCTAACCCTAAGCCTAAAGGGTTCCTAACCCTAACCCTAAAGGGTTCCTAACCCTAACCCTAAAGGGATTAGGGTTAGGGTTAGGGGTAGGGTTAGGGGTAGGGTTAGGGTTAGGATCCCTTTAGGGTTAGGGTTACGATCCCTACCCCTACCCATACCCCTAACCTTAACCCTAGCTATTTCTGTTTATAGTGGGTTTTTTACTTTATTTTGATGAAAAAACGCATGCTAACGCGTCAAAACGCCGCATTTTTTTCACCACATGCAAAAACGCATGCGTCTAAAAAACGCGGCATTTACATGCGTTTACATGCGTTTTTCCACCATGCGTTTTTTTTTTTAAACGCATGCGTTTTAAAACGCAAGTGTGAAACCAGCCTAAGACTGGCGTTTTCATGTCATTTTAGGTGGGAATTTTGTGAACCGGATTCAACCAGTGTAATAAATGTGGACTAAAATGGTTATTGAAGGACACGTTCTCACTGATATTTGCCTGAGGGGAAGAGTCGTGAAGATCCTAATAATTTGCTGTAGGACGGATTGGAAACATAATATCAGCTCCTTCCTCCTGTAGTTCTTGTCTCTGCTTCTTCTTTGTACAAAACTGAAGAATAAATTCTCTTATAAATTACTATTTATTACCACAATTCAGGGCAGGGAGCCATAAACTGGAGGAAATAAGGACAATGACCATGGACTGGATACTAAACAGTAAGGAGGCATCGTGTCAATGGTCGGCACAAGTGCAGATGGGAGCGGTCACCGACGACAGCTGCTCCTTCTGCTCATGAAACGTTGTTTCCTTACTTTGGCTTCACTATTGGACAGAATGGTAGCCATCACGTATGAGGCCATTCAGGCAGACAGCACTCTCCATAAAGGATGATTCCTTAAAACATCAAGCTTATTCCCTATCTTATGGATACGATATAACTCGCTGTTCGCTACTCGAGAAGCGCACCTGCCTATACCAAAGAAGAGGCTTCTATCAGATCACAGCTGCACTGACCAAATCGCACATAGCTAAGACATAGGAATTTAAAGGGGTTGTCCACAACTTTATATTAATGATCCAATCCTTGGGCCGGGGTGACACCACAATACTTTCTCTCATACGAGAACATTGGGCCAATTATGCTAATCACATTGTGATCAGAGTGTAATCCAATTTTCTCAGATGTGGGAAAGATGGAACAAAAAGAATTTCTATCTTTTACATTCGGTCAGTCCATGAGAATTGGATGTCACTCAAGTGCGGTCCATTTTTTTGACGGACCCATTGACTTGCATGGCTGAGTGTGATCTCATTTATGGATGCAACTAACGCATGCTGCAATCTTTCCTTGGACGGACTCAGTCCGATTTAAAACTTGGACATATGCACGATCCCATAGAATAACACTGGTCCGACGGAATTCCAAAGGGTTTTTTTTTTTTATATCATACATGGACCAAAAATATGGTTGTCTGCACGAGCCTTTAGAATAAGACATTAATGTTAGATTGGAAGGGGCTCAACCCCCAAACCCCTCACTATGACCTACATGACGAGCCAGAACAGCTCGGCATAGTAACATAGTAACATAGTAACATAGTTAGTAAGGCCGAAAAAAGACATTTGTCCATCCAGTTCAGCCTATATTCCATCATAATAAATCCCCAGATCTACGTCCTTCTACAGAACCTAATAATTGTATGATACAATATTGTTCTGCTCCAGGAAGACATCCAGGCCTCTCTTGAACCCCTCGACTGAGTTCGCCATCACCACCTCCTCAGGCAAGCAATTCCAGATTCTCACTGCCCTAACAGTAAAGAATCCTCTTCTATGTTGGTGGAAAAACCTTCTCTCCTCCAGACGCAAAGAATGCCCCCTTGTGCCCGTCACCTTCCTTGGTATAAACAGATCCTCAGCGAGAGATTTGTATTGTCCCCTTATATACTTATACATGGTTATTAGATCGCCCCTCAGTCGTCTTTTTTCTAGACTAAATAATCCTAATTTCGCTAATCTATCTGGGTATTGTAGTTCTCCCATCCCCTTTATTAATTTTGTTGCCCTCCTTTGTACTCTCTCTAGTTCCATTATATCCTTCCTGAGCACCGGTGCCCAAAACTGGACACAGTACTCCATGTGCGGTCTAACTAGGGATTTGTACAGAGGCAGTATAATGCTCTCATCATGTGTATCCAGACCTCTTTTAATGCACCCCATGATCCTGTTTGCCTTGGCAGCTGCTGCCTGGCACTGGCTGCTCCAGGTAAGTTTATCATTAACTAGGATCCCCAAGTCCTTCTCCCTGTCAGATTTACCCAGTGGTTTCCCGTTCAGTGTGTAATGGTGACATTGATTCCTTCTTCCCATGTGTATAACCTTACAATTATCATTGGCACTGTACCCTTATTAATGGCTCCTCCTAAGCTTCACCGCTGAACCCCCACTGAAGCCAACGGGGATTCCACAAGTCGGACCCTCCACCAGCCAACATCACACTGCACCTTCGTTAGTGAAGCCATCATGAATATTCACCATAGCGACCTTTCCTTTCATGAGTTGCTTTTTTTTTAAATTGTAAAGTTGCCTGTTTTCACAAGTATCTTTCAATATTAGAGTACCGTAATTGTGCACCCCCAATCTTGCTGGTGGTCTCACAGCTGGGACCTCACCAATCATTTAGTGGGAATAGGTCTTCGATATAAAGCAGCCATGTCCCTAGCATCTGCCGAACCCAACTAGTCGGACATATTTTCTATTTTCTTTATTCTCTTCGGTTTATTTCTACGGCTCCTTCTCCTCCCCGTTCTCTACATACATAAAAATAGATGACTGCGCCTCCCCTGCCTGCATGTTATTGTAAAAGACAAAGTGAAATGTCCGGCCTTCAGAATTCTTTCTTTCTAAACACATAAAACAAATTGTCCTTCTTTTATTAAAATGCTTCTTGTTTCTATGTCTAGAACTCGCTAACTATAATGAAACGTCCGGACGGCCCAGAATACGGGCGATCCATAACGAACTGGAAATTGTATTTGAGAGATTTGACTTTTAATGTTTTCTGTGTAGTTTTCAATAAAATATATTCATCCTAAATAAAACACAAACAAATGAAAGTAAAGAAATATTGTCCGGCTATTGAAATCGTTTCACTGGACAGTCGAGCCAAGGAGTCGGGGAGAGAGCGGCGCTGGACATCTCTGGCGATAGACAAGACTGTTCTGAACGTGTCGACACATTTATGGGTGACATCATGGTGGTCGTTCGGGCAGACTCAGCAATACCAATAGTGGCCAATTCACTGGAAGAACATCACACACTCCTTTTCACATTTTGCTACTTTTTGCGATCTTGTGTCTATAGTCACTGATGTACAATTATAAATATTTGATAAGGGGGCTTCATCAAAGGAAAAACAAACTTTACAGCAAATACAGTGATTGGACTGCAGAGCATGGGGAAAGTTATTTTTAATAACTTTAATGCTTGGTTAAAAAAAGTAACCATTACTGACTGCCACATTTTTTGTTCTTGATTTCTTTTAGTGTTTCTTAAAGCCAGAAAGTTGCCATTTGAAATGACTTTAGTTTTGTGCCTTGTCTGTGATCGGCTTTTTTTCTACAAAAATTAAACCACTGAATGAACATCCTCCAAGGCCGGTGATTCCATAATGTTTGCCAGGGGTTGTATAATCTTTAGAAGGCCTTTGTTAATAATAAAAGTCCTGAAGATAAAAAGAATAGATAGAACATTCACCAGCCATCACACTGAGAGGATATCAGGAAAACTTCACAAGAAAGGACCATGACGATGAAGCCTCAGACGTACCTCTCTGCTGCTATGGAAAAGGTCCTAGGATTCACGTGAGTGTCATCGGCATGTCCTGGATTGTTAGTGGGGTCTCACAAGTCCCAAGATCTTCCTGAAAATGCACAGATATGTTCAATGTGCACATAATTTATATACACTGCTCCAAAAAAAATAAGGGAACACTAAAATCCCACATCCTAGATATCACTGAAATAAATATTCCAGTTGTAAATCTTTATTCATTACATAGTGGAATGTGTTGAGAACAGTAAAACCTAAAAATGATCAACGTAAATCACAACTAATATCCCATGGAGGTCTGGAGTTGGAATGATGCTCAAAATCAAAGTGGAAAATGAAGTTACTGGCTGATCCAACTTCAGTGGAAATGCATCAAGACAAGGAAATGATGCTCAGTAGTGTGTGTGGCCTCCACATGCCTGTATGACCTCCCTACAATGCCTGGGCATGCTCCTGATGAGGCGGCGGATGGTCTCCTGAGGGATCTCCTCCCAGACCTGGACTAAAGCATCCGCCAACTTCTGAACAGTCTGTGGTGCAACGTGACATTGGTGGATGGTGCGAGACATGATGTCCCACATGTGCTCAATCGGATTCAGGTCTGGGGAACAGGCGGGACAGTCCATAGCTTCAATGCCTTCATCTTGCAGGAACTGCTGACACACTCCAGCCACATGAGGTCTAACATTGTCCTGCATTAGGAGGAACCCAGGGCCAACCGCAGCAGCATATGAACTCACAAAGGGTCTAAGGATCTCATCTTAGTACCTAATGGCTATAAGGCTACCTTTGGCGAGCAAATTTTCCAATCCCGGTGTTCTGCGGCAAATGCCAAGCATCCTGCATGGTGTAGGGCTGTGAGCACATCCCCCATCTGTGGAGGTCGGGCACTCAGACCATCCTCATGCAGTTTGTTTCTAACAGTTTGTGCAGACACATGCACATTTGTTGCTTGCTGGAGTTTATTTTACAGGGCTCTGGCAGTGTTCCTCCTATTCCTCCTTGCACAAAGGCTGAGGTAGTGGTCCTGCTGCTGGGTTGTTGCCCTCCTACAGCCCCCTCCACGTCTCCTGGTGTACTGGCCTGTCTCCTGGTAGCACCTCCATCCTCTGGACACTACGCTGACAGATACAGCAAACTTTCTTCCCACAGCTCGCATTGATGTGCCATCCTGGATGAGCTGCACTACCTCCTGAGCCACTTGTGTGGGTTGTAGAGTCCGTCTCATGCTACCACGAGTGTGGAAGCACAACCAACATTCAAAAGTGACCAAAACATCAGCCAGAAAGCATTGGTACTGAGATGTGGTCTGTGGTCCCCACCTGCAGAACCGCTCCTTTATTGAACGTGTCTTGATAATTGCCAATAATTTCCATCTGTTGTCTATTCCATT
The DNA here is from genome assembly GCF_032444005.1 of Ranitomeya imitator. Taxonomy (NCBI): domain Eukaryota; kingdom Metazoa; phylum Chordata; class Amphibia; order Anura; family Dendrobatidae; genus Ranitomeya; species Ranitomeya imitator. Next base: position 4,925,997 of record NC_091283.1, on the reverse strand, counting down.
TGCACGACAGCATGTGAAATCGATTGTCAATCAGTTTTGCTTCCTAAGTGGACAGTTTGATTTCACAGAAGTTTGATTTACTTGGAGTTACTGTATATTCTGTTGTTTAAGTGTTCCCTTTATTTTTTGAGCAGTGTATAATAGCGTGATACATTATAAGGTTGGGAAGCTGTTTACCAGGAGACCAGGAGGACCACAGAGTCTTACCCGGACTGTCCTAAGACTTCACTTGCTCCAGTTCTGATTATTGAGTCATTTTTATAAACGTTACTATGTAACTTCTGTGTGTAGCACATTATACATGATGGTACATACAGTCACTTGGGTGGAGGGATCTGTATCATCTGCTTGTTAATTGCTTATTACAACATAAGCTTTGAACAGATCCCACTTTAGTATCAGGCTGGGGTGACATCAGTCCTACAGAGGAGAAGATCCTGGGGGTCTTTTCTCCATGCAGAACCTGCACATAACATCCACTTCCACCTCATTAGGTTTGTGGCTATCATTGCTGACACAGGATCATTTTCAGGCCCAGGTGGTCACGTAAAGGTGAAATGTCCACTATAGACCCATGGTCTCCAGCAAAGAAAAATCAAAGGCACTTGTGAAGGAGAAGGGAAGGTGGTGGCAAAGGCTGTGTAAGAAGTCAGGTGAAGCTCCAGAAGAAATGTGTATCATTTGTTTTTAACCTTCTCCTGCCCTTCAAATTAGTAAAATATCAGCCATATGGCCCAACTTTGATTTGTATAAATTGAATTCTATCACAAGTGATGAAGCCTGAAGCGAGGGCACTCAGCATCCCGGCCCATCCGTAAATCATCTGCAACTCTGAAGACAAAAGGTTAGGAGTAGAAGACCAAGAAGTGGTCAACACACAAACGTTACTGCCACAGACGGAGCCGATTTATTGACTTCTTAGCATTTCACTGAAATTTGGAATTATAGATTTTCACATGTTTGAGAATCAAATGGAACGCACGGTATACAGCAGACAGCTCCATCCACCGCGGGTCATAGATCCTAATTATACCGTCATTAATCAAGACTGAGTCCGAAAACATGGACAAGCATAACGATATTACTGCACTGGAATTCTCTGGGTGAACTGCTGTGAACTGGCCTCTGCACCGTGAGAATTTTCTTTTGTTTTATTTCTAATAAAGGACTTTATTCTGTTTTTATTTACCATATAACTATAGGATCAGTAATGGATAGTTGTCTTATTGCTGTCTCTCCATTACCAACCCCTGGATTCGATGTCACCTGACAATACAAAGGTGATATCTACCCCACAAATATGAACTCCACTTGCCAACGCTACAGGGCAAGTGGGAATAGCCGGGCAAAGCGCCAACATTGGCGCATCTAATAGATGTGACTTTTCTGGGAAGCTGTGGGACGCTATTTTTAGCTGTCAGCTTTAGCAGGGCTAGTTGTCAAAAATGGGGGAGATCCCACAAAGTTGTTTTAGTTATTTATATGAATAACTAGCTGAAGAGCCCGGCGTTGCCTGGGCATAGTAAATATCTGTGGTTAGTTATAGCACCTCACGTCTCTTATTTTCCCATCATGCCTCTCATTTTCTCCCTTACACCTCTCATTTTCCCCCTCACACCTCTCATTTTCCCCCTCACTCCTCTCATTCCCCTCTAACACTTGTCATTCCGACCTCACATCTGTCATTTTCCGATCACTCCACTATTTTCCCTCACTCCTCTCATTTTGCACTCACACCTTTTCATTTTCACCTCACACCTCTCATTTTCACCTCAGTATATACATGTTTGTCATCTCCCTTATATATAGTATACACCTGTATGTCATCTCCTGAATATAGTATATACCTGTATGTCATCTCCCCTGTATATAGTATATACCTGTATGTCATCTCCCCTGTAAATAGTTTATACCTGCTGTATGTCATCTCCTCCTGTATATTGTATATACCCATGTGTCATCTCCTATATTATATACCTGTATGTCATCTCTTCTGTATATACTATATACCTGTATGCCATCTCCTCCTATATATAGTATATACATGTATGTCATCTCTTGTATATAGTATATACCTGTATGTCATCTCCCCTGTATATAGTATATACCTGCTGTATGTCATCTCCTCTATATACCTGTGTGTCATCTCCTCCAGTATATGGTATATACCTGTATGTCATCTCCTCCTGTATATAGTATATACCTGTGTATCATCTCCACTGTATATAGTATATACCTGTGTGTCATCGCCCCTGTACATAGTATGTACCTGTATGTCATCTCCCCTGTATATAGTATATAACAGGTTGTCATCTCCTGTATATAGTATATACCTGTGTGTCATGTCCTCCTGTATATAGTATATACCTGTATGTCATCTCCTCCTGTACATAGTATATACCTGTGTCATCTCCCCTGTATATAGTATATATGTGTGTGTCATCTCCTCCTGTATATAGTATATACCTGTATGTCATCTTCTCCTGTATATAGTATATATACGTGTGTCATCTCCTCCTGTATATAGTATATACCTGTCAGTCATCTCCTCCTGTATATAGTATATACGTGTGTCATCTGCTCCCGTATATAGTATATACGTGTGTCATCTGCTCCTGTATATAGTATATACCTGTGTGTCATCTCCTCCTGTATATAGTATATACCTGTATGTCATCTCCTTCTGTATATAGTATATACCTGTGTATCATCTCCACTGTATATAGTATATACCTGTGTGTTATCGACCCTGTACATAGTATGTACCTGTATGTCATCTCCCCTGTATATAGTATATACCAGGTTGTCATCTCCTCCTGTATATAGTATATACCTGTGTGTCATGTCCTCCTGTATATAGTATATACCTGTATGTCATCTCCTCCTGTACATAGTATATACCTGTGTCATCTCCCCTGTATATAGTATATATGTGTGTGTCATTTCCTCCTGTATATAGTATATACCTGTATGTCATCTTCTCCTGTATATAGTATATATACGTGTGTCATCTCCTCCTGTATATAGTATATACCTGTAGGTAATCTGCTCCTGTATATAGTATATACCTGTATGTCATCTCCTCCTGTATATAGTATATACCTGTATGTCATCTCCTCCTGTATATATATGTACCTGTATGTCATCTCCTCCTTTATATAGTATATACCTGTGTGTCATCTCTCCTGTATATTGTATATATCTGTGTGTCATCTCCCCTGTATATAGTATATACCTGTGTGATCTCCTGTATTAGACCTCGTTAACACGTTATTTGCTCAGTATTTTTACCTCAGTATTTGTAAGATAAATTGGCAGCCTGATAAATCTCCAGCCAACAGGAAGCCCTCCCCCTGGCAGTATTTATTAGCTCACACATACACATAATAGACAGGTCATGTGACTGACAGCTGCCGTATTTCCTATATGGTACATTTGTTGCTCTTGTAGTTTGTCTGCTTATTAATCAGATTATTAGTTTTGAAGGATAATACCAGACTTGTGTGTGTTTTAGGGCGAGTTTCATGTGTCAAGTTGTGTGTGTTTAGTTGCGTGTGGCGACATGCATGTACCGACTTTTGTGAGATGAGTTTTGTATGGCGACATGCGTGTAGCAACTTTTTGTGTGTCGATTTGCATGTGACAGGTTAGTGTAGCAAGTTGTGTGCAGCAAGTTTTGCGCATGGCGAGTTTTGCGCGTGCCAAGTTTTATGGAACTTGGAATAAATGGCGCTATAAAAATGTATAATAATAATAATAATAATAATAATAATAATGTGTGGTGCGTTTTGAGTATGTGCAAGTATGTGCAAGTTTTGGTGTGCAAGTTTTGCGTGTGGTGAGTTTTCCATGAGGTGAGTTTTGCACGTGTGGCGAGTTTTGCACGTGTGGCGAGTTTTGCATGTGGCAAGTTTGTGCGTGGCTAGTTTTGAGCGGCGACTTTTGTGTTAGGACTTTTATGTGGCGAGGTTGGTGTATGTGTGGTAAAATGTGTGCTGAGGGTGATATGTGTTCAAGCACGTGGTAGTTTGTGGCGCCTTTTGTGTGTGTGTTCATATCCCCGTGTGTGGTGAGTATCTCATGTCGATGCCCCACCTTAGCAACTGTATGGTATATACTCTTTGGCGCCATCGCTTTCACTCTTTAAGTCCCCCTTGTTCACATCTGGCAACTGTCAATTTGCCTCCAACACTTTTCCTTTCACTTTTTCCCCAATTATGTAGATAGGGGCAAAATTGTTTGGTGAATTGGAAAGCACGGGGTTAAAATTTCACCTCATAACATAGCCTATCATGCTCTCGGGGTCCAGACGTGTGACTGTGCAAAATTTTGTGGCTGTAGCTGTGACGCCTCCAACACTTTTCCTTTCACTTTTTCCCCATTATGTAGATAGGGGCAAAATTGTTTGGTGAATTGGAAAGCGCGGGGTTAAAATTTCGCCTCACAACATAGCCTATGACGCTCTCGGGGTCCAGGCGTGTGACTGTGCAAAATTTTGTGGCTGTAGCTGCGACGGTGCAGATGCCAATCCCGGACACACACACACACATTCAGCTTTATATATTAGATTTAAAAAACAGCGTGGGTTACCCTTTATTTTTGATAGCCAACCTGAAGCTGACAGCTGAGAGTTGCAGCGCCCCAGCTGTGAGTTTTGCCTGGCTGGTCATCAAAAATACAGGGAGACCCACACCATTTTTTTTTCATTATTTATTTCCAGCGCAGGTGCCAGCTGATGAATGCTTCCATCAGCCGCTCCTGCTCTCACTGTTATTAGCGGCAACAGGTGTAGGCTGATGGGAGCAGTAGTTCCATCATCTGATGGAGGTGAACTTTATTCCGCCAATCACAGCTGCGCGCTCACTGTCTTTTGACAGCGTGGGAACCGAGCCTGTCTGAGCGGCGGTGATGATTTTAACGCTAATCAGAGGCAGAGTTTGTCATGCTGTTACGAATATGACAGTGCAACAAACAACTGGTGATCATGGGGCCAAACCTGAACAGTAACATGGACTACCTGGTGATGTCCGTGTTCGGTGCCCATGCCCAAACAGTAGGTGTTCGGTACAGACGCTGATCTTTACTGTTCCGGTTCGCCCATCTCTAATTATACATGGACAGCTGGTATAACCTGGGTATCTCCAGTATATAATATATGTACAGCCGGTATAACCTGGGTATCTCCTGTATATAATATATGTACAGCCGGTATAACCTGGGTATCTCCTGTATATAATTATATATGTACAGCTGGTATAACCAGGGCATCTCCTGTATATAATATATGTACAGCTGGTATAACCTGGGCATCTCCTGTATATAATTATATATGTACAGCCGGTATAACTGTTGTGAATTCTGCTCTTGGGCTCCCTCCGGTGGTTATGAGTGGTAGTGCTGCGGTAGTTGGATCGCAGCATTTATCAGGTGTATCTATTTTTTGCAATTTGGGCTGGGCTATGTAGCCTTGCTTGTTCCTTTAGTCAGTGCCATTTGTCCATTGTTTTTGGAGGATTCACATCTCTTACTGGTCTCTCCTGTTTGCTGAGCTTTTCAACAAAGATAAGTCCTGGCTTTGTTTTTGCTGTCCACCTGCTGTGGGCCTTATAGTTCTGTGCATTTTCATGTTTTGTCTTGTCCAGCTTTGTCTGTGAAGGATTTTTTGCAGCCTAGCTGTGTCTCTGGAGATGCAGATATACCCTCCATGTCTTTAGTCAGATGTGGTGATTTGTATTTTCTGTGATGGATATTTTCTAGTGTTTTAATACTGACCGCATAGTACTCTGTTCTATTCTTTCTTTTTAGCTAGTATGGCCTCCTATGCTAAATCCTGATTTCACGTCTTCTCTCACAGTCAATATTTGTGGGGGGCTGTCTATCATTTGGGGACTTCCTCTGAGGCAAGATAGGTTTCCTTTTTCTGTCTTTAGGGGTAGTTAATTCTTAGGCTGTGTCGAGGGGTCTAGGGAGTCTTAGGTACCCCCCACGGCTACTTCTAGTTGCGCTGCTAATTTCAGGGTTTGCGGTCTGTACAGGTACCACCTTCTCCAGAGTACGTCTCATGCTGCTCCAAGGCCACCAGATCATAACATATAACCTGGGCATCTCCTGTGTATAATTATATGTGTACAGCCGGTATAACCCGGGCATCTCTTGTATATAATTATATATGCACAGCCGGTATAACCCGGGCATCTCCTGTATATAATTATATATGCACAGCCGGTATAACCCGGGCATCTCCTGTATATAATTATATATTGTGACATGATCAATGGTGCTGTATGTGAGGGGAGTGAGGGGAGATATGTGTTGCACAGGTTGCTTTCCTGCGTGATGTGAAAGCTAGGGTTGAGCGAAACAGGTCGGCCACTTTCAGAAGTCGACGACTTTTGGCAAAGTCGGGTTTCATGAAACCCGACCCAACCCCTGTGTGGGGTCGGCCATGAAGTCGGCGATCTTCTGAATGTGGTATCGGAATTCCGATCCCGATTTCCGATATGTTTGCAATATCGGAAATCGGTATCGGAATCCATATTTAATGTAAAATAAAGAATTAAAATAAAAAATATCGCTATACTTAACCTCTAACGCGCCCTGGTACTAACCGGGAACCTTCCTTCCTTCGAATCAGCGCTTCCAGGACCTTGCGGTGACGTCGCGGTGACGTCGCGGCTTGTGATTGGTCGCGCGGCCGCCCATGTGACCGCTCGCGCGACCAATCACAAGCCGAGACGTCACCGCGACGTCACGCAAGGTCCTGCAAGCGCTGATTCTTAGGAAGGAAGGCTTCCGGAAAGAAGCAGGGCGCGTCCGAGGGTGAGTATATACTAATATGCCTGGAGGGAGCTAAATGTCCAGCTACCTTTTTTCTCTGTGTGGAGGAAAGGAAGCCTCCATAGTGTAGCTCCTGGGAGAGCTGTCATATGTGTTGTCCCAGAAATACTGGGCAGGACTTTGTATGAACCGTTTACTTTCTTTTGAGCCAGAACGGCTGTTTTTCTGTTACCAGTTTGGGTTTTTGTTTTGTGATGCAATAAACCTCCCGGAGACTTTAACCACATGTGTGCCTGTGTCTACCTCGAGGAGGGCTAAGTGAGCCGACCTTCCACATGTGGTGTTTCAGATGAGGGCAACATTCCAGGAACACGGGTAGCAGTGGTCGATAAACCATATGTCCTGGGTGAAGACGGATACAGGGATGGAACATCTGTCTGACAAAATGGAGGAGCTACTCAAGCACCTTATCCTAAGTCAACAAAAGTAGCACCGGGTACAGCACGAGACTATTAAACTATTAAAGGCAGATGGAACCCCTGGTGGGAAATGTCCACAGCAAAGAAATCGCCCCTCCCCCACATGATGATTCATGCTTCTAGAAAACGGTAAGATGAGCCAGGCAAAAGATGACCCCAGGGGATGATGTGGAGGCATTTTTGACTGTGTTCGAGCAGGTGCTGAGAGGTGCTGCCCAGATATTTGACTGGTGAGCACCAGAAGGCCTATTATGATTTGGAGTTCCAGTATGCGCAGGAATATGCCAAGTTGAAAACGTAGATATTGGCACGTGCAGGGGTCACTATGGCTGTCAGAGCCCAAAGGGTTCATCACTGGGCACATTATGGTGATAAAATTCCCCACTCGCAAATGGTTGACTTATTGCATTTGGTCAGACCAGGGTTGCCCAGGGAGACCCCCAGAATTCGGATGACCTGGTGGGCCTTGAAGAAAGGTACCTGGTGGTTGATAGGTCCCTAAGGAAGCCGGGTGGTTGTACATCTCCGTACTGGGGTACCCAGCAAAAGCATGAGTCCCAAAAGAGGGGTAATAGAGCCACCACTGGGGAGAGGCCGAGGTCCCAAGGAGCTTCTGAGAGGTCACCAAAGGCTGCTGGTAAAGACCTGATTTGCTGGCAGTGTCACGGTCCTGGACACATAGTGGCCCTTTGTCCTATGTCTTCCAAGCAGATGTATTGTAGCTTAGGCAATTGCTGCTAGTATTATGCCTACCCAGCCTGCAGTGTGGATTATCAGCCCGGAGAGGGGCCGCAGTCACGTCCAGTGACCATAAATGGAGTACTGGTGTCAGGACTCTTGGACTCCGGGAGTTTGGTGAACCTGATAAGGGCCACGCTTCCCCACCAGTTGATCAAAGGGAAACATGGGCATCTGCTGTATCCACAGGGATGTCAAATACTACCTTGTTGCCAAAGTGTTGAGTAAAATGAATCATTGTATGGAGTTCCATGAAGTCAGGGTAATCAGAGACTTGCTACACCGCGTGATAATCAGGAGGGACTTCAGCCTGTTCTGGGACTTGTGGGGTAAGGCAGGGGTGCCGAGTGACTCAGCAGGAGTAAGTGCAACCCTGTTGAATCCCCGTTTCAGTAGGAGGTGCAGGAGTTCCCCTTGTGTGTCCAACTGGTGATGAGGATGAAACAGTGGCCATTGAGGCCGAAGTTCCTGAGCTAGGTTTTTCTGGGAAAAATTTTGGAACTGCTCAAATGTGGGTTATTACCCTAAAAGGGACCTTTGAAAATGTGTCTGTGATTGATGGGGTTGCTCAAGAGCTAGGGGCTGACACCTGGTACTCACACTTTGCAGTCAATAGCAAATTGTTGCATCGAGTGACTACACTGAGGGAAAGTGAAATAGTGGAGCAGGTATTCATTCCAGGGCCATTCCGGCAGAGAGCTCTAAACATGGCCCATTCGCATGTTTTGTGGGAACATCTGGGGGTGGAGATAATGCAGGAGAGAATATTGCAGAGGTTCTATTGGCCAGGATGTTATAGGGAGATCTTGAATTATTGTATGTCGTGCCCCACCTGCCAGATAACTGCTCCCTCTTCTCACTTGCAAAGTCCTCTATTCCCTTTACTGGTAACAGAGATCCCATTTGAGCGAATTGCCATGGAACTGATAGGTCTGTTAGTTAAATATGCACAAGGGCACCAATATATTCTAGTGGTCATGGACTATGCGACCCGGTACCCTGAAGCAGTACCCCTAAGGAACTCTTCAGCTGAGAGTATCGCCCGGAAATTTGTCCATATTTTTGCTAGGACGGGCTTACCGAAGGAGATTTTGACAGACAAGGGAATCATTCACAGATCGACGGCTAGGTAGAGCACTTCAATAAAACCTTGAAAGCCATGCTCAAAAAGGTCATTCAGAAGGATGGTTGAAACTGGGACTACCTGTTTCTGTTTCTGCTCTTTTTCATCAGGGAAGTTCCCCAGGCCTCTACTGGCTTCTCACCGTTCGAGCTCCTGTATGGTCAAGATTCGTGAGGGCTCCTGGACATCGCCAAGGAAACAGTGGAAGCTGAGGTCACGACACACTGCAGCGACATAGAGCATGTCACCCAGCTGCAGGAGAGAATGGCCAAAATTATGCCTATCGCGAAGGAGTATCTTCTCCAGGCACAGGAGGCACAGGTAAGGGTGCATAACCAATCAGCGAGGCTGAGGCAGTTCCAGCCCTAGGACCACATGCTAATGCTTATCCCCACAGTAGAGAGCAAGTTTCTAGCCAAGTGGCAAGGCCCATACGAGGTTGTAGAAAAGCTGGGCAAAGTTAATTTCAAGGTAAACCAGTCGGGTCGAAGGAAGACTCACCAAGTCTATCATGTAAATTTGCTCAAACCTTGGCGGGACCGAGAATCGCTGGACACGCCTTGCCTGGGGGCCAGTTCGTCACAGTGGACGATGTCAACATTGCCAAGACTCTGACACTGGCCAAGAGGCAATACTGTCGGAAGCTGTTGCAGCAGAACCATGACTTGCTCTCAGGCATATGCAGGTGGTGGAGCATGACGTGTTGACAGAACCATATGTAAGGTTGAACCTAAAGCCCTGTAGAAATCTGGAAGCATGGAGAGAAGTGAGATCAGATGAGGATGCTAGACATCGGGGTGATAGACGAGTCGAAAAGTGCCGAAGCCCGATGGTGAGTGGCAGTTTTGTAATGACTACCGCAGGCTGAATGAAGTCTCAATTTTTGATGCATACCCAATGCCTCGTGTGGATGAACTCATTGAAAGACTTGGACCCGTGAGGTACATTACACCCCTGACCTGATGAAGGGCTATTATTGGCGGATCCCCATGGCCCAGAGTGCAATACACCAGGATGTCCTAAAGCTCATGAATCTGCTGTAACCGCTCTGATGTGGAAGAAGGGCAGCAAGGAGCGATGGCTCCATGACACTTGCACTTAGCACCTTTGCTCATTGTACTATTATGCAGTCAGAAAGGTGAAAAGTTCTCCTGGAGTCAGAAATCTGCCTCTATGGAGACTTTCTTGACAGTTGTAAATTAATTGGTCCCCCTGTAGGGTCTTACACGGAGACAGCTCTCACTTTTTGCAGACACTTCATATCAATCTTTACTCATGTCTCTAGATTATTCAGTAATTAACTTGTAACAGGTGAAATAAAATGAGTTTTCCCCAGGAATTCATCATTCTTATGAACATTATACATTTTATCAGGGATAATATATTAGAACTATTTCACATTTTAATCCACACTTTTGGAAGATAAGTAGAACATAAATGTTGACACTCAGCATACAATGCAACAGAGCGACCATTGCTCCATAGGAAAGAAGTAGCAATAGATCCAGGGAATGTTCTCCAGGGCTTATATTCTTCGTACATGCCATGTGATCCAGAAAAAAGTGAACCAAATTCAGCTGAATGTAGCTTCTAGAGACAATGGTCTTTCCCATATATAAATCTTCTTATAATTCTGTATGTACAGTAGTGTGAAAAAGTATTTGCCCCCTTCCTGATTTCCTATTCTTTTGCACGTTTGTCACTCTTAAATGTTTCCGATCACCAAACAATTGTACATATTAGACAAAGATAACACAAGTAATCACAAAATGCAGTTTATTAATGAAGATCTTTGTATTTAAGGGAAAAAGAAATCCAAATCTTGAGCACCATGAGAATTCCACGAGACCACGTGCTCGCGTTGATCTCACTGAGGTCACCGCAGCTCATCGTCCCAGCTCACAGTGAAGTGCCGGTGGGAACGCAGCCTCAGTGACCTGGGGTAACCTTAACATTTGTTTTTATTTTTTTATTTTTACCTAACTAAGGGGGTGATAAAGGGGGGTTTGATTTACTATTTTAATCATTTTGATCACTGTGATACGGTCTATCATAGTGATCAAAATGACCCAATAGGAAAAATGTCCTATTCCAGGTGCCGGCTGGCAGATCTCAGTGGGCGCACTGCGAATGTGACCACCACTTTCCTCGTAGAAGAAGATGCCGACGGCTGGGGGGACAGGACAGGGGAATGCAGGAGGGTCCAGGGACACCGGAGGTACTGGGGGGCTCGGGGGACCCCATTTCTCTCTCCTCTGACATGCTAGATCATATCAGAGTAGAGAGAAATTAAATGGGAAATCAGACTTTTTTTGCGGTTATCGTTATTCCGTGAATAACAGTGATCGCAACACTAGGGTCAGTAAAAACCAACCCAAATCATGTTCTATGGGGTCTCGGCTACCCCTGGTAGCTGAGACCCCAGAGAATTTCCGAGGTTGGGGGGCGCTATAACCTTATTTCTCAGCACCATTAAAAAGCAGTGTTGAGGAATAAATGCCCTTAACTGCCACCGTTAAAAAGCATATCGGCGGTCATTAAGGGGTTAATACATGACACCAAAAGACAAAAACACGATAAAAGCACATGTAAAAAAGTGCAATAAAAATGCACGTTATCTAATTTACTTGATAGGTGCCGGAGCCACTGACACACGTAGACACATTCAAATCAATGCATCTGTGCAGATGTCATTGATTTTTTGCGGACCGTGTCTCCGTGTGCCAAACACGGAGACATGTCAGTGTTCGTGGGAGCGCACGGATTACACGGACCCATTAAAGTCAATGGGTCCGTGTAAAACACGTACCGCACACGGACGTTGTCCGTGTGCAGTCCATGTGCCGTGCAGGAGACAGCGCTACAGTAAGCGCTGTCCCCCCCACATGGTGGTGAAGCCACGATTCACATCTTCCCTGCAGCAGAGTTTGCTGCAGAGAAGATATGAATAATCCTTTTTTTTTTTGTTTCTCGTGTTTATCATAAAGCTCCATGTCCCCACCCCCCTTCCCACCCCCTGTGCGCCCGCCCACTGTTATTAAAATACTCACCCGGCTCCCTCGCTGGCTGGCGCTGCTTCCTGTCCTGGCCGCACCTTCTCCTGTATGTGGTCACGTGGGGCCGCTCATTTACAGTAATGAATATGCGGCTCCACCCCTATGGGAGGTGGAGCCGCATATTCATGACTGTAATGAGCGGCCCCACGTGACCGCTCATATAGTAGAAGCTGCGGCCAGGACAGGAAGCAGCGCCAGCCAGCGAGGGAGCCGGGTGACTATTTTAATAACAGCGGGGGGGGGGGGGCGCACAGGGGGTGGGAGGGGGCTGGGGACATGGATCTTTATGTTAAACATGAGAAACAAAAAAAAAAGGATTATTCATATCTTCTCTACAGCAAACGCTGCTGCAGGGAAGATGTGAATCGCGGCTTCAGCACCATGTGGGTGGTACAGCGCTTATCTCTAGCGCTGTCTCCTGCACGGTGCGTGTGGTACCCAGTCGGCACACAGGCGGCACACGTGTGCCACACTGATGTGCCACAGAAACGCACGGACACACGGACACGGATAATTCCGGTACCGATTTTTCCGGTACCGGAATTATCTGGACGTGTGGGACTGCCCTAAAAAATAGATTGTGCAAAGTTAAAATCCCATAAATCCCATAATATTCACTTTTGACACTTTGTGTTGCTCTAAGGATTGTTTCTGTGGTTACATTTGGTTCCGTAAAACTATTAAACCAAATCAGTGTCTGTAACGGCCACATGGGAAAAAAGCGTAACCGGCGTCAGAATGTGCCGCGACCGGCAGTGTGGAGCCTCGGAGAACAGTAGTGGTGGGAAAGTTTAATGTTGTTTGTTTGTGATTCTGATTTCTTCAATTTGCTGCAATTACCGGCGGGAAATCAGCAGCAAAATCCAAACAACTTGACGCTGATTGGCAGACGACATTTTATTTAGATATCTTGCATATGTGTACATACCCAAACTGATTCCTTTGCTTCCCACATGCAGAAATACTTATTTTTTCCCACAATTATCTACACCAGTATATGCCACCGTAATCTGCTCTAATTATTGTGTCTTTGCCTTCAGTTTTTTCTTTGAAGCAGAATTTCTATGTGAGGTTTTTTATTATGTGGCAAATGTAAATGTTTTCATGGACTTTACTTTGAAACGAACACTTTCTTTCAGGAGTAAGCTGGCGGACTTTTTCCAGAAGTGGCGCCTCTTGCGGTCTGGCCATTGGTTCTGTAGCAGCTCGGCTGCTGGCATCTTCTTTCTATGTCTTGCGGGATGCGGACATGCTGCTTCTTTTACAGCTTCATGGTTGGCGGAAACGGAAGCAGTAAACAGAAGAAAATCGACACTATGTGCACAGCAAGGTCGCTCTTACATTGCTGCGCATTATCTTCATCGTTCCCATCGCTTTTCCCGGTGGACTCTTCCGTGTTTGTCCACAGACCCTTATAAAGTTTTTTGCCTTTCCGTTCCATAAAGTTTGGACCGCTGAGTTTTATTATTGACGGCTCACAAATATAGGTACTTAGAATATTGTTACTTGAGTCATCACAGCCTCTCCGGCCACAATGACATCTCGAAAAGCTGCACAAAAAAATCCTTTGTAAAGGGAAGAAAAACAGAAACAGATTTGCAAAGAAAATCAGAATTTGCATTTTTGGATTTGATCATTATTCGAGGACATTGCTTTCAGTTTATACCAGGAGCCAAATTGATCAAGAGAGGGTCATTATTATCAAAGTCACTTCTGTTTGCTACTTAAAGTAACGCATGATAACATTTCAATCTTCCTGTAATAACCTGCTTAATCATGTGCAAAATAGCCGAATACACAGTCCAAATAGCCTTTGCTTTGCAATTAAATACTTGAAAATTCATTCAAAAATGACATTTCTAAACAAGTGACTCTTACTTTTGTATTTTGCATTGTTCCAAGGATTTATTACCAAGCTATGAATACGTAATTAAATGCAAATAATGCACCAAGTGGTAAAGATCCAAAATGCTGTAACATCTGACAGAGATTGGGCTTTGTGCCCCATAGAATTTAATGGATCTGCAACCTCAGATCATTGTTTGGTTTAATTGTTCCTCATAATTGGAATAAACCTGTGATACTTCATTTCCTCCCATCTAACTTGGACGACTTTATCTCCACCATTTTATTGGCTTTTGTACTTTTCTTTTTCAAATAAACATAATGGTAAGCGCCCTGGATGAACACTCCGCACTGGCGTCGTGCGTCACCGCGGGTCTGTGATTGGATCTAACCCCAAACATGCGCTTGGAGATTGTGCGTCTATTTTCCTCAATCTGCTGCTAAAATCTGTATGAAAATAAGCAGCAAAATCCAAACAACGTGCAGCAGATTTACAGATGAAATTTTATGTAGAATATTTGCTGCATATTGACAAACACAACTATCCAAACTAATTCATAGAGACCATGTTTATGAGTTCAGAAATCCAGGTGTCTGCACCAACATCTGCAAAGTCATTTTCTCTGATTATTTTGTCTTTTCCTTGTTTTTTTGCTACGTTTCTTCTTCATTGATATATTTTTGCTGTGTCCTCTTCCATTGTATGCAGACAAATCTTATCAAACTATCAAACTGAAAGCGTAAAAAAACTGATAGGGTAATAAGCTGGGTCAATTGTACACTGCCCCCTATGTACAAGAATATAACTACTATAATACTGCCCCTATATACAGGAATATAACTACTATAATACTGCTCCTATGTACAAGAATATAACTACTATAATACTGCTCCTATGTACAAGAATATAACTACTATAATACTGCTCCTATGTACAAGAATATAACTACTATAATACTGCTCCTATGTACAAGAATATAACTACTATAATACTGCCCTCTATGTACAAGAATATAACTACTATAATACTGCTCCTATGTACAAGAATATAACTACTATAATACTGCCCTCTATGTACAAGAATATAACTACTATAATACTGCTCCTATATACAAGAATATAACTACTATAATACTGCTCCTATGTACAAGAATATAACTAGTATAATACTGCCCCTATGTACAAGAATATAACTACTATAATACTGCTCCTATGTACAAGAATATAACTACTATAATACTGCTCCTATGTACAAGAATATAACTAGTATAATACTGCCCCTATGTACAAGAATATAACTACTATAATACTGGCACCTATGTACAAGAATATAACTACTATAATACTGCTCCTATGTACAAGAATATAACTAGTATAATACTGCCCCTATGTACAAGAATATAACTACTATAATACTGCTCCTATGTACAAGAATATAACTAGTATAATACTGCCCCTATGTACAAGAATATAACTACTATAATACTGCTCCTATGTACAAGAATATAACTACTATAATACTGCTCCTATGTACAAGAATATAACTACTATAATACTGCTCCTATGTACAAGAATATAACTACTATAATACTGCCCCTATATACAAGAATATAACTACTATAATACTGCTCCTATGTACAAGAATATAACTACTATAATACTGCTCCTATGTACAAGAATATAACTAGTATAATACTGCCCCTATGTACAAGAATATAACTACTATAATACTGCCCCCTATATACAAGAATATAACTACTATAATACTGCTCCTATGTACAAGAATATAACTAGTATAATACTGCCCCTATGTACAAGAATATAACTACTATAATACTGTCCCTATGTACAAGAATATAACTACTATAATACTGCTCCTACGTACAAGAATATAACTACTATAATACTGCCCCTATGTACAAGAATATAACTACTATAATACTGCTCCTATGTACAAGAATATAACTAGTATAATACTGCCCCTATGTACAAGAATATAACTACTATAATACTGCTCCTATGTACAAGAATATAACTAGTATAATACTGCCCCTATGTACAAGAATATAACTACTATAATACTGCTCCTATGTACAAGAATATAACTACTATAATACTGCTCCTATGTACAAGAATATAACTAGTATAATACTGCCCCTATGTACAAGAATATAACTACTATAATACTGCCCCCTATATACAAGAATATAACTACTATAATACTGCTCCTATGTACAAGAATATAACTAGTATAATACTGCCCCTATGTACAAGAATATAACTACTATAATACTGTCCCTATGTACAAGAATATAACTACTATAATACTGCTCCTATGTACAAGAATATAACTACTATAATACTGCTCCTATGTACAAGAATATAACTACTATAATACTGCTCCTATGTACAAGAATATAACTACTATAATACTGCCCCTATGTACAAGAATATAACTACTATAATACTGCTCCTATGTACAAGAATATAACTAGTATAATACTGCCCCTATGTACAAGAATATAACTACTATAATACTGTCCCTATGTACAAGAATATAACTACTATAATACTGCTCCTATGTACAAGAATATAACTACTATAATACTGCTCCTATGTACAAGAATATAACTACTATAATACTGCCCCTATGTATAAGAATATAACTACTATAATACTGCCCCTATATACAAGAATATAACTACTATAATACTGCTCCTATGTACAAGAATATAACTACTATAATACTGCTCCTATGTACAAGAATATAACTACTATAATACTGCCCCTATATACAAGAATATAACTACTATAATACTGCTCCTATGCACAAGAATATAACTACTATAATAGTGCCCCTATGTACAAGAATATAACTAGTATAATACTGCTCCTATGTACAAGAATATAACTACTATAATACTGCTCCTATATACAAGAATATAACTACTATAATACTGCTCCTATGCACAAGAATATAACTACTATAATAGTGCCCCTATGTACAAGAATATAACTGCTATAATACTGCTCCTATGTACAAGAATATAACTACTATAATACTGCCCCTATGCACAAGAATATAACTACTATAATACTGCCCCTATGTACAAGAACATAACTACTATAATACTGCCCATATGTACAAGAATATAACTACTATAATACTGCTCCTATGTACAGTCTGTTTAGAAAGGATCGTAGAAATCGGAGAGGAGGAGGGGTTTGTCTCTATGTAAAGTCTTGTCTAAAGTCCACTTTAAGGGAGGATATTAGCGAAGGGAATGAGGATGTCGAGTCCATATGGGTTGAAATTCATGGAGGGAAAAATGGTAACAAAATTCTCATTGGGGTCTGTTACAAACCCCCAAATATAACAGAAACCATGGAAAGTCTACTTCTAAAGCAGATAGATGAAGCTGCAACCCATAATGAGGTCCTGGTTATGGGGGACTTTAACTACCCGGATATTAACTGGGAAACAGAAACCTGTGAAACCCATAAAGGCAACAGGTTTCTGCTAATAACCAAGAAAAATTATCTTTCACACTTGGTGCAGAATCCAACCAGAGGAGCAGCACTTTTAGACCTAATACTATCTAATAGACCTGACAGAATAACAAATCTGCAGGTGGTTGGGCATCTAGGAAATAGCGACCACAATATTGTACAGTTTCACCTGTCTTTCACTAGGGGGACTTGTCAGGGAGTCACAAAAACACTGAACTTTAGGAAGGCAAAGTTTGAACAGCTTAGAGATGCCCTTAATCTGGTAGACTGGGACAATATCCTCAGAAATGAGAATACAGATAATAAATGGGAAATGTTTAAGAACATCCTAAATAGGCAGTGTAAGCGGTTTATACCTTGTGGGAATAAAAGGACTAGAAATAGGAAAAACCCAATGTGGCTAAACAAAGAAGTAAGACAGGCAATTAACAGTAAAAAGAAAGCATTTGCACTACTAAAGCAGGATGGCACCATTGAAGCTCTAAAAAACTATAGGGAGAAAAATACTTTATCTAAAAAACTAATTAAAGCTGCCAAAAAGGAAACAGAGAAGCACATTGCTAAGGAGAGTAAAACTAATCCCAAACTGTTCTTCAACTATATCAATAGTAAAAGAATAAAAACTGAAAATGTAGGCCCCTTAAAAAATAGTGAGGAAAGAATGGTTGTAGATGACGAGGAAAAAGCTAACATATTAAACACCTTCTTCTCCACGGTATTCACGGTGGAAAATGAAATGCTAGGTGAAATCCCAAGAAACAATGAAAACCCTATATTAAGGGTCACCAATCTAACCCAAGAAGAGGTGCGAAACCGGCTAAATAAGATTAAAATAGATAAATCTCCGGGTCCGGATGGCATACACCCACGAGTACTAAGAGAACTAAGTAATGTAATAGATAAACCATTATTTCTTATTTTTAGGGACTCTATAGCGACAGGGTCTGTTCCGCAGGACTGGCGCATAGCAAATGTGGTGCCAATATTCAAAAAGGGCTCTAAAAGTGACCCTGGAAATTATAGGCCAGTAAGTCTAACCTCTATTGTTGGTAAAATATTTGAAGGGTTTCTGAGGGATGTTATTCTGGATTATCTCAATGAGAATAACTGTTTAACTCCATATCAGCATGGGTTTATGAGAAATCGCTCCTGTCAAACCAATCTAATCAGTTTTTATGAAGAGGTAAGCTATAGGCTGGACCACGGTGAGTCATTGGACGTGGTATATCTCGATTTTTCCAAAGCGTTTGATACCGTGCCGCACAAGAGGTTGGTACACAAAATGAGAATGCTTGGTCTGGGGGAAAATGTGTGTAAATGGGTTAGTAACTGGCTTAGTGATAGAAAGCAGAGGGTGGTTATAAATGGTATAGTCTCTAACTGGGTCGCTGTGACCAGTGGGGTACCGCAGGGGTCGGTATTGGGACCTGTTCTCTTCAACATATTCATTAATGATCTGGTAGAAGGTTTACACAGTAAAATATCGATATTTGCAGATGATACAAAACTATGTAAAGCAGTTAATACAAGAGAAGATAGTATTCTGCTACAGATGGATCTGGATAAGTTGGAAACTTGGGCTGAAAGGTGGCAGATGAGGTTTAACAATGATAAATGTAAGGTTATACACATGGGAAGAGGGAATCAATATCACCATTACACACTGAACGGGAAACCACTGGGTAAATCTGACAGGGAGAAGGACTTGGGGATCCTAGTTAATGATAAACTTACCTGGAGCAGCCAGTGCCAGGCAGCAGCTGCCAAGGCAAACAGGATCATGGGGTGCATTAAAAGAGGTCTGGATACACATGATGAGAGCATTATACTGCCTCTGTACAAATCCCTAGTTAGACCGCACATGGAGTACTGTGTCCAGTTTTGGGCACCGGTGCTCAGGAAGGATATAATGGAACTAGAGAGAGTACAAAGGAGGGCAACAAAATTAATAAAGGGGATGGGAGAACTACAATACCCAGATAGATTAGCGAAATTAGGATTATTTAGTCTAGAAAAAAGACGACTGAGGGGCGATCTAATAACCATGTATAAGTATATAAGGGGACAATACAAATATCTCGCTGAGGATCTGTTTATACCAAGGAAGGTGATGGGCACAAGGGGGCATTCTTTGCGTCTGGAGAAGAGAAGGTTTTTCCACCAACATAGAAGAGGATTCTTTACTGTTAGGGCAGTGAGAATCTGGAATTGCTTGCCTGAGGAAGTGGTGATGGCGAACTCAGTCGAGGGGTTCAAGAGAGGCCTGGATGTCTTCCTGGAGCAGAACAATATTGTATCATACAATTATTAGGTTCTGTAGAAGGACGTAGATCTGGGTATTTATTATGATGGAATATAGGCTGAACTGGATGGACAAATGTCTTTTTTCGGCCTTACTAACTATGTTACTATGTTACTATGTTACAAGAATATAACTACTATAATACTGCCCCTATGGACTAGAATATAACTACTATAATACTGCTCTTATGTACAAGAATATAACTACTATAATACTGCTGCTATGTACAAGAATATAACTACTATAACACTGCCCCTATGTACAAGAATATAACTACTATAATACTGCCCCTATGTACAAGAATAAAACTACTATAATACTGCCCCTATATACAAGAATATAACTACTATAATACTGCCCCTATGTACAAGAATATAACTACTATAATACTGCCTCTATGTACAAGAATATAACTACTATAATACTGCTCCTATGTACAAGAATATAACTACTATAATACTGCTCCTATGTACAAGAATATAACTACTATAACACTGCCCCTATGTACAAGAATATAACTACTATAATACTGCCCCTATGTACAAGAATAAAACTACTATAACACTGCCCCTATATACAAGAATATAACTACTATAATACTGCCCCTATGTACAAGAATATAACTATTATAATACTGCTCCTATGTACAAGAATATAACTACTATAATACTGCTCCTATGTACAAGAATAAAACTACTATAATACTGCCCCTATATACAAGAATATAACTACTATAATACTGCCCCTATGTACAAGAATATAACTACTATAATACTGCCCCTATGTACAAGAATATAACTACTATAATACTGCCCCTATGGACAAGAATATAACTACTATAATACTGCTCCTATGTACAAGAATACAACTACTATAATACTGCCCCTATGTACAAGAATATAACTACTATAATACTGCCCCTATGGACAAGAATATAACTACTATAATACTGCTCCTATGTACAAGAATACAACTACTATAATACTGCCCCTATGTACAAGAATGTAACTACTATAATACTGCCCCTATGTACAAGAATATAACTACTATAATACTGCCCCCTATGTACAAGAATATAACTACTGTAATACTGCCCCTATATACAAGAATATAACTACTATAATACTGCTCCTATGTACAAGAATACAACTACTATAATACTGCCCCTATGTACAAGAATATAACTACTATAATACTGCCCCTATGGACAAGAATATAACTACTATAATACTGCTCCTATGTACAAGAATACAACTACTATAATACTGCCCCTATGTACAAGAATGTAACTACTATAATACTGCCCCTATGTACAAGAATATAACTACTATAATACTGCCCCCTATGTACAAGAATATAACTACTATAATACTGCCCTGTGTACAAGAATATAACTACTATAATACTGCCCCCTATGTACAAGAATATAACTACTGTAATACTGCCCCTATATACAAGAATATAACTACTATAATACTGCTCCTATGTACAAGAATATAACTACTATAATACTGCCCTGTGTACAAGAATATAACTGCTATAATACTGCTCCTATGTACAAGAATATAACTACTATAATACTGCCCCTATGTACAAGAATATAACTACTATAATACTGCCCCTATGTACAAGAATATAACTACTATAATACTGCCCCTATGTACAAGAATATAACTACTATAATACTGCCCCTATGTACAAGAATATAACTACTATAATACTACCCCTATATACAAGAATATAACTGCTATAATACTGTCCCTATATATAAGAATATAACTACTATAATACTGCCCCTTTGTACAACCATATAACTGTTATAATCCTTTCTACCTTACATTTGTCCTGGCTTTTTTGAGGTTTTTACCTGTCACCTGATTGTTATTTAGACATCCAGCGAGCAATTGCAAGAACGTATTAATTTTCCCTCAGAATGACTTTCATACAGATGAGTTTTTGATGAAGAGTTGATTTCAGGCCATCGTCCCTCTATTCTGGGAGACGTCCCCTTACATGAAAGGACTTGCAGCAAATGGTTGGTAAAAGCATTTATTAAAATATCTGTTCCCACATAGCAGGGCAGTAATCTTTCGTCCATTATACACTATATAAAAAGACTGTTCGTGGCATTTTATGGTCAGCAGCAAAAGTGCGACTGAGGGAAAAAATAGCAATTTAACTTGAAACACAGCTTCAAAGACATCGCAGATGGAAAGATGAAGAGGATGCTATTTTAGAGAGGACAGAAATTTCAGACAATCTTGTCAGGGATGAAGGATATTCACTATTCACTTTCAGTGTCAGAAGAACAGATATAGTGATGTCTAAAGACCCAGCACTCGTCATTTAACCCTTACTGGGCACCTGTACATGGAAACCACGATCAATCTTTAATTCAGAATTTTTATTGTTCTCTATTTTTTATATTTAATAAAAAATCAGCCTAGAATGGTCTAAGAAGAACAGCCATCATATAGTCACCAGTGACCTACCCATCCCTCTGATACCACTGCCTCAATCCCTCATTGCACTGCATTCATCCTGCTTCAGCAGGTGGCGCCTGGAAGAAGCCATGGCGAAACGTGCGTCGGGCATAAAAAGTAACATACTTTATGTGTAAGGAACACAAGGAGCTGCCTGTAAATATTACTTTTAGTGTCTTTGTAAGTGTCCATGTCAGGACCATATTTAGAGTTTTTGCTGCCCTAGGCACTTTCCGTGCTGCCTCCCCCATTGGCGAGTATGAGTAATGCAGACACTGTCGGCAGTGACTTAAGGTACCGTCACACTAGACAATATCGCTAGCGATCTGTGACGTTGCAGCGTCCTCGCTAGCGATATCGTCCAGTGTGACAGGCAGCAGCGATCAGGCCCCTTCTGTGCTGTCGTTGGTCGGGGAAGAAAGGCCAGAACTTTATTTCGTCGCTGGACTCCCTGCAGACATCGCTGGATCGGCGTGTGTGACACCGATTCAGCGATGTCTTCGCTGGTAACCAGGGTAAACATCGGGTTACTAAGCGCAGGGCCGCGCTTAGTAACCCGATGTTTACCCTGGTTACCATCGTTCAAGTAAAAAAAACAACCACTACATACTTACCTACCGCTGTCTGTCCCCGGCGCTCTGCTTCTCTGCACTCCTCCTGTACTGGCTGTGAGCACAGCGGCCGGAAAGCAAAGCAGTGACGTCACCGCTCTGCTTTCCGGCTGCCCGGCGCTCACAGCCAGACCAGAGAAGCAGAGCGCCGGGGACAGACAGCGGTAGGTAAGTATGTAGTGGTTGTTTTTTTTACTTTAACGAT
Source organism: Ranitomeya imitator (assembly GCF_032444005.1). NCBI lineage: Eukaryota > Metazoa > Chordata > Amphibia > Anura > Dendrobatidae > Ranitomeya > Ranitomeya imitator. Next base: position 4,902,868 of record NC_091283.1, on the reverse strand, counting down.
GGTAACCAAGGTAAACATCGGGTTACTAAGCGCGGCCCTGCACTTAGTAACCCGATGTTTACCCTGGTTACCCAGGGACCTCGGGATCGTTGGTCGCTGGAGAGCGGTCTGTGTGACAGCTCTCCAGCGACCAAACAGCGACGCTGCAGCGATCCGGATCGTTGTCGGTATCGCTGCAGCGTCGCTTAGTGTGACGGTACCTTAAGGCTACTTTCACATCAGCGATTTTTACCATTCGCGGCAGATTGGGCAGTTTTTCTGCATCTGCCATGTAACACATCACTTACGGCAACACTGCGTTCGGCCTCATTCATTCCCTGTGGGACTTGCAGACATGTGCCGCACTTGCGGTTTTGCCGCGATCCGGTAAATGCGGTACTTGCAGCAACGGAAAAAAACCGCTGCTAGCAGTGTATTTTTGTCTCATCTTAAAGGGAACCTGTCACCCCGATAAAAATACTGTTAAATAGGGCCTGAGCTGTGCGTTACAATAGTGTATTTTGTGTACCCCGAACTCAGCTTCAGGAAAATGGCCGCCGCGATCTCCATCTGCGCACGCGCGGCATCCCGCAGCCATTTTCTTGAAGCCCCGGGCAGCAGAGGACTCCATCTGCGCACGCGCGGCCTCAGGAAGATGGCCGCCCCCACCGATCACCAGGGAAATAGAGCCAATCGCGCATTTTTTCTTCACCTGCGCAGTGGATTCAGCAGTTGGGCATGCGCAAACCACTACGCCACCAAAGGAAAGATATGCAAGATCTGGGGGAAGAAACAGCGATGTCACCACGCCCATCTGACCAGACCAGCCTGATTGACAGGCGAAAACGGCGACTTTGGTAAGTTATTTCGGCAGCATAGATGGGGAATCAGGGTACACAAAATACACTATTGTAACGCACAGCTCAGGCCCTATTTAACAGTATTTTTATCTCATACTGAAAAAACGGGGTGACAGGTTTCCTTTAAGTGTAAAACCGCAAGTGCTGCACATGTTCGCAAGTCCCATAGGGAATCAGTAAGGGGTCCAAATCTATGTATATGCCCATGTAGCTCTTTCAAAGACAATTCCAGCAATATTTTTACATGTTCAGTCAATTCATCTGAAATCGGTTTGCATACAAATGAGGGAGTAGATCTTTTACTCCAGCTCTATACCCCCTCAGTACCATATTATATAGTATATAACACAGCCACATAGTACATAGCACAGCCACGTAGTATACAGCAGCCACGTAGTATGTAGCAGCCACGTAGTATATAGCACAGCCCACGCAGTATATAACTCAGCCCACGCAGTATATAACACAGCCCACACAGTATATAACACAGCCCACGCAGTATATAACACTGCCCACGTAGTATATAGCAGCCAGGCAGTATATAACACAGCCCACGTAGAATACAACACAGCCCACGTAGTATATAGCAGTGTGGGCACCATATCCCTGTTAAAAAAAAAGAATTAAAATAAAAAATAGTTATATACTCACCCCCCGGCGTCCACCGAAGCTGTACCGATGCGCACGATGCTGCCGCCAGCTTCCGTTCCCACTGATGCATTGCGAAATTACCCATATGACTTAGCGGTCTAGAATGCATCACTGGGAACGGAAGCTGGTGGCAGCATCGCGCATCGGTGGACAGAGGAAGGTGAGAATAGCACAATTTTTTATTTTTTGTAATTATTTTTAACATTTTATCTTTTTACTATTGATGCTGCATAGGCAGCATCAATAGTAAAAAGTTGGTCCGGGATGGGGCGACACACTGGCACTGACAGCTCCGCACACGCACACACACACACACACAGCACCCCACAGACACACACACATACATACAGCTCCGCATGCACACACAGCTCCACAAGCATACATACAGTTCCGCTGCCCACGCACACACACTTACAGCTCCGCTGCCCGTGTACGCAGACACATACAGCTCTGCTGCCCGCACACACACACATACATACATGTTGTGAATTCTGTGGCAGAGCTCCCTCCTGTGGTCACAAGTGGTACTTCGGCTGATTCTGTCTATGAGCTTCCATTGGTGGAGGTGAGTGGTACTGCGGCTTCTGAGTTTCCTTCCTCAGGTGATGTGGTGAAGTCGTTAGGTGCTGCTCTATTTAACTCCACCTAGTGCTTTGCTCCTGGCTTCCAGTCAATGTTCTAGTATTGGTCTTGCTTCCTCCTGGATCGTTCCTGTGGCCTGTCTGCTCTGCATAAGCTGTTATGCTGGACCCGTTGAAGCGCGCAGGCGCAAAACGGCCGTCGACCTCTTGCCTCCCCTTGCACCTTCCTTCCTACCAAGCCGCTTCTCCACCAGATGTCTGTGAGTGCACACTCTGAATAAAGGACATTTTTTATACAGCAATATCGGGTGAGTGCCACTTCATTTTTCTTTATCTTGTGGATTTTCATTGCTCTCTAACATTGAGCACCACCCCAACGCTATTTGTTTACCGCATGCCGAAGTGGTTCTAAATTCAGTCTCCTTTGATCCATATTCCAGCGCTGTTAATCTAAGGTTCGGGCAAACTCCACGTTATATATCATCTGTGGAGACAACACCTGGTGCCATTCCATCTTTATTTTTACATATATTGTTATGCTAGGCAATTCAGTAACACAATGTACATAGCGATCAGAGCACATACAGTGATCTGACAATAACCCAAAATAATAGAACGAGCTCTGAGACGTGGAAACTCTGTAGACCGCAATTCCTGATCCTCTCCAAACACAACTAGATGCAGCTGTGGATTGCGCCTAAGGCTCCCTATGCAACTCGGCACAGCCTGAGAAACTAGCTAGCCTGAAGATAGAAAAATAAGCCTACCTTGCCTCAGAGAAATACCCCAAAGGAAAAGGCAGCCCCCCACATATAATGACTGTGAGTAAGATGAAAAGACAAATGTAGGGATGAAATAGATTCAGCAAAGTGAGGCCCGATATTCTAGACAGAACGAGGATAGGAAAGATAACTTTGCGGTCTACACAAAACCCTAAAGAAAACCACGCAAAGGGGGCAAAAAGACCCTCCGAACCGAACTAACAGCACGGAGGTACACCCTTTGCGTCCCAGAGCTTCCAGCAAAACAAATAGACAAGCTGGACAGAAAAAATAGCAACAAATAGCAAAGAAGCACTTAGCTATGCAGAGCAGCAGGCCACAGGAATGATCCAGAGAAACACAAGTCCAACACTGGAACATTGACAGGAAGCATGGATCAAAGCATCAGGTGGAGTTAAGTAGAGAAGCAGCTAACGACCTCACCAGATCACCTGAGGGAGGAAACTCAGAAGCTGCAGTACCACTTTCCTCCACAAACGGAAGCTCCCAGAGAGAATCAGCCGAAGTACCACTTGTGACCACAGGAGTGAACTCTGCCACAGAATTCACAACAGTACCCCCCCCTTGAGGAGGGGTCACCGAACCCTCACCAGAGCCCCCAGGCCGACCAGGATGAGCCACATGAAAGGCACAAACAAGATCGGGAGCATGGACATCAGAGGCAAAAACCCAGGAATTATCTTCCTGAGCATAACCCTTCCATTTAACCAGATACTGGAGTTTCCGTCTTGAAAGACGAGAATCCAAAATCTTCTCCACAATATACTCCAATTCCCCCTCCACCAAAACCGGGGCAAGTGGCTCAACAGATGGGACCATAGGTGCCACGTATCTCCGCAACAATGACCTATGGAATACGTTATGTATGGAAAAAGAATCTGGAAGGGTCAGACGAAAAGACACAGGATTAAGAACCTCAGAAATCCTATACGGACCAATAAAACGAGGTTTAAACTTAGGAGAGGAAACCTTCATAGGACTATGACGAGAAGATAACCAAACCCATCCACTCCAGAATCCAGTACAAAACTACTACCCTCATCCACAAAGCACTCCATGGCTCAGAACCACCCTATATCTCCTCCCTGGTCTCAGTCTACCACCCTACCCGTGCCCTCCGCTCCGCTAATGACCTCAGGTTAGCATCCTCAATAATCAGAACCTCCCACTCCCGTCTCCAAGACTTTACACGTTCTGCGCCGATTCTTTGGAATGCACTACCTAGGTTAATGCGATTAATCCCCAATCCCCACAGTTTTAAGCGTGCCCTAAAAACTCATTTGTTCAGACTGGCCTACCGCCTCAATGCATTAATGTAAGGATCCCTGTGTGGCCTATTTAAAAAAAAAAAAAAATTGTTCTCATTCACTTTATGCAGTTAATAGCCCTCTGTGTCTGTACTGTTACATACTTAGGCAGTTAACTGGTTCATGCAGCTTTACATGAACACCCAAGCCTTACACTATGGCTGGTCCGAATAACTATAGCATTTGTTACCATCCACCTCTCGTGTCTCCCCTTTTCCTCATAGTTTGTAAGCTTGGGAGCAGCAGGACCCTCATTCCTCCTGGTATCTGTTTTGAACTGTATTCCTGTTATGCTGTAATGTCTATTGTCTGTGCAAGTCCCCTCTATAATTTGTAAAGCGCTGCGGAATATGTTGGCACTATATAAATAAAAATTATTATTATTATTATTATAAACCAGATCCCCAACACGAAGTCGGGGACCCACACGGCGTCTGCGATTAGCGAAAAGTTGAGCCTTCTCCTGGGACAAGGTCAAATTGTCCACTACCTGAGTCTAAATCTGCTGCAACCTGTCCACCACAGTATCCACACCAGGACAGTCCGAAGACTCAACCTGTCCTGAAGAGAAACGAGGATGGAACCCAGAATTGCAGAAAAACGGCGAAACCAAGGTAGCCGAGCTGGCCCGATTATTAAGGGCGAACTCAGCCAAAGGCAAAAAGGACACCCAGTCATCCTGATCAGCAGAAACAAAACATCTCAGATATGTTTCCAAGGTCTGATTGGTTCGTTCGGTCTGGCCATTAGTCTGAGGATGGAAAGCCGAGGAAAAAGACAAGTCAATGCCCATCCTTGCACAAAAGGCTCGCCAAAACCTCGAAACAAAATGGGAACCTCTGTCAGAAACAATATTCTCTGGAATGCCATGTAAACGAACCACATGCTGGAAGAACAATGGCACCAAATCAGAGGAGGAAGGCAATTTAGACAAGGGTACCAAATGGACCATCTTAGAAAAGCGATCACAGACCACCCAAATGACTGACATCTTTTGAGAAACGGGAAGGTCAGAAATAAAATCCATAGAGATATGTGTTCAAGGCCTCTTCGGGACCGGCAAGGGCAAAAGCAATCCACTGGCACGAGAACAGCAGGGCTTAGCCCGAGCACAAATCCCACAGGACTGCACAAAAGTACGCACATCCCGCGACAGAGAGGGCCACCAAAAGGATCTAGCCACTAACTCTCTGGTACCAAAGATTCCAGGATGACCAGCCAACACCGAACAATGAACCTCAGAGATAACTTTATTGGTCCACCTATCAGGGACAAACAGTCTCTCCGCTGGGCAACGATCAGGTTTATTAGCCTGAAATTTTTGCAGCACCCGCCGCAAATCAGGGGAGATGGCAGACACAATTACTCCTTCCTTGAGGATACCCGCCGGCTCAGATACACCCGGAGAGTCGGGCACAAAACTCCTAGACAGGGCATCCGCCTTCACATTTTTAGAGCCCGGAAGGTACGAAATCACAAAGTCAAAACGGGCAAAAAACAACGACCAACGAGCTTGTCTAGGATACAAGCGCTTGGCAGACTCGAGATAAGTCAAGTTCTTATGATCAGTCAATACCACCACGCGATGCTTAGCTCCTTCAAGCCAATGACGCCACTCCTCGAATGCCCACTTCATGGCCAGCAACTCTCGGTTGCCCACATCATAATTTCGCTCAGCAGGCGAAAACTTCCTGGAAAAGAAAGCGCATGGTTTCATCACTGAGCAACCAGAACCTCTCTGTGACAAAACAGCCCCTGCTCCAATCTCAGAAGCATCAACCTCTACCTGGAACGGAAGAGAAACATCTGGTTGACACAACACAGGGGCAGAAGAAAAATGACGCTTCAACTCTTGAAAAGCCTCCACAGCAGCAGAAGACCAATTGACCAAATCAGCACCCTTCTTGGTCAAATCGGTCAATGGTTTGGCAACACTAGAAAAATTGCAGATGAAGTGACGATAAAAATTAGCAAAGCCCAGGAACTTTTGCAGACTTTTCAGAGATGTCGGCTGAGTCCAATCATGGATGGCTTGGACCTTAACAGGATCCATCTCGATAGTAGAAGGGGAAAAGATGAACCCCAAAAATGAAACCTTCTGCACACCAAAGAGACACTTTGATCCCTTCACAAACAAAGAATTAGCACGCAGGACCTGAAAAACCGTTCTGACCTGCTTCACATGAGACTCCCAATCATCCGAGAAGATCAAAATGTCATCCAAGTACACAATCAGGAATTTATCCAGGTACTCACGGAAGATGTCATGCATAAAGGATTGAAACACTGATGGAGCATTGGCAAGTCCGTACGGCATCACTAGATACTCAAAATGACCCTCGGACGTATTAAATGCAGTTTTCCATTCATCGCCTTGCCTGATTCTCACCAGATTATACGCACCACGAAGATCTATCTTAGTGAACCAACTAGCCCCCTTAATCCGAGCAAACAAATCAGATAACAATGGCAAGGGGTACTGAAATTTAACAGTGATCTTATTAAGAAGGCGGTAATCTATACACGGTCTCAGCAAACCATCCTTCTTGGCCACAAAAAAGAACCCTGCTCCCAATGGCGACGACGACGGGCGAATATGCCCCTTCTCCAGGGATTCCTTCACATAACTGCGCATAGCGGTGTGCTCAGGCACGGATAAATTAAACAGTCGACCTTTTGGGAATTTACTACCAGGAATCAAATTGATAGCACAATCACAATCCCTATACGGAGGCAGGGCATCGGACTTGGGCTCATCAAATACATCCCGGTAATCAGACAAGAACTCTGGAACCTCAGAAGGGGTGGATGACGAAATTGACAGAAATGGAACATCACCATGTACCCCCTGACAACCCCAGCTGGACACCAACATGGAATTCCAATCCAATACTGGATTATGGGCTTGTAGCCATGGCAACCCCAACACGACCACATCATGCAGATTATGCAACATCAGAAAGCGAATAACCTCCTGATGTGCAGGAGCCATGCACATGGTCAGCTGGGTCCAGTACTGAGGCTTATTCTTGGCCAAAGGTGTAGCATCAATTCCTCTCAATGGAATAGGACACTGCAAGGGCTCCAATAAAAACCCACAACGTTTAGCATAATCCAAGTCCATCAAATTCAGGGCAGCGCCTGAATCCACAAATGCCATGACAGAATACGACGACAAGGAGCATATCAAGGTAACGGACAGAAGAAATTTTGACTCTACAGTACCAATGGCGGCAGACCTAGTGAACCGCTTAGTGCGCTTAGGACAATCAGAGATAGCATGAGCGGAATCACCACAGTAGAAACACAGCCCATTCAGACGTCTGTGTTCTTGCCTTTCAACTCTGGTCATAGTCCTATCGCACTGCATAGGCTCAGGTTTAATCTCAGGTAATACCGCCAAATGGTACACAGATTTACGCTCACGCAAGCGTCGACCGATCTTAATGGCCAAAGACATAGACTCATTCAAACCAGCGAGCATAGGAAATCCCACCATGACATCCTTAATGGCTTCAGAGAGACCCTTTCTGAATATAGCTGCCAGCGCAGATTCATTCCATTGAGTGAGCATGGACCATTTTCTAAATTTCTGGCAATATACCTCTATCTCATCCTGAGCCTGACAAAGAGCCAGCAAATTTTTCTCTGCCTGATCCACTGAACTAGGCTCATCGTACAGCAATCCGAGCGCCAGGAAAAACGCATTGATATCACTCAATGCAGGATCTCCTGACGCAAGAGAAAATGCCCAGTCCTGAGGGTCGCCACGCAAAAAAGAAATAACAATCAAAACCTGTTGCGCTGGGTCACCTGAGGAACGAGGTTTCAAAGCCAGAAACAGTTTACAATTATTCTTGAAACTCAGAAATTTAGTTCTATCTCCAAAAAACAAATCTGGAATAGGAATTCTCGGTTCTAACAAAGAATTCTGAACCACAAAATTTTGAATATCTTGAACTCTTGCCGTGAGCTGATCTACACATGAAGACAGACCTTTAATGTCCATTGTAACACCTGTGTCCTGAACCACCCAAATGTCTAGGGGAAAAAAAAGACAAATCACAGTGCAAAGGAAAAAAAATGGTCTCAGAAGTTTTTTTTCCCTCTATTGAGAATCATTAGTACTTTTGGCTTCCTGTACTGTTATGAAAGGCAATTCAGTAACACAATGTACATAGCGATCAGAGCACATACAGTGATCTGACAATAACCCAAAATAATAGAACGAGCTCTGAGACGTGGGAACTCTGCAGACCGCAATCCCTGATCCTCTCCAAACACAACTAGAGGCAGCCGTGGATTGCGCCTAACGCTACCTATGCAACTCGGCACAGCCTGAGAAACTAACTAGCCTGAAGATAGAAAAAATAAGCCTACCTTGCCTCAGAGAAATACCCCAAAGGAAAAGGCAGCCCCTCACATATAATGACTGTGAGTAAGGTGAAAAGACAAACGTAGGGATGAAATAGATTCAGCAAAGTGAGGCCCGATATTCTAGACAGAACGAGGATAGGAAAGATAACTTTGCGGTCTACACAAAACCCTAAAGAAAACCACGCAAAGGGGCAAAAAGACCCTCCGTACCGAACTAACGGCACGGAGGTACACCCTTTGCGTCCCAGAGCTTCCAGCAAAACAAATAGACAAGCTGGACAGAAAAAATAGCAACAAATAGCAAAGAAGCACTTAGCTATGCAGAGCAGCAGGCCACAGGAATGATCCAGAGAAACACAAGTCCAACACTGGAACATTGACAGGAAGCATGGATCAAAGCATCAGGTGGAGTTAAGTAGAGAAGCAGCTAACGACCTCACCAGATCACCTGAGGGAGGAAACTCAGAAGCTGCAGTACCACTTTCCTCCACAAACGGAAGCTCCCAGAGAGAATCAGCCGAAGTACCACTTGTGACCACAGGAGTGAACTCTGCCACAGAATTCACAACAATAAGCTAAGTTTTGCTTGTGTTATTTTTGTTTGCTATTTTTTTTGTCCAGCTTGCTTAATTGGTTTTTCTGGCTTGCTGGAAGCTCTGGGACGCAGAGGGAGCACCTCTGTACCGTTAGTCGGTGCGGAGGGTCTTTTTGCCCCCTCTGCGTGGTTGTTTGTAGGGTTTTGTGTTGACCGCAAAGTTATCTTTCCTATCTTCGGTCTGTTCAGTAAATTGGGCCTCACTTTGCTAAATCTATTTCATCTCTGCGTTTGTATTTTCATCTCTATTCACAGTCATTATATGTGGGGGGCTGCCTTTTCCTTTGGGGTATTTCTCTGAGGCAAGGTAGGCTTATTTTTCAATCTTAGGCCTAGCTAGTTTCTCAGGCTGTGCCGAGTTGCATAGGGAGCGTTAGGCGCAATCCACGGCTGCCTCTAGTGTGGTTGGATAGGATTAGGGATTGCGGTCAGCAGAGTTCCCACGTCTCAGAGCTCGTCCTATGTCTTTTGGTTATTGTCAGGTCACTTTGTGTGCTCTGAACTTCAAGGTCCATTGTGGTTCTGAATTACCTAATCATAACACATACAGCTCCGCGCACACACACACATACAGCTCCGCTGCCCGTGCACGCACACACATACAGCTCTGCTGCCCGCACACACATACAGCACCGCACAGACACACACATTCATACAGCTCCGCGCGTACACACACACATACAGCTCCGCGCGCACACACACACACATACAGCTCTGCTGCCCGCGCACACACACATACAGCACCGCACAGACACACACATTCATACAGCTCCGCACACACACACAGCTCCGCTGCCCGTGCACACACACACATACAGCTCTGCTGCCCGCACACACACATACAGCACCGCACATATACACACATACATACAGCTCCGCGCGCACATACACACACAGCTCCGCTGCCCGTGCACGCACACACATACATCTCTGCTGCTCGCATAGATACACATATACATACAGCTCCGTGCGCACACACACACACACATACAGCTCCGCTGCCCGTGCACACACACATACAGCACCGCACAGACACACATTCATACAGCTCTGCTGCCCGCACACTCACACATACAGCTCTGCTGCCCGCACACTCACATACAGCTCTGCTGCCCGCACACTCACACATACAGCTCTGCTGCCCGCACACTCACACATACAGCTCTGCTGCCCGCACACTCACACATACAGCTCTGCTGCCCGCACACTCACACATACAGCTCTGCTGCCCGCACACTCACACATACAGCTCTGCTGCCCGCACACTCACACATACAGCTCTGCTGCCCGCACACTCACACATACAGCTCTGCTGCCCGCACACTCACACATACAGCTCTGCTGCCCGCACACTCACACATACAGCTCTGCTGCCCGCACACACACACAGCTCTGCTGCCCTCACACACACATACAGCTCTGCTGTCCGCACACACACACATACAGCTCTGCTGCCCGCACACTCACACATACAGCTCTGCTGCCCGCACACTCACACATACAGCTCTGCTGCCCGCACACTCACACATACAGCTCTGCTGCCCGCACACTCACACATACAGCTCTGCTGCCCGCACACTCACACATACAGCTCTGCTGCCCGCACACTCACACATACAGCTCTGCTGCCCGCACACACACACAGCTCTGCTGCCCTCACACACACATACAGCTCTGCTGCCCGCACACACACACATACAGCACCGCACAGACACACACATACATACAGGCACACACACACCAGCACTGGCAATGTTTGCTCCTAGGACCCAGATAGAGTGAGTGGGGGTGTATTATACCCCACCCCCACCACTCACTCTCTGGCTCCATCTGCGGGGAGCAAATATCAAACATTCAAGGGCTGCTATGTTTGCACAGCTCCTGCAGCCTCAGGCACTAGTACAGTCAGAAATGAGGCTGTCGGAATGTAAGGGAAGGGGGGAGGACCATGAGGTGAATCACAGACAGAGGAGCCATGCATTGCAGCAGGCAGCGCGCGGGCAGGAGCTAGGAGGGAGATCATTAGAGACAGTACACTACTTACTGTGTATGTACTGCTCTACTGCAAGTCCTCCAGGCAGGCAATGTGAGTCCAGGGCAGGACCCAGGGTCGGGACACAGGGCGCCGCTGCTCCACCTCAGCAGTCACATTCTGCCGGGCACAGTGAGGCTGTGAGCAGGGGGTCACTGTGTCTCAGCAGGGGAAGTAGGGAGAGTCGGCACCAGCACCACGTGTTCTGGCTGCCGCTCTGCCGGCCCCTGTCTACTCTTCAGGAAGGGACGCACAGGACTAGTATCTAAAAAAAAAAAAGAAAAAACCTTGCTGAGGTGCCGCCCCCTCACCTGTCCCCGCCCTAGGCACCTGCCCTCAAGTGCCTAGTGGCAAATACGGCCCTGGTCCATGTTGTGCATTTTCCTGCTATGTATAATTACGGTTATAATTGTAGAGAAAGTGTAGTACCCTAGTTTGGCCACTAGAGGGGTATACAGAGTTATTCAGCTTGTAAATAGTTAAGTGGGAGGAACTAATGGCAGTTAATCTGGGAAACATCTGTAAACTTGAATCAGTTGGTGGAGAGCGCCCTGTCAGGGCAGTAATCTCTGCAGAAGTTCAAGATCCATGTGTAGGTGATAGAAAAGAACTAAGCAGTGGGGACAGGTCACTTGGAATGTGGTGGCTTGCTAAGTGGATGAAAGTACTCGGGACCAGGGCGAAACGGTTTAGAGGAATCCCTGCTAAAGTAAGACTGGGCACAGAGGAGGCTGGAGGATCGGTGAGCACGGTCCGTTCTGAAAGTAAAGATGAAGGAAAGACAGAGAAAGGGGGAAGCTGTGTAAAGTGACACCAGATATAAATGCTGACAAGGAAAGAGAGGAGACAGCAACAGAGAAGAAACTGTGTATTGTAAAGTGTACTGTAAATGCTGAACCGTTATGTGCCTGTTTCAAGAAAAGTTCATTGTTCAAGCGTTCAATGGGACTGTGGCTCTGATTATTCTGCTTCGGCTGAGGAAAAAGTGCAGCTCTTTATAGGAAACCTCAAAGGAAAAGAAGCAGCAGGTATGCTGACTGGAAGTCGTGGAGTGTATGTGAGGGGAGGTCAAGGCGTGCAAGAGACTTTTACCTCAGCCATGACTACTGCCCTGCCCTACCCTTACATATGCACCATGGTTACCAATGATTGAATGAGTGTTAGGAATGACACTGCTAAGCTGAATCCTTTAACAGTGTTTCCATTATTAAGCACTATGATCCCTTTACTTTGTGGGATATCCTGCCTTTACCCATGTATGGTGTGTTCTACAAATTAGGACCTGCTATGGTGTCACTTTAGTCATTTATTTTTATTAGTCCTTTGAACTAGCACCACCAACTTTGTTCATCTTGATTATACATTTATTATACCCTTTTTCAATTGTCATGTTACAAGTATGTATGATGTGCATTATATATATATATATATATATATATATATATATATATATATATATATATATATATATATATATACAGTTAGGTCCATATATATTTGGACAAAGACAACATTTTTCTAATTTTGGTTATAGACATTACCACAATGAATTTTAAACAAAACAATTCAGATGCAGTTGAAGTTCAGACTTTCAGCTTTCATTTGAGGGGATCCACATTAAAATTGGATGAAGGGTTTAGGAGTTTCAGCTCCTTAACATGTGCCACCCTGTTTTTAAAGGGACCAAAAGTAATTGGACAATTGACTCCAAGGCTATTTCATGGACAGGTGTGGGCAATCCTTTCGTTATATAATTCTCAATTAAGCAGATAAAAGGCCTGGAGGTGATTTGAGGTGCGGTGCTGCATTTGGAAGGTTTTGCTGTGAAGTAAACATGCGGTAAAGGAGCTCTCCATGCAGGTGAAACAAGCCATCCTTAAGCTGCAAAAACAGAAAAAACCCATCCGAGAAATTGCTACAATATTAGGAGTGGCAAAATCTACAGTTTGGTTCATCCTGAGAAAGAAAGAAAGCTCTGGTGAACTCATCAATGCAAAAAGACCTGGGCGACCACGGAAGACAACAGTGGTGGATGATCGCAGAATAATCTCCATGGTGAAGAGAAACCCCTTCACAACAGCCGACCAAGTGACCAACACTCTCCAGGAGGTCGGCGGATCAATATCCAAATCTACCATAAAGAGAAGACTGCATGAAAGTAAATACAGAGGGTTCACTGCACGGTGCAGCCACTCATAAGCATCAAGAAGAAAAAGGCTAAAAAACATCTAAAAAAGCCGCACAGTTCTGGAAGAACATTCTATGGAGAGATGAAACCAAGATCAACTTCTACCAGAATGATGGAAAGAGAAAAGTATGGCGAAGGCGCGGTACAGCTCATGATCCAAAGCATACCGCATCATCTGTAACACCCGGCGGAGGCAGTGTGATGGCGCGGGCATGCATGGCTGCCAGTGGCACTGGGTCACTAGTGTTTATTGATGATGTGACACAGGACAGAAGCAGCCGAATGAATTCTGAGGTCTTCAGAGCCGCCATACTGTGTGCTCAGATCCAGCCAAATGCAGCCAAACTGATTGGTCGTCGTTTCATACTACAGATGGACAATGACCGAAAACATAAAGCCAAAGCAACCCAGGAGTTTATTAAAGCAAAGAAGTGGAATATTCTAGAATGGTCACGTCAGTCACCTGATCTCAACCCAATTGAGCATTCATTTTATTTGTTAAAGACTAAACTTCAGACAGAAAGGCCCAGAAACAAACAGCAACTGAAAACCACCGCAGTGGAGGCCAAGCATCAAAAAGGAGGAAACACAGCGTCTGGTGATGACCATGAGTTCAAGACTTCAGGCAGTGATTGCCCACAAAGGGTTTTCAACCAAGTACTAAAAATGAACATTTTAGTTACAATTATTGAATCTGTCCAATTACTTTTGGTCCCTTTAAAAACAGGGTGGCGCATGTTAAGGAGCTGAAACTCCTAAACCCTTCATCCAATTTTAATGTGGATACCCTCAAATGAAAGCTGAAAGTCTGAACTTCAACTGCATCTGAATTGTTTTGCTTAAAATTCATTGTGGTAATGTCTATAACCAAAATTAGAAAAATGTTGTCTCTGTCCAAATATATATGGACCTAACTGTATATACAGTTAGGGCCAGAAATATTTGGACAGTGACACAAGTTTTGTTATTTTAGCTGTTTACAAAAACATGTTCAGAAATACAATTATATATATAATATGGGCTGAAAGTGCACACTCCCAGCTGCAATATGATAGTTTCCACATCCAAATCGGAGAAAGGGTTTAGGAATCATAGCTCTGTAATGCATAGCGTCCTCTTTTTCAAGGGACCAAAAGTAATTGGACAATGGACTCTAAGGGCTGCAATTAACTCTGAAGGCGTCTCCCTCGTTAACCTGTAATCAATGAAGTAGTTAAAAGGTCAGGGGTGGATTCCAGGTGTGTGGTTTTGCATTTGGAAGCTGTTGCTGTGAGCAGACAACATGCGGTCAAAGGAACTCTCAATTGAGGTGAAGCAGAACATCCTGAGGCTGAAAAAAAAGAAAAAATCCATCAGAGAGATAGCAGACATGCTTGGAGTAGCAAAATCAACAGTTGGGTACATTCTGAGAAAAAAGGAATTAACTGGTGAGCTTGGGAACTCAAAAAAGCCTGGGCGTCCACGGATGACAACAGTGGTGGATGATCGCCGCATACTTAATTTGGTGAAGAAGAACCCGTTCACAACATCAACTGAAGTCCAGAACACTCTCAGTGAAGTAGGTGTATCTGTCTCTAAGTCAACAGTAAAGAGAAGACTCCATGACAGTAAATACAAAGGGTTCACATCTAGATGCAAACCATTCATCAATACCAAAAATAGACAGAAAAACACCTCAAGAAGCCAGCTCAGTTCTGGAAAAGTATTCTATGGACAGATGAGACAAAGATCAACCTGTACCAGAATGATGGGAAGAAAAAAGTTTGGAGAAGAAAGGGAACGGCACATGATCCAAGGCACACCACATCCTCTGTAAAACATGGTGGAGGCAACGTGATAGCATGGGCATGCATGGCTTTCAATGGCACTGGGTCACTTGTGTTTATTGATGACATAAGAGCAGACAAGAGTAGCCGGATGAATTCTGAAGTGTACCGGGATATACTTTCAGCCCAGATTCAGCCAAATGCTGCAAAGTTGATTGGACGGCGCTTCATAGTACAGATGGACAATGACCCCAAGCATACAGCCAAAGCTACCCAGGAGTTCATGAGTGCCAAAAAGTGGAACATTCTGCAATGGCCAAGTCAATCTCCAGATCTAAACCCAATTGAGCATGCATTTCACTTGCTCAAATCCAGACTTAAGACGGAAAGACCCACAAACAAGCAAGACCTGAAGGCTGCGGCTGTAAAGGCCTGGCAAAGCATTAAGAAGGAGGAAACCCAGCGTTTGGTGATGTCCATGGGTTCCAGACTTAAGGCAGTGATTGCCTCCAAAGGATTTGCAACAAAATATTGAAAATAAAAATATTTTGTTTGGGTTATGTTTATTTGTCCAATTACTTTTGACCTCCTAAAATGTGGAGTGTTTGTAAAGAAATGTGTACAATTCCTACATTTTCTATCAGATATTTTTGTTCAACCCTTCAAATTAAACGTTACAATCTGCACTTGAATTCTGTTGTAGAGGTTTCATTTCAAATCCAATGTGGTGGCATGCAGAGCCCAAATCGCGAAAATTGTGTCACTATCCAAATATTTCTGGCCCTAACTGTATATATATATATATATATATATATATATATATATATATATATATGTGGCACCCCTAGGGGTATTTGCCACAAAAATAGTTACTGACAGTAAATGCAAATACTAAAATAGCAAGACTGCACTACCACCTCCGGCCAGAAGGGGGAGCTCCAGAGACTTCCCTTGATCCATTCTGGTCTGAGAGAAAAACTGGCAGTTGGGCTAAGGAGCTGAAAGTGAGAGGTCATACAGCTGAATTTCTAACAGCCCTGTGACTGTTTCCAGGCCCAAATCACCGGCCTGAGGAGAAGAGGGACAGAGAAAAGAGACATTGTGAGAACCGGGTAGCATTAATCACTACCCAGAACAGGCGCAAAGACGGATACCGGATCCGTGGCTGTATTCATTATATATAATACAGCAACCGGAAAAACGTGAGGTGATATCACCTTCACTAGGGTCGGATGCAGCAACAGACACAGAGTTCAGCGGTACTCCCGGAGGGGGTAAGCCGATAAAAGGACTCGGGTTGCCCGTCGAACCAGGACCCGGAGGGGACAGATTGGGCCGGCAGCCAGTTCACATACAGCAGCAGGGCCACACAGAAATTGCGCACAATAAGAGGCGAAGACCCCGGCAGGGTCAAAGTAACTCAGAGTTCCCATACAGACTCCGGTGACAGGACTGGTTGTAAATCCTTTTATGTTAAAGTAAACTGGTTAAACGTTTCAGTGCCTCAGACTTTCATTTGGACAATAGCCATCTATCCAGGATCGGGATCATCGCCGCTGAGAGAACCTGCTGCTGATCAAGTAAGTGCCTGTCCCCTCACGATACCCCTTACATTGTGCATTGCCTGAGGCCACAGCACCGGGTCAAGCCACCCGTGACATCCCCCTCATTGGTCCGGTGCTGGGTATCCCGGTCTCTTGGGCGTCACATATATATATATATATATATATATCCAGCTCTGGCAAAAAAATAAGAGACCACCACATCAAATCCCTGTCATGGCCGCCCAATCTCCAGACCTGACCCCCATTGAAAACCTCTGGAATGTAATCAGGAGGATGATGGATAGTCACAAGCCATCAAACACAGAAGAACGGCCGACATTATTGTACCAGGAGCCGTGTGAGACTGGTGGAAAGCTGCCGAGACGCAGGAAAGCTGGGATTAACAATCATGGTTATTCCACAAAATATTGATTTTTGAACTCTTCCTGAGGTAAAACATTAGTATTGCTATTTCTAAATGATTATGAACTTGTTTTCTTTGCATTATTTGAGGTCTGAAAGCTCTGGGTTTTTTTTTTTTTGACCATTTCTCTTTTTCAGAAAAAAATACAAAATGTTTTGCCTGAAACTTCGTAGACGTGTTGTCAGAAGTTTATAAAGTTTACTGAAAAATATATCTATAAAGAGAAAAATCAGACAAACTGAACATTTTGCAGTGGTCTCTTAATTGTCGCCAGAGCTGTATATATGTAAAGTTTATCATTTTTTACATTTTCTCTGTGATGATATAACCACTTTTATCTTATTTTGCATATTTAATGTATTGACATAATAAAAATGATTGTTACTTGTGTGTGATCATTTCTGTAAGTTTTATGTTTGTATTCTTTCTAAGGCTATGTGCGCACATTAACTATTTGCTTACAGAAATTTCTGTAAAGTTTTTGCATCTCGGCGGCCAAAGTTAGCATTTTTGGTGCATTTTTGCATGCGTTTTTTTGCATGCGTTTTTGTACAGCGATGAAAGCTTTTTTTTAGTTAAATAAACATATGTAAAAATGTTTTGTTATGCAATTTCTTGACTCAACACCACCTTTTTCATGCTGATGAAGTGTGACCTCAGGGTAATGGGATTAGAGCTTGGTGTCAGCAGCTGTCATTGACACCCAGCTCTAGGCTTAGCAATGAAAAGGCGTCAGCCCGACACCCTCATTTCTAAACCGATAAGTAAACACAAACACACAAACCCAAACACACACATTGTCACCAGCCTATGTAGAAGCATTAACAGAATAATCCTACATAGGCTGTAACCAGACAGCAACTGTTAATCTTAAAGAAAAAAAAATGAAAACAAAATTGAGTGGGCTCCCGCATAATTTTAATAACCAGCAGAGAGAAAACTGGTGGCTGTGGGCTGATGTTAATATTCTAGGAAGGAGCCAATAGCCATAAAGGTTCCCAGGCTACTAATATCAGCTCACAGCTGTTTGCCTTTACTGGCTAGTTTACAGGGGGATCCCATAAAAATATTGATGCATTGTCCCCCTTTAAAATTTAACCAAAGGCTAAGCATACAACTGCGGGCTGATATTAATAGCCTAGGTAGTGGCCATGGATATTGGCCCCTCCCAGACTAAAAACATCAGCTCTCAGCTGCCCCCGAAAAGGCGCATCTATAACATGTGCCAAATCTGGTGCTTAACCTCGCTCTTCTCATTTACCCTGTAGTGGAGGCAAGTGGGGTTCATATTTGTGGGTTTGATGTCACCTTTGTATTGTCAGGTGACATCAATCCCACAGATTAGTAATGGAGAGTCGTCCATAAGACACCCATCCATTAGTAACCCCATAGTGATTTTGTAAAAACACGGACACCCAGAATAATTTCCTTTAATTGAAATAATGACACAGTCTCCTTTAATTAATCTTAATTAAACCATACTCACCAAACGCCTAATCCACCAATGCCAATGTCTCCTGCAACAAAAAATAGTAATAAACCACAATATTCCTCACCTGTCCACAGAGAAGATAATCCATGCCCCATGATGATCCTGAACACTTTGAGAGTATTCACTGACGTGACTGCTCTCAAAGACAGCCGTCAATAAACTGACAGCGGGTAATCGCTCCCGCAGTATATCACTGAGCTGCTATGAGAAAGATCACTGGAGTTCATCAGCTGATCAGCTCCAGTGATCTCCCCTACTTCACCACAGCTGCGTGAGAAAGTTCTCACGCAGCAGTGCCATAAATGAGAGCACTGGAGCTGATCACCTGATGAACTCCGGTGAACTCTCTCATGGCAGCTCAGTGATACACCGCATGAACGATTACCTCCTGTCAGTGTATCGCTGGCGGCCGGGTAGAGTGGTCACATCTCCCAATGTGACTGTTCTACACATGAGATCACCATGATAATGGTTTTATTTTAATTTGAATCTGCATGTAATTATTTATATATATTTTTTTTATGTGAGCACAGGTGCCGGCAGATGAGACTACGTCTCCCATCAGCGGCACCTGTTGTCACTGTGATCAGTGACAGCAGACGTAGACCAATGGAAGCAGTAGTCTCATCAGCCCATGCCTGCTGACCTGCGGTAAGCTTTTTACTGTAGGTCACCATTGCAGGTCACACTGACATCTGACAGCACGATCCCCCAGCACTCTTACCGACAGTCTGCGGTAGTGTTACCGCCGGACACAGTCACAACTGCGGGGTCATACTGACATCTGACAGCATAATCCCGCAGCGCTCTGACCAACGGTCTTACCATCAGTTGCGTTACCACCAATAAGAGCTACCCCGCCAGTATTTCCCACGCTGTCACACAGAGAGCAGTGCGGCAATCACCATAGGAACAGTTCGTTGAACATAGCCAAACCCCAGTGAATTCAATGGGAGGAAAAAACAAGCGCATAAACAACACCTTCAGGGGACCCAAAAGCTGTCAGAAAGTGTCATCTATTGACCCAAAGCACAAATAGTATGTTTGTCCTACATTGATGGACAGTGCTTGGACCAGCATTTCTAGCTTAACCCCTTCATGACCGGGGGATTTTTCGTTTTTCCGTGTTCGTTTTTCGCTCCCCTCCTTCCCAGAGCCATAACTTTTTTATTTTTCCGTCAATTTGGCCATGTGAGGGCTTATTTTTTGCAGGACGAGTTGTACTTTTGAACAACATCATTGGTTTTAGCATGTCGTGTACTAGAAAACGGGAAAAAAATTCCAAGTGCGGTGAAATTGCAAAAAAAGTGCAATCCCACATTGGTTTTTTGTTTGGCTTTTTTGCTAGGTTCACTAAATGCTACAAATGACCTGCCATTATGATTCTCCAGGTCATTATGAGTTCATAGACACCAAACATGACTAGGTTATTTTTTATCTAAGTGGTGAAAAAAAATTCCAAACTTTGCTAAAAAAAAAAAAAAAAATTGCGCCATTTTCCGATACTCGTAGCGTCTCCATTTTTCATCATCTGGGGTCGGTTGAGGGCTTATTTTTTGCATGCTGAGATGACGTTTTTAATGATAGCATTTCGGTGCAGATACGTTCTTTTGATCGCCCGTTATTGCATTTTAATGCAATGTTGCGGCGACCAAAAAAACATAATTCTGGCGTTTCGAATTTTTTTCCCGCTACGCTGTTTAGCGATCAGGTTAATACTTTTTTTTTATTGATCGGGCGATTCTGAGCGCGGCGATACCAAATATGTGTAGATTTGATATTTTTTTTATTGATTTATTTTGATTGGGGCAAAAGGGGGGTGATTTAAACTTTTATGTTTTTTTATTTTTTTCACATTTTTTTAAACTTTTTTTTTTTACTTTTGCCATGCTTCAATAGCCTCCATGAGAGGCTAGAAGCAGGCATAGCACGATCGGCTCTGCTACATAGCAGCGATCTGCTGATCGCTGCTATGTAGCAGAATTGCACGTGTGCTGTGAGCGCCGACTACAGGGGGGCGCTCACAGCGACGGGCAATCAGTAACCATAGAGGTCTCAAGGACCTCTATGGTTACCATTCACAAGCATCGCCGACCCCCGATCATGTGACGGGGGTCGGCGATGACGTCATTTCCGGCCGCCCGGCCGGAAGCGGTAGTTAAATGCCGCTGTCTGCGTTTGACAGCGGCATTTAACTAGTTAATAGGTGCGGGCAGATCGCGATTCTGCCCGCGCCTATTACGGGCACATGTCAGCTGTTCAAAACAGCTGACATGTCCCGGCTTTGGTGCGGGCTCACCGCGGAGCCCTGCATCAAAGCAGGGGAGCCGGCATCGGACGGTATAGTACGTCCGATGCCGGTAAGGGGCTAAACATTGATCAGTAACAGGTGAATGAATGACAGGTGTAGGACTGGTGCTCCGAGAGCGCTGCCAAATTCAGGCAACACACATGAAGGAGACCCAACTTGCAATACAAACATTTCCAAAAAGTTAGGGTCAGACACCAGGAAAAGGGTCTTCAAATGATCTAAAATAGAAATGTTATAATTAGTGTTGAGCAATACCGTCCGATACTTGAAAGTATCGGTATCGGATAGTATCGGCCGATACCCGAAAAATATCGGATATCGCCGATACCGATATCCGATACCAATACAAGTCAATGGGACATCAAGTATCGGAAGGTATACTCATGGTTCCCAGGGTCTGAAGGAGAGGAAACTCTCCTTCAGGCCCTGGGATCCATAGGGATGTGGAAAATAAAGAATTAAAATAAAAAATATTGATATGCTCACCTCTCCGGCGGCCCCTGGACTTCACACTGCTAACCGGGAGGCTTCTTTGTTTAAAAAGCGCGCCTTTCGGACCTGTGAATGACGTCCCGGCTTCTGATTGGTCGCGTGCCGCCCATGTGACCGGCACGCGACCAATCAGAGGCCGCGACGTCATTCGCAGGTCCTCAATTCCTATAATTAGCAGTTTTGTGAATGAGAATGACGTCGCGGCTTCTGATTGGCCGCGTGCCGGTCACATGGGCGGCACGCGGCCAATCAGAAGCCGCGACGTCATTCTCATTCACAAAACTGCTAATTATAGGAATTGAGGACCTGCGAATGACGTCGCGGCCTCTGATTGGTCGCGTGCCGGTCACATGGGCGGCACGCAACCAATCAGAAGCCGGGACGTCATTCACTGGTCCGAAAGGCGCGCTTTTTAAACAAAGAAGCCTCCCGGATAGCAGCGTGAAGTCCAGGGGCCGCCGGAGAGGTGAGCATATCAATATTTTTTATTTTAATTCTTTATTTTCCACATCCCTATTGATTCGATACCGATACCCGATATCACAAAAATATCGGATCTCGGTATCGGAATTCCGATACCGCAAATATCGGCCGATACCCGATACTTGCGGTATCGGAATGCTCAACACTAGTTATAATAACACAGCACTTAGGCATGGGCCGTGAATGAGACAAGGTCTGGGCCAGCATTGACAGCTTGGAATGTAAGTTCAAATTAAGAGGTGGTGAGGCTGCAGTGTAAGCCTGCTGTGCGGGGAGCCCTGAGCCGTCACACAACCTCAAACTGCTTTTCTGCTTTGGCACACTCAGGTGGCACAAATATCAGTTTCATAGACTGCTATTCTTAGAAACATTTATGGAAATTAACACAGGTAGTTGACTGAAAGTAAGTGCAGGTCTGCCGGTCTCGGAGCCCTACTGCTACAAGCAACACACATGAAGGAGATATAATTTGAAGTCCAAACAGTTCCAAAAATTAGGAGCAGACACCCGGAATATTGGCATTAATTGAACAACAATAGAAATATAATAATGAGGCGATGACACCCCATCCACTACAGGCAGCCCACCAGATAAAGACCCAACTTAGAATCTTCACATTTCAAAAATTGTTAGTAATATCCTAAGCATTCACCGAAGCTATGACAAAAGCATCATGGACTGCAATAACGTGAGATTAAAGCAGAACACTAAAAACGACACCATCACCCAGTCTGCCCAGTCTGCAACTGGTGAGCAAAAAACCTTGGAGATCCTTGACGTGTTCATTTTGATGAAAGTTAGGCAGTCTACACTTTCAGGGGAGAGCTGGATGCACTTATCTTTCAGGATACCACCAGCAGCACTGAAGACCAGGGTTGAGCGACCTTTACTTTTATAGGATCGGGTCGGGTTTCACGAAACCCGACTTTTTCAAAAGTCGGGTTGAGTGAAATCGGCCGATCCTATAAAAAAGTCGGGGTTGGGGTCGGCCGAAACTCGAAACCCAATGCAGTGCATTGGGTTTCCATGGTTCCCAGGGTCTGAAGGAGCGGAAACTCTCCTTCAGGCCCTGCGATCCATATTTTAGTGTAAAATAAAGAATTAAAATAAAAAATATTGCAATACTTACCCTCTGACGCGCCCTGGTACTAACCGGGAACCTTCCTTCCTTAGAATCAGCCTTCCAGGACCTTGCGGTGATGTCGCGGTGACTATTAGGTATATACTCACCCTCGGACGCGCCCTGCTTCTTTCCGGCAGCCTTCCTTCCTAAGAATCAGCCCTTCCAGGACCTTCG
The DNA here is from genome assembly GCF_032444005.1 of Ranitomeya imitator. NCBI lineage: Eukaryota > Metazoa > Chordata > Amphibia > Anura > Dendrobatidae > Ranitomeya > Ranitomeya imitator. The sequence continues at coordinate 4,879,707 of NC_091283.1, read as the reverse complement.
GTGACGTCGCGGCTTGTGATTGGTCGCGCGAGCGGTCACATGGGCGGCCGCGCGGCCAATCACAAGCCGCGACGTCACCGCGACGTCACCGCAAGGTCCTGGAAGGCTGATTCTAAGGAAGGAAGGTTCCCGGTTAGTACCAGGGCGCGTCAGAGGGTAAGTATTGCGATATTTTTTATTTTAATTCTTTATTTTACACTTATATCTGAATTCCGATACCAATTCCCGATATCTTAAACATATCGGGAATCGGTATCGGAATTCCGATTCTAGATTCAAAAGATCGCCGACTTCATGGCCGACCCCACACAGGGGTCGGGTCGGGTTTCGTGAAACCCGACCTTGCCAAAAGTCGGCGACTTTTGAATATTTTCGACCCGTTTCGCTCAACCCTACTGAAGACGTGTTTGGCAGAACACTACCTGCCGGGCATGACAGGCAAGCACAGGCCAATCTTCCATTTTTAAAAACCAAAATGCAAAAGGGTCCAGACCCCTCTGATGGCATTGTTATTGAGCTCAAAATACTCCTGCACCATCCTCTTCAATCGTTCAGGATGTGCCAGACTTATACTTCTGTTTTGTTGCTGCACATGATGGTCTAAAAAATGTGTTAAACGACCCACAGAAATTGCTCCTGCCAGTTACACTGCTGCTTCTAATGTTTTTGCGCTGCTGACTCGAAGTGCCAGGGGTTGGACATCTAGAACAACGATGTACACAATGTACCTCACTGCTGTCTTGGGGAGAACCACTCTTTAGACTGTTTACAAACCACTCTTAAGACTGTCTACTCCAGCATGCACGTGCCCTTTATATGGGGTAAGCATCTGGCAACATTTTGTCTGATACCATGGCTCTAACAGAGTGGCAACCCAGTAGGCAGAACAATTTTTAAGCCTATGAATATGGGCAAAGTGTTGAAGATAGTGCGGTAAGAAGGCGCTCATGTGTCAGGCGCTTCCATGTGGTCCAAGTCCATGGTGTGCTGGTGGCAGGGTAACATTCAAGCTTGCTTTTACTGTCCCCGCTGCCAACCACAGATAACAGGGAGAGGATCATTATACTCTTCATCTCCTGACTGTTGTGCATTCATCGCTTTTTTCACCTAATCCACTCCTCAATTTGTTCCTTGTCTCCTGCAAATTCATTAACAGTTTGTCTAGTACCAGGAACCCCCTCGATCACAGTAATCCTCCCTCCCATGGCACCCTCCTGGGGTGTGAACTGCGCTGTTGGAACATGTCTCATTAAGGGAGAGGTTGGAGACACAGTTGGAGGCCATAGAAGAGATGAAAGGAGGCAGTTGAAGAAGTGTTAGATACAGAGGTTTGTACCATTGGGGATTCCAAGACTGCCCCCACAGCTCCAAGAGTAATCCAGTGCCCAATCAGCGAGATCTAACGATCCTGACCATGCTTGCTTGTGTCAGTGGTGAAATGCACCCTGTCAAACATAGAAGTAATGGGTGATGTTATCTTCGACATGCTGGTGTAGTGCAGTCACAGCTTTCTTGGACAAGTAAGGGTGTGAAGAAACAGGATTGTATCTTAATTAACCAGTTTACTATTTTAAGCAAACCAAGAATAGGCTGTTATCTATACTTTTGCTTGTGTAAGCCTGCAATATTGACTTGAAAGCTGATATTTCTTATAACATAGTGTGCACTGCTCTTATTTTTGATGACTAGTGATGTTTGCTGATATGCTAATTATGCATTGTGTTATGGAGCCAGTTTGTTGACTTTGAAAGCAGAGAGGGAAAAACTATGCAAATAGATTAAATAATCAAGTTCTTCTACTTGATCTCATCACCATTCTTCCCCTTATATGTGATGGACTGAAGGACACTTGTTAAATCTAAAAATGGGTTACATGCCTCTGTATAAAAAGACTCAAAGAGACTGAAAGGCAGCCAGAGATTCTGCTAACACATCCATACATCCAAAAGAACCAGAGACAGGACAGCAGCCATTTTACATCAAGGCTCCATCACAAGGTATACGAATCTGTCATTCTACAGGAAACAGAGGGCAACAAAATTAATAAAGGGGATGGGAGAACTACAATACCCAGATAGATTAGCGAAATTAGGATTATTTAGTCTAGAAAAAAGATGACTGAGGGGCGATCTAATAACCATGTATAAGTATATAAGGGGACAATACAAATATCTCGCTGAGGATCTGTTTATACCAAGGAAGGTGACGGGCACAAGGGGGCATTCTTTGCGTCTGGAGGAGAGAAGGTTTTTCCACCAACATAGAAGAGGATTCTTTACTGTTAGGGCAGTGAGAATCTGGAATTGCTTGCCTGAGGAGGTGGTGATGGCGAACTCAATCGAGGGGTTCAAGAGAGGCCTGGATGTCTTCCTGGAGCAGAACAATATTGTATCATACAATTATTAGGTTCTGTAGAAGGACGTAGATCTGGGGATTTATTATGATGGAATATAGGCTGAACTGGATGGACAAATGTCTTTTTTCGGCCTTACTAACTATGTTACTATGTTACTATGTTACTTAGGGGTTTTCGGCCCCAGTTGGAAGAATACAGATCTGCTCCATTGACCATCGCTGAACCATGGATACATTTGAGAAGCCAGGTTGTGACTCTTGGGTTAACTGCCCTTGTACCTGAATGCAAGATAAGTGAAAGCAGTCAGAGGGGAGCGCAGAGGAATTGACCCAGGGAAAGGGAGATGAAAGGGAGTTGTCGAGCACCACTGCAGCTCCAGCTGAATACCTCCAAAGGAGGATAACATAGTAACATAGTAACATAGTTAGTAAGGCCGAAAAAAGACATTTGTCCATCCAGTTCAGCCTATATTCCATCATAATAAATACCCAGATCTACGTCCTTCTACAGAACCTAATAATTGTATGATACAATATTGTTCTGCTCCAGGAAGACATCCAGGCCTTTCTTGAACCCCTCGACTGAGTTCGCCATCACCACCTCCTCAGGCAAGCAATTCCAGATTCTCACTGCCCTAACAGTAAAGAATCCTCTTCTATGTTGGTGGAAAAACCTTCTCTCCTCCAGACGCAAAGAATGCCCCCTTGTGCCCGTCACCTTCCTTGGTATAAACAGATCCTCAGCGAGATATTTGTATTGTCCCCTTATATACTTATACATGGTTATTAGATCGCCCCTCAGTCGTCTTTTTTCTAGACTAAATAATCCTAATTTCGCTAATCTATCTGGGTATTGTAGTTCTCCCATCCCCTTTATTAATTTTGTTGCCCTCCTTTGTACTCTCTCTAGTTCCATTATATCCTTCCTGAGCACCGGTGCCCAAAACTGGACACAGTACTCCATGTGCGGTCTAACTAGGGATTTGTACAGAGGCAGTATAATGCTCTCATCATGTGTATCCAGACCTCTTTTAATGCACCCCATGATCCTGTTTGCCTTGGCAGCTGCTGCCTGGCACTGGCTGCTCCAGGTAAGTTTATCATTAACTAGGATCCCCAAGTCCTTCTCCCTGTCAGATTTACCCAGTGGTTTCCCGTTCAGTGTGTAATGGTGATATTGATTCCCTCTTCCCATGTGTATAACCTTACATTTATCATTGTTAAACCTCATCTGCCACCTTTCAGCCCAAGTTTCCAACTTATAAGAATGTGTGTCAAACAGAAATCAGTCCCAGGAGCGCTGAAGGAAACTCAGACAACATATGTCGTTTGCCACAACGCATTTCAACGGTAAACACCGTCTTCTTCAGGTGGGAGTTTATTAATGGGAACAGGAAGGCAGTATTTAAACAATAAACAGCGGCGGATCATTTTAATAGTCTTGTGAATCGTGAGAGTTTTTGGATTTTTAAGCTCGGTACATTAACCCCTGAGGGGCTTAACTTAATGATTGAGAAAGTAGCTAGATAAGAGTCGTAATTATTGAACACGTAACTTTTTGTCTATATAGGTGTAGACTTTTATTTATTATTTTTTATCTGTGATATGGTTTTAAATTTTAAATATTATATGTAGATTTTAAAAAAAAACCTTGTTTTCATGATTTTAATATTTTGAATTTATGTGATTATATTTATCAGTGAATGTTCCTTTAAATTTGTAAATCTGTAAACAGCATTGTGATTGGCTGTTTATTGTTTAAACACTGCCTTCCTGTTCCCATTAATAAACTCCCACCTGAAGAAGACGGTGTTTACCGTTGAAACGCGTTGTGGCAAACGACATATGTTGTCTGAGTTTCCTTCAGCGCTCCTGGGACTGATTTCTGTTTGACACACACTTGTACCTGAATGGACTGTCATCTTCCTACTCTTGTCGTTACCTTCTCTGAGTGCTTGCACAGGTGGGGTAGCAACCCAGGAAGATCTGAAGTCACAGCTGCTATTATCCCAGTGAGTCAGCAGAAGGGTGAGAGTCTGTAATGTGCACCATCTGAGGTACAGTGCTGGGACTGTTCTATGTGTTATCTGCCTGTTTTGTGGTTCAATAATACATTGACACATTTTACCTCACCCTGTGTTGTCTGAGCAGCTTTATGCCCATGTTAAAAGGAGAGCATTGGTGGGATGATCCATGGTTCATGCGGTTTCGGCTAGCGGACCTGAGGCACTTGATGACTCCCCCCGTGTCTCCACAAATGGCAACTGGAAAACTCGTACTGGGGCTCTGCGATGGCCATCAGCATTCGAAACCATCTGTATCCACAAGGCGAAAAGGCAGCATTCCGTAGCTACCAGATTGGAGATAGTGAAGTTCAAGCTCTTACCTTTGTCATGTGTAGGAGGAAACAATCTTTTATGTGACCACAACTGCGGGACCAAGGGCTCAATGCTGTGCTGAGAGATGATGGAGTAGGATGAACACAACAAACTGCTAGACTGTGAATAAAGTGCAGGTGGAGATGTTATTGGTCAAAAACAGCTGACACGTCCACTTCTGTAACAGCTGACGGTCTCTCACTCACCTTGACTGAAGCGGGTAAACAACTGGAAGTTCTACGCCCGGAGACCTGTGTGAGAACACTTGCCATAGTGATGGAGGAGTAAGAAGCAGCAAATGCGGTTGATGGGGTGGCCGGTGGTTGGTGAGGCCTGATAGATCACATTTTTGCGCAGTGAGATTCCCTGACTTACGCATGCTTATCTCGCACGTACCGGTAAATGCATGTAGTAGTCAAATTATTGGAATTTTTGCCTCTACTGAGTCATTTTTTACAAAGTTGGAAGATAACGTGAGATGAGTCTTCTTTTACGGTCTCAAAAAAGGTACATGCCAGGCAACCTTTGCCACCCCTGCAAACTGCAGACCCACGACCACTGCTGGCCACAACCAGAGTTCCTGAGCTAAAGTTGAGGATGCAGTGCAATTCGTGTCTGTGAGGGAAGCCGCAATGTAGAATCCTCATCTTGCTCCTCCTCCACCTCCTCTGCCGAGTTACTCAGCTCCGTGCCCCTGGGTTCACACCAAGCTGGATCTACAACCATGTATCCAACTGAAATACATTTTGGGCATCAGTGCAGATGATTTCTTCCTGCTGATTCTGTGAATCTTCGGAGCAGACCTCTGATGCCTATGGAATAAAATGTGTGAACAGCTCTGCAGATCCTTATCCAAGAAGTATTGCTTCTCCTTGCGGAGATCAACATGCTCAGCATGACGAGATGAGGAGACTTAAAGCCGCAATGCTCCTCTGGGTAATATGCTAATTATGCAAATTGTCTCTTCAGAGAGGAAGAGAGCTAGAACTCTAGTGCCACCTATTGGAAGGTCGCTCTGCAGACTCGCCCATATGTAGTTCCCTGCAGTTAATTGGGCACTTGGAGAGTAGTGACCCAGGGGCAAACAAGAGTGATTGGGGTGTGCAGTACAGTGGACTGTACTGTGTGTTATGTTGAGGTGGAGGAAGAGGAGCAGAGGCCCCTTGAAGCTGTGCTTGCCATCCACTCGAGCACATTTTCTTTCTGGCCCTCATTTCATCATTCCATGTAAAACAATATAGATACCATAACCAGAAACAAATGGCCATCTTGTAATATATAACTAGCACTGATCTTACCCAATTATATAGAGAATTTCCAGGGACCATACACAATTGGAAGGGGGATCAACCTCAAGAAACCTGCCTATGTGTTTCTTCAAAATTGATTCATCAGAGGAGCTTTTTCTATAGGTTCCATCATGTGAGGACCTATGGTGCTTATTAAGGTTCAAAGCATATTAATCGCTGTAGCCGTCAGCTGTCAGATTTATATTGGCTGGTTATAAACATAAAGGGGACCCACACTGAGTTTTTGTAAATTATTTAAATAAATAATTTTAAATTCAGACACTTGGAGGAAGAGTGTGCCATTGCTGACTAGATGTTAGCAAACTAGAAGAAAAAACAATGAACAGAATCAGGGTTGTCCACTCTTTGCTTGTGTGTGACACACTGTAAGTGTAATGTCCCCCCTTCTTCCTCTCACCCTCAGCAGCTCTTACTAGGGTTGAGCGAAACGGGTCGGCCAGATTCAGAAGTTGCCGACTTTTGGCAAAGTCGGGTTTCATGAAACCCGACCCGACCCCTGTGTGGGGTCGGCCATGAGGTCGGCGATATTCTGATCTGGAATCGAAATTCCGATACCGAGTTCCGATATGTTTAAGATATCGGGAATCGGAATCGGAAATCATATTTAAGTGTAAAATAAAGAATAAAAAAAAAAAATATTGATATACTCACCTTCGGACGCGCCCTGGTTCTAACCCGCAGCCTTCCTTCCTAAGAATCAGCGCCTGAAGGACCTTAGATGACGTCGCGGCTTGTGATTGGTCGCGTGATGCCCATGTGACCGCTCACGTGACCAATCACAAGCCGCGACGTCATTGAAGGTCCTTAAGGCGCTCATTCTTAGGAAGGAAGGCTGCCGGTGAGAACCAGGGCACGTCCGAGGGTAAGTATATCAATATTTTTTATTGTGATTCTTTATTTTACACTTAAATACGGATCCCAGGGCCTGAAGGAGAGTTTCCTCTCCTTCAGACCCTGGGAACCATTAGAAACCCAATGCACCGCATTGGGTTTCGTGTTTCGGCCGACCCCGACCCCGACTTTTCTATAGGATCGGCCGATTTCACTCAACCCAACTTTTGAAAAAGTCAGGTTTCGTGAAACCCGACCCGATCCTATAAAAAGAAAAGTCGCTCAACCCTAGCTCTTACCTTTTATACTTTTAGGTGGTGTACAATTCTCTGGATTTTTGTGGCTCACAAGCTCTAGCCTTTGCAAGCTTCTTAGAAACAGAAACTGAAAATGAATCAGATTTCCTCTCAGCAGCTTATTTTATCACAGGTCCTTCAGCAATTAGCTCACAGTGTATAGTGTCCTCAGTAGTGTTGAGCATTCCAATACCGCAAGTATCGGGTATCGGCCGATACTTGCGGTATCGGAATTCCGATACCGAGATCCGATATTTTTGTGGTATCGGGTATCGGTATCGGAGGTGTAAAATAAAGAATTAAAATAAAAAATATTGTTATATTCACCTCTCCGGCGGCCCCTGGAACATCACCGCGAGTCACCGGCGTCCGGCAGGCTTCTTTGTTTAAAATGAGCGCCTTTAGGACCTGAGGAATGACGTCGCGGCTTCTGATTGGTCGCGTGGCGGTCACATGGGCGGCACGCGACCAATCAGAAGCCGCGACGTCATTCGCAGGTCCTGAAGCCGGCCGGTTAGCCGCGTGATGTCCAGGGGCCGCCGGAGAGGTGAATATATCAATATTTTTTATTTTAATTCTTTATTTTACACCTCCCTATGGATCCCAGGGCCTGAAGGAGAGTTTCCTCTCCTTCAGACCCTGGGAACCATCAGGATACATTCCGATACTTGATGTCCCATTGACTTGTATTGGTATCGGATATCGGTATCGGCGATATCCGATATTTTTCGGGTATCGGCCGATACTATCCGATACCGATACTTTCAAGTATCGGACGGTATCGCTCATCCCTAGTCCTCAGTACTCTATACACAGCTCATTACTGTGTTCCAAAGGACCTGAGGTGATGTCATGGCCTTATCACTCCCTCCAAAAATCACATGACATCCTCACATGTTATTATCCATACCCTGGCCCCTTCACCAGCATTACTGAGTACAAATAAAGTAACTTGAGACACAAACACTACTGAGAACATGATAAAAATAGCGGGGGCCTAAAAGGCCCCCAATTCGTACAGATGTAGTTTTCACCAAACAAGCATTGTTACACCATAATGCCTATGAAAAAAATTCTATGAACACCTGGATATTATCAACAACGACATACTTGAGGAATACCTGGAGTTTCAAAATTCTAACTAAAGTAATTTTGCAGATAATAGCAAAAATGTAAGCATGGGGGCCTAAAAGGCCCCCAATATGCGTTCTAGGGTTAAAAAATGGTATGGGGTCCCCGCAGTCAAATCTAACAAACACATAGACACAGAGTAAAGTCCTCTAATTGAAATAAAACACTAATTACCTTATGTGAAATAAATACTCCCCACAATTTTTAACTCATTTATTGCTGTAAAATTAAAAATAACGAAACACCACATTCCTTACCTGTCCGACGACAATCCATTTGTCCCACAGAGAGGCCAAGTCTGCTTCATCTGAGTTGAATGGCTGAGCGGAGACACTAAGCTGAGCCTAAAAACTCAGATTCCGTGCCACGTGTGGACGTCAAAACGTGACCGGAGTTCAAAAGGTGACCAGGCCAATTTCATGACACCCTCCTAGCATCCTTGCCCTGATGACCGGGTATTTTTTTTACAAGGAGGGAACTTTATTACTTTATAATAAAATATTTCCATCAGCCCAGCACAGAAGATCGTGTGTTATGATGGTGAAACCAAGACCACGGAATGTTCTTGTAGGGTCATTGATGCCACCAGGTATTGTCACTTCCATGCTTGGTCTCCTCGACATTTACAGTGGTCATCTATCCGGAGGTTATGTGGGAAGTTGCAGTCACAATCTATGAGACTGCTTCAGATAGCCGAGGGATGTAAATCTGCTCCAGCCCCATAGATAAATGATTGGAGCCACTTGTTACATTTGGTCACTTTGTGTCTTGCTACATGGCATTTCCAGTGGTCAGGTATATAGGTGATTACTGTAAAGAGGTTTTCTTGGCTTCAACTATTTTGTCTGTAATTATAAGTGATTGCAGATTGTTGAATCCTTACAGTGCGCAATGTGCGCTGTTTTCCACATGACTGTCAGTATGTGATTTGCCTAGTTGTGGTTACGTGCCGAATAGTATCTTTTATGCTTCTCTCAATGCTTTATTAAGGCAGACTGAAGAGAAACTAGCCGGAAAGTAACCACAGCTAGGCAATGGTGGTCTTATGGCCGCCAGCTCGAATGTGCACTAGTGCGCAATCCTGACAGTCAGCACATTACACATCACCAAGAATTAGAAATACACAGCCTTCTGCTGTCACCATAGTGAAGTATTAGTATATGGTATAATATATGTTGTGGCATATAAATAAATATATATATATATATAGGAACCTGGGACCTTTAACTATACAACAGAGGAACCTGGGACCTTTAACTATACAACAGAGGATGAGGAGCGTATCCTGGGAAGTATTGAAGGGGAAGCAACTTTTCTTAAAGTACCCTCGCCCATTGAGATGAGAAATAAATATGTTAATGATTATAAGCGGTTAATCAGCTCCCAATTACACCTGACTACGTTGGGGCAGTATCTTAAAGAACGAAAGATACCAAGAGGACTTCGATCCAATATAAGGCCCAATTTGTTTAGTGGGAATGCAACCTTCTGCAGTAGATTTATGATGATCTCTAACAAATATGCCATGGACGTTATGCTGTTAAATGTTGAATTCCTCCAAATAGAAGTTAAGAAGTTACAGACAAATGTTGGAGATATAGGAAAGAAATTGCAGGAGATATTGAACAAAGATGACTGGATTACATTTAAGGATAAAGTGGAGAAAGATATGAGTAAATTCTGTGGAGAGCTAGAAGAAACGAAAAGGAAAAAATGGATTAGAGACACAGGGGACTATGAGACCGGATATGTATATACATGGCAGACAGATAACTCCAAAGCAACTTGGAGTAAAAGAGGTCATATAAATACGAATGGTAGTAATGTACGTAATTTATGTGATATGAACTATAAGTTTGCTCCTTCCAGATCCGACCAAAAATTCAACAGAAAGAAAAGAAGAGGAGGCAGACGCCAGCACCGGCGGGAAAAAGAAAGTAGAAAGAGGCAAGGCGCAGAGAACACCGAATCTACGGAAGAGAGAACAGAATTAGTGGTAAACATCTCCCATAAAGTTCTTAATGAGGCACAAATATCTGTATTGAGCAAGGGGTTAAACTTTAGTCCATGTACACATATTAATTGGTTTCAGTTACAAATAGACCTAGAGCGTTTCCTCAGACAAATTAAATTGAGGGAATGGTTCGATGGCAAAAAAGACACGTTAAGTGAAAAAACTAGTGAGTTTGATCTAAAAATGGTTGATTTGAGAAATAAAAGTAGATTCATTCCACCAACAAGCTCAGCAGCTATTAAAGCTTTTGAGGAAGCTGTGAAGTCTGATATAGAACAGCTTAAATGTAAAGGTGTCAAAAAATACAAACGTCCAAACATTTCTAAGAAAGATATAGAGGCATTAGAGGAGCTTGTCCATGACGACGACATTATCATTAAACCCGCAGATAAAGGGGGTGCGGTCGTCGTCATGGACAAGCATGCCTATGTTACAGAAGTCATGAGGCAGTTGAGTGACGAACATGTATATGGTAGATTGGAAAGGGATCCCAAATTCAGTATACAGGAAGAGATTAAAAAATGCCTTGAAGGAGCAATACATGTATGTACCATAGATCATGAACTATACAATTATCTACTTGAAGAAAATCCGCGCACTCCAGTGCTATATATTACACCAAAAATACATAAAACTTTGGTCGACCCTCCGGGGCGACCTATAGTTTCAGGAGTAGGCTCAGTCTTTAACAAAATGGGTATATTCCTGGATAAAATACTGAATCCTATTACAAAAAAATGTAAATCCTATATAAAAGACACTACAGATTTTTTTTAAAAATTAGAGTCCATACAGTTGGGAGATAGAGTGTTGCTTGCATCATTTGATGTGGTTTCACTCTATACCTCCATTAACCATGAGAGAGGCCTAAAAGCAATTGACAAAATGTTGGATGTTAAACAATATACACCTGAGGGCAAGAGCTTTCTGTTGGAAATGCTAGAGATAATATTGAGACGTAACTACTTTATGTTTGAAGACGCGTTTTACACGCAAAAACAGGGAACGGCTATGGGGGCGAATATGGCCCCCTCATATGCTAACCTGGTTATGGAGGTCCTGGCGGAGGACCTCGTCTATGTGTCCCACCACTTCCGGTATGTACTGGAGTGGTGGAGGTACATAGATGATGTCTTCCTCCTGTGGACAGGTACAGAAATAGAACTGGACGAATTCCATACATATCTCAATACAGTGGATCAAACAATCAAATTTACCTTGGTCAAATCTTGGACTGAAATACAATTTCTAGATGTACTAGTGGAGCAAAAAAATAACCAACTCATGACGACACTATATGTAAAAGATACTGATAGGAACAATTTGCTCCTATATGATAGTCAACACCCTTGCTCAATGAAGAGATCTATCCCCCTCAGCCAACTATTAAGAGTTAGACGTATAGTGAGGGAAGATGATATAGTAGACAAAACGATAGATCAGCTAATTAAGAAATTTCTAAATAGAGGATATCCAAAGAATTTATTAGCACAAACTAAGAATAAGGTTATGGAAAAAGATAGATTACAACTAATCTGTGGAGAACAGTGCGGTAGACATAAGAAAATCCAGAATAGGGTACCTTTTGTCTCTACATATACTGAAGAGAGTAGGGAAATAACGAATATCATAAAAAAACATTGGACTATGTTAGGGAGATGTTTACCAAAGATACCTGAATTTAAACTGCCACCACTATACTCCTACAAGAGAATTAGGAACATTAAAGACATGGTTATCCGATCTGATATTGGCCCTAAAAGAAGAGATACCCAGAGATATCTTACAGGTATTAAAAGAAATGGATGTTTCCCTTGTCTTAATTGCGTCAATTGTGCGTACATGGTCAAGGGATCTACATTCGTACATCCAAAAACGGGAAAAGTATATGATATAAAACAGTTCCTTACGTGCAGCTCGGACCACGTTATATATGTGCTCATGTGCCCGTGTAAGTTATGGTACGTTGGAGAAACAACATGTGAGTTCAAAACGAGAATGAACCAGCATAGGTATAGTATAAGAAAAAACCGAGTGGACCTTCCTGTCCCTAAGCATTTTGCTGATTGTAAACATACTGAGAAGGATCTTAAATGCAAAATCATAGACACTGTTCCAATACAGAGAAGAGGAGGCGATAGGGAGCAGATGCTCAAGAAAAAAGAATTAAAGTGGATTTATGAACTCGGTACTTTAAGACCGGGAGGACTTAATGCTGACTTTAAATTGCATACAATCATTTAATAATATTCATGAACTCTGTTGTACGATATGTTTAGGTCCTAAGGAGTCAGTAATGTGATTACTTGTTTTTAATATTTATTTTTCAATTTTATCTAGATTTCATCTGATATTCTGATGAGAACAAAATATCACCGGAGAAATGTGTGCGGACATGGAGGACACATAGAAAAATCCACATCTTTAAAGATAGTTATAGTTATACATATGTTTTTCTTTTTGTTGCCTACTGTGTCAGACCATGGATTGATTAATAAAAGCAGCGTAAATATTATATTATAGTTTTTCTTTAATTATTACCTCAGTAGAGTCTATATGCCGGGACATAGACGCTTTCGCTTTTTACAGCCTATCCTTAGGGCGAGCTGACCTGAGATGGTTAACTCGCTGCTGGGTATGTGACTGTATGACCTCCGGATATTGGCTATTACTAGGTTAAGTCCGGAGTGTCAGGGCGAACATAAGTGTTGAAAAGGTCCATAGGGCTTTAATACATAGAGACAAGAATAAGCTCTACTATATGAGGATATACTGTGAAAGTAATATACTGTTATAAGCTTGTTACGGCCCCATATGGTCTGGAAGCAGCATTGACAAGTAAAGAGTGGAGCCAGGTGCCGTTTGGCAGAGGATGCGCAGGCGCAGCAATCAATATGAGAAATTGACCTTCTAGTATGAGAAGCCATTACCAAGATGGCGGCATGTAGCGCTAAGGCGCAGGCGCCGATGTTAAGGATTGGTCCGCGCTCTGGCACAGTGATGTGACGTAGCGGACATGCGCAGTTGCGCTTAGAGAACGCCGAACAACAGGAAGATGTCCTCCATTGCCAGCAAACAACTCCGCAAGTAAGAAGTGTGAAAGGATTATGACACATAGTAGCACCAGCACAAAAGGCAATATGAGATGCACTGTAGCACCTTATGATATTAATGGGTATCTTTTATATGTAAATTACGAGTGCACATACTGTTTCACTAATGGTTAATTGAGGCTGATTATAGCTGAGAATGTATATATATGCACAATAATGGCTTACCCACTGCTTGAGAAAGGCTCAGTCGAGCCGAAACGTTGTGAAGACATGTGGGTCTGAATAAACTCTGCACAGATAACCAGGATAATATGGAGTGCTGCCTGCTTTTTACTTGAACCTATGGACAAGGTTGGCTGCTGGACGGGCTACCTGAAGGCTTTGCACCCGCAGATAAGTGAAGCGCCGTGCTGTTCCTTTTTTTCTACTACTACTATATATATATATATATATATATATATATATATACACTGTGTGCAGAATTATTAGGCAAGTTGTATTTTGATCACATGATACTTTTTATACTTGTTGTCCTACTCCAAGCTGTTCAGGCTGAGAGCCAACTACTAATTCAGTAAATCCGGTGATTGCATCTCTGTAATGAGGAGGGGTGTTGTCTAATGACATCAGAACCCTATATAAGGTGTGCTTAATTATTAGGCAACTTCCTTTCCTTTGGCAAAATTGGTCAGAAGAGAGATTTGACGGCTCTGAAAAGTCCACAATTGTGAGATGTCTTGCAGAGGGATGCAGCGGTCTTGAAATTGCCAAACTTTTGAAGCGTGATCACCGAACAATCAAGCGTTTCATGGCAAATAGCCAACAGGGCCGCAAGAAGCGTGTTGGGCAAAAAAGGCGCAAAATAACTGCCCATGAATTGGGGAAAATCAAGCGTGAAGCTGCCAAGATGCCATTTGCCACCAGTTTTGCCATATTTCAGAGCTGCTACGTTACTGGAGTAACAAAAAGCACAAGGAGTGCGATACTCAGGGACACGGCCAAGATAAGGAAGTCTGAAAAACGACCACCTCTGAACAAGAAACATAAGATAAAACGTCAAGACTGGGCCAAGAAATATCTTCAGACTGACTTTTCACAGGTTTTCTGGACTGATGAAATGAGAGTGACTCTTGATGGGCCAGATGGACGGGCCGGAGGCCGGATCAGTAAAGGGCAGAGAGCTCCACTCCGACTCAGACCCAGCAAGGTGGAGGTGGGGACTGGTATGGGCTGGGATAATAATAATAATAATAATAATTTTATTTATATAGCGCCAACATATTCCGCAGCGCTTTACAAATTATAGAGGGGACTTGTACAGACAATAAACATTACATCATAACAGAAATACAGTTCAAAACAGATACCAGGAGGAATGAGGGCCCTGCTCGCAAGCTACAAACTATGGGGAAAAGGGGAGACACGAGAGGTGGATGGTAACAATTGCTTTAGTTATTCGGACCGGCCATAGTGTAAGGCTCGGGTGTTCATGTAAAGCTGCATGAACCAGTTACCTGCCTAAGTATGTAGCAGTACAGACACAGAGGGCTAATACTGCATAAAGTGAATGAGAACATGATGCGAGGAACCTTTTTTTTTTTTTTTTTTTTTTTATTATAAATAGGCCACACAGGGATCGTTAGGTTAATGCATTGAGGCGGTAGGCCAGTCTGAACAAATGAGTTTTTAGGGTACGCTTAAAACTGTGGGGATTGGGGATTAATCGTATTAACCTAGGTAGTGCATTCCAAAGAATCGGCGCAGCACGTGTAAAGTCTTGGAGACGGGAGTGGGAGGTTCTGATTATTGAGGATGCTAACCTGAGGTCATCAGCGGAGCGGAGGGCACGGGTAGGGTGGTAGACTGCCCGTGGTGGTGGACTTGTGGGACCTTCTCGGGTTGAGGATGGAGTGAAGCTCAACTCCCAGACCTACTGCCAGTTTCTGGAAGACTTCTTCAAGCAGTGGTACAGGAAGAAGTCAGTATTGTTCAAGAAAAACATGATTTTCCTGCAGGACAATGCTCGGTCACATGCCTCCAAATACTCCACAGTGTGGCTGGCCAGTAAAGGTCTCAGAGAAGTAAAAATAATGGCATGGCCCCTTGTTCACCTAATCTAAACCCCATAGAGAACCTGTGGTCCCTCATAAAATGTGAGATCTACAGGGAGGGAGAACAGTCCACCTCTCGGAGCAGTGTCTGGAGGCTGTGGTGGCCGCTGCACCAATGTTGGTCGTAAACAGATCAAGCGACTGACACAATCTATGGATGGAGGCTGCCGAGTGTCATCAGAAAGAAAGGGGGCTATATTGGGCACTCATTTTTTGGGGTTTTGTTTTTGCATGTCAGAAATGTTTATTTCTAAATTTTGTGCAGTTATATTGGTTTACCTGGTGAAAATAAACCAGTGAGATGGGAATATATTTGGTTCTTATTAAGTTGCCTAATAATTCTGCACAGTAATAGTTACCTGCACAGACAGATATCCTCCTAAGAGCCAAATCAAAAAAAAAAACCGCACTCCTGTCAAGTCTGACGGGTTGATGGAGAACATAGTTGCTGATCAATAATAAAGATAATCCTCTAAAATACAACTTGCCTAATAATTCTGCACACAGTGTATATATATATATATATATATATATATATATATGTATACATATATATATATATATATATATATATACATGTCTCTATATATAGTTAGTTGTGTGCGAGACAATATCAGGGAGTGAAGTTTCTTAATCTTGGGATCCAGAGATCCTGGAATCCTCTCCTGAGACTCCTCTGATTGCCAAATAAAGTAATAACTTTCTGTTTTCCAATTTTATTCTGCACCATGTCTTTAATATTGCGATAATCCATAGCAACACAAGAGGTATACAAATTGTATGTGTCTATATAAAAATATATGAAGAAAAACATGAGTGGAAAAGAAAGGATACGTAAAAAAGAATTGAAGTAAGTGTCCGCGGCGGTGAGATCCCTGCAGAGCGCGCGGTGCAGGAATTTCATATTAGTTTGCGTTCTTTCCCTTAACCAATTATATTTTGTTCTCCACCAGAGAGGCTGAAATACAAGCTCGGCACATTCAATTTTCATTCTGTAAGAGGACAAGTGGCTTGTTTTCTCCCAGAACAGACTGTAAAGATAAAGATGTGGAAACAAAGCCTCCTCCGCGCTGAATGCTGATGCAGGTTTTTAGTGTCCAGTAATTTATAGATTGTGAGCTGGTAACAATATATTATAGCATTAGACGGTAATGTGCATTGACAGCAGCAGAATCTGAGCTATTATATGCTACAGCGACTATGTCCTTTCTCCGGCCTTTATTAACATATTTAGGAATTTCAATAATAAGGTGACAACGGCGGCGCGCAGATGGTGACGGATGAGACGCTCCGATGGCAGCTTCTGCAAAGGGAATAGAAAGCCATTAAAGAAAGTAAAACTCTGCGTGCAGTGTGTGCCATGCATGTAATTGTCCAAGTGGCAAGTAGGGATCTGGAAATCTGCAAAAAATATATAAAATTACCCTCTAAAAATGATTAATTCACAATCATTTTTATTGTTTTCCAAAAAAAAACATGTTTGTGTTAGTTGTTTATTCATATTTCAACAAAAGGCAATCCAATATAAAGTCAGGAAAAGTGAAGCAGCAAAACCATTGTCGGCATCGTTACTGGGCAAACGGAACATCTGTGCAAAGGTTCGTATGAACACACAAATGAGTTCATGGGAATTTGGAAATGAGCCAATCGATTAGACACAAATTAAATTTGTTTGGAATTTTTAGCGTTTCACTAAATTTTGCAAATTTGAACAATTTGCAATTTCAATCCTGTAAATGAGCATAAATTGCCACCACCTTATGACACATTGCAGAAGAGAAGACCTTGAGTTTAGGCTTTTCCATAATTCCTTACAGTAATCACATCACATGGTATTGCTTAGCCAATCAGGAGGGATTATCACAGCCTGTATAAAAGCTGAGGCAGGAAATGCAGCGGACGCTTTGTGATGAATCTGGATTTCAACAATACATTAAAGGTCACAGCTTCTCCATAAGGATAGAGGGAAAAGGCCAAAAAGCACTAATGTAGCTGTACAGGTAGTGTGTGTCAGCACAGCTCCCATCAGTTTACCCATAGCTAGATATTTTGAGGACTCTTTGTTATAGCTTCACCTGTATTTGTTCTAATGAGCTTGAAAAGGGTTAAGTGTAGTCCCCCGAGACTTCAGGGTACCATGTACATCTTGTCAGTGCATTTGGTGTACTTGCAATTCGAGCTAAATCAATTCACTTCAAATTACATATTTCTGAAAAATTCTGCAAACGTAAAAAGATTTCTAATAGGAATGTTCTGCCCTTTTATTGCATAAAGAAGCAATGAACATACAACATGTAATAATGAAAAGCTAAAATTATAAGCAAATAAAACAAATCCACCCTTGTGGCATCAGTAATCGCTTTCATGAGACTATGGAAACATTGGACCCATATTTGGTTCCCCTTTGGGTCAGGCTCATGTGAAGTGATTGAGCTGGTCTCTGACTGATTTCCTTCATTTCTCCATTCATGTCTGATCCCTTCCCCATTGTTATTTCTTGACTTCCCTTCGATCTTGTCATACATCCTTTACAGACTTCTTGCGTTTCAATTAATGCTTAAGATTTGAATTTCCCAAAGTTCATTGGAAAAATGTAATCAGGCTAAAAAATGTTTAAAATATTTAATGAAATGGCTGCATAACCTAGAAAGAAGAATGAAGGAATAAAAGGCCAAGACAAGGTCATGATACAATGTGACCGTCTAACGACTGATTGTCATGCTATTGCAGTGCAGTAGAGCGCAACCTCCACTAGAAAGTACTGTTGAGGGAAGAGAGGCTGCACACACAGCGTAGCAACAATGAGCAGCAGCACAAGCGCCACCAGGTGGCGAAAGAGTGGTCACACAGAGTCAGCAACAATCAGGAGCAGAAGTACCAGAGGTCAAAGTGCGACACGTGGTCAGAAACAAGCCAGTGGGTCAGCAACAGTCGTAAGTGGATAAGAGTGAAACAAAAGACAGAAGCATGTCCAAATGCAAGCCATGTCAAAACCAGGGAGTCAACAAACTTACAGCGAAACAATGAATGAGGACAGACAGAGGGAATAAACAGACACAGGGCAAGTCATGGATCACAGCAGGACTAAAACCAGAGTCAGACACACATTCCAAAGGCAGAACTATAGCTGACACCGCCTGCAGGAAGCGGCAGAGCTAAATAGCAAACCTGAGAGCAGACTGAGGCTGAGAAAAGTTAACCCCTGAAATGATCAGACCGAGATCATGGAGAGACAGGACTCAAAACCTGGTCTGGATCATGACACTGAGGGCAGAGAATTGTCATACCTCATGTACTGAGACGGCACAGTGGAACGCAGGGTCACTATAGTTTAGTATTATTGCATTTACAAACGATATAATAAGTTTTGCACTTACCTGATCCCCACCTGCTCCCCTTCCTGCTTGTTGGCACATGATGTTCCCATAAGAGATCATTAATGCTCTTCTGGAATCACTTGACATTTGCTCTCTCTAAACTGGTTGCACATCACCTTCAGCATTGAATAAAAGGTTTCATTCTGTAAATGTATTCTAGCCAAACCATCTGATCTTCTCCATAGAACACGGTCCTACAGCAGAGATATCCTCCCTTCCATTGTGCCCCTGAGAGAACAGCCTGAGCATTGTTTCTCGTATCAGACCATTTCCAATGACCATTGGTTTGCTTGAGGGACAAGTAATTACCCCCCAGTAACAAAAGTAAAGCCAACCAGGGCTGGACCCTGTATCTTCAAGTGCCTCATAGAGCTCTCTTATGATACAGTGATTAAAAAAGCAAATCGGAATGTGATTGGTTGAAATCCTTTTTTAAAAAGCCCCTCCCACATGGACTCACTCATTAGGAATAGAATTGGTAGAATGGTTTCTGAATAAGCCCCTCCTTATGGACTCAAATTCATGCTACTTGTTTACACCGAGTCAAA
Source organism: Ranitomeya imitator (assembly GCF_032444005.1). Taxonomy (NCBI): domain Eukaryota; kingdom Metazoa; phylum Chordata; class Amphibia; order Anura; family Dendrobatidae; genus Ranitomeya; species Ranitomeya imitator. Next base: position 4,860,303 of record NC_091283.1, on the reverse strand, counting down.
AATGTATGGACATGACCCAATGGCAGCTCAACAATCTGAGAAACAGGTTTAAACTATATATAAACTATAAAGTTTTGAGAGAATATGTTAGAAGATAAACTTGAATGTAACAAAAAAAAAGTTTAGATATAGTTTTCCATAAGATTAATGGCAAGAATCCAGAATCCAGTAAATAAAGTCGAAAGTCTTGTAAAGCTGGCTGAACTCCTTAGACATCTTGTAACCTCTGCATCAACTTTGAAGAGTAACTTCTAATACAACATCAACAATGTCAAATAAATGGATTCCTTCTGTTCTTCTGAATGGCAAAGCCACCATAAGAAATAAAAACACCATTTACATTAAGAAGACTTTATCGAAAAATAAATGTTGTTTATCCATTCAGTGGAAAGGTTTTTACTAGAACCCAAATGTTCTCAAGAAAACCGGAGATATCTTCCATGTCTTCCCTCTGTTGATCCATCAGTTCTTGTAATATACACATTTCAATTTGAATGTCTGTCAGAAGAAATAATGAGCTCTAAATAGACATCTACAGGGTAAGACACATTGAAGAGCATTTTCCAATATCGTTGAGCAAGTATATAAAGTTAAATAATCACAGCAAACAAAGCGGCACTGCATTATATAAAAACATGTTTGTAAGAGCCTTTCAAGATTTCCTATTGAAGAAGCAAAAATGTGACAGATGGATTGGTAAGCTTTCAAGACGTCCATTCCGCTCCTGACAGAATCAAGTAATGTATCATTATTTTCAGAATGTTGGTATTCTAATTGTATTCTTCATCTTTTCCTTGTTTTGGTGTACGGACATTATAAAATGAAAATCGTGACCAATGGAAAGTAAAATGTTTCTGTAGAATACCAATGTTACCCGTCATTACAGAAGATGTGGAGAAGAAGATGTTCCTCAGATTTCCAGAGATGAAGCCATCCTGAGGCCACGGTTAAGTGTTGTTGCTTTATTGAGATCCTTCAGGGTAACTCTTGTTTTGTTAATGGACCATCGTCATCATCAGGTAGATATATCTGGTGCATTTTAGCTGATTAAGGAGAATGTTTGACCCCAAAATGTGTTGCAGCCTGAGGAACATCTTCTGTTTCAGATCTTCTGCTACGATTTTCTCCTGATCCTTATGGAACGAGGAAGACTGGTCCAGCAGTAGCTCCAATTCAAACTAAATTTGTTCTTCAGAAGACAATAGAGATGAGAGATTTTATGAATCTCAAATTCTCCAGATTTGCTGAAATTTCCCAGAAAGTTTGTTTTCCAGCGAATAATGTTACTTTTCCTCACACACTAGCCATTTTCAGCTCTGTGCTGTCCCTCATGTGGACAATTTCTTCAGCCTTTTATGGCTTTCTCTCCCTATCCGTATTGCTGAGCTGTGACATCTCGAAATATCTAGATTCACCACTAAAACACGGTCTCATTTGCCCCGTTCAGCAAATTCCTAAAACATTTTTTAAAAATTGGATTCCGTTAATATTGAATTGCTCATCTCTAAAATCCATTTTTTTGGTCTCAAGCACAACCACAGATGGAAACAACATTTTTTGTGAAAAATTATCGTTTTTGAAACGTGTTGCCCTATGAAGCACTTCCCTATTTTCCTTTACATGCACATCGTCCCCACTAGTCAGGCAGCCTCCTCTGCGCTCCGAGGGCTCTGTTCACATCAGCTTTAATGTTTTTGTTTACAGCAGAAGCTTCAGATATATCTTGCACCAACGAACATTCATTTATCAGAATTGCCCTATTTACAAACCTTGTCCACAAATTACCGTTATATTGTTGTGGGAAAAAAAACGTTATTGGCATGTAGCCAAAACGAAGTGTTCATTTATTACATGCTGCATGTACAACACAAATCAAATGTACTGCAGAGCCTAAACGTGGCGATATGTTCTCCTTCAAAATGGGAATGATTCACCAAGAGAGGCTCCGATGCAAATATAAAGCAAATCTATAACAATCCCACAGAAGGCAGATGCTATAAGGGCTCAAAATAGACACCTGCCAGAAGACGCCTATCACATCTTGGAAGGTTGGAGTTTCTCTTCTATATAGATAATATTTGTGTCAGCCAACAGTTGACACCTTCCACTCTAGCTGGGAAGTTCTTGATATACCTCTGACACAGGGCCTTCAGTGGAGGAGAAAAAAAAAGTATGTAGAGTAGTCAGCAACCAATTGTGTAAGTTCTCCCACTTAAGATGAGAGAGTCCTGTAATTGACATCATAGGTTGACCACAACTATGAGAGTCACAATGAGAAAACAAGTCCAGAAAATCACCTTTGTCTGATTTGGGAAAATTTATTTTGCAAATTATGGTGGAAAATAAGTATTTGGTCACCTAAAAACTTGCAAAATTTCTGACTCTCACAGACCTATAACTTCTTCTTTAAGAGGCTCCTCTGTCCTCCACTCATTACTTGTAGTAATGGCACCTGTTTGAACTTGTTATCAGTATAAAAAGACACCTGTGCACACCCTCAAACAGTCTGACTCCAAACTCTACTACGGTGAAGACCAAAGAGCTGGCGAAGGACACCAGAAACAAAACTGCAGCGCTGCACCAGGCTGGGAAGCAAGCAGCTTGGTGTGATGAAATCAACTGTGGGAGCAATAATAAAAAAATGGAAGACATATAAGATCACTAATAATCTTCCTCGATCTGGGGCTCCACGCAAGATCTCATCCCATGGGGTCAAAATGATCACAAGAACGGTGAGCAAAAATCTCAGAACCACATGGGGGGACCTAGTGAATGACCTGCATAGAGCTGGGACCACCGTAACAAAGGATACCATCAGTTACACACCACGCCACCAGGGACTCAGATCCTGCAATACCAGACGTGTCCCCCTGCTTTAGCCAGTACATGTCCAGGCCCGTCTGAAGTTTGCTAGGGAGCATTTGGATTATCCAGAAGAGAATTGGGAGAATGTTCTATGGTCTGATGAAACCAAAGTAGAACTGTTTGGTAGAAACAAAACTTGTCATGTTTGGAGGAGACATAATGCTGAGTTGCATCCAAAGAAAACCATACCTACTGTGAAGCATGGGGGTGGCAAAGTCATGCTTTGTGGCTGTTTCTCTGTAGAGGGACCAGGGCGACTGATCCATGTACATGAAAGAATGAATGGGGCCATGTATCGTGAGATTTTGAGTGCCAACCTCATTCCATTAGCAAGGGCATTGAAGATGAAATGTGGATGGGTCTTTCAGCATGATAATGATCCCAAGCACACTGCCAGGGCAACGAAGGAGTGGCTTCATAAGAAGCATATGAAGGTTCTGGAGTGGCCTAGCCAGTCTCCAGATCTCAACACCATAGAAAACCTTTGGAGGGAGTTGAAAGTCCGTGTTGTCCAGCGACAGGCCCAGAACATCACTGCTCTAGAGGAGATCTGCATGGAGGAATGGGCCAACATACCAACAACAGTGTGCGAACTTGTGATGACTTACAGAAAACGTTTGACCTCTGTCATTGCCAACAAAGGATATATTACAAAGTATTGAGATGAAATTTTGTTAATGACCAAATACTTATTTTCCACCATAATTTGCAAAATAAATCTTACACATCAAACAAGGTGATTTTCTGGATTTCTTTTCTCTTTTTGTCTCACAGTTGTGGTCGACCTATGATGTCAATTACAGGCCTCTCTCATCTTTATAAGTGGGAGAACTTGCACACTTGGTGGCTGACTACGTACTTTTTTCCCCACTGCATGTTCTCAGTTACTGCAACAGCAGAATAGTGAGTGCAGCTCTGGAGTATAATACAGGATGTAACTCAGGATCAGTAATGTAATGTCTGTACACAGTGACTACACCAGCAGAATAGTGAGTGCAGCTCTGGGGTATAATACAGGATGTAACTCAGGATCAGTAATGTAATGTCTGTACACAGTGACTGCACCAGCAGAATAGTGAGTGCAGCTCTGGAGTATAATACAGGATGTAACTCAGGATCAGTAATGTAATGTCTGTACACAGTGACTGCACCAGCAGAATAGTGAGTGCAGCTCTGGAGTATAATACAAGATGTAACTCAGGATCAGCAATGTAATGTATGTACACAGTGACTGCACCAGCAGAATAGTGAGTGCAGCTCTGGAGTATAATACAGGATGTAACTCAGGATCAGTAATGTAATGTCTGTACACAGTGACTGCACCAGCAGAATAGTGAGTGCAGCTCTGGGGTATAATACAGGATGTAATTCAGGATCAGTAATGTAATGTATGTACACAGTGACTGCACCAGCAGAATAGTGAGTGCAGCTCTGGGGTATAATACAGGATGTAACTCAGGATCAGTAATGTATGTACACAGTGACTGCACCAGCAGAATAGTGAGTGCAGCTCTGGATTATAATACAGGATGTAACTCAGGATCAGTAATGTAATGTAGGTACACAGTGACTGCACTGTTGTGAATTCTGTGGCTGAATTCACTCCTGTGGTCACAAGTGGTACTGCAGCTTCTGGGCTTCCTCCCTCAGGTGTTCTGGTGAGCTCGTTGGCTGCCTTGTTATTTAACTCTACCTGATTCTGTCTTCCTTGCTCCTTGTCAATGTTCCAGTGTTGGATTTGAGCTTCTGGATCTTTCCTGTGGCCTGCTGCTCTGCTTAGATAAGTGCTTCTTTGCTTTTGTTGCTGTTTTTTCTGTCCAGCTTGTCTATTCGTTTTTGCTGGAAGCTCTGAGACGCAAAGGGTGTACCGCCGTGCCGTTAGTTCGGCACGGTGGGTCTTTTTGCCCCCTTTGCGTGGTTTTTTGCTTTAGGGTTTTTTGTAGACTGCAAAGTTCTCTTTGCTATCCTCGCTCTATCTAGTATATCGGGCCTCACTTTGCTGAATCTATTTCATCCCTACGTTTTGTCTTTTCATCTTGCTAACAGTCATTATATGTGGGGGGCTGCCTTTTCCTTTGGGGTATTTCTCTGAGGCAAGTCAGGCTTGTATTTCTATCTTCAGGCTAGTCAGTTCCTCAGGCTGTGCCGAGTTGCATAGGTAGTGTCAGGCGCAATCCACAGCTGCCTTTAGTGGTGTTTAGGATAGGTTCAGGTATTGCGGTCTACAGAGATTCCACGTCTCAGAGCTTGTTCTATTGTTTTTGGGTTATTGCCATATCACTGTATGTGCTCTGATTACTGCACACTGTGTTTCTGGATTGCCTTCATAACAGTACAAGGAGCCCAACTAATGATTCTCAATAGAGGGAAAAAAGAAGTTCTGACATCATTTTTTTTCTCAGCTCTGTGTTCAGTCTTTTTTTCCCCCTAGACATTAGGGTGCTTCAGGACACAGCTGTGGACATGGATATTCAGGCTCTGTGCTCTTCAATGGATAATCTCGTTATAAATGTACAAAAGATTCAAGATACAATTGATCAGAAATCTATGTTAGAACCAAGAATTCCTATTCCTGATTTGTTTTTTGGTGATAGAACTAAGTTTCTGAGCTTCAAAAATAATTGTAAGCTATTTCTGGCCTTGAAACCTCATTCTTATGGTAATTCAGTTCAACAGGTTTTGATTATTATTTCTTTTTTGCGCGGCGACCCTCAGGACTGGGCATTTTCTCTTGCGCCAGGAGACCCTGCATTGAGTGGTGTCGATGCGTTTTTCCTGGCGCTCGGATTGCTGTACGATGAGCCTAATTCAGTGGATCAGGCTGAGAAAAATTTGCTGGCTTTGTGCCAGGGTCAGGATGATATAGAAGTATATTGTCAGAAATTTAGGAAGTGCTCAGTACTCACTCAGTGGAATGAATCTGCGCTGGCAGCTTTGTTCAGAAAGGGTCTCTCTGAGGCTCTTAAGGATGTCATGGTGGGTTTTCCTATGCCTGCTGGTCTGAATGAGTCTATGTCTTTGGCCATTCAGATCGGTCGTCGCTTGCGCGAGCGTAAATCTGTGCACCATCTGGCGGTATTGTCTGAGATTAAACCTGAGCCTATGCAGTGCGATAGGACTATGACCAGAGTTGAACGGCAAGAACACAGACGTCTGAATGGGCTGTGTTTCTACTGTGGTGATTCCACTCATGCTATTTCTGATTGTCCTAAGCGCACTAAGCGGTTCGATAGGTCTGCCGTCATTGGTACTGTACAGTCCAAATTCCTTCTGTCTATTACCTTGATATGCTCTTTGTCATCGTATTCTGTCATGGCGTTTGTGGATTCAGGCGCTGCCCTGAATCTGATGGATTTGGATTATGCTAAACGTTGTGGGTTTTTCTTGGAGCCTTTGCGGTGTCCTATTCCGTTGAGAGGAATTGATGCTACACCTTTGGCCAAGAATAAGCCTCAGTACTGGGCCCAGCTGACCATGTGCATGGCTCCTGCACATCAGGAAGTTATTCGCTTTCTGGTGCTACATAATCTGCATGATGTGGTCGTGTTGGGGTTGCCATGGCTACAAACCCATAATCCAGTATTGGATTGGAACTCTATGTCGGTATCCAGCTGGGGTTGTCAGGGGGTACATGGTGATGTTCCATTTTTGTCTATTTCGTCATCCACTCCTTCTGAGGTCCCAGAGTTCTTGTCTGATTATCAGGATGTATTTGAAGAGCCCAAGTCCGATGCCCTACCTCCGCATAGGGATTGTGATTGTGCTATCAATTTGATTCCTGGTAGTAAATTCCCTAAAGGTCGATTATTTATCCGTGCCTGAACACGCCGCTATGCGCAGTTATGTGAAGGAATCCCTGGAGAAGGGACATATTCGCCCATCGTCATCACCACTGGGAGCAGGGTTCTTTTTTGTAGCCAAGAAGGATGGTTCGCTGAGACCGTGTATTGATTACCGCCTTCTTAATAAGATCACTGTTAAGTTTCAGTATCCCTTGCCATTGTTATCTGACTTGTTTGCTCAGATTAAGGGGGCTAGTTGGTTCACTAAGATAGATCTTCGTGGTGCGTATAATCTGGTGAGAATCAGGCAAGGAGATGAATGGAAAACGGCATTTAATACGCCCGAGGGTCATTTTGAGTATCTAGTGATGCCGTTCGGACTTGCCAATGCTCCATCTGTTTTTCAGTCTTTTATGCATGACATCTTCCGTGAGTATCTGGATAAATTCCTGATTGTTTACTTGGATGACATTTTGATCTTCTCAGATGATTGGGAGTCTCATGTGAAGCAGGTCAGAATGGTTTTCCAGGTCCTGCATGCTAATTCTTTGTTCGTGAAGGGATCAAAGTGTCTCTTCGGTGTGCAGAAAGTTTCATTTTTGGGGTTCATCTTTTCCCCTTCTACTATCGAGATGGATCCGGTTAAGGTTCAAGCCATCCAGGATTGGACTCAGCCGACATTTCTGAAAAGTCTGCAAAAGTTCCTGGGCTTTGCTAATTTTTATCGTCACTTCATCTGTAATTTTTCTAGCATTGCCAAACCATTGACCGATTTGACCAAGAAGGGTGCTGATTTGGTTAATTGGTCTTCTGCTGCCGTGGAAGCTTTTCAGGAGTTGAAGCGTCGTTTTTGTTCTGCCCCTGTGTTGTGTCAACCAGATGTTTCTCTTCCGTTCCAGGTCGAGATTGATGCTTCTGAGATTGGAGCAGGGGCGGTTTTGTCACAGAGAGTTTCTGGTTGCTCAGTGTTGAAACCATGTGCTTTCTTTTCCAGGAAGTTTTCTGCTGCTGAGCGTAATTATGATGTGGGCAACCGAGATCTGCTGGCCATGAAGTGGGCATTCGAGGAGTGGCGTCATTGGCTTGAAGGAGCTAAGCATCGCGTGGTGGTATTGACTGATCATAAGAACCTTACTTATCTCGAGTCTGCCAAGCGCTTGAATCCTAGACAGGCCCGTTGGTCGTTATTTTTTGCTCGCTTCGATTTTGTGATTTCGTACCTTCCGGGCTCTAAAAATGTGAAGGCGGATGCTCTGTCTAGGAGTTTTGTGCCCGACTCTCCGGGTTTATCTGAGCCGGCGAGTATCCTCAAGGAAGGAGTCATTGTGTCTGCCATCTCCCCTGATTTGCGGCGAGTGTTGCAAAAATTTCAGGCTAATAAACCTGATCGTTGTCCGGCTGAGAAACTGTTCGTCCCTGATAGGTGGACTAGTAAAGTTATCTCTGAACTTCATTGTTCGGTGTTGGCTGGTCATCCAGGAATCTTTGGTACCAGAGAGTTAGTGGCTAGATCCTTCTGGTGGCCATCTCTGTCACGGGATGTACGTACTTTTGTGCAGTCCTGTGGGATTTGTGCTAGGGCTAAGCCCTGCTGTTCACGTGCCAGTGGGTTGCTTTTGCCCTTGCCGGTCCCGAAGAGGCCTTGGACACATATTTCGATGGATTTCAATTCTGACCTTCCCGTTTCTCAAAAGATGTCAGTCATTTGGGTGGTCTGTGATCGCTTTTCTAAAATGGTCCATCTGGTGCCCTTGGTTAAATTGCCTTCCTCCTCTGATTTGGTACCTTTGTTCTTTCAGCATGTGGTTCGGTTGCATGGCATTCCTGAGAATATTGTTTCTGACAGAGGTTCCCAGTTTGTTTCAAGGTTCTGGCGAGCCTTTTGTGGTAGGATGGGCATTGACCTATCTTTTTCCTCGGCTTTCCATCCTCAGACTAATGGCCAGACCGAACGAACCAATCAGACCTTGGAAACATATCTGAGATGTTTTGTTTCTGCAGACCAGGATGATTGGGTGTCCTTTTTGCCGTTGGCTGAGTTCGCCCTTAATAATCGTGCCAGCTCGGCTACCTTGGTCTCTCCATTTTTCTGCAATTCTGGGTTCCATCCTCGTTTCTCTTCAGGACAGGTTGAGTCTTCGGACTGTCCTGGTGTGGATTCTGTGGTGGACAGGTTGCAGCAGATCTGGACTCAGGTAGTGGACAATTTGACCTTGTCCCAGGAGAAGGCTCAACTTTTCGCTAATCGCAGACGCCGTGTGGGTCCCCGACTTCGTGTTGGGGATCTGGTTTGGTTATCTTCTCGTCATATTCCTATGAAGGTTTCCTCTCCTAAATTTAAACCTCGTTTTATTGGTCCGTATAGGATTTCTGAGATTCTCAATCCTGTGTCCTTTCGTCTGACCCTCCCGGACTCCTTTTCCATACATAATGTATTCCATAGGTCGTTGTTGCGGAGATACGTGGCACCTATGGTTCCATCTGTTGAGCCTCCTGCCCCTGTTTTGGTGGAGGGGGAATTGGAGTATATTGTGGAGAAAATTTTGGATTCTCGTGTCTCTAGACGGAGACTCCAGTATCTGGTTAAATGGAAGGGTTATGCTCAGGAAGATAATTCCTGGGTTTTTGCCTCTGATGTCCATGCTCCAGATCTTGTTCGTGCCTTTCATGTGGCTCATCCTGGTCGGCCTGGGGGCTCTGGTGAGGGTTCGGTGACCCCTCCTCAAGGGGGGGTACTGTTGTGAATTCTGTGGCTGAATTTACTCCTGTGGTCACAAGTGGTACTGCAGCTTCTGGGCTTCCTCCCTCAGGTGTTCTGGTGAGCTCGTTGGCTGCCTTGTTATTTAACTCCACCTGATTCTGTCTTCCTTGCTCCTTGTCAATGTTCCAGTGTTGGATCTGAGCTTCTGGATCTTTCCTGTGGCCTGCTGCTCTGCTTAGATAAGTGCTTCTTTGCTTTTGTTGCTGTTTTTTCTGTCCAGCTTGTCTATTCGTTTTTGCTGGAAGCTCTGAGACGCAAAGGGTGTACCGCCGTGCCGTTAGTTCGGCACGGTGAGTTTTTTTTTCCCCCTTTGCGTGGTTTTTTGCTTTAGGGTTTTTTGTAGACTGCAAAGTTCTCTTTGCTATCCTCGCTCTATCTAGTATATCGGGCCTCACTTTGCTGAATCTATTTCATCCCTACGTTTTGTCTTTTCATCTTGCTAACAGTCATTATATGTGGGGGGCTGCTTTTTCCTTTGGGGTATTTCTCTGAGGCAAGTCAGGCTTGTATTTCTATCTTCAGGCTAGTCAGTTCCTCAGGCTGTGCCGAGTTGCATAGGTAGTGTCAGGCGCAATCCACAGCTGCCTTTAGTTGTGTTTAGGATAGGTTCAGGTATTGCGGTCTACAGAGATTCCACGTCTCAGAGCTCGTTCTATTGTTTTTGGGTTATTGTCAGATCACTGTATGTGCTCTGATTACTGCACACTGTGTTACTGGATTGCCTTCATAACACTGCACCAGCAGAATAGTGAGTGCAGCTCTGGGGTATAATACAGGATGTAACTCAGGATCAGTAATGTAATGTATGTACACAGTGACTGCACCAGCAGAATAGTGAGTGCAGCTCTGGGGTATAATACAGGATGTAACTCAGGATCAGTAATGTAATGTATGTACACAGTGACTGCACCAGCAGAATAGTGAGTGCAGCTCTGGTGTATAATACAGGATGTAACTCAGGATCAGTAATGTATGTACACAGTGACTGCACCAGCAGAATAGTGAGTGCAGCTCTGGATTATAATACAGGATGTAACTCAGGATCAGTAATGTATTGTATGTACACAGTGACTGCACCAGCAGAATAGTGAGTGCAGCTCTGGGGTATAATACAGGATGTAACTCAGGATCAGTAATGTAATGTAGGTACACAGTGACTGCACCAGCAGAATAGTGAGTGTAGCTCTGGAGTATAATACAGGATGTAACTCAGGATCAGTAATGTAATGTATGTACACAGTGACTGCACCAGCAGAATAGTGAGTGCAGCTCTGGGGTATAATACAGGATGTAACTCAGGATCAGTAATGTAATGTATGTACACAGTGACTGCACCAGCAGAATAGTGAGTGCAGCTCTGGATTATAATACAGGATGTAACTCAGGATCAGTAATGTATGTACACAGTGACTGCACCAGCAGAATAGTGAGTGCAGCTCTGGGGTATAATACAGAATGTAACTCAGGATCAGTAATGTAATGTATGTACACAGTGACTGCACCAACAGAATAGTGAGTGCAGCTCTGGAGTATAATACAGGATGTAACTCAGGATCAGTAATGTAATGTATGTACACAGTGACTGCACCAGCAGAATAGTGAATGCAGCTCTGGAGTATAATACAGGATGTAACTCAGGATCAGTAATGTAATGTATGTACACAGTGACTGCACCAGCAGAATAGTGAGTGCAGCTCTGGAGTATAATACAGGATGTAACTCAGGATCAGTAATGTAATGTATGTACACAGTGACTGCACCAGCAGAATAGTGAGTGGAGCTCTGGGGTATAATACAGGATGTAACTCAGGATCAGTAATGTAATGTATGTACACAGTGACTGCACCAACAGAATAGTGAGTGCAGCTCTGGAGTATAATACAGGATGTAACTCAGGATCAGTAATGTAATGTATGTACACAGTGACTGCACCAGCAGAATAGTGAATGCAGCTCTGGAGTATAATACAGGATGTAACTCAGGATTAGTAATGTAATGTATGTACACAGTGACTGCACCAGCAGAATAGTGAGTGCAGCTCTGGAGTATAATACAGGATGTAACTCAGGATCAGTAATGTAATGTATGTACACAGTGACTGCACCAGCAGAATAGTGAGTGCAGCTCTGGGATATAATACAGGATGTAACTCAGGATCAATAATGTAATGTATGTACACAGTGACTGCACCAGCAGAATAGTGAGTGCAGCTCTGGGGTATAATACAGGATGTAACTCAGGATAAGTAATGTAATGTATGTACACAGTGACTGCACCAGCAGAATAGTGAGTGCAGCTCTGGGGTATAATACAGGATGTAACTCAGGATAAGTAATGTAATGTATGTACACAGTGACTGCACCAGCAGAATAGTGAGTGCAGCTCTGGGGTATAATACAGGATGTAACTCAGGATCAGTAATGTAATGTATGTACACAGTGACTGCACCAGCAGAATAGTGAGTGCAGCTCTGGAGTATAATACAGGATGTAACTCAGGATCACTAATGTAATGTATGTAGACAGTGACTGCACCAGCAGAATAGTGAGTGCAGCTCTGGGGTATAATACAGGATGTAACTCGGGATCAGTAATGTATGTACACAGTGACTGCACCAGCAGAATAGTGAGTGCAGCTCTGGATTATAATACAGGATGTAACTCAGGATCAGTAATGTAATCTATGCACACAGTGACTGCACCAACAGAATAGTGAGTGCAGCTCTGGAGTATAATACAGGATGTAACTCAGGATCAGTAATGTAATGTATGTACACAGTGACTGCACCAGCAGAATAGTGAATGCAGCTCTGGAGTATAATACAGGATGTAACTCAGGATCAGTAATGTAATGTATGTACACAGTGACTGCACCAGCAGAATAGTGAGTGCAGCTCTGGGGTATAATACAGGATGTAACTCAGGATCAGTAATGTAATGTATGTACACAGTGACTGCACCAGCAGAATAGTGAGTGCAGCTCTTGAGTATGTTACAGGATGTAACTTAGGATCAGTAATGTAATGTATGTACACAGTGACTGCACCATCAGAATAGTGAGTGCAGCTCTGGAGTATAGTACAGGAGGTAACTCAGGATCAGTAATGTAATGTGTGGTTACTTGAGACTGCAATTTGCAATCCACTTGACCCTTTTATATAATCATTACATTTATTATGGATCTGATAAGATCATCATACATTATATCAGTGTAAACCTTTCTCCAGTAACACGGCACAGACATTTCATCAGACAGTATCTTGTCTCTCCGGAGAACTTTGTCTGTGCGTCTTGATAGACTTACTAATATAATTTCCCGCACAGCATCAGTGAGAATTTAAGTATTAGATTTCATAATTAGATATTTCAGCATTATCTAATTTATGAACTAGGTGTAGCAGTATCGAGCAATTATACAAATTAATCCTTTTCCTAAATTAATAAGAGTTTTTCATTAAAAAGGAATTGCACCGAGGTTGGAGGGGAAAGTAGCCCAGCTGCCTGAGGCCATTCAATTTATGGAAATGATTGCCCTTAAGTCTCTTCTAACGCAGAATTATTTTAATCACTATTGCATTCATGATTTAAATTGCAGTCATACCAGGATACATAGTTTAGGGGAAAAAAGATTACAGAAAGAAAAATCAGCAGAAAAAGCATGGATTATTAAAATGTGAAACTTGTCTGGAGGAAGGTACTTAAGGACAATGATTTACAGGTTTCAGAAAGGAATATGTTTATTTATCAGCTGGGAGGAACGTGTGCAGTGTTTCCAACAGATACAGTAGCAATGTGTCCATAAACCATATCTTAACTCCAGGCATGGGCAGAAAGCTCTCGGGGGGGGGGGGGATGAGCGAGCGTGCTGTGAGCGTGCTCGGTGCGCGGATATCACTGGAGTATCATGGTGCTCGGATCTGCTCATTACTTGGGGAGTCATGGACATGTAAAACTCAAATCCAGGCCCAGCATCTTTGTCACCTGTTACGCAGCCAATAAGCATGTGGGGATTGCCTGTGAGTCACTGTATTGCTGTAGCCATCTTGGTTGTGGCATTACTGTGATTGGCTGGCCTTGTGACATCATCAGGGGTTATAAAAGGACAGGTGCCACCCGACTCAGTGACACTCTGTATTGGAGGGAGAGAGTGCTTGTCCAGTCCTGCGTTTGCACAGTATAATGAGTCAGAGGCCTGTAGTGTAGATACTGGAGCTGAAGCGGAGCCATCAGACTAACAGCCCTGATAATTGTCTGTACCACATATAATATGCATTTAGCCAAGGGAGAGAGAGAGTCACAGGAGCAGGGACAGTGACAGAATCCAGTCTGCAGACAGGGATTAGGGCTGTACAGTCTGAAGACAGGGATTAGGGCTGTACAGTTTGAAGACAGGGATTAGGGCTGTACAGTCTGCAGACAGGGATTAGGGCTGTACAGTCTGCAGACAGGGATTAGGGCTGTACAGTCTGAAGACAGGGATTAGGGCTGTACAGTCTGAAGACAGGGATTAGGGCTGTACAGTCTGCAGACAGGGATTAGGGCTGTACAGTCTGAAGAGAGGGATTAGGGCTGCACAGTCTGAAGACAGGGATTAGGGCTGTACAGTCTGAAGACAGGGATTAGGGCTGTGCAGTCCATTGGTAAATATACAGCTGCAGTTTTTTTTTGGGGGGGTGAAAAAATTGAATATATTTAGAGCCATCGAGTATTACACCATTTGTGTTTCTTTTTTGTGTCATCTAACATTTTAAAAATCTCCCATGGTTAAAGTTCTTACCTATACACTATTCCGTGTTTTGGATGAATTTTTTTTATACATGACTCAAAAAATTTTTTGAAAATTTTCAGGGTTAAATTTGTTACCTATACAGTATTACATTGCGTGTGGTACATTTCTGTGATCTATAAAACTGAAAAAAAAGAGTTAACACATTTTACAGTCTTACATTTCTCAGCCATACAGTTTCACATGTTCTGTGGTACATTTCTGTGACATCAAACACTCCAAAATAGAGTTAAAAAATTACCTGGATCACATTTCTCACCCATACAGTATTACGTGGTCTGGGGGATATTTCTGTGATATTATGTGACACTACAGAAAAGTGTTAAAAAAATTGGCTGAATTACATTTCTCTGCCATATAATATTTTGTGAATTTAAATTTTAAAAAACTGACCGTCACATCCAGACATAGACTAAGTGTGAACAGATGCTGAGCCTAGAGTCACCAACTCGTATACAGTCAAATAAATAAGGCAGCACACTGCGGCGCTAGAACATACAAACAGGAAACATGAAATTGAACTGCATTACTGCACTAGAAATATGAAAAAATGAGAGAGTTTAGCTCATAAATTGGTCAATTCATGTGTACCTGGTAGCCACATTACGGCATCTCTCGTATACCAGGTCCTAAACTTGGTGACTCTAGGTTCAGCACCTGTTCACACTTAGTCTATGTTTGGATGTGACGGTCAGTTTTTTAAAATGTGTATTCATTAGCCTTCTGACTGAGCACTCCGCCTCCTAGCCACAGGTGTTTTAATTACAGCAGGTCCAATACCCCTCCACTGAGAGAGAGAAATTTAGTCTAAGAAGAGGTTTCACAGGTTCCCATTCAGATGAAGACGTTTATTCTCAGCGAGGAAAGGAATGTGTAGGACCTGGTATAAGAGAGATGCCCTAATGTGGCTACCAGGTACTCATGAATTGGCCAATTTATGCGCTAAACTCTCTCATTTTTTCATATTTCTAGTGCAGTAATGCAGTTCAATTTTCATGTTTACATGTTTTAGCGCCGCAGTGTGCTGCCTTATTTATGCAATATTTTGTGGTCTGTGTACGTTTTTGTGATCTCTAAAATGGAGAAAAAGCGTTTAATAATTTTGTAGGGTTACATTTTTCAGCCATACAGTATTAAATGGTCTTGGGTGCATTTGTGTGATTTATAACACTCCAAAAAGTGTTACAATTTTTTACTGTATACAATTAGTCATCCATACAGTGTAACGTGCTTAGTAGGCGACAAAGATGGCAGAAGCATGCAAGACTCCAGAGGGAAGTATGGAGCCAGAGGAAGCTGGTGCAAAAGCAGAGGTGGCAGGAGCCTGTGGCACTGATCCGACCGATATCCCAGACCCAACAAGGCCCGGACACAGGCCATATCTTTAACAGCTGGGGTTCTTGCAGACCGCAGATGGAAGAGTCAGGATTCAGGATCTGATGAGTGGACTGAGGGGCCTAGGCTGGTCGGAGGAGACAAGTAAGCGAGCAAGGACCAGATGTAGACAAATGTTATCGGGCCCTTTGACAGCAAGGATTTGGCATCCTGGAGGATGGTAATTACATACGGTAAGGAAAATAAGGGTGGTTATTAATGGAGCACACTCGGACTGGGTCGCGGTTAGCAGTGGGGTACCACAGGGGTCAGTATTGGGCCCTCTTCTTTTTAACATATTTATTAATGACCTTGTAGGGGGCATTCAGAGTAGAATTTCAATATTTGCAGATGACACTAAACTCTGCAGGGTAATCAATACAGAGGAGGACAATTTTATATTACAGGATGATTTATGTAAACTAGAAGCTTGGGCTGATAAATGGCAAATGAGTTTTAATGGGGATAAATGTAAGGTCATGCACTTGGGTCGAATTAATAAGATGTATAATTATGTGCTTAATTTTAAAACTCTGGGCAAAACCATCAATGAAAAAGACCTGGGTGTATGGGTGGATGACAAACTCATATTCAGTGGCCAGTGTCAGGCAGCTGCTACAAAGGCAAATAAAATAATGGGATGCATTAAAAGAGGCATAGATGCTCATGAGGAGAACATAATTTTACCTCTATACAAGTCACTAGTGCGACCACACTTAGAATACTGTGCAAAGTTCTGGTCTCCGGTGTATAAGAAAGACATAGCTGAACTGGAGCGGGTGCAGAGAAGAGCGACCAAGGTTATTAGAGGACTGGGGGGTCTGCAATACCAAGATAGGTTATTACACTGGGGGCTATTTAGTTTGGAAAAACGAAGACTAAGGGGTGATCTTATGTTAATGTATAAATATATGAGGGGACAGTACAAAGACCTTCCTGATGATCATTTTAATCATAGACCTGAGACAGGGACAAGGGGGCATCCTCTACGTCTGGAGGAAAGAAGGTTTAGGCATAATGACAGGCGCGGATTCTTTACTGTAAGAGCAGTGAGACTATGGAACTCTCTGATGTATGATGTTGTAGACTGTGAGCCCTCGCGGGCAGGGTCCTCTCTCCTCCTGTACTTGTGTGCCTTGTTTTACTCCTGTTTATTGTACTTGTCTATATTTGCCCCGTTCACATGTAAAGCACCATGGAATAAATGGCGCTATAAAAATGTATAATAATAATAAATAATGAGTGATTCATTACTTAAATTTAAGAGGGGACTGGATGCCTTTCTTTAAAAGTATAATGTTACAGGGTATATATACTAGATTCCTTGCTAGGGCGTTGATCCAGGGAACTAGTCTCATTGCCGTATGTGGAGTCGGGAAGGAATTTTTTTCCCCAAGGTGGAGCTTACTCTTTGCCACAGGGGGTTTTTGCCTTCCTCTGGATCGACATGTTAGGGCATGTTAGGTTAGGCTATGGGTTGGACTAGATGGACTTAACGTCTTCCTTCAACCTTAATAACTATGTTACTATGAAGGGGATCCATTGAAGAATTTGGGAACTGTCATCACATCTTGTTCAACCATCAGGCAGCAGAAACGGAACACTTGCTTCAAAGGCTGAAAGAGCTAATGGCTAAAACTAGTGTTATGTTCCTCAAAATGGAGGGGCAACATCGCTAGAATGCAATGAGTGTGATCCCAGAAGCAAAGGAGCATTGTGAACCCCTCTTGAGAAATGAATGGGCGTGGGAGAGGCTCCTTGAGGCGGCTTGAGAAATAACTACTACCACCCCCGAGAGGTCGTACTGTAATTGGGCTTCCCCACCTCTATGCATGAGCAGCCGATGATGCAGGTGACAAAGGGGGCTGTTGCCCATTTCTATATGTCAAGAGCTCAAGCACTACCTGAAGCCAGGTCACTTACAGCCCAGAAACCTGGGAATGGGTCTCCAGGAAGCAGGAGGATGCAGTCCACCCACCCTCTCTAGGAAGGAGACAATGAAGCGGAAGTTTACTATATTGCCTGTCATGATTCCAATGGCAGGGAATCACAAAAGGACAAGCACCAACGAGCTCTAGGGTGATGGAACCTGAGCTGACCGCGACCCTAAACCTGAACACACAAATAACAATAGCCGGGGAACGTGCCTACGTTGATCCTAGACGTCTCGCACCAGCCGAAGATCTAACTTCCCCTATTAGAAGAAACACAGACCTCTCTTGCCTCCAGAGAAATACCCCACAGAAATAGCAGCCCCCCACATATAATGACGGTGAAATGAGAGGAAGGCACATACACAGTATGAAAACAGATTCAGCAAAATGAGGCCCGCTAAAACTAGATAGCAGAGGATACAAAAGTAAACTGCGCGGTCAGCAAAAAACCCTTCAAAAAACCATCCTGTAATTACTTAAAGTAAAGGAACTGGATGCACAGGTAGTTTTTTCTTCTATCCTTCCAGTAGACGGGCATGGCACCAGGAGATGGAACAGGATCCTTGATGCAAACAACTGGCTAAGACGATGGTGCAGACAACAAGGATTTGGATTCCTGGACCACGGTGTGAATTACTGGTATGATGGACTCCTCGCTAGAGACGGACTACACCTCAACAAACCTGGGAAACACACATTCGCCAGAAGACTCGCTACACTCATCAGGAGGGCGTTAAACTAGAAGAAGAGGGGACGGGAAGAAAAACATTAGACTCGAACAAAGACGACCCAGGAAAACATACTCAGAAGGGAGGTAAGAACATTTCTAAAACAATCCACAGTGAGGAGATTGGAACAAAACAAAATCCTCTAAACTGCATGCTCGCAAACGCCAGAAGCCTGACAAACAAGATGGAAGAACTAGAAGCAGAAATATCTACAGGTAACTTTGACATAGTGGGAATAACCGAGACATGGTTAGATGAAAGCTATGACTGGGCAGTTAACTTACAGGGTTACAGTCTGTTTAGAAAGGATCGTAAAAATCGGAGAGGAGGAGGGGTTTGTCTCTATGTAAAGTCTTGTCTAAAGTCCACTTTAAGGGAGGATATTAGCGAAGGGAATGAGGATGTCGAGTCCATATGGGTTGAAATTCATGGAGGGAAAAATGGTAACAAAATTCTCATTGGGGTCTGTTACAAACCCCCAAATATAACAGAAAGCATGGAAAGTCTACTTCTAAAGCAGATAGATGAAGCTGCAACCCATAATGAGGTCCTGGTTATGGGGGACTTTAACTACCCGGATATTAACTGGGAAACAGAAACCTGTGAAACCCATAAAGGCAACAGGTTTCTGCTAATAACCAAGAAAAATTATCTTTCACAATTGGTGCAGAATCCAACCAGAGGAGCAGCACTTTTAGACCTAATACTATCTAATAGACCTGACAGAATAACAAATCTGCAGGTGGTTGGGCATTTAGGAAATAGCGACCACAATATTGTGCAGTTTCACCTGTCTTTCACTAGGGGGACTTGTCAGGGAGTCACAAAAACATTGAACTTTAGGAAGGCAAAGTTTGAACAGCTTAGAGATGCCCTTAATCTGGTAGACTGGGACAATATCCTCAGAAATAAGAATACAGATAATAAATGGGAAATGTTTAAGAACATCCTAAATAGGCAGTGTAAGTGGTTTATACCTTGTGGGAATAAAAGGACTAGAAATAGGAAAAACCCAATGTGGCTAAACAAAGAAGTAAGACAGGCAATTAACAGTAAAAAGAAAGCATTTTCACTACTAAAGCAGGATGGCACCATTGAAGCTCTAAAAAACTATAGGGAGAAAAATACTTTATCTAAAAAACTAATTAAAGCTGCCAAAAAGGAAACAGAGAAGCACATTGCTAAGGAGAGTAAAACTAATCCCAAACTGTTCTTCAACTATATCAATAGTAAAAGAATAAAAACTGAAAATGTAGGCCCCTTAAAAAATAGTGAGGAAAGAATGGTTGTAGATGACGAGGAAAAAGCTAACATATTAAACACCTTCTTCTCCACGGTATTCACGGTGGAAAATGAAATGCTTGGTGAAATCCCAAGAAACAATGAAAACCCTATATTAAGGGTCACCAATCTAACCCAAGAAGAGGTGCGAAACCGGCTAAATAAGATTAAAATAGATAAATCTCCGGGTCCGGATGGCATACACCCACGAGTACTAAGAGAACTAAGTAATGTAATAGATAAACCATTATTTCTTATTTTTAGTGACTCTATAGCGACAGGGTCTGTTCCGCAGGACTGGCGCATAGCAAATGTGGTGCCAATATTCAAAAAGGGCTCTAAAAGTGAACCTGGAAATTATAGGCCAGTAAGTCTAACCTCTATTGTTGGTAAAATATTTGAAGGGTTTCTGAGGGATGTTATTCTGGATTATCTCAATGAGAATAACTGTTTAACTCCATATCAGCATGGGTTTATGAGAAATCGCTCCTGTCAAACCAATCTAATCAGTTTTTATGAAGAGGTAAGCTATAGACTGGACCACGGTGAGTCATTGGACGTGGTATATCTCGATTTTTCCAAAGCGTTTGATACCGTGCCGCACAAGAGGTTGGTACACAAAATGAGAATGCTTGGTCTGGGGGAAAATGTGTGTAAATGGGTTAGTAACTGGCTTAGTGATAGAAAGCAGAGGGTGGTTATAAATGGTATAGTCTCTAACTGGGTCGCTGTGACCAGTGGGGTACCGCAGGGGTCAGTATTGGGACCTGTTCTCTTCAACATATTCATTAATGATCTGGTAGAAGGTTTACACAGTAAAATATCGATATTTGCAGATGATACAAAACTATGTAAAGCAGTTAATACAAGAGAAGATAGTATTCTGCTACAGATGGATCTGGATAAGTTGGAAACTTGGGCTGAAAGGTGGCAGATGAGGTTTAACAATGATAAATGTAAGGTTATACACATGGGAAGAGGGAATCAATATCACCATTACACACTGAACGGGAAACCACTGGGTAAATCTGACAGGGAGAAGGACTTGGGGATCCTAGTTAATGATAAACTTACCTGGAGCAGCCAGTGCCAGGCAGCAGCTGCCAAGGCAAACAGGATCATGGGGTGCATTAAAAGAGGTCTGGATACACATGATGAGAGCATTATACTGCCTCTGTACAAATCCTTAGTTAGACCGCACATGGAGTACTGTGTCCAGTTTTGGGCACCGGTGCTCAGGAAGGATATAATGGAACTAGAGAGAGTACAAAGGAGGGCAACAAAATTAATAAAGGGGATGGGAGAACTACAATACCCAGATAGATTAGCGAAATTAGGATTATTTAGTCTAGAAAAAAGACGACTGAGGGGCGATCTAATAACCATGTATAAGTATATAAGGGGACAATACAAATATCTCGCTGAGGATCTGTTTATACCAAGGAAGGTGACGGGCACAAGGGGGCATTCTTTGCGTCTGGAGGAGAGAAGGTTTTTCCACCAACATAGAAGAGGATTCTTTACTGTTAGGGCAGTGAGAATCTGGAATTGCTTGCCTGTGGAGGTGGTGATGGCGAACTCAGTCGAGGGGTTCAAGAGAGGCCTGGATGTCTTCCTGGAGCAGAACAATATTGTATCATACAATTATTAGTTTCTGTAGAAGGACGTAGATCTGGGTATTTATTATGATGGAATATAGGCTGAACTGGATGGACAAATGTCTTTTTTCGGCCTTACTAACTATGTTACTATGTTACTATGTTACTTGAACTCATGTTCCAACTCATGGAACATGAGGAGCAATTACAGCCCACTAAAGCAACCAGCAGCAAAGAGACAATTATATGCAAGCTGGACAAGACAAAAATAAAGCAAAACGTGGAACAAGAAAATCAAAACTTAGCTTGTCCTGAAGATTACTGAAGCCAGAAGCTGAGGTAACAAAACACTCTGATAACCTTGATAGCCGGCGGGGAAATGACAAGAAAGCCCGGTTAAATAGGAAACTCCCAAATCCTAATAGAACTGGTGGACACCAGAGACAGCAGAACACAAATCACCCAGTACCATCAGTAACCACCAGAGGGAGCCCAAAAACAGAACTCACAACAGTACCCCCCCCCTTGAGGAGGGGTCACCGAACCCTCACGAGAACCACCAGGGCGACCAGGATGAGCCCTATGAAAAGCGCGGACCAAATCATCAGCATGAACATCAGAGGCAACCACCCAAGAATTATCCTCCTGACCATAACCCTTCCACTTGACCAAATATTGGAGTTTCCGTCTGGAAACACGAGAATCCAAGATCATCTCCACAACATACTCCAATTCTCCCTCCACCAGCACCGGAGCAGGAGGCTCAAGCGAAGGAACAACAGGTACCTCATACCTCCGCAACAACGACCGATGGAACACATTATGAATAGCAAACGATGCCGGGAGATCCAAACGAAACGACACAGGGTTAAGAATTTCCAAGATCCTATAAGGACCGATGAACCGAGGCTTGAACTTAGGAGAAGAGACCTTCATAGGAACAAAACGAGAAGACAACCACACCAAGTCCCCAACACGAAGTCGAGGACCCACGCGGCGATGGCGATTAGCAAACTGCTGAGCCTTCTCCTGGGACAACTTCAAATTGTCCACCACATGACTCCAAATCCGATGCAACCCATCCACCACCATGTACACTCCAGGATAATCAGAAGGCTCCACCTGACCAGAGGAAAAACGAGGATGAAACCCCGAATTACAAAAGAAAGGAGAAACCAAGGTAGCAGAACTAGCCCGATTATTAAGGGCAAACTCGGCCAGCAGCAAAAAGGTAACCCAGTCATCCTGATCAGCAGAAACAAAACACCTCAAATAAGTTTCCAAGGTCTGATTAGTTCGCTCCGTCTGGCCATTCGTCTGAGGATGGAATGCAGACGAAAAGGACAAATCAATGCCCATCTTAGCACAGAACGTCCGCCAAAATCTAGACACAAACTGGGATCCCCTGTCAGAAACGATGTTCTCCGGAATCCCATGCAAACGAACCACGTTCTGGAAAAACAGAGGGACCAACTCAGAGGAGGAAGGCAACTTAGGCAAGGGTACAAGATGAACCATTTTAGAAAAGCGGTCACACACAACCCAGATGACAGACATTTTTTGAGAGACAGGGAGATCCGAAATAAAGTCCATGGAAATGTGCGTCCAAGGCCTCTTCGGGATAGGCAAAGGTGACAACAATCCACTGGCTCGAGAACAGCAAGGCTTAGCCCGAGCACAAACCTCACAAGACTGCACAAAAGAACGCACATCCCTTGACAAGGAAGGCCACCAAAAAGACCTGGACACCAAGTCTCTAGTACCAAATATTCCAGGATGACCTGCCAACGCAGAAGAATGGACCTCGGAGATGACTCTACTGGTCCAACTATCCGGAACAAACAGTCTCTCAGGCGGACAACGATCAGGTTTACCCGCCTGAAACTCCTGCAAAGCACGTCGCAAGTCTGGGAAGACGGCCGACAAAATCACCCCATCCCTAAGGATACCAGTGGGCTCAGAATTTCCAGGGGAGTCAGGCACAAAACTCCTAGAAAGAGCATCCGCCTTCACATTCTTTGAACCTGGCAGGTATGAAACCACAAAATTGAAACGAGAGAAAAACAGTGACCAACGAGCCTGTCTAGGATTCAGACGCCTGGCAGACTCAAGGTAAATCAGATTTTTGTGATCAGTCAAGACCACCACACGATGTCTAGCACCCTCCAGCCAATGACGCCACTCCTCAAATGCCCACTTCATGGCCAAAAGTTCCCGATTACCCACATCATAATTCCGCTCAGCGGGCGAAAATTTTCTAGAAAAGAACGCACATGGCTTCATCACCGAGCAATCGGAGCTTCTCTGTGACAAAACCGCCCCCGCTCCAATCTCGGAAGCATCAACCTCAACTTGGAAAGGAAGCGAAACATCAGGCTGACGCAACACAGGAGCAGAAGAAAACCGGCGTTTAAGTTCCCGAAAGGCCTCCACAGCCGCAGGAGACCAATCAGCAACATCAGCACCCTTCTTAGTCAAATCCGTCAAAGGCTTAACAACACTAGAAAAATTAGTTATAAAACGACGATAGAAATTAGCAAAGCCTAAGAACTTCTGCAGACTCTTAAGAGATGCAGGCTGCGTCCAGTCACAAATAGCCCGAACCTTGACGGGATCCATCTCAATAGTAGAAGGGGAAAAAATATACCCCAAGAAAGAAATCTTCTGGACTCCAAAGAGACACTTTGAGCCCTTTACAAACAAGGAATTAGCCCGCAGGACCTGAAACACCTTCCTGACCTGCTGAACATGAGACTCCCAGTCATCAGAAAAAACCAAAATATCATCCAAATACACAATCATAAATTTATCCAGATATTCACGGAAAATATCGTGCATAAAGGACTGGAAGACTGAAGGAGCATTAGAAAGTCCGAAAGGCATTACCAAATACTCAAAATGGCCCTCAGCCGTATTAAATGCGGTTTTCCACTCATCACCTTGCTTTATTCGTATAAGATTATACGCACCCCGAAGATCAATCTTAGTGAACCATTTAGCCCCCTTAATGCGAGCAAACAAATCAGTCAACAAAGGCAAAGGATACTGATATTTTACGATAATCTTATTCAAAAGACGATAATCTATACAAGGCCTCAAGGACCCATCTTTTTTGGCCACGAAAAAAAAACCTGCTCCCAAAGGGGACGAAGATGGACGGATATGTCCCTTTTCCAAGGACTCCTTAACATAATCCCGCATAGCAGTATGCTCTGGCACTGACAGATTGAACAAACGACCTTTAGGAAATTTACTACCAGGAATTAAATCTATAGCACAATCGCAATCCCTGTGAGGAGGAAGCGAACTGAGCTTAGGCTCCTCAAAAACATCCCGATAATCAGACAAAAATACAGGAACCTCAGAAGGAGTAGATGAAGCGATAGAAATCGGAGGTGCATCATCATGAACCCCCTGACATCCCCAGCTTAACACAGACATTGTTTTCCAGTCAAGGACTGGATTATGAGTTTGTAACCATGGCAGACCAAGTACTAGAACATCATGTAAATTATACAATACCAGGAAGCGAATCACCTCCTGATGAACGGGAGTCATATGCATGGTCACTTGTGTCCAGTACTGAGGTTTATTCATAGCTAAAGGTGTAGAGTCAATTCCCTTCAAAGGAATAGGGACTTCCAGAGGCTCAAGACTAAACCCACATCGCTTGGCAAATGACCAATCCATAAGACTCAGGGCAGCGCCTGAATCCACATAGGCATCGACGGAAATGGATGATAATGAGCAAATCAGAGTCACAGACAGAATGAACTTAGACTGTAACGTACTAATGGCAACAGACTTATCAACCTTTTTTTGTGCGTTTAGAGCATGCTGATATAACATGAGCTGAATCACCACAATAAAAGCACAACCCATTTTTCCGCCTATAGTTTTGCCGTTCACTTCTAGACTGAACTCTATCACATTGCATTGTCTCAAGTGCCTGTTCAGAAGACACCGCCAAATGGTGCACAGGTTTGCGCTCCCGTAAACGCCGATCAATTTGACTAGCCATAGTCATAGACTCATTCAGACCTGTAGGCGCAGGGAACCCCACCATAACATCTTTAATGGCCTCAGAAAGGCCATCTCTGAACTTTGCAGCCAGGGCGCACTCATTCCACTGAGTAAGCACTGACCATTTCCGAAATTTTTGACAATATATTTCTGCTTCATCTTGCCCCTGAGAGAGAGCTAATAAAGCTTTTTCAGCCTGAATCTCCTGGTTAGGTTCCTCATAGAGCAAACCCAATGCCAGAAAAAATGCATCCACATTAAGCAACGCAGGATCCCCTGGTGCCAATGCAAATGCCCAATTTTGAGGGTCACCCCGCAGGAAAGATATAATAATCTTAACCTGCTGAGCAGGGTCTCCAGAAGAGCGAGATTTCAAAGAAAGGAACAGCTTGCAATTGTTCCTAAAATTCAGAAAACTAGATCTATCTCCAGCAAAGAACTCTGGAATAGGAATTCTAGGTTCAGACATAGGAGCATGTACAACAAAATCTTGTATATTTTGAACCTTAGCAGCAAGATTATTCAAGCTGGAAGCTAAACTCTGGACGTCCATGATAAACAGCTAAGGTCAGAGCCATTCAAGGATTAAGAGGAGGAAAAAAAAAAAAATCAGCCTGGCTGCAATTAAGGGTAGGCAGCAACCTCAGAGGAGAGAAAAAAAAAAAAAAAAAACTTCCTCAGACTACTTTTCCTCCTACTTCAGCCCAAACATTTTGGCCGGCTATACTGTCATGATTCCAATGGCAGGGAATCACAAAAGGACAAGCACCAACGAGCTCTAGGGTGATGGAACCTGAGCTGACCGCGACCCTAAACCTGAACACACAAATAACAATAGCCGGGGAACGTGCCTACGTTGATCCTAGACGTCTCGCACCAGCCGAAGATCTAACTTCCCCTATTAGAAGAAACACAGACCTCTCTTGCCTCCAGAGAAATACCCCACAGAAATAGCAGCCCCCCACATATAATGACGGTGAAATGAGAGGAAGGCACATACACAGTATGAAAACAGATTCAGCAAAATGAGGCCCGCTAAAACTAGATAGCAGAGGATACAAAAGTAAACTGCGCGGTCAGCAAAAAACCCTTCAAAAAACCATCCTGTAATTACTTGAACTCATGTTCCAACTCATGGAACATGAGGAGCAATTACAGCCCACTAAAGCAACCAGCAGCAAAGAGACAATTATATGCAAGCTGGACAAGACAAAAATAAAGCAAAACGTGGAACAAGAAAATCAAAACTTAGCTTGTCCTGAAGATTACTGAAGCCAGAAGCTGAGGTAACAAAACACTCTGATAACCTTGATAGCCCGCGGGGAAATGACAAGAAAACCCGGTTAAATAGGAAACTCCCAAATCCTAATAGAACAGGTGGACACCAGAGACAGCAGAACACAAATCACTCAGTACCATCAGTAACCACCAGAGGGAGCCCAAAAGCAGAACTCACAACAATTGCCCTGCTTTTTTTTTTTCCTGGTTTTGTACTTTGTGCCAAGCATTGTAGGAGTACAGCAAGTACAGTTTTAAAATAATTGAATGAGGCCTGCAAGTTGTTGCCTTTCAGGGGTCTATGGATGATCCTCCTTATAATTTTTTACTGGCCTTGCACTTTCTGTTTTTCCACCGCTTTCTGTCTGATTAGTTCTGCACTAGATTTACTCAATGCAAATGAAAATCTAAATTTGTGCAAATATGGTGCGTTGGAATTTTGTTAAATTTAGCCATCTGTACCATCATCATATTTTATGGCAATCTTCAGATGTAGCAGCCACTAATGTGGTAGTGGTGCTATGCAAACAGCGTAGCCTCTCCATGCCGTGGCCATCCGTACACTGCAGCTGTCATGTTGGCAGTTGCTACATCTGTAAATGATCAGTAATGGGAGTGAGCACAGCTGCAGCCTCTGAGTACAATGCCCCTTAGCAGAGTCTACCTTTATGGGAGGTGGGCAATCCTACCAACATTGCTTTCCCTTTAAATAAAATAGCAGCAGCAGCAGCGGTGGCGTCTCTCCCTGCAACAAACAACTTCCTATTTGACATTTCTCACATCAATTAAAAGAGTTAGTGGATGTCTCTGATGTACGACGCGTTCTACATTACGCGCTTTTGTCATGCTTGCTTTGTATCTTGATTCTGTCATAATTATAAAGGTCAGCATATATCTTGACTTATTGAAAAGCTGTCATGAATTTAACAAGAAGCTGAAACAACATTCAGAACATTCTGGATAAGGTCACCTTGATTTTATTTTCTAAATATCCAGTAATTGCATAAGAAAAGGCGTCCCTGGACATTAGATAATGAAGACTCTGTGTTTTTTTTGTGAAATTTTAGGTGGCAAGAGAATACCATGAAATAAAAAAATGGAAAATTGATTCATAGATGTCTACCTGGGCCCCCTAGATCCCACAGCTAATTAATTGCAGAACAGCATCAAATTGAAAATTGATTAATGGCAATCTACCAGTATTTTAAAAGAATTGAATTGTTTTAACATATTTTAAGGCTTTCATTATAAGAAATATGGATTTTT
This sequence comes from Ranitomeya imitator, assembly GCF_032444005.1. Lineage (NCBI taxonomy): Eukaryota > Metazoa > Chordata > Amphibia > Anura > Dendrobatidae > Ranitomeya > Ranitomeya imitator. Next base: position 4,832,628 of record NC_091283.1, on the reverse strand, counting down.
TTTGTTTCAAAGGTAATGCTCACACTCTCAGAACGAATATTCAGTAAATTATACAGAGATACATGATAAGATTCTGTCTGCAGCCACCACTAGGGGGAGCTCCCTGTATACAGAGATACATGATAAGATTCTGTCTGCAGCCTCCACTAGGGGGAGCTCCCTGTATACAGAGATACATGATAAGATCCTGTCTGCAGCCACCTCTAGGGGGAGCTCCCTGTATACAGAGATACATGATAAGATCCTGTCTGCAGCCACCACTAGGGGGAGCTCCCTGTATACAGAGAAACATGATAAGATCCTGTCTGCAGCCACCACTAGGGGGAGCTCCCTGTATACAGAGATACATGATAAGATTCTGTCTGCAGCCACCACTAGGGGGAGCTCCCTGTATACAGAGATACATGATAAGATCCTGTCTGCAGCCACCACTAGGGGGAGCTCCCTGTATACAGAGAAACATAATAAGATCCTGTCTGCAGCCACCACTAGGGGGAGCTCCCTGTATGCAGAGATACATGATAAGATTCTGTCTGCAGCCACCACTAGGGGGAGCTCCCTGTATACAGAGATACATGATAAGATTCTGTCTGCAGACACCACTAGGGGGAGCTCCCTGTATACTGAGATACATGATAAGATCCTGTCTTCAGCCACCACTAGGGGGAGCTCCCTGTATACAGAGATACATGATAAGATCCTGTCTGCAGCCACCTCTAGGGGGAGCTCCCTGTATACAGAGATACATGATAAGATCCTGTCTGCAGCCACCACTAGGGGGAGCTCCCTGTATACAGAGAAACATGATAAGATCCTGTCTGCAGCCACCACTAGGGGGAGCTCCCTGTATACAGAGAAACATAATAAGATCCTGTCTGCAGCCACCACTAGGGGGAGCTCCCTATATACAGAGATACATGATAAGATCCTGTCTGCAGCCACCACTAGGGGGAGCTCCCTGTATACAGAGATACATGATAAGATTCTGTCTGCAGCCACCACTAGGGGGAGCTCCCTGTATACAGAGATACATGATAAGATCCTGTCTGCAGCCACCACTAGTGGGAGCTCCCTGTATACAGATACATGATAAGATCCTGTCTGCAGCCACCACTAGGGGGAGCTCCATGTATACAGAGGTACATGATAAGATTCTGTCTGCAGCCACCACTAAGGGGAGCTCCCTGTATACAGAGATACATGATAAGATCCTGTCTGCAGTCACCACTAGGGAGAGCTCCCTGTATACAGAGATACATGATAAGATTCTGTATGCAGCCACCACTAGGGGGAGCTCCCCGTATACAGAGATACATGATAAGATTCTGTCTGCAGCCACCACTAGGGGGAGCTCCCTGTATACAGAGATACATGATAAGATTCTGTCTGCAGCCACCACTAGGGGGAGCTCCCTGTATACAGAGACACATGATAAGATTCTGTCTGCAGCCACCACTAGGGGGAGCTCCCTGTATACAGAGATACACGATAAGATTCTGTCTGCAGCCACCACTAGGGGGAGCTCCCAGTATATAGAGATACATAAGATTCTGTCTGCAGCCACCACTAGGGGGAGCTCCCTGTATACAGAGATACATGATAAGATCCTGTCTGCAGCCACCACTAGGGGGAGCTCCTTGTACACAGAGATACATGATAAGATTCTGTCTGCAGCCACCACTAGGGGGAGCTCCCTGTATACAGAGATACATGATAAGATTCTGTCTGCAGCCACCACTAGGGGGAGCTCCCTGTATACAGAGATACATGATAAGATCCCGTCTGCAGCCACCACTAGGGGGAGCTCCCTGTATACAGATACATGATAAGATCCTGTCTGCAGCCACCACTAGGGAGAGCTCCCTGTATACAGAGATACATGATAAGATTCTGTCTGCAGCCACCACTAGGGGGAGCTCCCTGTATACAGAGATACATGATAAGATTCTGTCTGCAGCCACCACTAGGGGGAGCTCCCTGTATACAGAGATACATGATAAGATTCTGTCTGCAGCCACCACTAGGGGGAGCTCCCTGCATACAGAGACACATGATAAGATTCTGTCTGCAGCCACCACTAGGGGGAGCTCCCTGTATACAGAGATACATGATAAGATCCTGTCTGCAGTCACCACTAGGGGGAGCTCCCTATATACAGAGATACATGATAAGATCCTGTCTGCAGCCACCACTAGGGGGAGCTCCTTGTACACAGAGATACATGATAAGATTCTGTCTGCAGCCACCACTAGGGGGAGCTCCCTGTATACAGAGATACATGATAAGATTCTGTCTGCAGCCACCACTAGGGGGAGCTCCCTGTATATAGAGATACATAAGATCCTGTCTGCAGTCACCACTAGGGGGAGCTCCCTGTATACAGAGATACATGATAAGATCCTGTCTGCAGCCACCACTAGGGGGAGCTCCCTGTATACAGAGATACATGATAAGATCCTGTCTGCAGCCACCACTAGGGGGAGCTTCCTGTATACAGAGATACATGACAAGATCCTGTCTGCAGCCACAACTAGGGGGAGCTCCCTGTATACAGAGATACATGATAAGATCCTGTCTGCAGCCACCACTAGGGGGAGCTCCTGTATACAGAGATACATAAGATCCTGTCTGCAGTCACCACTAGGGGGAGCTCCCTGTATACAGAGATACATGATAAGATCCTGTCTGCAGCCATCACTAGGAGGAGCTCCCTGTATACAGAGATACATGATAAGATCCTGTCTGCAGTCACCACTAGGGGGAGCTCCCTGTATACAGAGATACATGATAAGATCCTGTCTGCAGCCACCACTAGGGGGAGCTCCCTGTATACAGAGAAACATGATAGAGAACATTTCTAAAACAATCCACAGTGAGGAGATTGGAACAAAACAAAATCCTCTAAACTGCATGCTCGCAAACGCCAGAAGCCTGACAAACAAGATGGAAGAACTAGAAGCAGAAATATCTACAGGTAACTTTGACATAGTGGGAATAACCGAGACATGGTTAGATGAAAGCTATGACTGGGCAGTTAACTTACAGGGTTACAGTCTGTTTAGAAAGGATCGTAAAAATCGGAGAGGAGGAGGGGTTTGTCTCTATGTAAAGTCTTGTCTAAAGTCCACTTTAAGGGAGGATATTAGCGAAGGGAATGAGGATGTCGAGTCCATATGGGTTGAAATTCTTGGAGGGAAAAATGGTAACAAAATTCTCATTGGGGTCTGTTACAAACCCCCAAATATAACAGAAAGCATGGAAAGTCTACTTCTAAAGCAGATAGATGAAGCTGCAACCCATAATGAGGTCCTGGTTATGGGGGACTTTAACTACCCGGATATTAACTGGGAAACAGAAACCTGTGAAACCCATAAAGGCAACAGGTTTCTGCTAATAACCAAGAAAAATTATCTTTCACAATTGGTGCAGAATCCAACCAGAGGAGCAGCACTTTTAGACCTAATACTATCTAATAGACCTGACAGAATAACAAATCTGCAGGTGGTTGGGCATTTAGGAAATAGCGACCACAATATTGTGCAGTTTCACCTGTCTTTCACTAGGGGGACTTGTCAGGGAGTCACAAAAACATTGAACTTTAGGAAGGCAAAGTTTGAACAGCTTAGAGATGCCCTTAATCTGGTAGACTGGGACAATATCCTCAGAAATGAGAATACAGATAATAAATGGGAAATGTTTAAGAACATCCTAAATAGGCAGTGTAAGCGGTTTATACCTTGTGGGAATAAAAGGACTAGAAATAGGAAAAACCCAATGTGGCTAAACAAAGAAGTAAGACAGGCAATTAACAGTAAAAAGAAAGCATTTGCACTACTAAAGCAGGATGGCACCATTGAAGCTCTAAAAAACTATAGGGAGAAAAATACTTTATCTAAAAAACTAATTAAAGCTGCCAAAAAGGAAACAGAGAAGCACATTGCTAAGGAGAGTAAAACTAATCCCAAACTGTTCTTCAACTATATCAATAGTAAAAGAATAAAAACTGAAAATGTAGGCCCCTTAAAAAATAGTGAGGAAAGAATGGTTGTAGATGACGAGGAAAAAGCTAACATATTAAACACCTTCTTCTCCACGGTATTCACGGTGGAAAATGAAATGCTAGGTGAAATCCCAAGAAACAATGAAAACCCTATATTAAGGGTCACCAATCTAACCCAAGAAGAGGTGCGAAACCGGCTAAATAAGATTAAAATAGATAAATCTCCGGGTCCGGATGGCATACACCCACGAGTACTAAGAGAACTAAGTAATGTAATAGATAAACCATTATTTCTTATTTTTAGTGACTCTATAGCGACAGGGTCTGTTCCGCAGGACTGGCGCATAGCAAATGTGGTGCCAATATTCAAAAAGGGCTCTAAAAGTGAACCTGGAAATTATAGGCCAGTAAGTCTAACCTCTATTGTTGGTAAAATATTTGAAGGGTTTCTGAGGGATGTTATTCTGGATTATCTCAATGAGAATAACTGTTTAACTCCATATCAGCATGGGTTTATGAGAAATCGCTCCTGTCAAACCAATCTAATCAGTTTTTATGAAGAGGTAAGCTATAGGCTGGACCACGGTGAGTCATTGGACGTGGTATATCTCGATTTTTCCAAAGCGTTTGATACCGTGCCGCACAAGAGGTTGGTACACAAAATGAGAATGCTTGGTCTGGGGGAAAATGTGTGTAAATGGGTTAGTAACTGGCTTAGTGATAGAAAGCAGAGGGTGGTTATAAATGGTATAGTCTCTAACTGGGTCGCTGTGACCAGTGGGGTACTGCAGGGGTCAGTATTGGGACCTGTTCTCTTCAACATATTCATTAATGATCTGGTAGAAGGTTTACACAGTAAAATATCGATATTTGCAGATGATACAAAACTATGTAAAGCAGTTAATACAAGAGAAGTTAGTATTCTGCTACAGATGGATCTGGATAAGTTGGAAACTTGGGCTGAAAGGTGGCAGATGAGGTTTAACAATGATAAATGTAAGGTTATACACATGGGAAGAGGGAATCAATATCACCATTACACACTGAACGGGAAACCACTGGGTAAATCTGACAGGGAGAAGGACTTGGGGATCCTAGTTAATGATAAACTTACCTGGAGCAGCCAGTGCCAGGCAGCAGCTGCCAAGGCAAACAGGATCATGGGGTGCATTAAAAGAGGTCTGGATAATGATGATGAGACTATTATACTGCCTCTGTACAAATCCCTAGTTAGACCGCACATGGAGTACTGTGTCCAGTTTTGGGCACCGGTGCTCAGGAAGGATATAATGGAACTAGAGAGAGTACAAAGGAGGGCAACAAAATTAATAAAGGGGATGGGAGAACTACAATACCCAGATAGATTAGCGAAATTAGGATTATTTAGTCTAGAAAAAAGACGACTGAGGGGCGATCTAATAACCATGTATAAGTATATAAGGGGACAATACAAATATCTCGCTGAGGATCTGTTTATACCAAGGAAGGTGACGGGCACAAGGAGGCATTCTTTGCGTCTGGAGGAGAGAAGGTTTTTCCACCAACATAGAAGAGGATTCTTTACTGTTAGGGCAGTGAGAATCTGGAATTGCTTGCCTGAGGAGGTGGTGATGGCGACCTCAGTCGAGGGGTTCAAGAGAGGCCTGGATGTCTTCCTGGTGCAGAACAATATTGTATCATACAATTATTAGGTTCTGTAGAAGGACGTAGATCTGGGTACTTATTATGATGGAATATAGGCTGAACTGGATGGACAAATGTCTTTTTTCGGCCTTACTAACTATGTTACTATGTTACTATGATAAGATCCTGTCTGCAGCCACCACTAGGGGGAGCTCCCTGTATACAGAGAAACATAATAAGATCCTGTCTGCAGCCACCACTAGGGGGAGCTCCCTGTATGCAGAGATACATGATAAGATCCTGTCTGCAGCCACCACTAGGGGGAGATCCCTGAATACAGAGATACATGATAAGATCCTGTCTGCAGCCACCACTAGGGGGAGCTCCCTGTATACAGAGAAACATGATAAGATCCTGTCTGCAGCCACCACTAGGGGGAGCTCCCTGTATACAGAGAAACATAATAAGATCCTGTCTGCAGCCACCACTAGGGGGAGCTCCCTGTATATAGAGATACATGATAAGAATCTGTTTGCAGCCACCACAAGGGGGAGCTCCCTGTATACAGAGATACATGATAAGATCCTGTCTGCAGCCACCACTAGGGGGAGCTCCCTGTATACAGAAATACATGATAACATCTTGTCTGCAGACACCACTAGGGGGAGCTCCCTGTATACAGAGAAACATGATAAGATCCTGTCTGCAGCCACCACTAGGGGGAGCTCCCTGTATATAGAGATACATGATAAGATCCTGTCTGCAGCCACCACTAGGGGGAGCTCCCTATATACAGACATACATGATAAGATCCAGTCTGCAGCCACCACTAGGGGGAGCTCCCTGTATACAGAGATACATGATAAGATCTTGTCTGCAGCCACCACTAGGGGGAGCTCCCTGTATACAGATACATGATAAGATCCTGTCTGCAGCCACCACCAGGGGGAGCTCCATGTATACAGAGATACATGATAAGATCCCGTCTGCAGCCACCACTAGGGGGAGCTCCCTGTATACAGATACATGATAAGATCCTGTCTGCAGCCACCACTAGGGGGAGCTCCATGTATACAGAGGTACATGATAAGATTCTGTCTGCAGCCACCACTAGGGGGAGCTCCCTGTATACAGAAATACATGATAACATCTTGTCTGCAGACACCACTAGGGGGTGCTCCCTGTATACAGAGAAACATGATAAGATCCTGTCTGCAGCCACCACTAGGGGGAGCTCCATGTATACAGAGGTACATGATAAGATCCTGTCTGCAGCCACCACTAGGGGGAGCTCCCTGTATATAGAGATACATGATAAGATCCTGTCTGCAGCCACCACTAGGGGGAGCTCCCTATATACAGACATACATGATAAGATCCAGTCTGCAGCCACCACTAGGGGGAGCTCCCTGTATACAGAAATACATGATAACATCTTGTCTGCAGACACCACTAGGGGGTGCTCCCTGTATACAGAGAAACATGATAAGATCCTGTCTGCAGCCACCACTAGGGGGAGCTCCATGTATACAGAGGTACATGATAAGATCCTGTCTGCAGCCACCACTAGGGGGAGCTCCCTGTATATAGAGATACATGATAAGATCCTGTCTGCAGCCACCACTAGGGGGAGCTCCCTATATACAGACATACATGATAAGATCCAGTCTGCAGCCACCACTAGGGGGAGCTCCCTGTATACAGAGATACATGATAAGATCTTGTCTGCAGCCACCACTAGGGGGAGCTCCCTGTATACAGATACATGATAAGATCCTGTCTGCAGCCACCACTAGGGGGAGCTCCATGTATACAGAGATACATGATAAGATCCTGTCTGCAGCCACCACTAGGGGGAGCTCCCTGTATACAGAGATACATGATAAGATTCTGTCTGCAGCCACCACTAGGGGGAGCTCCCTGTATACAGAGAAACATAATAAGATCCTGTCTGCAGCCACCACTAGGGGGAGCTCCCTGTATACAGATACATGATAAGATCCTGTCTGCAGCCACCACTAGGGGGAGCTCCATGTATACAGAGGTACATGATAAGATTCTGTCTGCAGCCACCACTAAGGGGAGCTCCCTGTATACAGAGATACATGATAAGATCCTGTCTGCAGTCACCACTAGGGAGAGCTCCCTGTATACAGAGATACATGATAAGATTCTGTCTGCAGCCACCACTAGGGGGAGCTCCCTGTATACAGAGATACATGATAAGATTCTGTCTGCAGCCACCACTAGGGGGAGCTCCCAGTATATAGAGATACATAAGATTCTGTCTGCAGCCACCACTAAGGGGAGCTCCCTGTATACAGAGATACATGATAAGATCCTGTCTGCAGTCACCACTAGGGAGAGCTCCCTGTATACAGAGATACATGATAAGATTCTGTCTGCAGCCACCACTAAGGGGAGCTCCCTGTATACAGAGATACATGATAAGATTCTGTCTGCAGCCACCACTAGGGGGAGCTCCCTGCATACAGAGACACATGATAAGATTCTGTCTGCAGCCACCACTAGGGGGAGCTCCCTGTATACAGAGATACATGATAAGATTCTGTCTGCAGCCACCACTAGGGGGAGCTCCCAGTATATAGAGATACATAAGATCCTGTCTGCAGCCACCACTAGGGGGAGCTTCCTGTATACAGAGATACATGATAAGATTCTGTCTGCAGCCACCACTAGGGGGAGCTCCCTGTATATAGAGATACATAAGATCCTGTCTGCAGTCACCACTAGGGGGAGCTCCCTGTATACAGAGATACATGATAAGATCCTGTCTGCAGCCACCACTAGGGGGAGCTCCCTGTATACAGAGATACATGATAAGATCCTGTCTGCAGCCACCACTAGGGGGAGCTTCCTGTATACAGAGATACATGACAAGATCCTGTCTGCAGCCACAACTAGGGGGAGCTCCCTGTATACAGAGATACATGATAAGATCCTGTCTGCAGCCACCACTAGGGGGAGCTCCTGTATACAGAGATACATAAGATCCTGTCTGCAGTCACCACTAGGGGGAGCTCCCTGTATACAGAGATACATGATAAGATCCTGTCTGCAGCCACCACTAGGGGGAGCTCCCTGTATACAGAGAAACATGATAAGATCCTGTCTGCAGCCACCACTAGGGGGAGCTCCCTGTATATAGAGATACATGATAAGAATCTGTTTGCAGCCACCACTAGGGGGAGCTCCCTGTATACAGAGATACATGATAAGATCCTGTCTGCAGCCACCACTAGGGGGAGCTCCCTGTATACAGAAATACATGATAACATCTTGTCTGCAGACACCACTAGGGGGAGCTCCCTGTATACAGAGAAACATGATAAGATCCTGTCTGCAGCCACCACTAGGGGGAGCTCCCTATATACAGACATACATGATAAGATCCAGTCTGCAGCCACCACTAGGGGGAGCTCCCTGTATACAGAGATACATGATAAGATTCTGTCTGCAGCCACCACTAAGGGGAGCTCCCTGTACACAGAGATACATGATAAGATTCTGTCTGCAGCCACCACTAAGGGGAGCTCCCTGTATACAGAGACACATGATAAGATTCTGTCTGCAGTCACCACTAGGGGGAGCTCCCTATATACAGAGATACATGATAAGATCCTGTCTGCAGCCACCACTAGGGGGAGCTCCTTGTACACAGAGATACATGATAAGATTCTGTCTGCAGCCACCACTAGGGGGAGCTCCCTGTATACAGAGATACATGATAAGATTCTGTCTGCAGCCACCACTAGGGGGAGCTCCCTGTATACAGAGATACATGATAAGATTCTGTCTGCAGCCACCACTAGGGGGAGCTCCCTGTATACAGAGATACATGATAAGATTCTGTCTGCAGCCACCACTAGGGGGAGCTCCCTGTATACAGAGATACATGATAAGATTCTGTCTGCAGCCACCACTAGGGGGAGCTCCCTGTATACAGAGACACATGATAAGATTCTGTCTGCAGCCACCACTAGGGGGAGCTCCCTGTATACAGAGATACATGATAAGATCCTGTCTGCAGCCACCACTAGGGGGAGCTCCCTGTATATAGAGATACATGATAAGATCCTGTCTGCAGCCACCACTAGGGGTAGCTCCCTGTATACAGAGATACATGATAAGATCCTGTCTGCAGTCACCACTAGGGGGAGCTCCCTATATACAGAGATACATGATAAGATCCTGTCTGCAGCCACCACTAGGGGGAGCTCCTTGTACACAGAGATACATGATAAGATTCTGTCTGCAGCCACCACTAGGGGGAGCTCCCTGTATACAGAGATACATGATAAGATTCTGTCTGCAGCCACCACTAGGGGGAGCTCCCTGTATACAGAGATACATGATAAGATCCTGTCTGCAGCCACCACTAGGGGGAGCTCCCTGTATACAGATACATGATAAGATCCTGTCTGCAGCCACCACTAGGGGGAGCTCCATGTATACAGAGGTACATGATAAGATTCTGTCTGCAGCCACCACTAAGGGGAGCTCCCTGTATACAGAGATACATGATAAGATTCTGTCTGCAGCCACCACTAGGGGGAGCTCCCTGTATACAGAGATACATGATAAGATTCTGTCTGCAGCCACCACTAGGGGGAGCTCCCTGTATACAGAGATACATGATAAGATTCTGTCTGCAGCCACCACTAGGGGGAGCTCCCTGCATACAGAGACACATGATAAGATTCTGTCTGCAGCCACCACTAGGGGGAGCTCCCTGTATACAGAGATACATGATAAGATTCTGTCTGCAGCCACCACTAGGGGGAGCTCCCAGTATATAGAGATACATAAGATCCTGTCTGTAGCCACCACTAGGGGGAGCTCCTTGTACACAGAGATACATGATAAGATTCTGTCTGCAGCCACCACTAGGGGGAGCTCCCTGTATACAGAGATACATGATAAGATTCTGTCTGCAGCCACCACTAGGGGGAGCTCCCTGTATATAGAGATACATAAGATCCTGTCTGCAGTCACCACTAGGGGGAGCTCCCTGTATACAGAGATACATGATAAGATCCTGTCTGCAGCCACCACTAGGGGGAGCTACCTGTATACAGAGATACATGATAAGATCCTGTCTGCAGCCACCACTAGGGGGAGCTTCCTGTATACAGAGATATATGACAAGATCCTGTCTGCAGCCACAACTAGGTGGAGCTCCCTGTATACAGAGATACATAAGATCCTGTCTGCAGTCACCACTAGGGGGAGCTCCCTGTATACAGAGATACATGATAAGATCCTGTCTGCAGCCATCACTAGGAGGAGCTCCCTGTATACAGAGATACATGATAAGATCCTGCCTCCAGCCACCACTAGGGGGAGCTCCCTGTATACAGAGATACATGATAAGATCCTGTCTGCAGCCATCACTAGGAGGAGCTCCCTGTATACAGAGAAACATGATAAGATCCTGTCCGCAGTCACCACTAGGGGGAGCTCCCTGTATACAGAGATACATGATAAGATCCTGTCTGCAGCCACCACTAGGGGGAGCTCCCTGTATACAGAGAAACATGATAAGATCCTGTCTGCAGCCACCACTAGGGGGAGCTCCCTGTATACAGAGAAACATAATAAGATCCTGTCTGCAGCCACCACTAGGGGGAGCTCCCTGTATGCAGAGATACATGATAAGATCCTGTCTGCAGCCACCACTAGGGGGAGCTCCCTGTATACAGAGATACATGATAAGATCCTGTCTGCAGCCACCACTAGGGGGAGCTCCCTGTATACAGAGAAACATGATAAGATCCTGTCTGCAGCCACCACTAGGGGGAGCTCCCTGTATACAGAGAAACATAATAAGATCCTGTCTGCAGCCACCACTAGGGGGAGCTCCCTGTATATAGAGATACATGATAAGAATCTGTTTGCAGCCACCACTAGGGGGAGCTCCCTGTATACAGAGATACATGATAAGATCCTGTCTGCAGCCACCACTAGGGGGAGCTCCCTGTATACAGAAATACATGATAACATCTTGTCTGCAGACACCACTAGGGGGAGCTCCCTGTATACAGAGAAACATGATAAGATCCTGTCTGCAGCCACCACTAGGGGGAGCTCCCTGTATATAGAGATACATGATAAGATCCTGTCTGCAGCCACCACTAGGGGGAGCTCCCTATATACAGACATACATGATAAGATCCAGTCTGCAGCCACCACTAGGGGGAGCTCCCTGTATACAGAGATACATGATAAGATCTTGTCTGCAGCCACCACTAGGGGGAGCTCCCTGTATACAGATACATGATAAGATCCTGTCTGCAGCCACCACTAAGGGGAGCTCCATGTATACAGAGATACATGATAAGATCCTGTCTGCAGCCACCACTAGGGGGAGCTCCATGTATATAGAGATACATGATAAGATTCTGTCTGCAGTCACCACTAGGGGGAGCTCCCTGTATACAGAGATACATGATAAGATCCTGTCTGCAGCCACCACTAGGGGGAGATCCCAGTATATAGAGATACATAAGATCCTGTCTGCAGCCACCACTAGGGGGAGCTCCCTGTATAGAGAGATACATGATAAGATCCTGTCTGCAGCCACCACTAGGGGAAGCTCCCAGTATATAGAGATACATAAGATCCTGTCTGCAGCCACCACTAGGGGGAGCTCCCTGTATACAGAGATACATGATAAGATCCTGTCTGCAGTCACCACTAGGGGGAGCTCCCTATATACAGAGATACATGATAAGATCCTGTCTGCAGCCACCACTATGGGGAGCTCCCTGTATAGAGAGATACATGATAAGATTCTGTCTGCAGCCACCACTAGGGGAAGCTCCCAGTATATAGAGATACATAAGATCCTGTCTGCAGCCACCACTAGGGGGAGCTCCCTGTATACAGAGATACATGATAAGATCCTGTCTGCAGTCACCACTAGGGGGAGCTCCCTATATACAGAGATACATGATAAGATCCTGTCTGCAGCCACCACTAGGGGGAGGTCCTTGTACACAGAGATACATGATAAGATTCTGTCTGCAGCCACCACTAGGGGGAGCTCCCTGTATACAGAGATACATGATAAGATTCTGTCTGCAGCCACCACTAGGGGGAGCTCCCTGTATACAGAGATACATGATAAGATCCTGTCTGCAGCCACCACTAGGGGGAGCTCCCAGTATACAGATACATGATAAGATCCTGTCTGCAGCCACCACTAGGGGGAGCTCCATGTATACAGAGGTACATGATAAGATTCTGTCTGCAGCCACCACTAAGGGGAGCTCCCTGTATACAGAGATACATGATAAGATCCTGTCTGCAGTCACCACTAGGGAGAGCTCCCTGTATACAGAGATACATGATAAGATTCTGTCTGCAGCCACCACTAGGGGGAGCTCCCTGTATACAGAGATACATGATAAGATTCTGTCTGCAGCCACCACTAGGGGGAGCTCCCTGTATACAGAGATACATGATAAGATTCTGTCTGCAGCCACCACTAGGGGGAGCTCCCTGTATACAGAGACACATGATAAGATTCTGTCTGCAGCCACCACTAGGGGGAGCTCCCTGTATACAGAGATACACGATAAGATTCTGTCTGCAGCCACCACTAGGGGGAGCTCCCAGTATATAGAGATACATAAGATCCTGTCTGCAGCCACCACTAGGGGGAGCTCCCTGTATACAGAGATACACGATAAGATTCTGTCTGCAGCCACCACTAGGGGGAGCTCCCTGTATACAGAGATAAATAAGATCCTGTCTGCAGTCACCACTAGGGGGAGCTCCCTGTATACAGAGATACATGATAAGATCCTGTCTGCAGCCATCAGTAGGAGGAGCTCCCTGTATACAGAGATACATGATAAGATCCTGCCTGCAGCCACCACTATGGGGAGCTCCCTGTATAGAGAGATACATGATAAGATCCTGTCTGCAGCCTCCACTAGGGGGAGCTCCCTGTGTTCAGAGATACATGATAAGATCCTGTCTGCAGCCACCACTATGGGGAGCTCCCTGTATACAGAGATACATGATAAGAATCTGTCTGCAGCCACCACTAGGGGGAGCTCCCTGTATACAGAGATACATGATAAGAATCTGTCTGCAGTCACCACTAGGGGGAGCTCCCTGTATACAGAAATACATGATAAGATCCTGTCTGCAGCCACCACTATGGGGAGCTCCCTGTATAGAGAGATACATGATAAGATCCTGTCTGCAGCCTCCACTAGGGGGAGCTCCCTGTGTTCAGAGATACATGATAAGATCCTGTCTGCAGCCACCACTATGGGGAGCTCCCTGTATACAGAGATACATGATAAGAATCTGTCTGCAGCCACCACTAGGGGGAGCTCCCTGTATACAGAGATACATGATTAGAATCTGTCTGCAGTCACCACTAGGGGGAGCTCCCTGTATACAGAGATACATGATAAGATCCTGTCTGCAGCCACCACTAGGGGGAGCTCCCTGTATTCAGAGATACCTGATAAGATTCTGTCTGCAGCCGACACTAGGGGGAACTCCCTGCATACAGAGATACATGATAAGATTCTGTCTGCAGTCACCACTAGGGGGAGCTCCCTGTATACAGAGATACATGATAAGATCCTGTCTGCAGCCACCACTAGGGGGAGCTCCCTGTATATAGAGATACATGATAAGATCCTGTCTGCAGCCACCACTAGGGGGAGCTCCCTGTATACAGAGATACATGATAAGATGCTGTCTGCAGTCACCACTAGGGGGAGCTCCCTGTATAAAGAGATACATAAGATCCTGTCCGCAGTCACCACTAGGGGAGCTCCCTGTATACAGAGATACATGTTAAGATCCTGTCTGCAGCCACCACTAGGGGGAGCTCCCTGTATACAGAGATACATGATAAGATTCTGTCTGCAGCCACCACTAGGGGGAGCTCCCTGTATACAGAGACACATGATAAGATTCTGTCTGCAGCCACCACTAGGGGGAGCTCCCTGTATACAGAGATACATGATAAGATCCTGTCTGCAGCCACCACTAGGGGGAGCTCCCTGTATATAGAGATACATGATAAGATCCTGTCTGCAGCCACCACTAGGGGTAGCTCCCTGTATACAGAGATACATGATAAGATCCTGTCTGCAGTCACCACTAGGGGGAGCTCCCTATATACAGAGATACATGATAAGATCCTGTCTGCAGCCACCACTAGGGGGAGCTCCTTGTACACAGAGATACATGATAAGATTCTGTCTGCAGCCACCACTAGGGGGAGCTCCCTGTATACAGAGATACATGATAAGATTCTGTCTGCAGCCACCACTAGGGGGAGCTCCCTGTATACAGAGATACATGATAAGATCCTGTCTGCAGCCACCACTAGGGGGAGCTCCCTGTATACAGATACATGATAAGATCCTGTCTGCAGCCACCACTAGGGGGAGCTCCATGTATACAGAGGTACATGATAAGATTCTGTCTGCAGCCACCACTAAGGGGAGCTCCCTGTATACAGAGATACATGATAAGATCCTGTCTGCAGTCACCACTAGGGAGAGCTCCCTGTATACAGAGATACATGATAAGATTCTGTCTGCAGCCACCACTAGGGGGAGCTCCCTGTATACAGAGATACATGATAAGATTCTGTCTGCAGCCACCACTAGGGGGAGCTCCCTGTATACAGAGATACATGATAAGATTCTGTCTGCAGCCACCACTAGGGGGAGCTCCCTGCATACAGAGACACATGATAAGATTCTGTCTGCAGCCACCACTAGGGGGAGCTCCCTGTATACAGAGATACATGATAAGATTCTGTCTGCAGCCACCACTAGGGGGAGCTCCCAGTATATAGAGATACATAAGATCCTGTCTGTAGCCACCACTAGGGGGAGCTCCTTGTACACAGAGATACATGATAAGATTCTGTCTGCAGCCACCACTAGGGGGAGCTCCCTGTATACAGAGATACATGATAAGATTCTGTCTGCAGCCACCACTAGGGGGAGCTCCCTGTATATAGAGATACATAAGATCCTGTCTGCAGTCACCACTAGGGGGAGCTCCCTGTATACAGAGATACATGATAAGATCCTGTCTGCAGCCACCACTAGGGGGAGCTACCTGTATACAGAGATACATGATAAGATCCTGTCTGCAGCCACCACTAGGGGGAGCTTCCTGTATACAGAGATATATGACAAGATCCTGTCTGCAGCCACAACTAGGTGGAGCTCCCTGTATACAGAGATACATAAGATCCTGTCTGCAGTCACCACTAGGGGGAGCTCCCTGTATACAGAGATACATGATAAGATCCTGTCTGCAGCCATCACTAGGAGGAGCTCCCTGTATACAGAGATACATGATAAGATCCTGCCTCCAGCCACCACTAGGGGGAGCTCCCTGTATACAGAGATACATGATAAGATCCTGTCTGCAGCCATCACTAGGAGGAGCTCCCTGTATACAGAGAAACATGATAAGATCCTGTCCGCAGTCACCACTAGGGGGAGCTCCCTGTATACAGAGATACATGATAAGATCCTGTCTGCAGCCACCACTAGGGGGAGCTCCCTGTATACAGAGAAACATGATAAGATCCTGTCTGCAGCCACCACTAGGGGGAGCTCCCTGTATACAGAGAAACATAATAAGATCCTGTCTGCAGCCACCACTAGGGGGAGCTCCCTGTATGCAGAGATACATGATAAGATCCTGTCTGCAGCCACCACTAGGGGGAGCTCCCTGTATACAGAGATACATGATAAGATCCTGTCTGCAGCCACCACTAGGGGGAGCTCCCTGTATACAGAGAAACATGATAAGATCCTGTCTGCAGCCACCACTAGGGGGAGCTCCCTGTATACAGAGAAACATAATAAGATCCTGTCTGCAGCCACCACTAGGGGGAGCTCCCTGTATATAGAGATACATGATAAGAATCTGTTTGCAGCCACCACTAGGGGGAGCTCCCTGTATACAGAGATACATGATAAGATCCTGTCTGCAGCCACCACTAGGGGGAGCTCCCTGTATACAGAAATACATGATAACATCTTGTCTGCAGACACCACTAGGGGGAGCTCCCTGTATACAGAGAAACATGATAAGATCCTGTCTGCAGCCACCACTAGGGGGAGCTCCCTGTATATAGAGATACATGATAAGATCCTGTCTGCAGCCACCACTAGGGGGAGCTCCCTATATACAGACATACATGATAAGATCCAGTCTGCAGCCACCACTAGGGGGAGCTCCCTGTATACAGAGATACATGATAAGATCTTGTCTGCAGCCACCACTAGGGGGAGCTCCCTGTATACAGATACATGATAAGATCCTGTCTGCAGCCACCACTAAGGGGAGCTCCATGTATACAGAGATACATGATAAGATCCTGTCTGCAGCCACCACTAGGGGGAGCTCCATGTATATAGAGATACATGATAAGATTCTGTCTGCAGTCACCACTAGGGGGAGCTCCCTGTATACAGAGATACATGATAAGATCCTGTCTGCAGCCACCACTAGGGGGAGATCCCAGTATATAGAGATACATAAGATCCTGTCTGCAGCCACCACTAGGGGGAGCTCCCTGTATAGAGAGATACATGATAAGATCCTGTCTGCAGCCACCACTAGGGGAAGCTCCCAGTATATAGAGATACATAAGATCCTGTCTGCAGCCACCACTAGGGGGAGCTCCCTGTATACAGAGATACATGATAAGATCCTGTCTGCAGTCACCACTAGGGGGAGCTCCCTATATACAGAGATACATGATAAGATCCTGTCTGCAGCCACCACTATGGGGAGCTCCCTGTATAGAGAGATACATGATAAGATTCTGTCTGCAGCCACCACTAGGGGAAGCTCCCAGTATATAGAGATACATAAGATCCTGTCTGCAGCCACCACTAGGGGGAGCTCCCTGTATACAGAGATACATGATAAGATCCTGTCTGCAGTCACCACTAGGGGGAGCTCCCTATATACAGAGATACATGATAAGATCCTGTCTGCAGCCACCACTAGGGGGAGGTCCTTGTACACAGAGATACATGATAAGATTCTGTCTGCAGCCACCACTAGGGGGAGCTCCCTGTATACAGAGATACATGATAAGATTCTGTCTGCAGCCACCACTAGGGGGAGCTCCCTGTATACAGAGATACATGATAAGATCCTGTCTGCAGCCACCACTAGGGGGAGCTCCCTGTATACAGATACATGATAAGATCCTGTCTGCAGCCACCACTAGGGGGAGCTCCATGTATACAGAGGTACATGATAAGATTCTGTCTGCAGCCACCACTAAGGGGAGCTCCCTGTATACAGAGATACATGATAAGATCCTGTCTGCAGTCACCACTAGGGAGAGCTCCCTGTATACAGAGATACATGATAAGATTCTGTCTGCAGCCACCACTAGGGGGAGCTCCCTGTATACAGAGATACATGATAAGATTCTGTCTGCAGCCACCACTAGGGGGAGCTCCCTGTATACAGAGATACATGATAAGATTCTGTCTGCAGCCACCACTAGGGGGAGCTCCCTGTATACAGAGACACATGATAAGATTCTGTCTGCAGCCACCACTAGGGGGAGCTCCCTGTATACAGAGATACACGATAAGATTCTGTCTGCAGCCACCACTAGGGGGAGCTCCCAGTATATAGAGATACATAAGATCCTGTCTGCAGCCACCACTAGGGGGAGCTCCCTGTATACAGAGATACACGATAAGAT
This sequence comes from Ranitomeya imitator, assembly GCF_032444005.1. Lineage (NCBI taxonomy): Eukaryota > Metazoa > Chordata > Amphibia > Anura > Dendrobatidae > Ranitomeya > Ranitomeya imitator. The sequence goes on along the minus strand of NC_091283.1, from coordinate 4,814,248 downwards.
TCTGTCTGCAGCCACCACTAGGGGGAGCTCCCTGTATACAGAGATACATAAGATCCTGTCTGCAGCCACCACTAGGGGGAGCTCCCTGTATAGAGAGATACATGATAAGATCCTGTCTGCAGCCACCACTAGGGGAAGCTCCCAGTATATAGAGATACATAAGATCCTGTCTGCAGCCACCACTAGGGGGAGCTCCCTGTATACAGAGATACATGATAAGATCCTGTCTGCAGTCACCACTAGGGGGAGCTCCCTATATACAGAGATACATGATAAGATCCTGTCTGCAGCCACCACTATGGGGAGCTCCCTGTATAGAGAGATACATGATAAGATTCTGTCTGCAGCCACCACTAGGGGAAGCTCCCAGTATATAGAGATACATAAGATCCTGTCTGCAGCCACCACTAGGGGGAGCTCCCTGTATACAGAGATACATGATAAGATCCTGTCTGCAGTCACCACTAGGGGGAGCTCCCTATATACAGAGATACATGATAAGATCCTGTCTGCAGCCACCACTAGGGGGAGGTCCTTGTACACAGAGATACATGATAAGATTCTGTCTGCAGCCACCACTAGGGGGAGCTCCCTGTATACAGAGATACATGATAAGATTCTGTCTGCAGCCACCACTAGGGGGAGCTCCCTGTATACAGAGATACATGATAAGATCCTGTCTGCAGCCACCACTAGGGGGAGCTCCCTGTATACAGATACATGATAAGATCCTGTCTGCAGCCACCACTAGGGGGAGCTCCATGTATACAGAGGTACATGATAAGATTCTGTCTGCAGCCACCACTAAGGGGAGCTCCCTGTATACAGAGATACATGATAAGATCCTGTCTGCAGTCACCACTAGGGAGAGCTCCCTGTATACAGAGATACATGATAAGATTCTGTCTGCAGCCACCACTAGGGGGAGCTCCCTGTATACAGAGATACATGATAAGATTCTGTCTGCAGCCACCACTAGGGGGAGCTCCCTGTATACAGAGATACATGATAAGATTCTGTCTGCAGCCACCACTAGGGGGAGCTCCCTGTATACAGAGACACATGATAAGATTCTGTCTGCAGCCACCACTAGGGGGAGCTCCCTGTATACAGAGATACACGATAAGATTCTGTCTGCAGCCACCACTAGGGGGAGCTCCCAGTATATAGAGATACATAAGATCCTGTCTGCAGCCACCACTAGGGGGAGCTCCCTGTATACAGAGATACACGATAAGATTCTGTCTGCAGCCACCACTAGGGGGAGCTCCCTGTATACAGAGATAAATAAGATCCTGTCTGCAGTCACCACTAGGGGGAGCTCCCTGTATACAGAGATACATGATAAGATCCTGTCTGCAGCCATCAGTAGGAGGAGCTCCCTGTATACAGAGATACATGATAAGATCCTGCCTGCAGCCACCACTATGGGGAGCTCCCTGTATAGAGAGATACATGATAAGATCCTGTCTGCAGCCTCCACTAGGGGGAGCTCCCTGTGTTCAGAGATACATGATAAGATCCTGTCTGCAGCCACCACTATGGGGAGCTCCCTGTATACAGAGATACATGATAAGAATCTGTCTGCAGCCACCACTAGGGGGAGCTCCCTGTATACAGAGATACATGATAAGAATCTGTCTGCAGTCACCACTAGGGGGAGCTCCCTGTATACAGAAATACATGATAAGATCCTGTCTGCAGCCACCACTATGGGGAGCTCCCTGTATAGAGAGATACATGATAAGATCCTGTCTGCAGCCTCCACTAGGGGGAGCTCCCTGTGTTCAGAGATACATGATAAGATCCTGTCTGCAGCCACCACTATGGGGAGCTCCCTGTATACAGAGATACATGATAAGAATCTGTCTGCAGCCACCACTAGGGGGAGCTCCCTGTATACAGAGATACATGATTAGAATCTGTCTGCAGTCACCACTAGGGGGAGCTCCCTGTATACAGAGATACATGATAAGATCCTGTCTGCAGCCACCACTAGGGGGAGCTCCCTGTATTCAGAGATACCTGATAAGATTCTGTCTGCAGCCGACACTAGGGGGAACTCCCTGCATACAGAGATACATGATAAGATTCTGTCTGCAGTCACCACTAGGGGGAGCTCCCTGTATACAGAGATACATGATAAGATCCTGTCTGCAGCCACCACTAGGGGGAGCTCCCTGTATATAGAGATACATGATAAGATCCTGTCTGCAGCCACCACTAGGGGGAGCTCCCTGTATACAGAGATACATGATAAGATGCTGTCTGCAGTCACCACTAGGGGGAGCTCCCTGTATAAAGAGATACATAAGATCCTGTCCGCAGTCACCACTAGGGGAGCTCCCTGTATACAGAGATACATGTTAAGATCCTGTCTGCAGCCACCACTAGGGGGAGCTCCCTGTATACAGAGATACATGATAAGATTCTGTCTGCAGCCACCACTAGGGGGAGCTCCCTGTACACATAGATACATGATAAGATCCTGTCTGCAGTCACCACTAGGGGGCGCTCCCTGTATACAGAGATACATGATAAGATCCTGTCTGCAGCCACCACTAGGGGGAGCTCCCTGTACACATAGATACATGATAAGATCCTGTCTGCAGCCACCACTAGGGGGAGCTCCCTGTATACAGAGATACATGATAAGATCCTGTCTGCAACCACCACTAGGGGGAGCTCCCTGTATACAGAGATACATTATAAGATCCTGTCTGCAGTCACCACTAGGGGAAGCTCCCTGTATACAGAGATACATTATAAGATCCTGTCTGCAGCCACCACTAGGGTGAGCTCCCTGTATACAGAGATACATGATAAGATCCTGTCTGCAGTCACCACTAGGGGGATCTCCCTGTATATACAGATAAATGATAAGATCCTGTCTGCAGTCACCACTAGGGGGAGCTCCCTGTATACAGAGATACATGATAAGATCCTGTCTGCAGCCACAACTAGGGGGAGCTCCCTGTATACAGAGACACATAATAAGATCCTGTCTGCAGTCACCACTAGGGGGAGCTCCCTATATACAGAGATACATGATAAGATTCTGTCTGCAGCCACCACTAGGGGGAGCTCCCTGTATACAGAAATACATGATAAGATCCTGTCTGCAGCCACCACTAGGGGGAGCTCCCTGTATACAGAGATACATGATAAGATTCTGCCTGCAGCCACCACTTGGGGGAGCTCCCTGTATACAGAGATACATGTTAAGATCCTGCCTGCAGACACCACTAGGGGGAGCTCCTTGTATACAGAGATACATGATAAGATCCTGTCTGCAGACACCACTAGGGGGAGCTCCCTGTATACAGATATACATGATAAGATCCTGTCTGCAGCCACCACTAGGGGGAGCTCCCTGTATACAGAGATACATGATAAGATCCTGTCTACTGTCACCACTAGGGGGAGCTCCCTGTATACAGAGATACATGATAAGATCCTGTCTGCAGCCACCACTAGGGGGAGCTCCCTGTATACAGAGATACATGATAAGATCCTGTCTGCAGTCACCACTAGGGGGAGCTCCCTGTATACAGAGATACATGATAAGATCCTGTCTGCAGACACCACTAGGGGGAGCTCCCTGTATACAGAGATACATAAGATCCTGTCTGCAGTCACCACTAGGGGGAGCTCCCTGTATACAGAGATACATGATAAGATCCTGTCTGCAGCCACCACTAGGGGGAGCTCCCTGTATACAGAGATACATGATAAGATCCTGTCTGCAGTCAATACTAGGGGGAGCTCTCTGTATACAGAGATACATGATAAGATTCTGCCTGCAGCCACCACTTGGGGGAGCTCCCTGTATACAGAGATACATGTTAAGATCCTGCCTGCAGACACCACTAGGGGGAGCTCCTTGTATACAGAGATACATGATAAGATCCTGTCTGCAGACACCACTAGGGGGAGCTCCCTGTATACAGATATACATGATAAGATCCTGTCTGCAGACACCACTAGGGGGAGCTCCCTGTATACAGAGATACATAAGATCCTGTCTGCAGTCACCACTAGGGGGAGCTCCCTGTATACAGAGATACATGATAAGATCCTGCCTGCAGCCACCACTAGGGGGAGCTGCCTGTATACAGAGATACATGATAAGATCCTGTCTGCAGCCACCACTAAGGGGAGCGTCCTATATACAGAGATACATGATAAGATTCTGTCTTGTGCCACCACTAGGGGGAGCTCCCTGTTTACAGAGATACATGATAAGATTCTGTCTGCAGCCACCACTAGGGGGAGCTCCCTGTATACAAAGATACATGATACGATCCTGTCTGCAGCCACCACTAGGGGGAGCTCCCTGTATACAGAGATACATGATAAGATCCTGTCTGCAGTCACCACTAGGGGGAGCTCCCTGTATACAGAGATACATGATAAGATCCTGTCTGCAGCCACCACTAGGGGGAGCTCCCTGTATACAGAGATACATAAGATCCTGTCTGCAGTCACCACTAGGGGGAGCTCCATGTATACAGAGATACATGATAAGATTCTGACTGCAGCCACCGCTAGGGGGAGCTCCCTGTATACAGAGATACATGATAAGATCCTATCTGCAGACACCACAAGGGGGAGCTCCCTGTATACAGAGATACAAGATAAGATCATGTCTTGAGCCACCACTAGGGGGAGCTCCCTGTATACAGAGATGCATGATAAGATCCTGTCTGCAGTCACCACTAGGGGGAGCTCCCTGTATACATAGATACATGATAAGATCCTGTCTGCAGCCACCACTAGGGGGAGCGTCCTATATGCAGAGATGCATGATAAGATTCTGTCTAGTGCCACCACTAGGGGTAGCTCCCTGTTTACAGAGATACATGATAAGATCCTGTCTGCAGCCATCACTAGGGGGAGCTCCCTGTATACAGAGATACACGATAAGATCCTGTCTGCAGCCACCACTAGGGGGAGCTCCCTGTATACAGAGATACATGATAAGATCCTGTCTTGAGCCACCACTAGAGGGAGCTCCCTGTATACAGAGATACATGATATGATCCGGTCTGCAGACACCACTAGGGGAAGCTCCCTGTATATAGAGATACATGATAAGATCCTGTCTGCAGTCACCACTAGGAGGAGCTCCCTGTATACAGAGTTACATGATAAGATCCTGTCTTGAGCCACCACTAGAGGGAGCTCCCTGTATACAGAGATACATGATATGATCCTGTCTGCAGTCACCACTAGGGGGAGCTCCCTGTATACAGAGATACATAAGATCTTGTCTGCAGTCACCACTAGGGGGAGCTCCTTGTATACAGAGATACATGATAAGATTCTGTCTGCAGCCACCGCTAGGGGGAGCTCCCTGTATACAGAGATACATGATAAGATCCTGTCTGCAGCCACCACTAGGGGGAGTTCCCTGTATACAGAGACACATGATAAGATCCTGACTGCAGTCACCACTAGGGGGAGCTCCCTGTATACAGAGATACATGATAAGATCCTGTCTGAAGCCACCACTAGGGGGAGCTCCCTGTATACACAGATGCATGATAAGATCCTGTCTGCAGTCACCACTAGGGGGAGCTCCCTGTATATAGAGACACATGATAAGATCCTGTCTGCAGTCACCACTAGGGGGAGCTCCCTGTATATAGAGACACATGATAAGATCCTGTCTGCAGTCACCACTAGGGGGAGCTCCCTGTATACAGAGATACATGATAAGATCATGTCTTGAGCCACCACTAGGGGGAGCTCCCTGTATACAGAGATGCATGATAAGATCCTGTCTGCAGCCACCACTAGGGGGAGCTCCCTGTATACAGAGATACATGATAAGATTCTCTCTGCAGTCACCACTAGTGGGAGCTCCCTGTATACAGAGATACATGATAAGATCCTGTCTGCAGCCACCACTAGGGGGAGCTCCCTGTATACAGAGATACATGATAAGATCCTGTCTGCAGTCACCACTAGAGGGAGCTCCCTGTATACAGAGATACATGATAAGATCCTATCTGCTGCCACCACTAGGGAGAGCTCCCTGTATACAGAGATACATGATAAGATCCTGTCTGCGGCCACCACTAGGGGGAGCTCCCTGTATACAGAGATACATGATAAGATCCTGTTTGCAGCCACCACTAGGGGGAGCTCCCTGTATACAGAGATACATGATAAGATCCTGTCTGCAGCCACCACTAGGGGGAGCTCCCTGTATACAGAGATACATGATAAGATCCTGTCTGCAGTCACCACTAGGGGGAGCTCCCTGTACACAGAGATACATGATAAGATCCTGACTGCAGCCACCACTAGGGGGAGCTCCCTGTATACAGAGATACATAAGATCCTGTTTGCAGCCACCACTTGTGGGAGCTCCCTGTATACAGAGACACATGATAAGATCCTGTCCGCAGCCACCACTAGAGAGAGCTCCCTGTATACAGAGATACATGATAAGATCCTGTCTGCAGTCTCCACTAGGGGGAGCTCCCTGTATACAGAGATACATGATAAGATCCTGTCTGCAGTCTCCACTAGGGGGAGCTCCCTGTATACAGAGATACATGATAAGATCCTGTCTGCAGCCACCACTAGGGGGAGCTCCCTGTATACAGAGATACATGATAAGATCCTGTCTGCAGCCACCACTAGGGAGAGCTCCCTGTATACAGAGATACATGATAAGATCCTGTCTGCAGCCACCACTAGGGGGAGTTCCCTGTACACAGAGATACATGATAAGATCCTGTCTGCAGCCACCACTAGGGGGAGCTCCCTGTATACAGAGATACATGATAAGATCCTGTCTGCAGCCACCACTATGGGGAGCTTCCTGTATACAGAGATACATGATAAGATCCTGTCTGCAGCCACCACTAGGGGGAGCTCCCTGTATACAGAGATACATGATAAGATCCTGTCTGCAGCCACCACTAGGGGGAGCTCCCTGTATACAGAGATACATGATAAGATCCTGTCCACAGCCACCACTAGGGAGAGCTCCCTGTATACAGAGATACATGATAAGATCCTGTCCGCAGTCTCCACTAGGAGGAGCTCCCTGTATACAGAGATACATGATAAGATCCTGTCTGCAGCCACCACTAGGGGGAGCTCCCTGTATACAGAGATACATGATAAGATCCTGTCTGCAGCCACCACTAGGGGGAGCTCCCTGTATACAGAGGTACATGATAAGATCCTGTCTGCAGCCACCACTAGGGAGAGCTCCCTGTATACAGAGATACATGATAAGATCCTGTCTGCAGCCACCACTAGGGGGAGCTCCCTGTATACTGAGATACATGATAAGATCCTGTCTACAGCCACCACTAGGGGGAGCTCCCTGTATACAGAGATACATGATAAGATCCTGTCTGCAGCCACCACTAGGGGGAGCTTCCTGTATACAGAGATACATGATAAGATCCTGTCTGCAGCCACCACTAGGGGGAGCTCCCTGTATACAGAGATACATGATAAGATTCTGTCTGCAGCTACCACTAGGGGGAGCTCCCTGTATACAGAGATACATGATAAGATCCTGTCTGCAGCCACCACTAGGGGGAGCTCCCTGTATATAGAGATACATGAAAAGATCCTGTCTGCAGTCACCGCTAGGGGGAGCTCCCTGTATACAGAGATACATGATAAGATCCTGTCCGCAGCCACCACTAGGGAGAGCTCCCTGTATACAGAGATACATGATAAGATCCTGTCCGCAGCCACCACTAGGGGGAGCTCCCTGTATACAGAGATACATGATAAGATCCTGTCTGCAGCCACCACTAGGGGGAGCTCCCTGTATACAGAGATACATGATAAGATCCTGTCTGCAGCCACCACTAGGGAGAGCTCCCTGTATACAGAGATACATGATAAGATCCTGTCTGCAGCCACCACTAGGGGGAGCTCCCTGTATACAGAGATACATGATAAGATTCTGTCTGCAGTCACCACTAGGGGGAGTTCCCTGTACACAGAGATACATGATAAGATTCTGTATGCAGCCGACACTAGGGGGAGCTCCCTGCATGCAGAGATACATGATAAGATCCTGTTTGCAGTCACCACTAGGGGGAGCTCCCTGTATACAGAGATACATGATAAGATCCTGTCTGCAGCCATCAGTAGGAGGAGTTCCCTGTACACAGAGATACATGATAAGATCCTGTTTGCAGTCACCACTAGGGGGAGCTCCCTACATCTTTTAGAGATCTTTTTATCTGCTGCTTTTGGTTTTTGATACGTATTATTCATTACTTACATCACTCCATTCTGTGCCTTTTTGAATGTTGTGTTCAGACTCTACCTCAATGTCCTCGCACTATAATCTCCAGGATCGCTGTTTAGTTTATACTTTTACATATTTTCATAAAGAAGCTTTTAGAATAAATATAAAGTTTTCTGTGATTGTTTGCGGCTTTGCTAAGCATTGCTGAATGATGGCAGCCCAGCAATGCGATAAAAGGCGGAGGAGTGTCAGTGCTCAGTAAAGTTCATCAGTGCCTGTGATTAGCGGCCCTGACACAGTGTATCAGCTTTGTGCACAATTTGCCTTTAATGCGGCGGCTTTATACTCGATTGTGTGGTGAGATCAGGATGAATTGTGTCACATTTCAAAGCTCGGCTCTGCTACATGTACAAGAGAAAGTCATGTGTTCACGTCCTGAAGGTGGAGATGGTTCTGTGTTTGAGGCCGAAGGAGCTGATGATTTACGGTAATGATCGCTTCTGTAATAACACCGGCTTCTGTTCAGAGTCTAATGACCGACTTAGCAATTTTCATGTGTTAAAGCCACCAGCGTGAAAGAAGCAAACTTGACATCTTGACCTGAAAAGAAGAAATTAAATCTATTTTCTAGACACAATGTAATAGCATGAAAGTTGAAGGCTTTCCACGCAGGGCATCAGGCTTTCACTTAACATACAGTTTCATTACGGAAAATGCCGGAGCGCGAGGTTGCGGTAATATCACACATGCACTGGTCGCTCTGCGCTCCTCCCTGGCTAGGAGTATCTGCCATATACCATAATTACTGGACTAAACCCCGGCAGCCGAGAGTCGGCCTTACAGACCGCCGCAGCATGGTGGGGTTTTTGCATCTGTTTTATTCATTTTCATACAGATCATTTATAAAAAATGTAAGGTTATACACATGGGAAGAGGGAATCAATATCACCATTACACACTGAACGGGAAACCACTGGGTAAATCTGACAGGGAGAAGGACTTGGGGATCCTAGTTAATGATAAACTTACCTGGAGCAGCCAGTGCCAGGCAGCAGCTGCCAAGGCAAACAGGATCATGGGGTGCATTAAAAGAGGTCTGGATACACATGATGAGAGCATTATACTGCCTCTGTACAAATCCCTAGTTAGACCGCACATGGAGTACTGTGTCCAGTTTTGGGCACCGGTGCTCAGGAAGGATATAATGGAACTAGAGAGAGTACAAAGGAGGGCAACAAAATTAATAAAGGGGATGGGAGAACTACAATACCCAGATAGATTAGCGAAATTAGGATTATTTAGTCTAGAAAAAAGACGACTGAGGGGCGATCTAATAACCATGTATAAGTATATAAGGGGACAATACAAATATCTCGCTGAGGATCTGTTTATACCAAGGAAGGTGACGGGCACAAGGGGGCATTCTTTGCGTCTGGAGGAGAGAAGGTTTTTCCACCAACATAGAAGAGGATTCTTTACTGTTAGGGCAGTGAGAATCTGGAATTGCTTGCCTGAGGAGGTGGTGATGGCGAACTCAGTCGAGGGGTTCAAGAGAGGCCTGGATGTCTTCCTGGAGCAGAACAATATTGTATCATACAATTATTAGGTTCTGTAGAAGGACGTAGATCTGGGTATTTATTATGATGGAATATAGGCTGAACTGGATGGACAAATGTCTTTTCGGCCTTACTAACTATGTTACTATGTTACTATGTTACTTACTAATTGTAAGTATACAACAGCAGAAGATTACAGGACGATAAAACTGATCAGTGCCGGGTGGGGACTCGAGCAGGATTTACCAAAAACTCAGTGCAGCAGCTTTGACAAAGAACCGTCTCCTTCGAAACGCGTCATTTTTGTATATCTTGCCTTGGACACCATTTTAATTTTTGATGGAATAAAGATTTAAAACAAATATTTTTTTACCAGTAGCTGGAAATTTCTCTTTCTGTTATCTCCGCTCACTAGACCTAACATGACGTAGTGACTAGAGATGGGTGGAACCGAACAGTAAAGTTCGGGGTCCGTACCGGACACCTAGAATATGGACTTCACCAGGAAGTCTGTGTTACTGCTCAGGTTCGGCAACCTGAACATCAGTTGTTTCCCACATTTTCATTTAAAGGAAAAAAAATGAAAAAATATGCATAGGGGTCCCCCGTGATTTTCATAACCAGCTGAGGAAAAGCCGACAGCCGAGGGCTGATGTTAATATTCTGGGAAGGAGCCAATATCCCTAAAGGTTCCCAGGCTATTAATATCAGCTCACAGCTGTTTGCTTAGCCTTTACTGGTTATTTTATGGGGGGACCCCAGAAAAAAATGGTGTGAGGTCCTCAGATAAATTCAAACCAACAATGGCTAAAAAGACAGCTGTGGACTGACTATAATAGCCAGGGAAGGAAAAGGAAATTGTCCCTCCTCCCAGAATAAGAACATACGCCCTCAGCCGCCCCAGAAATGGTGCATCAAAAAGGTTCACCAAATCTGGTGCTTAGCCTTGCTTTTCCCACTTGCCATATGGCTGTGGCAAATGGGTAATAGTTGTTGGCTTGATGTCAGCTTTGTATTAGCAGCTGACATCAAGCCCAAGGGTTAATAACGGAGAGGCATCTATAAGACACCCCCAATGCTAGCCCCATAGTAAGTTTGGAACTAAAAGAGCATGAATACAAACCTTTATTTGAAATAAAAATAAAAAACAAAGCTATGCTCTCCTTATGCCTATTCCACAGAAGCCCATGTCCCTTGTAAAAGACAGAAAATAAAAACAACCATTATACTCACTTTGCACCTAATCCTCCAATGCCTATGTCCCCTGTAAAAAAAGAAAAATAATACATAACCATATCACTCACCTGCCCAAAGTGAAGATAATTGATACTATCCCATGACAATTCGGATGATTTGGAGATTGGTCACATCAGTGACGGCTCACCCCAGCAGCCGGAACATACTGACAGGAGAATAATCACTTCTTCAGTGTCCAGTGCTGAGCTGCTGGAAGGACTTTCTGGTGCAGTGAGCATTGCCGTAAGTTAGGTTATCAGGGTCCAGCTATGAACTCCTGTGAACTTTTTCATGGCAGTTCAGTGCTAGACACTGGAGGACTGATTACGCTCCCATGATTGTGTTCCGGCTGTCAGTGAGTGCTTGACTTTTGGATATGGGATGGACCCCACTCCTTCTTAAAACCACCATAACTACTGTAAACCTAGGTACTAAAATAAATACACAAAACACATTATTTTGGTTGTCAAAATGGCCACAGCTTTTATTCAAATCACAGGATTAAATAATCACAGTAGGAGTCAGGTGGAGTGCTAGTACATTGGGATTCACAAGTACTGCGATATCCCCAGCTGTCTGACATACAGCACCAGGACAGACAGCCATAAAGGGGCGGCACGCACTGGCTTGCCATTCAAGCAGAGCCAGTAAACTTTCAGGGCACCAATGACCCTATTATCCTCACCCTGTGCTTAACCACTGTGCCCGCCCCTGATTGATGTTACCATTACAACGTCCTTGAGGCTGGCCACCAAAGCCGAGCCTGCTCACCACCATGAGGTTTTACATCCTCTATTAGTTAAAATGAGTCCACCTTAACTTGTCTGCAACTTCCACCTGACTCCTAAACCGCAAAACCGTGACGGGTTATAAATTCCAAGTCTCATTTGACACCTTTTTTTTTTTTTTTTTTAATAATTAAATCATTTTTGCAAACTTAAAAACTAGGAGTCCCTGCAAAAGCATTAATGGGACTAAACTTGGCAAACCCCCGACTCACAAAGAGTCATCCTACAGCGCTCAGGAGAGGAAAAACCCCCTGTGGAGGAAACCTCCAGGGAACCATGGCTGAAGGATTGCCCTTCCCTTGGGCTTAGAAGGTTACCGCAAATAATAACTCTTTATAGCCAATATAAAATTGTACCTGGTACAAGATATACAATGACAAATTCAAAAATACAATAAAGCATTTATCATTATACAAGCAATAATTAAAAAGTGTAAGGACAGAGATTATAAACAGGGCGGGAGGGCGGATAATGTTTCCTCCTGTCCATCGAGTGAGAGAAAGAGAGAGAGCCAGAGTTGCCTTCCCTATATAAGCCCCACTCTCCTCACAGTAATACACCAGGCATAAACATCTAAACTCCTTCCTCTTAAAGCAACATCACTCTTGTTTAAAATCTACACTGCAATACAAACAAAGGCTGCAGGAGTTCTCAGTCCACCCATCCCCAAGTCATGTCCACCTCCGTCTAGTCTCCGGTGGTTTCTTTCCAAGTCATCCGGATCACTGTGGCACAGATAGATCAACTTCACATCGGACATGGTTGTTTACCTTTTTTGTTTTTTATAGGGGAGATGTGCTTCGATGGATTAGACGTAAGGTCAGTATCATGGTTTTTATTATTTTCTGTTGTTAAACAGGTGACAAGTGCTTCAATAAAACAGACGCAAGGTGAATATAACTGCTTTTGTATTTTTATTTCAAATAAAGGAGTCGGTGTCTCTCTTTTGAATAAGGGAATATATTATTGCTGTTTCTTTTTTACAACTTAGCTGTGGGGTTAGCAATGGGGCGTCTTATAGACATCTCTCCATTACTAACCTGTGGGCTTGATGTAAGCGGCCATAATACAGCTGACATCAACTACATTACCCAATTGCCATTGCACTGGGCAAGTGGGAAGAGATGGGCAAAGCGCCAGAATTGGCGCACACCTTTTCTGGAGCATCTGTAGGCTGATATTTTTAGACTGGGGGGCCAATATATATCTTGCCAGCCTAAGAGTACCAGCCCCCAGCTGTCTGCTTTAGCGTGGCTTATGGTTGAGCGACTTTTACCTTTTTAGGGTCGAGTCAGGTTTCGCAAAACCTGACTATCTCAAAAGTCGAGTCGAGTGAAATCGTCCGATTATGGCGAAAAGTCGGAGATCGATCGAAACACGAAACCCAATGCAAAGTCAATGGGAATATATATATATATATAAATATATATATATATATATATATATATATATATATATTCTCTCTCTCTCTCTCCTGAACAGAAAAGCTGGTGTTACACATTGCAAATCGCTACAGCGCACAAGCGAGTAGATGGCGATAAGCATCCACGCCCCTAAGACCTATGTCATCACTCTGCCCACGCTCCTTCATTGGCTGAAAAAAATGGCGCCAAATGCGTCATATGAAACGCGACTTTGGCGCAAAGATTGCCGACTGCATGGCCGATCCCACACTAGGATCGGGTCGGGTTTCATGAAACCCGACTTTGCCAAAAGTCGGCGACTTTTGAATTTGTCCAATCCTTTTCGCTCAAGCCTAGCGTGGCTGCTTATCAAAAATGGGGGAATGGGTGGAACTCTGTAGAAGAGGGGACCGGGCTGCCAGGACTGCTGAAGTGTCGGATCCGGAACTGCTGAGGCTGAACCTCCTGTTGCTGGAGGCAATGAGATTGCAGATGGAGTGAGTCGGTAACCAGGGTGAAGGGGGTCATAGCCAGGCGGAGTGAGGTACAAGAGGTTGTGTGGGAACTGAAGCAGGCTTCCCGCCAGAGCGCTGAACAGGAGTGGACCATGGCTGCAGTGTTAGGTCGCTGTGCGCAGATGCAGGGCAGCCGCGTGAGAGACTCCCCCGCATCAGCAGGTGCGCAGGGGAACGTGCGCCAGACAGAGAAATCTTCAAACCATATACTTCCAATATACAAATTCATCAAAAGGAGAGGAAAGAAGCTATTGCCTTAAAAAGTTATCACTTTATTGAGAAGAAGATAAAAGTGTCTTATAATTGTAAAAGACAGAGACAAGAATATGATAAAAATATAATAAAATATGAGGACACTGTGCAAAAGAGAACAGCTACACCTGGGTGGTAAGGTGCCACAGGTTACCAATAAAAAATCAAATGTATTCAGTGCAGGAGATTATAAATCAATGATACGTACGAATGCAAAAGTAGATAAAAAATCTGTATCAGGGGCAAAGAAACCTCCCGCAAAGATCACAGTGACCAGATAACTGGATGATATATTGAGAAAAAATAATAATCTGATACATGAAAAAATGGGAATCAGCAATTCACAATAATGGTGAATAAAGTATATCCATTTAACCATCTCATTTTATTGAATATTGCACATGCATGGATACACTTTGTTCACCATTAGTGTTGAGCGATACCGTCCGATATTTGAAAGTATCGGTATCGGATGGTATCGGCCGATATCCGAAAAATATCAGATATCACCGATACCGATATCCGATACCAATACAAGTCAATGGGACACAAATATCGGAAGGTATCCTCTATGGTTCCCAGGGTCTGAAGGAGAGGAAACTCTCCTTCAGGCCCTGGGATCCATATTCATGTGTAAAATAAAGAATAAAAATAAAAAATATGGATATACTTACCCTCGGACGCGCCCTGGTTGTCACCGCTGCAACCGCCATGCTTCCCTTCTTAAGAATGAGCGCGTTAAGGACCTTCGATGACGTCGCGGCTTGTGATTGGTCGCTGTGAACAACTTAAGATAATTAATTTATCTGATCATATACTGTCCGATACACAAAAAAGACTTTTGGAAAAAGACTTATCTTTCTCACCCTCTTGTTATCTAGACACGTTTTCGGCAGTAAGAGACTTACAGTAAATCTCTTCATCAGAAAGCTAACCCTCAAAGAACTACATCACAAGAATCACATTGGAGATGCTCTTACCTCATCTGAAGAAAAAGAGGCATTAAGAGATCTGGAAACCTTACTGAAGGAAAATGCTCCTGAGGTTAGTAATTTTCCTCATAATTTATTCAATAAAAGCAAAAAATTTCCTCCTATCAGTACTTGCTCCACCATCGAGATTTTCATAAAATTATAACCTCCGAAATCCAAACTCTTCCAAAACCCCCTCCCTGGATATCCAATGTGAACAGGGAGGAAAGACAGGGGCTAACTAACCTACAGTCTCCTACAGATGAAGTCTTTAAACCAGCAGATACGGTGGACATTTGGTGATCTGGCCAGTTAAGCAATATGAGAAACAGGCCTATAAATTGTTAAACTAAAACTACCTTATAATCTCCTGTTTAATTTTCACGGAGAGCTCCTACAGATTATTGAACGGGCTTTTGAGAAAAGGTATTATTCCAAAAAAGATGGTAGACCATATCAGAAACCTCCATCCAAAATTACCAACTCTATACCTGATCCCCAAACTCTACAAGGACCCATTAGCCCCCCCCCCCCCCGGAAGTTCAATCATTTCAGGCAATGGGGGTCTGTGTGAGGTCATCTGTAATTTCATTGATTACTATTTGGAACCCCTTGTAGCCACACTGTCCTCCTACATTCAGGATACTACTGCTGCCCTACAGTGAGTGAATCACCTTCGCCTCGAAAATCATATGCTAATGGTCACGGCAGATGTAGAGGCTCTATATACCTCAATCAGACATGAGGATGGTTTGAAAGCAACGACCTGGTATCTCTGAGCCTGTAACCTAGAACCATCATTAATTGACCTGATCCTCACCCTCCTGGAATTCGTTTTAAAACATAACATCTTCACCTTCAATAGGAATATGTATCTGCAAACACAGAGTACTGTGATGGGGGCCTCCTGTGCCCCATCATATGCAAATCTCTTTCTAGGGGCCTGGGAGAGGGATATCTTCCAGGGAGATAACATTGGTGAAATGCAGTGGGTGCAGAGATGGATGCGATACATTGACGACGTTTGGTTTGTTTGGGAAGGCACGGTGGACACCTTACAGAATTTGATGGAGAAAGTGAATAAGAATGATCTCAATATCAAATTAACATATAAATTCGGAAGAGATTTGGAGTTCCTAGACCTAAGAATAAAAACATCCCTGGATGGCCTGATCTCTACTGATCTATATAGGAAATCAACAGCCACAAATTCCTAATTGCATGCTACTTCATCGCATCCCCCTGCTACCATAAAAGACATTCCCACTGGCCAATTTCTAAGGGCTAGAATAATTTGCTCTGAGAGCAGCACATTTGAGGACCGGGCCATAGATCTGACAATGAGATTTAGGAGCAGAGGTTATAGTTAGCGAAGCATTAGACAAGATTACAAAAGGGCCAAGAAAGTTCCCAGAGAACAATTGATATACCTGGCTCCAAAAAATTCTGGACTACTGGATGGACAGGTAAGATTCATCTCTACCTATTTCACCCAATGGGAGGATTTAAAATAACTTTACAAAAAGCATCGGCACATTTTAATGACAGATCCTATCCTTCGACAAATTATTCCATCATATCCCTCTGTGGACCATTGGTGCACATTGGTGATGATGGTCCCCTCCCCCCCTCCTGTGTGATTTACATGTGCACCGGGCCTTGAGATTTCAGATTTCAGCGCTTGTAGTGGTATAGGCATTTACCCTATAACATTTACTATCCGCATTGCAGGCTACACTTATCAGTACCATTGGTTTATAGTGCAGGTGTCTTTTTCTGGGACTTGCTGTTCTCCTCCCTTACTTTGGAGGTTTTCCTCTTTTTAATACATAATTGTTTTAATTTTTTTAAATTTTTGCATTTAATAAAGATATTATTTTATATCACTCTTTTTCTCTTGTCACTTCCTACTGCTACGTCATGGCACCATAGCATTATATGTATTATTTAGTAACCTGACGCGCATCTAGCCCTTATTTAATTAGGACTATGGGATTAAAATTGTAACAAAACATATTTACTGCATTTTTGCACTTTTTCTTTGCTTTCTATGGGTGAAGAGATGCTGCAAAAATGCTAAAATAATAGACATGCTGCAGATTTAAAAAAATGCGTCGGTTCTCAGGCTATGAAATCACATGTTTTACTGCTGAAAAAAAGCTGCAGATTTTTGGTAGAACATTTAAACATAGTCACAAAGTCTGGTTTATTCGCATCAATCAGCAAGTACCACGCACAAAGTGAAGCATTAGAAGATACTGGAAGATTGCAGAATTGTGAATGCTGCTCCGGAGCACACAGTAAACTGCCATTCAGGATAAATATAGCAGATCTGATGTGGCAGCGTTTATACCAGCTACTAATGGAAAGTTTAGAGGAAATGATGCTCACACTTTTCTCTAATAGTTACTTCATGTCCATGTGCATTCTTGTGTTTTTTTCATCGGTAAATGTTACAAGTCATAAAAAATCCACTCGGCCACCAAGATTTTCACTCTGGGCCTCCGGTAGAAACAGATAAAGGACAAGAAAACACGAAATAATTGAAAACAACAAGTTGATATTCTTCTCAAAACAAAAATGAATGTTTAAGTAGAAATGTAGCAATGCTGCTCCGTACAGTTCTACCCCCTAAAGCCTTTCGGAAAATTCCATCTGGTGCATGCAGCTGATATTCCTAGAGCAATATCATTACAGAAAAAAAGCTGCAAAACTCATTTTTAATAGATTGCAATCACTTGGCCAATAAGTAAGAAATATCTCATCCCTTCCTTTAGGCGAACATAAATTCATCATGGCTCATTCTGCTTCCCGTCCTGAAGGAATGTTCATGTTTTAATAAATCATATTTATGTGGATCGCTCAGGTGCCCTTCTGCACACTTTCAAGAGTTCAAAACAACTTTGGGAACAAACTTATTTTACTGGGTTTACAAAATGCATGAAGGCGGATTGCACTCAGGAGCAATAAGTAGTAACAAGGATTGCAAAGAAGACAATGGGAAGAAAATGGAGGCAGCTTAAAAAACGTATGGAAAATGTTCTAATGTTCTTCTTTTCCACATCATTCTTCTGTCCCTCTTACCTTCCTTCTTTCTTTTTTATCTCCATTTCCATGTAATTCCTTCCTTCCATCTGTTCTGCCCTCCTTTTTTCTTTATTTTCATTATTCCTGATTTTTTCATCCCCTCTTCTTCCATTCCTTTAATTGCTCTTCACATTCTTACCCTCCTACTGTATTTTCTTTCCCTGTCTTTCCTTCCTTATTTTTTGCCCTCCCTTCCTTCTTATCTTCCTGCCTTTTCTTGTTATCTTTTCTCCCATACATCCTTCTTTCTGTACTTCCTATGTTCATTACTTGCTTCCTTTCTCCATTCTTTCATTTCATGTCTCTCCCTTTTCACTTCCTACTTCCTTCCTTCCTTCCTTCCATCTTTCTCCCTCCCTTTACACCTTCTTCCCTTCATTCCTTCCACTCTTATTGTTCCTTCTTTTGTTCTTTCTTCCTCTCACTTTTACATTCTACCTTTCCTTCTTTCTGCCTTTTATTAATTCCTTTCTCCCTACTTTCATTTTTCCTTCCTTCTTTATTCTATTTTCTTTTGTCCTCCCGTTATCTTTTCTTCTTTCCTTTCCCTCTTCCTTCCATTTTCTCCCTTTCTATCTTCTTTCCCCCTTCCTTACTTCTTTCCTTATCTTCTCCTTCCGTCCTTCTTGTTTCTTTCCTTCCTGTGTTTTTCCTTCTTTCCTTCTTTATTCCCTCTTTGCTTAACTCTTCCCACCTTTCTCCTTCCTTCCTTCCTTCTTTTCCTTCTTCTGTCCCTCCTTTATCTCTTCTTCCTTCATTTTCCTTTTCGTTCCATTTTTCTCCCTTCTTTCCCTCTCTCTTTGTTCCCTTTTTCCTTTCGTCCGACCCTCCTTTTTCTCTAATTTCGTTTTCAGCTTCCTTCCATTTTTCTCCCTCCCTTCCTTCTTACCTTACTCTCTTCTTTCCTTCACTCCTTCCTTCCTTCCTTTTTCCTTCCTTCCTTCTTTGGTCACTTCTTTTCTTCTGTCCCTCCTTTATCTCTTCATCTTGTCTTTTCCTCTTTCTTCCATTTTTTTCCTCCCTTTCTTCTTTACTATCTTCCTATTTTTCTTCTTCCCTTCACTCCATTTTACTCCCTTCCTTCTTTCCTTTCTTCTGTCGCTCCTTTATCTCTCCTTCTGTCCTTCCTTCCTTCCTTCTTTCCTTCCTTCTGTCCCTCCTTTATCTCTTCATCTTTCCTTTTCCTTATTCTTCCGTTTTTCTTCCTCCCTTTTTTCTTTACTATCTTCCTTTCTTTCTTCTTTCCTTCACTCCATTTTCCTCCCTTCCTTCTTTCCTTTCTTCTGTTGCTCCTTTATCTCTTCTTCCTTCCTTCCTTCCTTCCTTGCTTCCTTCCTTCCTTCTGTCCCTCCTTTATCTCTTCATCTTTCCTTTTCCTTATTCTTCCATTTTTCTTCCTCCCTTTTTTCTTTACTATCTTCCTTTCTTTCTTCTTTCCTTCACTCCATTTTTCTCCCCTCCTTCTTTCCTTTCTTCTGTCCCTCCTTTCTACCTCCTTCCTTCTTCTGTCTTTCTTTCCCTCCCTTTATCTTTCTCCTTCTCGTTGTTTCTAATGACTGATCGGTATGTCCACTGCTGTATGGAGTAATGTGTATTATATTGTAGAATATCATTTATTGGCCTTTTCCGCCTCGTGAAGGTAGAGCCGCTGTATTAGTCACATGACGCGTGAGAACGTTTGACTTTTAGAGGTAAATCCGAGATTCCTAACATCCAAAGAAAGAGATTTCAATATCAAGCAGAAGAAATAAATCTGACTAACGCTCGGTGCCAAACCTAAACCTTAATTAGCAATTATTGGCGGCATATGACATGAAGCAAACTGTATGGAGAAGGCCAGAATCCGGAGAAATAATGATACAGCCTGGATACACGGGTGCAGAAGAGAGGAGCCATGGCTGTGATCAGCAACAGCAAGGGAGGCTGGTAACAAGTCAGGGGGGAAATCATCGACACCTTTACTGGATACATGAATATTGCAGCATTCTACACTCCATGACGGAACTAGGAAATAGACTGTGTCCAATGAGAAGACGAACAGTTGATGATAGCACCGATGTATAGTACAGCGCAGTACACTGAATGCACCAGTACAGCTCCATTGTCTAATAAAGGAGAACAAAACCAGAGCAGACAATGTGTCCATCAGTCGGAATATGGTGAAAAGAATCTTACAGATTTTTGATCTTCTCTGAAATTTCTCATAATAACAAAAGAAAACTTTCCCTAATCCACAAATTTAACCCCTTAGTGTCAGAGACAATTGTGACCTTAATGACCGAGCCAATTTTTACAATTCTGACCACTGTCACTTTATGCGCTTATAGCTGTGGAACACTTTAACGGATCCCGCTGATACTGAGATTGTTTTTTCATGACATATTGTGCTTCATGATAGCGGTAAAATGTCTCCGATATTACTTGCGTTTATTTATGAAAAAAGCCGAAATTTGGCAAATATTTTGAAAATTTTGCAATTTTCATACTTTTAATTTTCATGCCCTTAAATCAGAGCGTTATGTCACACTAAATAGTTAATAAATAACTTTCCCACATGTCTACTTTACATTAGCACAATTATGGAGACTTAATTTTTTTTTCTCATTTTTACAACAAAATTTACAAAACCATTTTTTAAGGGACCACCTCAGATTTGAAATCAGTTTTGGGGGGTCAATGTCACAAAATATACCCAAGTGTGACACCATTCTAAAAACTGCACCCCTCAAGGTTCTCAAAACCACATTCAAGAAGTTTATTAACCCTTCAGATGCTTCATAAGAACTATAGCAATGTGGCAGGAAAAAAATAACATTTAACTTTTTTTCTCAAAAAAGTTACTTCAGACCCAAACTTTGTGATTTTGACAACTGTACCAGGAGAAAATGAACCACAGAATTTGTTGTGCAATTTCTCTTGAGTACGTCGATACCCCATATGAGGGAGAAACCCACTGTTGGGTGCATGGCAGGGCTATGAAGGGAGGGAGCACCGTTGGACTTTTTAAACACAAAATTGACTGGAATGGATAGCTGGCGCCATGTCGTGTTTGCAGACCCCCTGACGTACCTAAACAGTGGAAACCTCCCAATTCTAACTCCAACCCTAACCCTAACAAACCCCTAACCCTAATCCCAACCGTAGCCTTAACCACATCCGTACCCAACACAACCCTAACCACAACCGTAACCACAACCCTAACCATAACACAACCCTAACCCCAACACCACAACCATAACTCCAACACAACTGTAACCCTATTTCTATCACCTAACCCCAACACAACCCTAACCTTAATCCCAACCGTAGCCTTAACCACAACCGTACCCAACACAACCCTAACCACAACCGTAACCACAACCCTAACCATAACACAACCCTAAACCCAACACCACAACCATAACTCCAACACAACTGTAACCCTAACTCTATCCCCTAACCCCAACACAACCCTAACCCTTATCCCAACCGTAGCCTTAACCACAACCATACCCCAACACAACCCTAACCACAACCGTAACCACATCCCTAACCATAACACAACTCTAACCCCAATACCACAACCATAACTCCAACACAACTGTAACCCTAACTCTATCCCTTAACCCCAACACAACCCTAACCCTTATCCCAACTTTAATTTTTTTCTTTTATCTTTTCAGCCATTTCTTAGTCCCCTTAGAAATCTTCAGCCTCCCGCATTTGAAAACCAGGCAAATGTCACGGACTGTGCTTTACTGGGTGACAAAGATGGCAGTCGCGGGGGCTTCCAGTATCTCCCTGCTTGTTATTATAACCCGTCAGCACCCTCGACTTTTTAAATGTCACTGACGGCATTGGAAAGCGACATGTAAATGGTTAAACAGCAGCGATCAGAGCTCAGCTCCGGTCACTGCTGTCACAGGCAGAAGTCGAGGGTGTAAGATCCTGAGCCTGCGCTCGACGTGGGGACCTTCCATGCGACGCACCATCACATCCTATAATTCATTGTCATCTAAACATCGAGTTATATTATCTGGAGCTGCCTGGTAGTAAAGCATACTATCCTATAGGCGCAGCGCGCAGTCCTATGTAAGACTGACAGCACACCGTTACTCAGGTACAGTAACGCAGGGTGAAGGGTCCTGGAGCTTCTTGGCCACATTGGCTTCATGTCCATGCGCGGCCGCGCTCACTGTACATTGTATCGGCTAATAACCTGCGACATTGAGAAACTCCGCTTTGCTACATCCGCACACAATGATCAGATTCGTTTTCCTCCAGAATCAATAAGAATATTCTAGTGATGATGATGGTCAGTGATCTGCGCCTGCCGTCAGCCGATGGTAATGGCATTTATCACAGCGGCGCTCTGCATAGCACCAGGTTCAGTCCCTCTTGTTAATGACGAGTATCACCTGGCAGTTTTGGCTCACTCTCAGCCCCCCGGGGTCCGGATCAGCCGGTGGTGGATACAATCTGCTCTACGCCAAGGCCTCATAGCTCTCCGGCCAACATCCCGTCATTGCCATCTTCACAGGTTCCAACGTTCTCGGCTCACAGAACATTGATTGGTTTTTTTGGAAGTTGTAGGAGTTTTTCTTTTGTAGTCTTGTATTTTTTCCACTTTATCTATATTTACTGCTCTTTTTCAGCTTTGATGAAAAAGAAAAAACGTCACGATCCAATAAATCCCTGTAAACCTCATTCATGAAGTCTTAAGAGTTGACCCCACGCCGGACACGTCAGCAGGACGCAGATCCTCTGCTGGTAGAAATGTCTTCCTAAGTGGTAATTGATTTATACCAATTAGCTTTAAAGGGGTTTTCTATTTATACAGTGGGCAATCTCTCCTCAGGATGAGCCATTAACCTCTCTTGGGCTGAAGTCCAGCACTTGGCTTCCTCATCACTTACCGTAGATATTTTAAGGGGACATTCGACCAAAGGCCAAAACCCCCAGAAGCACCTGATCGGCAGAGGAGAAGGAAAAAACCTCCATCAATAGAATACTGATGTTTTATTCTAAGGATAGATTATACGTTCCATAGGGCGGGAAGACCCCTTATATCATCCTTAGATAAGCATAAGTTTTATTTTTTTAAGACTCATTAATCCTGCACTTTCAGGAAAATATTAAAGTTGAGGCAGAGGTAGATGATATCACAGCTCACCTCCTCCTCCTGTACAATGACTGATAACACCTCTATTTACAGTAGATAACACAGGATCCACCATTCACAATAGGTGATGTCACAGTTCACCTCCTCCTCCTGTATAATGACTGATAACATCTCTATATACAGTAGATAACACAGGATCCACCATTCACAATAGGTGATGTCACAGCTCACCTCCTCCTCCTGTACAATGACTGATAACACCTCTATATACAGTAGATAACATAGGATCTACCATTCACAATAGGTGAAGTCACAGCTCACCTCCTCCTCCTGTATAATGACTGATAACACCTCTATATACAGTAGATAACACAGGATCCACCATTCACAATAGGTGATGTCACAGCTCACCTCATCCTCCTGTACAATGACTGATAACACCTCTAAATACAGTAGATAACACAGGATCCACCATTCACAATAGGTGATGTCACAGCTCACATCTTCCTCCTGTACAATGACTGATAACACCTCTATATACAGTAGATAACACAGGATCCACCATTCACAATAGGTGATGTCACAGCTCACCTCCTCCTCCTGTACAATGACTGATAACACCTCTATATACAGTAGATAACACAGGATCCACCATTCACAATAGGTGATGTCACAGCTCACCTCATCCTCCTGTACAATGACTGATAACACCTCTATATACAGTAGATAACACAGGATCCACCATTCACAATAGGTGAAGTCACAGCTCACCTCCTCCTCCTGTATAATGACTGATAACACCTCTATATACAGTAGATAACACAGGATCCACCATTCACAATAAGTGATGTCACAGCTCACCTCCTCCTCCTGTATAATGACTGATAACACCTCTATATACAGTAGATAACACAGGATCCACCATTCACAATAGGTGATATCACCGCTCACCTCCTCCTCCTGTACAATGACTGATAACACCTCTATATACAGTAGATAACACAGGATCCACCATTCACAATAGGTGATGTCACAGCTCACCTCCTCCTCCTGTACAATGACTGATAACACCTCTATATACAGTAGATAAAACAGGATCCACCATTCACAATAGGTGATGTCACAGCTCACCTCCTTACCATTTCTTCACAAAGACCATTGAACATTCTCATTAGATGCATCAGTGGGAAAGATAAACTCATAGTCTTTTCATTGCTGCTATTGTACATGTAGATTTCCTGGAAATACAAAAAGATAAAGTTTAAAACAGCCACATTTGCCAATATGAATATACAATATATAAAACATTGTCAGTTATAAGAAAGGAAGAGGAGGAGGAAGAGGAGGAGGAAGAGGAGGAAGAGGAGGAAGAGGAGTGGTTCATTAATGATACAAAGACACAAACTTCAGTCCTCTGCAGCACACTGCTAGGCAACAATATTGTATAGGGGATATAACACATAGAAGTAGCAATCCTAAAAGTCAATCTAGACCCTTTATTAAGCCTTGGCTCTGAAGAGGCAATTTGCATGTTTAATTTCCCAGAGAAGCATTGCAAGGCTTAAAAGTCTCCTCATATTGGCATTCCAGGATTCGCCTGTCATTCTTCACAAGGAGTAACAACAGCCCCCACCCACCCAATGCCTCTCACCTAGCCAAATCACGTCTCACACTTAGCTCTGATGAGGGGGTAGCCCCCTGAAACACTGTCTGCAATCTGAGATTCTGGTTTGGCTTTTTTCCTAAGTCATGTGGCCAGACTCATTAAAGCGTCAATATTCACTTTTAGGTCACGTGAAAAAGCCAAAATTGCTCTTCCAATAGGTGTCATTAGAGTAATAGTCGTCTTCCTCTCTGAAGAGGCAATTTGCATATCTACTTTCCTAGAGGAATATTGTAAGGCTTAAAAGTCTCCTTACATTTGCATGCCAGGATTGGCACGTCACTCCCCAGGAAGGCAGTATACGCACAGGTGAGTACAGCATATGTCATTATTTTTGATCTCCTGCCCTCTTATTTATGCTTTGGGGTCTGGAGAGACCTTAGGCTAGTTTCACATTTGCGTTTAAAAACGCAGCGTTTTAAATGCAAACGCAGGTAAATGCGTGCAAACGTTGCATTTTTTAGACGCATGCGTTTTTGCATGTGGTAAAAAAAATGCGGCGTTTTGACGCATTTACATGCGTTTTTTTTCTGCGTTTGCGTTTTTGAAACGCATGATGAGAAGTGTGTGACAGCTGCCAATCATCAAAATCAACTAGAAAACCCACTATAAACAGAAATAGCTAGGGTTAGGGTTAGGATCCTTAGGGTTAGGGTTAGGGTTAGGGTTACGGTTGGGGTTAGGATCCATAGGGTTAGGATCCCTAGGGTTAGGGTTAGGGTTAGGATCCCTAGGGTTAGGATCCCTAGGGTTAGGGTGAGGCTTAGGATCCCTAGGGATAGGGTTAGGGTTAGGATCCCTAGGGTTAGGGTGAGGCTTAGGATCCCTAGGGATAGGGTTAGGGTTAGGATCCCTAGGGTTAGGGTTGGGTTAGGATCCCTAGGGTTAGGATCCCTAGGGTTAGGGTTAGGATCCCTAGGGTTAGGGTTAGGGTTAGGATCCCTAGGGTTAGGGTTAGGATCCCTAGGGTTAGGGTTAGGATCCCTTTAGGGTTAGGGTTAGGGTTGGGGGGTGGCTTATCAGTGTGTATTCTTGTGTTTTTCTATTAAAACGCATGCGTTTAAAAACGCAAGCAAACGCATGTGCTTAAAAACGCATGCGTTTACATAGACAGCAATAATAACCTTTATTTTTATATAGCGCTAACATATTCCGCAGCGCTTTACAGTTTGCACACATTATCATCACTGTCCCCGATTGGGCTCACAATCTAGAATTCCTATCAGTATGTCTTTGGAATGTGGGAGGAAACCAGAGTGCCCGGAGGAAACCCACGCAAACACGGGGAGAACATACAAACTCTTTGCAGATGTTGTCCTGGGTGGGATTAGAACCCAGGACCCCAGCGCTGCAAGGCTGTAGTGCTAACCACTGCACCACCGTGCTGTGCCTTGCAGTGCTGGGGTCCTGGGTTCTAATCCCACCCAGGACAACATCTGCAAAGAGTTTGTATGTTCTCCCCGTGTTTGCGTGGGTTTCCTCCGGGCACTCCGGTTTTTGCCGCAAAAAAACGCCTCTAGAAATTACTACATGTTGCATTACCGCAACAAAACGCAAGCATAGAAACGTTTTTAATGTTAAGTATAGAAAAAAAAACGCATGCATTTTTTTTGCGTTAAAACGCAGCGGCAAAAAACGCGAATGTGAAACCAGCCTTAGATCCTATTACATCGCTTTTTACAGCAATGGATTTGGACAGATTGTAGCTGGACAATAATAAATCTGCCTGAAATTAGATAGTTCCATCTCTAATCTCTTATGTATTAGTTTAAAGTGTAAGCGTCGTTTTAATTTTTTATTTCATAAATCAATAATACGCCTGAATATAAGCAACTTTGTAACAGATCTTATCGGAGAACGCTGCTTCTTTCTCCAGCAGGACTGTTCTTCCGTCCTGTAAATTCTCAGTTCTCGGGTAAAATCTGTATTCAGTGAAGCCCATTGTTACCTTCCTGGGATGGGAGAAGGCGGCTGCTGATCAGATTCTATATAGACGGAGGAGGTGGAGATCCTCCCAGTGCCATCCATGAAGAATCTAATCAGCTGCCAGCCCCTACGTTACTGACTTCATGGCCATTATTGATTTATGGAATAGAAATTAAAACAACAGTTAGGAGTTATAAGTGCTGAATGTGAATTTATTTTCTTATTGGTGCATTTATATATTTATTTTTTACAAACAGCAATGTCTTTTAGTGTTGTTCTCTGGATTTGCGCAGCAGTATGATTTTTTTCTGACTTCCTTTATCGATGGTGTAGCACCGATTCATTTGTCTTCTGACAGTGACATCATTTCAGGTTTATTAATATGGCGGTCGACACATCATCCCAATATTTACATATTTACTCCTCTTGCTTTCATGCTATGTCTTTATGTAAACCTCCTAAAATGAACGACATACATCACCATGTGGCTCCATCATTTCTCACATCGGTCTCTATAGAACATTTCAATCAGATTTCCACTCACATTGACTCAGTTTAATGTTTCCAGCTCACCTCCCTTCTGCACCTCCAGTAATTGATAGGATGCTCCCCCCCCCCCTGACAAAGTGAATTCTGCTGTTGTGACCAACACAAGATCTTCACATTGCAGGTCACTGGATTCAGAGTACACCAGGTCTGTGCTCTTCTGTGGTTCATCAGGTTATTTCTTATAATATGCAGGAAACATTCACTCATCATATAGCTATGTCTGAAATGCATATTGCTATGTGCCTGATACTAGGTATCCACTGGATAAAACTGATACAAAGTGTTCACTGATAAAACTGATACAAAGTGTTCACTGATAAAACTGATACAAAGTGTTCACTGATAAAACTGATACAAAGTGTTCACTGGATAAAACTGATACAAAGTGTTCACCGATGAAACTGATACAATTTATTCTCTGATAAAACTGATACACAGTGTTCACCGATAAAACTGATGCAATGTTACACTGATAAAACTGATACAATATGTCCAATTATACAATCTGTTCACTGATGAAACTGATAAAAATGATACAATGTGTTCAATTATTACAACTGATACAATGTGTTCACTAATGCAGTGTGTGCAATGATAAAACTGACATAAAGGACTTGATTCGTCAGTGTTTACGCCACAAATCTGGTGTAAAAGACTTTAAAATTTGCTACATTTTTGCGCAATGCGAAGATGTGTAGAAATGATGTTTTATGCCAGCTTTGTCCATCTCCACTAAAATGGGCGCAGCTGAGTGGTACAGTGAGGGGCGCGGCATCATGATTTCAGCTCTTCTAATGCTATGAGTCGTGGCTGGAGTAAGTGTCGTGCCTCTGGATTCTAACACTTGAGTGCAATGGTCGGCTTCTCTTTCTTTGTGTGTTCTAGTTTTGTTATATTTGTTTCTGTCGGTTTTGGGAAACAGGTGTTTTTCATTTACTCTGTCTGTCCTATCACCTATCAGGTGCAGCTTTAAGTACTTTCCCCTACTGATGTTCCTTGGTGGTAGCAGATTTTGTTGGATTCTGTCGCTTTGCTGTAGTTTGTGTTACTTGCAGTTGTTTCCTGTATTCCTGCTACTCTAGAGGTCCTAGAAGCTGCTAAGTACATTCAGGCTAAGCTGCCGTCGAGTGGGGGCATCATTGCGTTATCTTCGGGTGCCAACCTCCGCAGCCAGGCAGGGGCAGACCAGTGACAGAGAAAGGCTTTTACTAGTCTGAGCAGGGACCTGCCAGGTATTTGTCTCGCTGGTTTATACGCTACCCTTATGAATCTGCTCTGGCAGTCATAGCAGTAAGATTTGTGGCGAGGTGCTCGGAGGCGCACACCACTTTTAAGATGTGCCTAAGTCAATAAGAGGCATGTAACTATTAATGAATCGGATTCCTCTGGCTCTACTACGTATCCTCATCAGGACCAATGTGAACAGTATCAGTCATGATGAATCGGGGCCACCGCGTGCAGGGGCGGATTATGATGAGGTCAATCTGGGCGGTAGCCCAGGGCCCAGTGGTGTGGGGGGGCCCTGGACTACCGCTCAGATTGACCGCCACCATCAGAGCATTACTGCCCTGACTGGCGTATTGGCCCAGTGGGCAGAGGGGGCCCGCATCGGGCCCCGCCTCATCTGCTCACCAGGCCCCTACCGGCGCTGCGGCAGTTTAACGCTATTGAATTCAATAGTGAACAACCACCAGCCAGTCAGAGGCTGGCAACTGACGTCAGCCGCAGCGCGCACACTGCTGCCATCTGATGTCATTGTCAGTCGCCGGCGAGTGCGCGCTTCAGCTGCAAGGAGGGAGCTTCGCCGAAGGTGAGAAGAACTCGTTTTTTTTTTTATTGAGAGCGGCGATCTTGGGGGCCCAGGCCAGAATGCTGGAAAATAGGGACAGAGATGCTGGACACTGGGGGTAGAGATGCTGGAAATTGGGGGCAGAGATGCTGGACACATTGAGGACTGAGATGCTGGACACAGATGGGGCAGAGATGCTGGACACAGATGGGGCAGAGATGCTGGACATACTGGGGGCTGAATGCTGGAGAAACTGAGGGCAGAAATGCTGGACACTCTGGGGGCAGAAATGCTGGAGACACTGGGGGCAGAATAGAGATACAGGGCAGAATGGAGATACGGGGCAGGATTGGAGACAGATCGTGCCGGATCATGGGGTAGGATTGGATCATGGGGCAGGATGGATACTCATGAGGGCAGGATGGGAGAATATATGGCTGGAGCCAGGAGTGAAACACACTGGGGGCCAGGAAGGGGGATATTATTACCATAGGGGCTAATTAAGGGATATTATTACTGCAGTGATGTTTTTAATTTATTTTTTGAGGACACGGTTTTAAATGGCGCGGGGTCCTGTTACTGTGTAGAATGACACTATGTCACCTCTTTTTCTTCATGTGGTGTAATGTAGAAGTTGGGAAAAATTAAGTAATGTGTTTTGCAAGCGGAGCGCGAGATAACTGTTATTTTCTACAGAGACGAGTCCTGGCTGGATGAAGTGATGGCGGTCTGTGCGGGATGAAAGATGAAGGACTTCACCTAGAGATGTCATTGGTGAGTCAGTGTTACCTATACACTGACACTATACACTGTATACTATATACAGAGCTCCTGTGTATAATGTCACCAGTGATCTCTGTATTACCTGTACACAGACACTGCATACTAAGTACAGATCTCCTGTGAATACTGGCACTTATGGTGATAGTATTGTGTTTTGTTTTGTTTTTATTACTGATGATCAGTATTGTAGTATTCAGTCACTATGTGGTGGTAATATGTGGTCTGGAAATGGTGTTGCGGTATTTGTCCCTTGTATGTGCTATTTGGTCACTTTGTGGTGGTAATACGTGGTCTGGTCATGGTGTTGTATTTGTTCCTTGTATGTGATATTATTGGTTATTTTAACAATTGAAAAATTAATAAAAATATACCTAAATTGTATTGCATATTTTAACAAATATTTAGTAGGTTACAGCAGAGTAGGGCCCGGCCAAAAGTGTCTACCGTGTTATGGTGGCGGCTTGAAAAATCTTTTGGCCAAAACAAAAGTTGCCGGCTATGTATGTGATCTGGTGATGGGAACTCTTAATGTGTGATAGGTAAGAGGTGGAGTTTCACTCAGCAACTATTTTTCTGGAATAATCTGGTTCAGGTATATGATGACCCCGTCACATGACCGGGGGGTCCACAGAGTTTGAACAGCCGGGGGCCCTGGCTACCCTTAATCCACCCCTGACCGTGTGTAATGCAAAACTGAAAACACGGGCCGGCACGCATGCTGGTAGAAGTGTAATGTGTAGATGCATATTCACACAGAGGCCATAAAGGACAAATATAGCCTAGAATTAAAGCAATATGTAGATAACCTGCAGTGAGAAAATATAATAGATGTAAAATCCATAGGGGACTTAGTTAGCAGATTCGGGTCCTCCTGGGCCACTGTCTATATTGGGGCCTTCTGGCACCTAGCAATAAGCGTTATTTGAGTGAGGGGCCATCCTGATTCTGTACACCTTGTCGCGGTGGGATTACTTTTATGATTTTTTAGTAAAAAAATGTCAACTAAGTCAACTAAATGTCTCCTGTATTTTTCATATGTCTTACTACTATTTCTATACTTACGGCAGGTATCTATTCATTGTTTTATTCTATCACTGTACTGATTTTACTGATATAATATATTCAAAAATACAACCTGTTGCAATATGATTAATTATATAACTGATACAACTTATACAACAATGGTAGAGAAGATGCAATGTGTTCAGTTACATAACCCAGTGATACAATTGATACATGTTCAATGATAGAAGTGATAGACTGCGTTCAATGAAACAAATGATACAATGCTTTTAAAGTAAATTAAACACTGACTTACTAAGAAGAAACTGATTTCAATGAATACTATGTCCACATCTCATGTGAAGATGGAGAAAATACTTTTCTCTTCTTAAGATTGGAGGAAGTTCTCATTAATTGTTTACGTCATAATGTAGCGCTATGTTTGGCGCCCCTTCTTGGTGTCCCATTCTTTCACCATGCGAGGACGCCAGCTTACTCACCGCCCCGGCCCGTGGTGCTTTCTCTGGTGTGCTCTCGTTCCTGCTTCCTTCCTCCTCTGTGCACCCTGCACTGTTTCTCTGCGGCGTGCACGCTCCCCTGTTCTTAAAGGGGCATTGGGTGCACATTGTAAATGCTTCCCGCAGGTGCTGAGAAGCATTTAGCTAAATGTGCATTCATCTGCAAGGTGTCTCCCAGCCAATAGCCAGGAGATATCTTGTATAAAAGGTAACTTCTAGTCCGCCATGTTTCCTGTGACTGCTTTGGCAGTGTCTGTACCCCGTAGCTGTATTGGTGGTACCTGTCTGCCACCCTGAGGGCTGAACACCCAGGTTAGAACTGTGAAGTTACCACTGTGGCTGCCCTGTCTGCACAGGGAGAACCTGTCCCCATGGCCATCCTGTGTGAACTTGTCCCAAGAGGCCATCCATTTTGAACTTGTCACAAGAGGCTTTCCTGTCCAGGACTGTGAACTTATCCCAGTGGCCTCCTTGTCTGCACAGTGAGAACCTGTCCCCGTGGCTGTCCCATGTGAACTTGTGCCCGAGAGGCTGTCATGTCTAAACTTGTGCCCGAGAGGCTGTCCTGTCTGAACATGTGCCCAAGAGGCTGTCCTGTTTCAACTTGTGCCCGAGAGGCTGTCCTGTCTGAACTTGTGCCCGAGAGGCTGTCCTGTCTAAACTTGTGCCCTAGAGGCTGTCCTGTCTGAACTTGTCCTAAGAGGCCATCCCAAGTGAACTTGTGTCTGAGAGGCTGTCCTGTCTGAACTTGTGCCCAAGAGGTTGTCCTGTCTGAAATTGTGCCCTAGAGGCTGTCCTGTCTGAACTTGTCCTTAAGAGGCTGTCCCATGTGAACTTGTTCCCGAGAGGCTGTCCTGTCTGAACTTGTGCCCAAGAGGCTGTCCTGTTTGAACTTGTGCCCGAGAGGCTGTCCGGTCTGAACTTGTGCCCGAGAGGCTGTCCTATCTAAACTTGTGCCCTAGAGGCTGTCCTGTCTGAACTTGTCCTAAGAGGCCGTCACATGTGAACTTCTGCCCAAGAGGCAGTCCTGTCTGAACTCGTGCCCGAGAGGCTGTCCTGTCTGAACTTGTGCCCGAGAGGCTGTCCTGTCTGAACTTGTCCTAAGAGGCCATCCCATGTGAACTTGTGCCTGAGAGGCTGTCCTGTCTGAACTTGTGCCCGAGAGGCTGTCCTGTCTGAACTTGTGCCCGAGAGGCTGTCCTGTCTGAACTCGTGCCCAAGAGGCTGTCCTGTCTGAACTTGTGCCCAAGAGGCTGTCCTGTCTGAAATTGTGCCTTAGAGGCTGTCCTGTCTGAAATTGTGCCCTAGAGGCTGTCCTGTCTGAAATTGTCCTTAGAGGCTGTCCCATGTAAACTTCTGCCCGAGAGGCTGTTCTGTGTGAACTTCTGCCCGAGAGGCTGTGCTATGTGAACTTGTCCAAAGAGGCTGTCCCATGTGAACTAGTGCCCGAGAGGCTGTCCTGTCTGAACTTGTGCCCGAGAGGCTGTCCTGTCTGAACTTGTGCCCAAGAGGCTGTCCTGTCTGAACTTGTGCCCTAGAGGTTGTCCTGTCTGAACTTGTCCTAAGAGGCTGTCCCATGTAAACTTCTGCCCGAGAGGCTGTCCTGTCTGCACTTCTGCCCGAGAGGCTGTCCGGTCTGAACTTGTGCCCAAGAGGCTGACCTGTCTGATCTTGTGCCCGAGAGGCTGTCCTGTTTGAACTTGTGCCCGAGAGGCTGTCCTTCTGAACTTGTGCCCTAGAGGCTGTCCTGTCTAAACTTGTGCCCTAGAGGCTGTCCTGTCTGAAATTGTCCTAAGAGGCCGTCCCATGTGAACTTGTGCCCGAGAGGCTGTCCTGTCTGAACTTGTGCCAGAGAGGCTGTCCTGTCTGAACTTGTGCCCGAGACGCTGTCCTGTCTGAACTTGTGCCCAAGATGCTGTCCTGATTGAACGTGTGCCCGAGAGGCTGTCCTGTCTGAACTTGTGCCCGACAGGCTGTCCTGTCTGAACTTGTGCCCTAGAGGCTGTCCTGTCTGAACTTGTCCTAAGAGGCCGTCCAATGTGAACTTGTGCCTGAAAGGCTGTCCTGTCTGAACTTGTGCCCGAGAGTCTGTCCTGTCTGAACTTGTCCTAAGAGGCCGTCCAATGTGAACTTGTGCCTGAGAGGCTGTCCTGTCTGAACTTGTGCCCGAGAGGCTGTCCTGTCTGAACTTGTCCTAAGAGGCCATCCCATGTAAACTTGTGCCCGAGAGGTAGTCCTGTCTGAACTTGTGCCCGAGAGGCTGTCGTGTCTGAACTTGTGCCCAAGATGCTGTCGTGTTTGAACTTGTGCCCGAGAGGCTGTCCTGTTTGAACTTGTGCCCGAGAGGCTGTCCTGTCTGAACTTGTCCTAAGAGGCCATCCCATGTAAACTTGTGCCCGAGAGGCTGTCCTGTCTGAACTTGTGCCCAAGAGGCTGTCCTCTCTGAACTTGTGCCCTAGAGGCTGTCCTGTCTGAACTTGTCCTAAGAGGCCGTCCCATGTGAACATGTGCCTGAGAGGCCGTCCTGTCTGAACTTGTGCCCGAGAGGCTGTCCTGTCTGAACTTGTCCTAAGAGGCCGTCCCATGTGAACATGTGCCTGAGAGGCTGTCCTGTCTGAACTTGTGCTCGAGAGGCTGTACTGTCTGAACTTGTGCCCAAGATGCTGTCCTGATTGAACTTGTGCCCGAGAGCCTGTCCTGTCTGAACTTGTGCCCTAGAGGCTGTCCTATCTGAACTTGTCCTAAGAGGCCATCCAATGTGAACTTGTGCCTGAGAGGCTGTCCTATCTGAACTTGTGCCCGAGAGGCTGTCCTGTCTGAACTTGTCCTAAGAGGCCATCCCATGTGAACTTGTGCCCGAGAGGCTGTCCTGTCTGAACTTGTGCCCAAGAGGCTGTCCTCTCTGAACTTGTGCCCTAGAGGCTGTCCTGTCTGAACTTGTCCTAAGAGGCCGTCCCATGTGAACATGTGCCTGAGAGGCCGTCCTGTCTGAACTTGTGCCCGAGAGGCTGTCCTGTCTGAACTTGTCCTAAGAGGCCGTCCCATGTGAACATGTGCCTGAGAGGCTGTCCTGTCTGAACTTGTGCTCGAGAGGCTGTACTGTCTGAACTTGTGCCCAAGATGCTGTCCTGATTGAACTTGTGCCCAAGAGGCTGTCCTGTCTGAACTTGTGCCCTAGAGGCTGTCCTATCTGAACTTGTCCTAAGAAGCCATCCAATGTGAACTTGTGCCTGAGAGGCTGTCCTATCTGAACTTGTGCCCGAGAGGCTGTCCTGTCTGAACTTGTCCTAAGAGGCCATCCCATGTGAACTTGTGCCCGAGAGGCTGTCCTGTCTGAACTTGTGCCCGAGAGGATGTCCTGTCTAAACTTGTGCCCAAGAGGCTGTCCTGTTTGAACTTGTGCCCGAGAGGCTGTCCTGTCTGAACTTGTGCCCTAGAGGATGTCCTGTCTGAACTTGTCCTAAGAGGCCGTCCAATGTGAACTTGTGCCCGAGAGGCTGTCCTGTCTGAACTTGTGCCTGAGAGGCTGTCCTGTCTGAACTTGTGCCCAAGAGGTTGTCCTTTCTGAACTTGTGCCCAAGAGGCTGTCCTGTCTGAACTTGTGCCCTAGAGGCTGTCCTGTCTGAACTTGTCCTAAGAGGCCATCCATTGTGAACTTGTGCCTGAGAGGCTGTCCTGTCTGAACTTGTGCCCGAGAGGCTGTCCTGTCTGAACTTGTCCTAAGAGGCCGTCCCATGTGAACATGTGCCTGAGAGGCTGTCCTGTCTGAAATTGTGCCCGAGAGGCTGTCCTGTCTGAACTTGTGCCCAAGAGGCTGTCCTGTTTGAACTTGTGCCCGAGAGCCTGTCCTGTCTGAATTTGTGCCCGAGAGGCTGTCCTGTCTGAACTTGTGCCCAAGAGGCTGTCCTTTCTGAACTTGTGCCCAAGAGGCTGTCCTGTCTGAACTTGTGCCCTAGAGGCTGTCCTGTCTGAACTTGTCCTAAGAGTAGAGTTGAGCGACCTTGACCTTTTTAGAGTCGAGCCGGGTTTTGCGAAACCCGACTATGTCCAAAGTCGGGTCGAGTGAAATCGGCCGATTATGACGTAAAGTCGGGATCGACCGAAACACGAAACCCAATGCAAGTCAATGGGGCAGCATAGTCGGCAGTGAGTGGGGGCCAGGAAAACACCTAGAGTACCCATTTTAATGTCAAAACCATCCATTCTTCTTAATGAAGCTTGTCAAGCGTAATTTACCTTATAATAATTGGAAGGCATTTGAAATTGGGGGTCATTTGGCTAAAGTTGTGGGGGGTAGGGCTGGTTCAAGTAATTAGTGGGCCCAGGAAATCTGGACCACGTCACGGCAGTGGAGCAGGGAGAGGTAAGTATTTCAACTTTGCAAGTGCTGTGAACCTGAGCAAGCAGGGGGGGCCCACTCGTTGGCATTGGCACTGGCACAGGGCCCCTCAAAGTACAGCGGTGTGTTTGCACGGCGGGGGCGCCTCCCACCGGCAGCAACACTTTTGCGTACTATGAGAGGCCCTGTGCCAGTGACGTCGCCAACTAGTATTCCTCCCCCCACCTGATGAAGGAACCTGCACTTTCATCTGCACCTTCCTCTTTGTCCCCGTGTAAGGTGGTATGGTATGCGGGAAGAGCAACCTGACTTTCAGCAGGGTCACAATGTTGTTGTGTAGCGTGCACGGGGAATGTTGCGTTATGGGTCAATGTACCAGCAGACTCATCTATCACTGGCTGGGCAATGGGCACGATGAAGTGGAAACACAGATATAGGCCCAAAGAAGAAAGTGGGCTAAATGCAGTTCAAAATTGGTAACACAGGAATAACCAGGGGGCATTGCAGTGGAGGACAACTGGAATGAGAGGCTGACACAGAGAGTAGGGCCAAATCAGTAAGTAGTCGAAATGCAGTTCAAAATTGGCAACCGTAGTAAACAGGCGGCACAGCTTTGTTCAGTGGAGGAGAACAGCAAGGAGTGGCAGACACCGATAGTAGGCCCCAACCCAACTAGTAGGCCAAATGCAGTCTAACATTAACAACTACTTAACGAGAGGCTGAAAATGGAATTTCAGGACAGGAAACCAGGAGAACAGCAAGGAGTGGCAGACACCGATAGTAGGCCCCAAACCAACTAGTACGCCAAATGCAGTTGTTCCATTTAACCACAATTTAATGAGAGCCTGAAGATAGAAGCTCAGGAAAGGCAACCTGGGGAACACCTTGGAGTGTAACACACCATCTCTCTCCACCCCATACCCATTTTGTAGGCCTAATGCTGTGTACTTTTCTACAACTACTAAACGAGAGTCGGAAGACCGAAGCAATGGCAAGGAAACCTGGGGAACACCTTGGAGTGTAACACACCATCTCTCTCCACCCCATACCCAATTTGTAGGCCTAATGCAGCCTACTTTCCGACACCTACTAAACGAGAGCATGAAGATCGAAGCTCAGGAAAGGCAACCTGGGGAACACCTTGGAGTGTAACACACCATCTCTCTCCACCCCATACCCAATTTGTAGGCCTAATGCAGCCTACTTTCCGACACCTACTAAACGAGAGCATGAAGATCGAAGCTCAGGAAAGGCAACCTGGGGAACACCTTGGAGTGTAACACACCATCTCTCTCCACCCCATACCCATTTTTTAGGCCTAATGCAGTGTACTTTTCTACAACTACTAAACGAGAGTCGGAAGACCGAAGCAATGGCAAGGAAACCTGGGGAACACCTTGGAGTGTAACACACCATCTCTCTCCACCCCATTC
Source organism: Ranitomeya imitator (assembly GCF_032444005.1). NCBI lineage: Eukaryota > Metazoa > Chordata > Amphibia > Anura > Dendrobatidae > Ranitomeya > Ranitomeya imitator. Next base: position 4,777,101 of record NC_091283.1, on the reverse strand, counting down.
CCCATTTTTTAGGCCTAATGCAGCCTACTTTCCGACACCTACTAAACGAGAGCATGAAGATCGAAGCTCAGGAAAGGCAACCTGGGGAACACCTTGGAGTGTAACACACCATCTCTCTCCACCCCATACCCATTTTGTAGGCCTAATGCAGCGTACTTTTCTACAACTACTAAACGAGAGCATGAAGATCGAAGCTCAGGAAAGGCAACCTGGTGAAAACCTTGGAGTGTAACACAACCTGTCTCTACACCCCATACCAAATTTGTAGGCCTAATGCAGCGTAGTTTCCACCAACTACTAAACGAGAGCCGGAAGATCGAAGCTCATGAAAGGCAACCCGGGGAACACCTTGGAGTGTAACACAACCTCTCTCTACACCACGAAAGGGCTGATTCTTAGGAAGGAAGGCTGTTGTAAATAAGCATTGCGCGTCCGAGGGTGATTATATTCTTATTCGGTATCTACTCACCCTCGGACGCGCCATGCTTCTTGATTTGTAATTAATGTTTATTTGCAATGTGCTTTTGACTTACTCAATTAATTTTTTAATTATTGATTTTATTAAATTAATAGTTTAACATCTTATTGGAAATAATTTAAAGGAGACGCGACAGGACAACACTCGGTGGATGCCATATCTGTGTTAACAACTCCAAAAAACTTTCAGTTAACTTCTTGCAGGAGAAAGAAATTGTAGCTGTTGGACCTTTGTAGTACAGTTCCAGATATTTGTTGTGTGTTTGTTTTGATTGTTAAAATGTCTGCATTTGAGATCTCAACACGATCTTATTTTTTATAATCAAATTAATTTTTTTTATATTTAATGATGTTGGTTCAAGGGGTACACGGGCAGCAATAGACAGGTCAGTGGAGGCCTAGTGGAAGGAGTGACGGCAGACAGGCATCAAAGGCCTAACATTGGGCTGGCTGTAGGCAAGTTAAAATTGGTTCCAGGGGAACACGGCCATCAGTGGCCTGGTCAGTGTAGTTGTAGTTGAAAGAACGGGACGCAGACAGGCTTCGAAGGCCTAACATAATAACATAGGGCTGGCTGTAGGCAAGTTAAAATTGGTTCCAGGGGAACACGGCCATCAGTGGCCTGGTCAGTGTAGTTGTAGTTGAAAGAACGGGACGCAGACAGGCTTCGAAGGCCTAACATAACAAACTTGGGCTGGCTGTAGGCACTTTTAAATTTGTTCCAGGGGTACATGGGCAGCAGTGTATGGTCAGTGGAAGTCTAGTGGAAGGAGTGACCGCAGACAGGCTTCCAAGGCCTAACATAACAAACTTGGGCTGGCTGTAGGCACTTTTAAATTGGTTCCAGGGGTACACGGGCAGCAGTGGTCTGGTCAGTGGAAGTCTAGTGGAAGGAGTGACCGCAGACAGGCTTCCAAGGCCTAACATAACAAACTTGGGCTGGCTGTAGGCACTTTTAAATTGGTTCCAGGGGTACACGGGCAGCAGTGGTCTGGTCTGTGGAAGTCTAGTGGAAGGAGTGACCGCAGACAGGCTTCGAAGGCCTAACATAACAAACTTGGGCTGGCTGTAGGCACTTTTAAATTGGTTCCAGGGGTTCACGGGCAGCAGTGGTCTGGTCAGTGGAAGTCTAGTGGAAGGAGTGACGGCAGACAGTCTTCGAAGGCCTAACATAACAAAATTGGGCTGACTGTAGGCACTTTTAAATTGGTTCCAGGGTAACACGGCCAGCAGTGGCCTGGTCAGTGTAGTAGTTGTAGAAAGAAGGGACCGCAGACAGGCTTCGAAGGCCTAACATAACAAAAATGTCAAAACAATGGTATTGTCAGTGCCAGGCATTGAAGGATGTCAGCGCCTAGACTACACATTGGTGAAGCTGTGAGAGATAATTTTGCTAGTGGTAGAGCACTGTTTGAGCTGGGGGGGGGGGAACTGTCTTGTGGCCGGCGGTACAGGCACAGGGCCCCTCATATTACAACGGTGTGTCTGACGTTGGGTGCGCACCACCACCGCCAGAGACACTTTATTGTACTATGAGGGACCCAGTGGCAGTGCCGTCGACCAAAAGCGGCCACACCCACCTCTTCAGACAAACAGCACTCTCAAGGGTCCAAGCGCAAAGTGGCGATAGCACGGCCCCGTGTGGGGAGTTTGGCCATTTCGTGAGGTGGAAACATGTCGTATGCTGGACAATCAGGTGAAGAAAATTACGAGATTGGAAAAGTCATTCAGAATAGTCCACAGACAAGACCTTTTCATAGGAAAGCTAGGTGTCAGCCGGGCAGGGTGGGGCAAAAGATTTTGAAATCCAGTTGTGGTTCATTTTAATGAAGGTTAGATCATCTACATTTTGGGTAGCCAGACGAGTCCTTTTTTCTGTTAGTATTGAACCTGCAGCACTGAATACTCTTTCTGATAGGACACTAGCTGCCGGGCAAGCAAGCTCCTGCAATGCATATTCTGCCAATTCTGGCCAGGTGTCTAATTTGGATGCCCAGTAATCAAATGGGAATGACGGTTGAGGGAGAACGTCGATAAGGGATGAAAAATAGTTTGTAACCATACTGGACAAATGTTGTCTCCTGTCACTTTGAATTGATGCTGCAGTACCTGTCCTGTCTGCGGTCATAGAAAAATCACTCCACAACCTGGTCAGAAAACCCCTCTGGCCAACGCCACTTCTGATTTCTGCCCCTCTAACACCTCTGGTCTGCTGGCCCCTGGAGCTCGTGTGAGAACGATCACGGGCGCTGTGTGCAGGGAATGCCAGAAGCAAACGGTCAACAAGAGTTGATTGTTTTGTTGCTAATATTAGTTCCAAGTTCTCATGTGGCATAATATTTTGCAATTTGCCTTTATAGCGAGGATCAAGGAGGCAGGCCAACCAGTAATCGTCATCGTTCATCATTTTTGTAATGCGTGTGTCCCTTTTGAGGATACGCAAGGCATAATCCGCCATGTGGGCCAAAGTTCCCGTTGTCAAATCTGCGGTTGTGCTTGGTTGAGGGGCAGTTGCAGGCAAATCTACGTCACTTGTGTCCCTCAAAAAACCAGAACCCGGCCTTGCCACGCCACCAATTTCCCGTGCCCCCGGGAAAGCTTCCTCATTAAAAATATACTCATCCCCATCATCCTCCTCATCCTCCACCTCCTCTTCGCCCGGTACCTCGTCATGTACACTGCCCTGACCAGACAATCGCTGACTGTCATCAAGGCTTTCCTCTTCCTCTGGTGCAGACGCCTGATCCTTTATGTGCGTCAAACTTTGCATCAGCAGACGCATTAGGGGGATGCTCATGCTTATTATGGCGTTGTCTGCACTAACCAGCCGTGTGCATTCCTCAAAACACTGAAGGACTTGACACATGTCTTGAATCTTCGACCACTGCACACCTGACAACTCCATGTCTGCCATCCTACTGCCTGCCCGTGTATGTGTATCCTCCCACAAAAACATAACAGCCCGCCTCTGTTCGCACAGTCTCTGAAGCATGTGCAGTGTTGAGTTCCACCTTGTTGCAACGTCTATGATTAGGCGATGCTGGGGAAGGTTCAAAGAACGCTGATAGGTCTGCATACGGCTGGAGTGTACAGGCGAACGGCGGATATGTGCGCAAAGTCCACGCACTTTGAGGAGCAGGTCGGATAACCCCGGATAACTTTTCAGGAAGCACTGCACCACCAGGTTTAAGGTGTGAGCCAGGCAAGGAATGTGTTTCAGTTGGGAAAGGGAGATGGCAGCCATGAAATTCCTTCCGTTATCACTCACTACCTTGCCTGCCTCAAGATCTACAGTGCCCAGCCACGACTGCGTTTCTTGCTGCAAGAACTCGGACAGAACTTCCGCGGTGTGTCTATTGTCGCCCAAACACTTCATAGCCAATACAGCCTGCTGACGTATGCCAGTAGCTGCCCCATAATGGGAGACCTGGTGTGCAACAGTGGCAGGTGCGGATGGAGTGTTTGTGCGACTGCGGTCTGTGGACGAGCTCTTGCTTCTGCAGGAGGACGAGGAGGAGGAGGAGGAGGAGGGGGTGCGAACGGCTACAGACAACTGTTTACTAGACCGTGGGCTAGGCAGAACTGTCCCAAACTTGCTGTCCCCTGTGGACCCTGAATCCACCACATTTACCCAGTGTGCCGTGATGGACACGTAACGTCCCTGGCCATGCCTACTGGTCCATGCATCTGTTGTCAGGTGCACCTTTGTGCTCACAGATTGCCTGAGTGCATGGACGATGCGCTCTTTAACATGCTGGTGGAGGGCTGGGATGGCTTTTCTGGAAAAAAAGTGTCGACTGGGTAGCTCGTAGCTTGGTACAGCGTAGTCCATCAGGTCTTTGAAAGCTTCGCTTTCAACTAACCGGTAGGGCATCATCTCTAACGAGATTAGTCTAGCTATGTGGGCGTTCAAACCCTGTGTACGCGGATGCGAGGCTAAGTATTTCCTTTTTCTAACCATAGTCTCATGTAGGGTGAGCTGGACTGGAGAGCTGGAGATCGTGGAACTAGATTTTTGCAGGGAGAATTTAGAAAACAAATGTAACAAACTATATGCTTTCTATGGGCCACTGAGTGAGAGATGACGCACACAGGAATCAGGAGTGGCACACAAGCCCAGAGGCCAATATTTTTCTACCAATGATTGATGGAGTTATTTTCTCTGGTAGATTTTGGAACCCAAATCAAGGAAAAAAAATATAGGCTTTCTATGGACCACAATTGGAGAGAGAGAGAGAGAGAGAGAGAGAGAGAGATGGCACTCCCAGGAGTCAAGACTGGCACACAAGCAGAAAGGCCAATATTAATCTCCCACTGTTTTTTTTGTTTGTTTTTTTTTTTTTTTTTCAGGGAGACTTTAGAAAAAAAAATAATAAAAAAAATATGATTTTATCAGGAAGAATTTAGAAACCAAATAAAATAAAATGATTTTTTCAGGGAGAATTTATAAAACAAATAAAACCAAAAATAGGCGTTCTATGGCCCACTGACTGAGAGATGGCACACCCAGGAGTCAAGACTGGCACACAAGCAGAAAGGCCAATATTAATCTCCCACTGTTTTTTTTGTTTGTTTTTTTTTTTTCAGGGAGACTTTAGAAAAAAAAATAATAAAAAAAATATGATTTTATCAGGAAGAATTTAGAAACCAAATAAAATAAAATGATTTTTTCAGGGAGAATTTATAAAACAAATAAAACCAAAAATAGGCGTTCTATGGCCCACTGACTGAGAGATGGCACACCCAGGAGTCAAGACTGGCACACAAGCAGAAAGGCCAATATTAATCTCCCACTGTTTTTTTTGTTTGTTTGTTTGTTTTTTTTTTCAGGGAGACTTTAGAAAAAAAAATAATAAAAAAAATATGATTTTATCAGGAAGAATTTAGAAACCAAATAAAATAAAATGATTTTTTCAGGGAGAATTTATAAAACAAATAAAAACAAAAATAGGCGTTCTATGGCCCACTGACTGAGAGATGACGCACACAGGAGTCAGGAGTGGCACACAAGCCCAGAGGCCAATATTTTTCTACCAATGATTGATGTAGTTATTTTCTCTGGTAGATTTTGGAACCCAAATCAAGGAAAAAAAATATAGGCTTTCTATGGACCACAATTGGAGAGAGAGAGAGAGAGAGAGAGAGAGATGGCACACCCAGGAGTCAAGACTGGCACACAAGCAGAAAGGCCAATATTAATCTCCCACTGTTTTTTTTGTTTGTTTTTTTTTTTTTTTTTCAGGGAGACTTTAGAAAAAAAAATAATAAAAAAAATATGATTTTATCAGGAAGAATTTAGAAACCAAATAAAATAAAATGATTTTTTCAGGGAGAATTTATAAAACAAATAAAACCAAAAATAGGCGTTCTATGGCCCACTGACTGAGAGATGACGCACCCAGGAGTCAAGACTGGCACACAAGCAGAAAGGCCAATATTAATCTCCCACTGTTTTTTTTTTTTTTTTTTTTTTTTCAGGGAGACTTTAGAAAAAAAAATAATAAAAAAAATATGATTTTATCAGGAAGAATTTAGAAACCAAATAAAATAAAATGATTTTTTCAGGGAGAATTTAGAAAACAAATAAAACCAAAAATAGGCGTTCTATGGCCCACTGACTGAGAGAGAGAGAGAGATGGAACGCTTAGTACTGGCACACAAGCCCAAAGGGCAATATTAATCTCCCTTTTTTTTTCAGGGAGAATTTCTAAAACCCAAAAAAAAAAAAAAAAGGCTTTCTATGGCCCACTATTTGTGAGAGAGATGGGACGCTCAGGACTGGCACAGATGGCACGCTCAGGACTGGCACAGAAGCCCAGAGGCCAATATTAATCTCCCTTTTTTCAGGGAAAATTTATAAAACCAAAAAAAAAATTAAATAGGCTTTCTATGGCCCACTATTTGTGAGAGAGATGGCACGCTCAGGACTGGCACAGATGGCACGCTCACAACTGGCACACAAGCCCAGAGGCCAATATTAATCTCCCTTTTTTTCAGGGAGAATTTATAAAACCCAAAAAAAAATAAAATAGGCTTTCTATGGCCCACTATTTGTGAGAGAGATGGCACACTCAGGACTGGCACACAAGCCCAAAGGCCAATATTAATCTCCCACTGTATTTTTATCAGGGAGAATTTATACACCCCACAAAAAAAAATACAGAAAAATGAAAAGGCTTTCTATGGCCCACTATGTGAGAGAGATGGCACACACAGGGATGGCACTCTAGCAGAAATGCCAAATTGCCAATCTTAATCTCCCACCAAAAAAAAAAAAAAAAAAAAAACAGGGAATGTCCTACAATTACTATCTCCCTGCCTGCAGTAATCTCAGCCAGGTATGGCAGGCAGCAATAAGGAGTGGACTGATGCACAAATGAAATAAAAAGTGTGGACAAACAAAAAAGATAGCTGTGCAGAAAGGAAGGAACAAGAGGATTTGTGCTTTGAAAAAAGCAGTTGGTTTGCACAGCGGCGTACACACAGCAATGCAGCTATCAGGGAGCCTTCTAGGGCAGCCCAATGAGCTACAGCGCTGAGGGGAAAAAAAAAAAAAAAACTTCCACTGTCCCTGCACACCGAGGGTGGTGTTGGACAGTGCAAATCGCTACAGCACAAGCGGTTTGGTGGTTAATGGACCCTGCCTAACGCTATCCCTGCTTCTGACAAAGCGGCAGCAACCTCTCCCTAAGCTCAGATCAGCAGCAGTAAGATGGCGGTCGGCGGGAACGCCTCTTTATAGCCCCTGTGACGTCGCAGACAGCAAGCCAATCACTGCAATGCCCTTCTCTAAGATGGTGGGGACCAGGACCTATGTCATCACGCTGCCCACACTCTGCGTTTACCTTCATTGGCTGAGAAATGGCGCTTTTCGCGTCATTGAAACGCGACTTTGGCGCGAAAGTCGCGTACCGCATGGCCGACCACGCACAGGGGTCGGATCGGGTTTCATGAAACCCCGACTTAGCCAAAAGTCGGCGACTTTTGAAAATGTTCGACCCATTTCGCTCAACCCTACCTAAGAGGCCATCCATTGTGAACTTGTGCCTGAGAGGCTGTGCTGTGTGAACTTGTGCCTGAGAGGCTGTCCTGTGTGAACTTGTCCTAAGAGGCCGGCCCATGTGAACTTGTTACCGAGAGGCTGTCCTGTTTGAACTTGTGCCCGAGAGGCTGTCCTCTGTGAATTTGTCCCGAGAGACTGTCCTGTCTGAACTTGTCCCGAGTGGCCATCCTGCTCTGTCCGAGAAGCTGCCTTACACTTTGTTTCACTTTCTATCCCTTTATCACTTTGCAATCCATCATAAGAAGGTCTTTTATTTTAAGACTGAGATGTTACACTTGGATTGCTGTCAAAAACAAATCTCTATCTTTTTCTGTGCACAATTGCAGTGCTGGATTTGTTTCAATGTTAATATCCACCAATGCATTTTCTTACAATGGATATTACTGGTCTTTCTTTGGTGAATCATGATTTTACAGTGTGGTACACACATGTCCAGTGCAGCCCTGAAGCAGGAACATGGCTGTTTACTTATAGATATAATAATAATAATAATAATAATAATTTTTATTTATATAGCGCCAACATATTCCGCAGCGCTTTACAAATTATAGAGCGCAGGCTCTTAGGAGCCTCCAATTCCAATCATTAAAGGGGACTCTCACTACTGACTGAGAATGAGTCTCCATTGAATGAGTCCCAGAGATTGAGTCCCCAGTGCATAAGCCCCCAGAGAACCAGAGAATGAGTCCCAGAGAATGAGTCTGGTCCGTGCGGCCGGGACTGCCTACATCATATGCACCTTCTTTCGCTCTGGAGTCTGGAAAGACGCATTTAATTTGCATCAAATAAATTCAACGCAAATCTACCTTCCTGTCCATATTCGATCATTTCCTTCACTTCATAAGGTTTAATGATAGGAGGGACCCATGTGCAATAAATGCCCCATGAGACGTATGTTCAAGATGCAGCAAGTAACAGGCAGCAGAGTTATAGGAGAGATTACTGATGAAGTCCGAGCAGCCGACCCTGAGGAGCCCACCACAGATGTGTTCCAGGAGGGTCTGCTGGGCCAGTATTGAGAACTGCACAAACAGGGAAGGAAAATAGGAAACTGTAATAAGGATGCTATTTGGGGAAGAGTAATTGGGCGGCTAAACAGCGGGGTTCGTGGAGAATCTCTTGCTTTGGCCACCATAAAAGCTTGCATTGCTTCTGCTTGGTTTTTTTTACCCTATGACATGTAAGGAAAGTGATGATGATGAATCCTGAGATCAGATCTTGAGATGGTGAAGTTTTACATCATTTGTATTTAACTGGTAAAAACCTCTGCAATATAAGGGGCCACAATATCATTGCCTTGGGTTGTGCTCTCCACATCCTGACAATGATGATGTATCTACCTTCATTTTATGATCTTTCAAGTCTCCTGAATTTCTGAACATTTCTTGTGAGTTCAATAAAAAACTAACATTCAAGAAAATTTCTAGCAGCTGGCAGAACAAGAAGATGAATCTGTAGCGAGAGGCTGATGTAACTTCATTAGCTAGGTAATCCTGGCCCGGTTCCATCATTCATTTTATGCATTTTCTGCCGGCTCCAGCTAAAATCAGTTGCCAGTATTAAAGGGAAACTGTCATTGGATTTCCCAGTGCTAAACTCTGCTCTAACTCTAAATAATGTTTCTTTATTATATCTCCATAGGAAATTAACTTTATTCTTGCTCTTCCCATATGCTAATGACCTCTGGGTGGCTTGATGAGCAGGCAACGCAAAAGACCATCATGCAGTCTAATGGGCGACCCACACTATCCCCAATGCCACCGGCAAGACTGAGAATCCACATCTGGTGCATCTGATTGATCTGGATGAAGTCCCTTTAGTGGGTGTTGCACCCTTGTTGCTGGGTTCATTAATAGAATTGTGCATATTTGTGTTAGCAATAGACTTTAATAATTGATCTTCATAAAGCCAAAGTCGAAAACTCTTCAGGGCTCCAACTGCACAGAAACATCTGAGAAGAAACCAAATGGATGCTGACTAATATTAGCTCTACAGATGATTGTCCGACAAGTGAACTCTGCTCAGTAACAGTAAATGTGAGATCCCAAGATTTAGAAGGATGCAGAGATTTTCCAACTTCTTCACACTTCTTCTTGTAGATGGCAAGTTTCTCCTTTCAAAAAGCTGGATTCAGCCAGAACTCAACATTGGTTACAATGTAACATTTCGTTTACAGGGGTTGTCTAGGACCTGCATACCGATGACCTCTGCTTAGGATAGAAAAACACTAAAGATTGGGACCATCAATAAAAGAGGATGGAATCAACTCAACACAAACTGAGAAAAAGAAAAGTAAACAAGATAAAGGCATATGCAAGCAATAAGGATCACCTTAAAGGGGTTCTCAAGGAATGCAAAAAAATGGCCCCATAATGAATTTCTAACTACGCCAGGTCCTAGTCACATGTCCGAACAGGCAGAGGACAATCAGGAGAAGCACAGCTCCTGACATCTGTGTCTCAACTGACAGAGGAGCTGTACATTCCGGTGAGCTGAGGAAGTAGGGCTGTGACAGGAGAAGAAATACTCTTCTCCTTAAATGGTTGCACATGAAGGTCTGAGGCTGGAGAAAATAAATAGTAGATTAGTAGATTAGTAGATTTATTTTTTCTCCTGTCACAGCTTTGCTTTTCCTGGAGCTCATCAATAGATGCGCTTACAATGTCAGTTGAGACACAGGTCACGGGGGCGGGGCTATTTTTTCTTCTGGCTGCAGTCTGTGTTGACACATAACTAGGATGGGCCATCATATTAATTATGTGACAGCTGAGGGATATTTAATCATTATCTTTGCTACCCTTTTTTAGAAAGACACAGCATTTATTGAATCAGATGAAAAAGACACAAAAAACGATAAAAGCAAAAAAGCTAAATACACTGATCTAGTGTACACAAGATAAGGTACCAACATATCTGCTCCGCCAATGCATAAGATACCACAATTTATAAGGTCCATAGAACAATAAATTGGTCACCACAATATGAAGGCAATACAGAAGTTCAGAAAATAAAATGTGCATAGAGAACGTTTCTAAAAGCAAATAAAGTTAAATATTCAGATACAAATCATAAAACACCAGGAGAAAGAAGACGTAAAAGTGAAATAGAGTAGTAAAGATTAATCAGGTGCAAAGGTGTTATAAGTAACCTGATGCTAAAAGGAATCTACAGATCCTGAAAGAAAAGGTCATGAAAAATAGAACGTCAAAGTGCAAGTAAGATGACCATGAAATGTGGATGAGCTAAGAACCTGGAGGGATACGGTAGAGCAGGGTGGAGGTAACCCGGGAACTGTGGCTTCCTAAGGGTAGGGTATTGGGTATCAATGATCTCGGTGGGCTTTTGTACAATGGATATACAAGTCTGCACATCCATATAAAAGTTCCGGATTGTGTCATGTACAAAATAAATACTACCAAGAAGAATAATTTCAGACCTTTTTCCACCTTTATAGGGGTAGCCACTACTTTTTTTTTTATTTCTGGCCGATACTTAGGATAGGATGGACAGAGTGTAGATCTGCAATACCTGGCAACACCACTATAGTTATGATGGAGCTGCTGTGTTCCAGCTGAGGGCGAGGACTTCCAGCTGATATCTGCTGATCGGTGGAAATGCTGGGTGACAAACACCCACCAATAAGATGGTGGCTTATCACAAATATATTCCATCCTTAATAAAGTAATATTCATTCTCTTTAATGTCATCCACTATCTCTACAATTAAATTGATAAAAAAAATAAAAATGTTTTTGAAGCGGAAATAAAAATACAATTAAGATAGTATATTTTAAGTATGGACACCCACTTAAAATTGGGGCTGTGATTGTGTTCAGAATGAACCAATCACATTTCCCCATGTTACATAGTAGTCAGAGCTCGGCCGCCGTCATTTACAGCGATCCTGCTTAACCCCAAAGAAAGTGTCGCTGCTCTAAGAGGATTTTCTTGACATTTTCTGGTTCACAAACAGCTGACAACACAGCAAAGGATCTCACTGAGGAAAGGTACAATAACATTTCCAAAGTATTATGTCAACCATGGTCACTTTGATGAAGCCATTAAGAAGGTGCTGAAATTTAACCAACAGTGACATTTGCCAAAACTGGATGTGTTATGTGAGTGTAGCAACTCACTCAGGAAAATAGGTTACACACTCTGCAATTGACTCTGCCAGTTCCTGAACAGACTAGAGATCCTGACCCCACAGTCCTTAGTGTTTCCTGATGGAGCTGAGATAGCCCTAACCACAGACTAGGTGATGGCTACTCAGATCTATGCTGCCCGAAAGGCCGTTGTGCGCTTCACGTTCCTCCTAAAGAACCGGAGGGCAGAGCTGAGTGAGAGTTACCAACAGAAGGGAAAGTGTGCTGAAATAGAAAGAGATTAGTGATGAGCGAGTATACTCGTTACTCGAGATTTCCCGAGCATGCTCGGGTGGTCTCCGAGTATTTCAGCATGCTCTAGGATTTAGTTTATGTCACCGCAGCTGCATGATTTGCGGCTGCTAGAGAGCTTGAATACATGTGGGGGTTGCCTGTTTGTTAGGGAATCTCCACATGTATTCAAGCTGTCTAGCAGCTGCAAATCATGCAGCTTCGTCGACATAAACCAAATCTCCGAGCACGCTGAAATACTCGGAGACCACTCAAGCATGCTCGGGAAACCTTGAGTAACGAGTATGCTCACTCATCACTAAAAGAGATCCAAGAGTGAATAAAACAAACCATAAAATAAAAATAAAGGATTAAGTATGTACTGTTAGAGAATATGCTGCCAACTTCCTAAAAAGAAATAGAAGATAAGGGCACGCTAAACTCCAAAAAGGCTAAACCCTAGCTGGTCTTTCATTGACTGGCTTTAACTACAGCAGTATCGCTGGACATCCAAATGAGACTATCACCAGCAGGAAATACCAGCAGGAGGAAAGTATATAAACACTCAAAAGGTGACAGGGCAGACAAATGAGTAAATGAAAACACCTATTATCCTAAAAATACTGCAGCAAGGATAACAGAAACTAATTACCCAGAGAAAATGTATGCCTGCTGTGGCTGAACAGACAGAAAAGCTGACCACAAGCATAGGCTCAAGGGTTTAAACTCAGATGCATGACAGACGTCCCTCAAAAATTGATGAAAAGACAAGAAGAAAAATGGACCAGGAAGCTGCCAAGAGGCTGACAGTAACATTAAAGGAACTACAGGAATTTCTGTCCATCACTAGATGTGTCTTGCATGTGACCACAATCTCCCGAATTTCTCATTTGTCCAGCCTCTGGGGTTGGGTGGAAGCCTTTTCTTACAAGAAAAACATCCATGTCTGGCTATGTTTTACCAAAACATCCATCAAGTCTTCTGAAAGCATGAAAACAAACGTTTTATGTCTGATGAGACCAGGAGAGAACGTTTTAAAAGCCAACACTAAAAAATCACCATCCCCACAGTGAGGCATGGTGGAGGCAGCATTGTGATTTTGGGCTGCTTTTTTGCAGCCAGAACTGTGGATTTAGTCAATGTGGAGATAAGTATAGACAGTTGCTAATATCAGTCAATTTTGCAGCAAAACCTCCAGGCTTATGTTAAAAAGATGAAGAGGAGGAATTTCAGTTTCAGTAGACAGCACCCCTAAGTGACCTCTCCAAATCACCAAAAGAGCGGCTTTTCCAGATGAAGGAGGTCCTGGAACCGCCCAACCCGAGTCCACACCCGCACCCACACCTGAACCCAAGGGTGAATCTGTGGCGACCTGAAGAGGGTGCTGTATGCAGGAGATGCCCCCGCAATCTGATTTATGTGGAGGTGCTGCAAGGGCGAGATGGCAAAGATCACCATTTTTAGATGTGCCGCGCTGATAGACCCCGACCCAAAAAGACTGAACACATCTAGAAAAACACAAGGTATTAGTGTAAGGGTGTGCACATTTATGTTTATTTTACATCTTTCATTTTATTTTTATGCCCGAAAAGATTTCAATTTGCTTTTCATGAATTTAAACAGATTTTTAGCGACGTTAAAGGGGGAAAAGTTCTGAAATGATTCTTATTAATAAGATTTTGTTTAGGGGTGTGTAGACCTTAAATCTTCTCTATTTACATACAATAAACATGTAATGGATAAACTTACTGAAGGAGGAGGCTATTCTCGTATACAAATGCAGATGGTTTCTGTCAATGTAAATACATGGCGCATGCACTAACCATTGACATAAGATGACCATTGATGGGTCGCATAGTGCATGCGCCAGCCAATGATAGCATGCAGGCATTTTGGGATATGTAGAGCCAGGTATGGGGATGAGTGACGCAGTGACCCCGAGGAGATAAGCATTGAGGCAACCAGAGTAATAATGGTAGCGGTTACCAGAAAACACAGGTACTTGACAAAATGGTGCATATTTGCAGCGAGAGCATAAATATGCAAATGTTGAGCGCTGGCAGGTAAATACAGAAATCGGATCTGTAACAAGTTACATTGGAGGACAAGCAGTGCAGAGATATATATTAAAGCAGGGTGGAAAAATACTTGTGTGTATGGAAGCTAACATTGAAAGCAGGAACGGCATAAACATGAAAAAGATTGAGAAATAGAAAATAAATAATAAATAGCAAAGATCAATAATTTGATGATAGGAGGAAGAACCCATGATGTAGAAAATGAATAATTTAATAAAGTGCTGTAACACATAATTGAAGGAAAATAAACCAGCATGGAGCCATCGGAAAAAAAAATAACAAACAGTGGGAAGCAGGAGACCTGGGATCGAGGTAAAAACCTTGCAAATGTCCCTGTAAAATAATACATACTGGAAAAAAAGCATAGGAGTACAATGTGAAAGTGCCGGAGCATTCTGAGGACAAACGTGAGACGTGCGGAGGGAAACACAAAATATATCAAGCAGATGGGAATAGAGATGAGCAAATAAATAGAATTCAATTCAATTCTACTTCAATGTTACAATACTCTGGATTAGCCAAAATGCTGATTTTTCAATAATTCGCTTATATAGTAAAATGTCAATTGCTGGCCAACATTTTTCTGAACCGGAAAGGACCATGAAAAGTTTAAAACACAAAATAAAATTATTGTTATTATTTGTTCTCGTTTTACTGCTCATCTCTCCAGCCCTCCTGCTCCTCACATCACCTAGCCAGTACTGTTGTTCCTCATCATCTACTGTTCAGCTGATCTTCTCCTCGCCATCACCTCTCCAGCCCTCCTCCCCCTCAGTGTCACCTCTCTGGCCCTCCTGCCTCTCAATATCTCTGGTACAGTCCTGCTGCTCCTCATCGTCACTTCTCAGGCCCTATTGTACCTCACCGTGACCTGTCCAAATCTATTGCTCCTCCCTGACAGTCAACTGTCTGGCTCTCATGCTCCTCATTGTCACCTCTCTGAACCTCCTGCTCATCACTGTCACCTCTCCAGACCTCCGGCTCCTCATGATCACCTCTCCGACCTTCCTGTTCCTCACCATGATTTATCCGGACCTCCTGCTCATCACCGTCATCTGTCCAACCCTCCTGCTCCTCATCGTCACCTTTCCGACTCTCCTGCTCCTCATTGTCACCTCTCCGACCCTCCTGCTCCTCATTCTCACCTCTCCAGCCCTCCTGCTCCACATCGTCACCTCTCCGACCCTCCTGCTCCTCTTCATCTCTGGCCTTCCTGCTTCTCATTGTCACCTCTCCAACTCTCCTGCTCCTCATTGTCACCTCTCCGACCCTCCTGCTCCTCTTCATCTCTGGCCCTCCTGCTCCTCATCGTCACTTCTCTGAACCTCCTGCTCCTCTACATTACTTCTCTGCACCGTGCACATCCAGTCTTGGCAGCAAAGATCATCAATATCTGACTCCTGGACAACCCCTTTAACTAGCAATAGTTTATGTTTAATTGGACTAATTGATTCTGACTCGTGATGTTGTCCCATTACCCGGAATTATAATATAACACATATACTTTTTCAACAAAGAATAAAACATATATAACATATACAGTATCTAATCCTCTTTTCTACGTTTTATTAATTCAGCATAGGCGGGTTATGAATTAGTGAGGATTTATTTTCTCATTCTCTCTGCAGACACGCGGTGACATAGTGTGAACCTTGCCTGAAGATTCTTGAACTGCAGAGAATCCCTCCGAGCTCCTGACATAACAACGATCATGAAATAGCAGGAAGAAAAGGGAAAAACTGTAAAATACATAGAAATGGAAGAAGTGGAGCTGTGCGAGGTCCTTGTAATAAACGTAGGAACATTTCCTCCTAGATTCTGGTTCATTTATTCTGATGTTTTCTGACTTTTACTCTCTGCCGCAGCTCTATATTAAGCATGAGCCCAGAACGTTCCCGCCATCTCACTTCGATACATTAATGATCCTATTTCTGTACATTTTAATCATCTTTCTTTCTCTCCTTTTTTATCATGCTTCTATTTTTCATGTGATTTGATTTTACAGTAAGATATTAGCCTCCCATTGTATGCATGGATGATTCAGTCTTTTCAGAAGGACTTTCCAAACCCAAGGTATAAAGAATAGATCCTGACCTCTTGTTCTGTCGTATCTCTTTGTTCGGAATATTCTTCCTCTCTGGACTGGAAATCAACAAAGTGCAGGAGATCAGCGGAATAAAATGAGCAAAGATTTATGCTGGAACAAGAGGTTATGCTCTAAAGTTGGAGGTGACGGGATTAAAAGCAATGCATTCAAGTTTTACTTATAATAGTCAATTTGCGGTGCAGTTGTTCTGGAGGAGGCCGGCTCAGTCCAGTTCATATTTTCTGCAGATTTCCACTGTTCATTAATGGCAATTCTCTTCTGCCTGTGAAGAATGTGAACGCCGGGAATTAGAGGTTTCTGCAGCCGCACGGCAATTATTTAATGCTACTCGGTAAAGCCGTTTTTTACTCAGTTCGTCTCTTTATTCACAATCTAAGTAACCAGAAGGTAAATTATCGGCTTATGTATCACAGAGCAGCGAGGTGACTGGTGATGGTGGAAACCGATGGATTTACAGATTACATTACATTGTTTCAAATACTCTCCTTCTGAATTTTGACTATCGACTTTTTGCACCTCCGTTTTCCCCAGGAAATCTCAGCTTCTTATCGACCATCCCTTATTATAATGTTCTGTCTACATCTGTAGACTGGACACCAGCAGATCTTTAACGTTTTAATTTGCTAGCTTTGAGGAATGGTTCCAAAAAAATGTTTTTTGTCACGAAGTGACTTTCCTAGCGTGACACGACACGACGAGGGGACAGTCACAAAATGGCGAAACACACAAGGGTACACAATAACAATGGTGGTCCCTGACAATAGGGAACGGGGAATTGACACCTCCTGCACTCACGTGAGCATGTGCTCTGCTCTTACTATCGTCCCTATAGGGGTTATTTCACCTCATCGCCGAGCAGGATACCTAATCCCTCACTTGCCCTGCTCTTACTATCGTCCCTATAGGGGTTATTTCACCCCGTCGCCGAGCAGGATACCTAATCCCTCACATACTTCAAGGTCTTGTGGGTATTGAACACTTTTCAAGCACTTTCATGCAAACAAAGACTTATAATGTCAAAGTGACATTATAAATTGGCAAAGAAGCACAGGTGAGGAGCAGACTTAGGGCAGGTGAGAATATGATTTATTATGTTTCATCCCCTTCCAGGCCCTCCATTGATTAAGCTTTGAGGTCTGGAGAGACCTCAGAACATGATTATTTTAAAGGCAAGTTTTATTTAGACAAATTGAATTTCCATCCAATTCTAGCAAATCTAAATTTGAGAAATTCTCTCATCTACATTTATGTCCTTTTATTATGTTGGTGTCTTACTGATGGACATGTAGTGACATTACTAGAAAAGCAGGTACTCCGGACAAGACAATAAAGTATGGTAAAGCTTTTAGTAGAGACAGACAGAAACAGTAGGAACAGGGACAACAATTGGGCCTCTCGAGTTGAGCAATGACCTTGGGATCTGACAGAGCCATTCTGGACACTTTTGTGAAGATATGAGGGGGTCAGAGGGTGCTCTCATCCACTGTCCCAAGACCGCAAGGACCAGGGCTCATCCCACTGAATGCCAGCACTCCTTTCCCATGGGCAGAATACTACTCAGATAACACAGGTGAAGATAAAACACTGTTCCAATACTTTATTGAACCACAAAACAGGCAGATAACACATAGAACAGTCCCAGCAAACACACAAGATGCGGCAAAATGACAAATTCTCACCCTTCTGTTTACTCGCTGGGATTAGAGCAGCTGCTACTACTGTGCTTCCAGGGCCTACTGCTATGACCTGGTGGTTAGGAGCACCAGGAATGACCTGATAGTTAAACCTCAAACAGGACAAGCTCTGGGATGTGGGAGCTCTGCTGACCGCAATCCCTAATCCTATCACACACACTAGAAATAGCCGTGGAGCGCTCCTGACGCTCCCTAAGCGCCTCGTCACAGCCTAAGAACTAGCTAGCCCTAGAGAAAGAAAGTAAAGCCTACCTTGCCTCAGAGAAATTCCCCAAAGGAAAAGGCAGCCCCCCACATATATTAACTGTGAGTTAAGATGAAAGTCACAAACACAGAAATGAAACAGGTTTAGCACAGGGAGGCCAGACTAACTAAATAGACAGAGGAAAGGAAAGGTATCTTTGCGGTCAGCACAAAAACTACAAAAGACCACGCAGAGTGTGCAAAAAGACCCCCGCACTGACTCACGGTGCGGAGTCGCCACCCTGCATCCCAGAGCTTCCAGCTGGCAAGACAAAATAATGAAAGCAAGCTGGACTAGAAAACCATGAACAGAAAATAACAAACGGGGACTTAGCTTCTTGCAGGGAGAGACAGGTCTCAGAAAGATCCAAGAGCGAACTGAAGCAATGCAGAAACATTGACAGCTGGCATGGAGTAACGATCTAAGTGGAGTTAAATAGAGCAGCAAACCAAAGGATAAACCCCGTCACCTGTGTAAGGAACCTCAGAAGCAGCAGCTCCACTCACAGCCACCAGAGGGAGCCCACGGACAGAACTCACCGAAGTACCATTCACGACCACAGGAGGGAGCTCGACAACAGAATTCACAACAGCCTACTACCCCACCTGTGGCACACCGCTTTTGGCGGACATCCACAGGGCCACAAAGAGGAGGTAACAATAAGCTTAGGAAGCTGAGAGTTCATCGAAGCATGTGGCCAAGTGAAAGGAGGGTCACAACCTGGCTTCTCTGAACGTCTCCATGGGGCCAGGTGATCGAAGGGTTACAACCTGGCCTATCTGAACATATCCATGGGATCAGGTGACCAGTGAGTCACAATTACGACTTCCCTAAGTGTATCCATGGTGGCAAGGGGACCGGAGGATCAATATCCTGGCTTCTCAAAAATGTCTCCATGGGGGCCAGGTGACTGGAGGGTACCAATCCTGTCTTCCTCGTCAATGGAGTAGAGCTGTATTTCTGAAGAAGAACCTCATGACTAGTGTTGAGCATTCCGATACCCGATACTTGCGGTATCGGAATTCCGATACCGAGTTCCGATACTTTTGTGGTATCGGGAATCGGTATCGGATCCATAGTGATGTGTAAAATAAAGAATTAAAATAAAAAATATTGATATATTCACCTCTCCGGCGGCCCCTGGACATCACCGCTGGTAACCGGCAGGCTTCTTTGTTTAAAATGAGCGCGTTTAGGACCTGAGAATGACGTCGCGGCTTCTGATTGGTCGCGTGCCACTCATGTGACCGCCACGCGACCAATCACAAGCCGCGACGTCATTCTCAGGTCCTAAACGCGCTCATTTTAAACAAAGAAGCCTGCCGGTTACCCGCGGTGATGTCCAGGGGCCGCCGGAGAGGTGAATATATCAATATTTTTTATTTTAATTCCTTATTTTACACATCCCTATTGATCCGATACCGATACCTGATACCACACAAGTATCGGATCTCGGTATCGGAATTCCGATACCGCAAGTATCGGCCGATACCCGATACTTGCGGTATCGGAATGCTCAACACTAGTTATTACACTTGGGGCTATTTAGTTTGGAAAAACGAAGACTAAGGGGTGATCTTATGTTAATGTATAAATATATGAGGGGACAGTACAAAGACCTTTCTGATGATCTTTTTAATCATAGACCTGAAACAGGGACAAGGGGGCATCCTCTGCGTTTGGAGGAAAAAAGGTTTAAGCATAATAACAGACGTGGATTCTTTACTGTAAGAGCAGTGAGACTATGGAACTCTCTGCCGTATGATGTTGTAATGAGTGATTCATTACTTAAATTTAAGAGGGGACTGGATACATTTCTGGAAAAGTATAATGTTACAGGGTATATACACTAGATTCCTTGATAGGGCGTTGATCCAGGGAACTAGTCTGATTGCTGTATGTGGAGTCGGGAAGGAATTTTTTTCCCCAAGGTGGAGCTTACTCTTTGCCACATGTTTTTTTTTTTGCCTTCTTCTGGATCAACATGTTAGAGCATGTTAGGTTAGGCTATGGGTTGAACTAGATGGACTTATAGCCTTCCTTCAACCTTAATAACTATGTTACTATGTTCTTCAGCTAGGGTCGAGGTCACTTGAGCTGGAATCCGGTAAAAAGTCAAATCTGTGTTCCCCTTAATAGCGCCATTGTGCCTTAGCATTAGTTCTGTAGAGAGAGTCTTCTTTTTAAAGCCATGGTGTCCAGGCTGTATTGTTGTAGAGTCTTTTCATTTTTCTTTGCAGAAGACTAGAAATCCTCTTTTATACTCACATGAGGTAACCAGTAGCCATTCATAAATTTCAATAGTTAAAATTAAGACTCAAAAGTCTATGTTTCTTGATCCACTAAAGAAAAACACATAAATTCAATAGTTAACATTCAGACAGTAGCCTATGTCTCCTGGGCTACTGAAAATAGATGTTTGGCATAACTAAGAACAAATGCTGGGTCATCATAATTTCCTTTGCCTGGAAACCTGTGCTGGACTCTTATACAGTTGTGCTCAAAACTTTACATACCCCGGCAGAATTTTTTCAGAGAAAATAAATGATAACACCAAAACTTTTTCTCCACTCATGGTTAGTGGTTGGGTGAAGCCATTTATTGTCAGACTCCTGTGTTTTCTCTTTTTAAATCATAATGACAACCCAAAAGATTTAAATGACCCTGATCAAAAGTTCCCATCCCCTGGTGATTTTGGCCTGATAACCTGCACAGAAGTTGACACAAATGGGTTTGACTGACTGCTAAAGGTAACATCCTCACCTGTGACCTGTTTGCTTGCAATCAGTGTGTCTGTGCATAGAAGCTGAGTGAGTTTCTGGGATCCAGACAGACTCTTGCATCCTTCATCCAGCCACTGATGTTTCTGGAGTGTGAGTCATGGGGAAAGCAAAATAACTGTTAACAGATCTACGGGAAAAGGTAGTTGAACAGTATAAAACAGGAAAGGGGTATGAAAGGATATTCAAGTAATTGACAATGCCAGTCAGCAGCGTTCACACTGTGATTAACAAATGGAAAATCAGGGGCTCTGTAAAAACAAAACCACAGTCAGGTAGACAAACAAAACTGTCGTCCACAACTGCCAGGAAAATTGTTCACGATGCAAAGTTGAAAACACAATGCAAAGCTGAAATACAGGATTCTCTGAAAACTAGTGGTGTGGCTGTTTCAAGATGCACAATAAGGAGGCACTTCAAGAAAAATGGGCTGCATAATTGAGTCGCCAGAAGAAAGCCATTACTGCTCAAATGTCACAAAGCATCTCACCTACAATATGCAAAACAGCACAGAGACTAACCTCAAAACTTCTGGAACAAGGTAATTTGGAGTGATGAGACCAAAATTTAACTTTTTGGAAACAACCATAAATGTTACATTTGGAGAGAGGTCAACAAGGCCTATGATGAAAGGAACACCATTCCTACTGTAAAGCACGGAGGTGGATCGCTGATGTTTTGGGGATGTGTGAGCTACAAAGGCACAGGAAACTTGGTCAAAGTTGAAGGAAAGATGAATGCAGCACGTTATCAGCAAATACTGGAGGCAAATTTACAATCATCAGCCCGGAAGCCGAGCATGGGACGTACTTTGACGTTCAAACATGACAACGATCCAAAACACAAGGCCAAGTCGACCTGTCATTGGCTACAGCAGAACAAAGTGAAGGTTCTGGAGTGGCCATCTCAGTCTCCTGACCTCAGTATCATTGAGCCACTCTGGGGAGATCTCAAGTGCGCAGTTCATGCTAAACAGCCCAGGAATTTACAGGACCTGGAGGCTTTATGCCAAGAAGAGTGGGCAGCTTTACCATCTGAGAAAATAGAGAACCTCATCCACAACGACCACAAAAGACTTCAAGCTGTCATTGATGTTAGAGGGGGCAATACACGGTATTAAGAAATGGAGGATGTGAACTTTTAATCAGGGTCATTTGGATGTTTCGGGTTGTCATTATGATTTATAAAGAGAAAAAACAGTAGATTGACAATAAATGGCTTCACCCAAACACTAACCATGGAGTGGAGAAAAAGTTTTGGTGCTATCATTCATATTCTCTGAAAAAGGCCAAGAAAGCAAAAATTATGCCGGGGTATGTAAATGTTTGAGCACAACTGTATTCTGTATGTTGGGACTACTTGGAAGGCATTGCATAAAGTGGATACAGTGAGTGCTTACGGTCCCTTACCGGGTGACTACGAATGAATGTATTCATGACAGATGGAAGGCCGGTGTGAAGAGGTGGAGAGTGACCAGCTCCAGAATAGATCAGCACGGAACACCCTGATATATTTCTGATCCAATGTGACCCGCCTCTGTGGCCAGCAAGCATCTATGGTGAATATACAGTGGCCTGAAACAATGGAAGTGACTGGGACCTGTTTCATTGCTTTCTCCGGGGGCCTGGGACTGTTACACTTTAATGTGACTTGCATCCCTGAGTTATTCTGAGACCTGCATTAAATGAGTAAAATTGTAGCTAGTGGAATACAGTGGACCATGTGTGTTATACTGTGAGGACGCCACGTAAACTCACAGCAAATTACCTGGCACACCTCCCAATAGAGCACACGGTGAAGAATAAGAATTTGTATCAAAACATCTCCATACTGGGCTCCTGCAGATTGTAACATACATAGTAACATAGTAACATAGTTAGTAAGGCCGAAAAAAGACATTTGTCCATCCAGTTCAGCCTATATTCCATCATAATAAATCCCCAGATCTACGTCCTTCTACAGAACCTAATTGTATGATACAATATTGTTCTGCTCCAGGAAGACATCCAGGCCTCTCTTGAACCCCTCGACTGAGTTCGCCATCACCACCTCCTCAGGCAAGCAATTCCAGATTCTCACTGCCCTAACAGTAAAGAATCCTCTTCTATGTTGGTGGAAAAACCTTCTCTCCTCCAGACGCAAAGAATGCCCCCTTGTGCCCGTCACCTTCCTTGGTATAAACAGATCCTCAGCGAGATATTTGTATTGTCCCCTTATATACTTATACATGGTTATTAGATCGCCCCTCAGTCGTCTTTTTTCTAGACTAAATAATCCCAATTTCGCTAATCTATCTGGGTATTGTAGTTCTCCCATCCCCTTTATTAACCCCTTCATGACCCAGCCTATTTTGACCTTAAAGACCTTGCCGTTTTTTGCAATTCTGACCAGTGTCCCTTTATGAGGTAATAACTCAGGAACGCTTCAACGGATCCTAGCGGTTCTGAGATTGTTTTTTCGTGACATATTGGGCTTCATGTTAGTGGTAAATTTAGGTCAATAAATTCTGTGTTTATTTGTGATAAAAACGGAAATTTGGCGAAAATTTTGAAAATTTTGCAATTTTCACATTTTGAATTTTTATTCTGTTAAACCAGAGAGATATGTGACACAAAATAGTTAATAAATAACATTTCCCACATGTTTCCTTTACATCAGCACAATTTTGGAAATAAAATTTTTTTTTGCTAGGAAGTTATAAGGGTTAAAATTTGACCAGCGATTTCTCATTTTTACAACGAAATTTACAAAACCATTTTTTTTAGGGACCACCTCACATTTGAAGTCAGTTTGAGGGGTCTATATGGCTGAAAATACCCAAAAGTGACACCATTCTAAAAAATGCACCCCTCAAGGTACTCAAAACCACATTCAAGAAGTTTATTAACCCTTCAGGTACTTCACAGCAGCAGAAGCAACATGGAAGGAAAAAATGAACATTTAACTTTTTAGTCACAAAAATTATCTTTTAGCAACAATTTTTTTATTTTCCCAATGGTAAAAGGAGAAACTGAACCACGAAAGTTGTTGTCCAATTTGTCCTGAGTACGGTGATACCCCATATGTGGGGGTAAACTACTGTTTGGGCACATACCGGGGCTCGGAATTGAAGTAGTGACGTTTTGAAATGCAGACTTTGATGGAATTCTCTGCGGGCGTTACGTTGCGTTTGCAGAGCCCCTGATGTGGCTAAACAGTAGAAACCCCCCACAAATGACCCCATTTTGGAAATTAGACCCCGAAAGGAACTTATCTAGATGTGAGGTGAGCACTTTGAACCCCCAAGTGCTTCACAGAAGTTTATAATGCAGAGCCGTGAAAATAATAAATACGTTTTCTTTCCTCAAAAATAATTATTTAGCCCAGAATTTTTTATTTTCCCAAGGGTTACAGGAGAAATTGGACCCCAAAAGTTGTTGTCCAGTTTCTCCTGAGTACGCTGATACCCCATATGTGGGGGTAAACCACTGTTTGGGCACACGTCGGGGCTCAGAAGGGAAGTAGTGACTTTTGAAATGCAGACTTTGATGGAATGGTCTGCGGGCGTCACGTTGCTCCAATAGAAAATCGCAGTTGTAAAACCGCAGTGAAATGCGCAGAGAAAACGCGGTAAATCCGCCATAAATCCGCAGCGGTTTAACACTGCGGATTCATCAAATCCGCAGCTGAAAAATCCGCAGAGGACCAGAATACGTGTGCACATACTGAAACCCTAACCCTAGCCCTAACCCTAACCCTAGCCCTAACCCTAACCCTAACCCTAGCCCTAACCCTAACCCTAACCCTAGCCCTAACCCTAACCCTAGCCCTAGCCCTACCCCTACCCCTACCCCTAGCCCTAACCCTAACCCTACCCCTAACCCTAACCCTACCCCTAACCCTAACCTAACATTAGTGGGAAAAAAAATTCTTTCCCTACCTATGGGGGTGACAAAGGGGGGGTCATTTATTATTTTTTTTATTTTGATCACTGTGATAGATTATATCTCAGTGATCAAAATGCACTTTGGAACGAATCTGCCGGCCGGCAGATTCGGCGGGCGCACTGCGCATGCGCCCGCCATTTTGGAAGATGGCGGCGCCCAGGGAGAAGACGGACGGACCCCGGCAGGATCGGTAAGTATGATGGGGTGGGGGGGTGGATCGGAGCGCGGGGGGTGAATCGGAGTACGGGGGGGGGTGCATTGGAGCATCGGGGGGTGGATCGGACTGCAGGGGGGGTGGATCGGACTGCAGGGGGGGTGGATCGGAGTGCAGGGGGGTGATTGGAGCACGGGGGGTGATTGGAGCACGGGGGGAGCGGACAAGAGCACGGGGGGAGCGGAGCACAGGACAGGGGGGAGCCGGAGCAGTGTACCGGACAGATCAGGGGGCTGCGGGGGCGATCGGTGGGGTGGGGTGGGGGCACATTAGTGTTTCCAGCCATGGCCGATGATATTGCAGCATCAGCCATGGCTGGATTGTAATATTTCACCAGTTATAATAGGTAAAATATTACAAATCGCTCTGATTGGCAGTTTCACTTTCAACAGCCAATCAGAGCGATCGTAGCCACGGGGGGGTGAAGCCACCCCCCCTGGGCTAAACTACCACTCCCCCTGTCCCTGCAGATCGGGTGAAATGGGAGTTAACCCTTTCACCCGATCTGCAGGGACGCGATCTTTCCATGACGCCACATAGGCTTCATGGGTCGGATTGGCACCGACTTTCATGACGCCTACGTGGCGTCATGGGTCGGGAAGGGGTTAATTTTGTACTCTCTCTAGTTCCATTATATCCTTCCTGAGCACCGGTGCCCAAAACTGGACACAGTACTCCATGTGCGGTCTAACTAGGGATTTGTACAGAGGCAGTATAATGCTCTCATCATGTGTATCCAGACCTCTTTTAATGCACCCCATGATCCTGTTTGCCTTGGCAGCTGCTGCCTGGCACTGGCTGCTCCAGGTAAGTTTATCATTAACTAGGATCCCCAAGTCCTTCTCCCTGTCAGATTTACCCAGTGGTTTCCCATTCAGTGTGTAATGGTGACATTGATTCCTTCTTCCCATGTGTATAACCTTACATTTATCATTGTTAAACCTCATCTACCACCTTTCAGCCCAAGTTTCCAACTTATCCAGATCCATCTGTAGCAGAATACTATCTTCTCTTGTATTAACTGCTTTACATAGTTTTGTATCATCTGCAAATATCGATATTTTACTGTGTAAACCTTCTACCAGATCATTAATGAATATGTTGAAGAGAACAGGTCCCAATACTGACCCCTGCGGTACCCCACTGGTCACAGCGACCCAGTTAGAGACTATACCATTTATAACCACCCTCTGCTTTCTATCACTAAGCCAGTTACTAACCCATTTACACACATTTTCCCCCAGACCAAGCATTCTCATTTTGTGTACCAACCTCTTGTGCGGCATGGTATCAAACGCTTTGGAAAAATCGAGATATACCACGTCCAATGACTCACCGTGGTCCAGCCTATAGCTTACCTCTTCATAAAAACTGATTAGATTGGTTTGACAGGAGCGATTTCTCATAAACCCATGCTGATATGGAGTTACACAGTTATTCTCATTGAGATAATCCAGAATAACATCCCTCAGAAACCCTTCAAATATTTTACCAACAATAGAGGTTAGACTTACTGGCCTATAATTTCCAGGTTCACTTTTAGAGCCCTTTTTGAATATTGGCACCACATTTGCTATGCGCCAATCCTGCGGAACAGACCCTGTCGCTATAGAGTCCCTAAAAATAAGAAATAATGGTTTATCTATTACATTACTTAGTTCTCTTAGTACTCGTGGGTGTATGCCATCCGGACCCGGAGATTTATCTATTTTAATCTTATTTAGCCGGTTTCGCACCTCTTCTTGGGTTAGATTGGTGACCCTTAATATAGGGTTTTCATTGTTTCTTGGGATTTCACCTAGCATTTCATTTTCCACCGTGAATACCGTGGAGAAGAAGGTGTTTAATATGTTAGCTTTTTCCTCGTCATCTACAACCATTCTTTCCTCACTATTTTTTAAGGGGCCTACATTTTCAGTTTTTATTCTTTTACTATTGATATAGTTGAAGAACAGTTTGGGATTAGTTTTACTCTCCTTAGCAATGTGCTTCTCTGTTTCCTTTTTGGCAGCTTTAATTAGTTTTTTAGATAAAGTATTTTTCTCCCTATAGTTTTTTAGAGCTTCAATGGTGCCATCCTGCTTTAGTAGTGCAAATGCTTTCTTTTTACTGTTAATTGCCTGTCTTACTTCTTTGTTTAGCCACATTGGGTTTTTCCTATTTCTAGTCCTTTTATTCCCACAAGGTATAAACCGCTTACACTGCCTATTTAGGATGTTCTTAAACATTTCCCATTTATTATCTGTATTCTCATTTCTGAGGATATTGTCCCAGTCTACCAGATTAAGGGCATCTCTAAGCTGGTCAAACTTTGCCTTCCTAAAGTTCAGTGTTTTTGTGACTCCCTGACAAGTCCCCCTAGTGAAAGACAGGTGAAACTGCACAATATTGTGGTCGCTATTTCCTAAATGCCCAACCACCTGCAGATTTGTTATTCTGTCAGGTCTATTAGATAGTATTAGGTCTAAAAGTGCTGCTCCTCTGGTTGGATTCTGCACCAATTGTGAAAGATAATTTTTCTTGGTTATTAGCAGAAACCTGTTGCCTTTATGGGTTTCACAGGTTTCTGTTTCCCAGTTAATATCCGGGTAGTTAAAGTCCCCCATAACCAGGACCTCATTATGGGTTGCAGCTTCATCTATCTGCTTTAGAAGTAGACTTTCCATGGTTTCTGTTATATTTGGGGGTTTGTAACAGACCCCAATGAGAATTTTGTTACCAATTTTTCCCCCTCCATGAATTTCGACCCATATGTACTAATGTTCTCTAGATTACTGAGTAACTTTACAGTATGTCTTACATTTTAGAAAATTAAAGTAAAAAATAATTACTATATATATTTGTTTATGTTAGGTGGTGTACAGAACATCAATCTATCTCCACAGCACCCCAAGTGGTCATCTCTGGTACAGCAAATTAAACTTCTCAACATAATTAACATTAATATTTAATGAAACATGATGATGAGATACAAAGACTCCATGGCATTTTCATGCTCGCTAAACCTATAATTAAAGAGTATTCAAAAATATACAAAAACACAATTAGAATTAATTAACCATCAATCTACAGAACACAATCCTGCTTAATTATATTTAATTAAAGGACAATAAACGACTTCAAAATCTAATTCTATATAATTATGATTTATATTATTAAACAGGATCCTTCAGTTTCCGTGTCACAAGTGTGGCTGCATTCTGAAGAATAATGAACCTCCCCCGTTGCTAAACATAAAGATAGAAGAAGTAACCTTGAAGTTTTTATATATTCCCCGGCAACTTCTACCATCTTTCTATTCCACGGTAGGGGATGCATTATACCAAATAACAATAAGTTTGTATAAATTCTCTGATATTGTACTTGAAGAACCGTCAAGGCCTCGGCAGGGGGCATCTTCAACATTCTAACAAGAATCGAAGGTAATTTTACTGATGTGCTGTCAATAAGCCCTGATTTACATCGAGTCAAAGCGCCAACATCAACTAAATAAAGCATTATACAAAACATTTCCCTATGGATTTTTTTTTTAAGGCTGCAAAACAAAGAAGGGTAGAATCGGCTCAAAGTCATTTTCCCTTTGATAAAGTTACCTGCAGTTCGGCCCGTGAATCCAAAGAAGTTTTATTGAAATGTATTTTCTTATTATTAGAAAAAACAAAATAAAAAATAATAAAAACATGAAATAATCTAAAATATTGTTTGGGATGACAACTGTCTCTTAACACCAAACCTTCAGAGAAGAATCTATTTAAGTGCTTAACGGGAACTTAAGAAGCAAAATTGAACCCATCAGACAACAAGAAGATTCATGCTTCAATATTCTGTAAGTTTTATAGACTACAGTACATCAAAAACATGACAGTATTTTCTTTGGAGAACTGGCTTTTTAGTGATAAGGCATTTCATTCATTCCATCTTTCACACATGATGTATAGTCTCGCTGTCCATTAAAGATAAACAGTTTTCTATGTCATGTAGCAAAAAAAAAATAGGAAAAAAAACACGACTGCCATTTTCTGTATCACGTCTGGTCAATTTATTTCAGCCATTCCACTTAAATAGTCAAACATTCCGAGTTAAAGGAGGACGAGGAGCGGAAAATTATTTTTAATTTGATTTTTTACCTTCCCTCGGATTTCAAGGCAGAAAATAATTTGGATTCTTTCACGGGAAAGTACAAAGGCTTCGGCCAATCTCAGGACTAATGGCGCTACTATCATTGAATATTGATCTGATGAAGAAACATTTCTTCTTTAATATTCTCTCCAAAAACGAGATTTTAAAAAATGAAAAGTAAATTCAAGAAGTTGGGTTTTCCCCTTCAAAGCTTCAAAATCTAATCAATGATTTCCTAGTTTTATGTGTTTCCAGGAGATATGAGAAATGGTGGATATTATAGCCATAAGATTTCCAGGTTCCAGAATGCTAAACATCGCTATCTACGGGGCTCGGTGAAGACTGCACACCGGCCCTTAGCATGCACTGAATCGTCCCCCCGCATATAACCTCTAAATACAGATGTCTAAACATCGCTATCTACGGGGCTCGGTGAAGACTGCACACCGGCCCTTAGTATGCCCTGAATTGTCCTCCCCGGATATAACCTCTAAATACAGATGTCTAAACATCGCTATCTACGGGGCTCGGTGAAGACTCCACACCGGCCCTTAGCATGCACTGAATCGTCCCCCCGGATATAACCTCTAAATACAGATGTCTAAACATCGCTATCTACGGGGCTCGGTGAAGACTGCACACCGGCCCTTAGTATGCCCTGAATCGTCCCCCCGGATATAACCTCTAAATACAGATGTCTAAACATCGCTATCTACGGGGCTCGGTGAAGACTGCACACCGGCCCTTAGTATGCACTGAATCGTCCCCCCGTATATAACCTCTAAATACAGATGTCTAAACATCGCTATCTACGGGGCTCGGTGAAGACTGCACACCGGCCCTTAGCATGCACTGAATCGTCCCCCCGGATATAACCCCTAAATACAGATGTCTAAACATCGCTATCTATGGGGCTCGGTGAAGACTGCACACCGGCCCTTAGTATGCCCTGAATCGTCCCCCCGGATATAACCTCTAAATACAGATGTCTAAACATCGCTATCTACGGGGCTCGGTGAAGACTGCACACCGGCCCTTAGTATGCCCTGAATCGTCCCCCTGGATATAACCTCTAAATACAGATGTCTAAACATCGCTATCTACGGGGCTCGGTGAAGACTGCACACCGGCCCTTAGCATGCCCTGAATCGTCCCCCCGGATATAACCTCTAAATACAGATGTCTAAACATCGCTATCTACGGGGCTCGGTGAAGACTGCACACCGGCCCTTAGTATGCACTGAATCGTCCCCCCGTATATAACCTCTAAATACAGATGTCTAAACATCGCTATCTACGGGGCTCGGTGAAGACTGCACACCGGCCCTTAGTATGCACTGAATCGTCCCCCCGTATATAACCTCTAAATACAGATGTCTAAACATCGCTATCTATGGGGCTCGGTGAAGACTGCACACCGGCCCTTAGTATGCCCTGAATCGTCCCCCCGGATATAACCTCTAAATACAGATGTCTAAACATCGCTATCTACGGGGCTCGGTGAAGACTGCACACCGGCCCTTAGTATGCACTGAATCGTCCCCCCGTATATAACCTCTAAATACAGATGTCTAAACATCGCTATCTACGGGGCTCGGTGAAGACTGCACACCGGCCCTTAGCATGCACTGAATCGTCCCCCCGGATATAACCTCTAAATACAGATGTCCATTCTTTTACAAATGAAGAATCTGCACTCTAAGATTTTTCCATAAGATACAGAGGGATACAGTTTGATACACGGTACCTCTGATGGGTTTCTCTATTGCATTGGTTACAATTGTCTCAATTGGGTCAAATGTAATCTCTAAAATGTAAACTGCACCGATCCAATCAGTAACTGCAGGAGAAAGGGACGTGGGATGAGGCAATGAGAAAGCAGTTTGTAGACTCCATGACAATACAGGCGCATCTCAGAAAATTAGAATGCCATCAAAAAGTGAATTTAAGTTCTTCAATGCAAAAAGTGAAACTCGTATATTATATAGAGTCATTGCAGAGTGATCTATTTCACGTGTTTATTTCTGTTAATGTTGATGATTATGGCTTACACCCAGTGAAAACCCAAAAGTCATTATCTCAGTTAATTATAATACGTTATAACACCAGCTTGAAAAATGATTGTAAAATCCGAAATTTTCACCTACTGAAATGTATGATCAGTAAATGCCCTCAATACTTGGTCTTTGTTCCTTTTGCATCAATTCCTGCATCAATGCGGCGTGGCATGGAGGTGATCAGCCTGTGGCTGCTGAGGGGTTATGGAAGCCCAGGTTGCTTTGATAGCAGCCTTCAGCTCGTCTGCATTGTTGGGTCGGGTGTCTCATCTTCCTCTTGACAATTCCCCATAGATTCTCTATGGGGTTAAGGTCAGGGGAGTTTGCTGCCAATCAAGCCCAGTGATACTGTTGTTTTTACACCAGGTATTGGCACTTTTGGCAGTGTGGACAGGGGCCAAGTCCTGCTGGAGAATCACATTTCCATCTCCAAAAAGCTTGTCGGCAGAGGGAAGCATGAAGTGCTCTACAATGTCCTGGTAGACGGCTGCGCTGACTTTGGTCTTGATAAAACACAGTGGACCTACACCAGCAGATGACATGGCCCCCAAACCATCACTGATTGTGGAGACCTCACACCAGACATCCAGCAGCTCGGATTGTGGTCTCTCCACTCTTCCTCCAGACTCTGGGACCTTGAAATAAGATGGTTTCTTACATTCTGCTAAAAGCTGAGGTTATTTATTATGCTTTACACCGAGCTGCTGGAACTTACAGTTTATTCTGCTGAAATTTATGTGGTCTTATTGGAAAATGGTAAAGGTGATCTTACAGGAAAATCATAAGACCCTATTAATAATCTGACATTTCGATTGGGATATAGAAGTTTAATATTAAAGGTGAATATTTGTGAAGATAACTATTCATGAATACTCCGGACCTTGTGCAGCCTAGTAGAAGCCAACATACCTGGAACATGCAATTATTCAGTTTTCCTCATTTTAGGGTCAATTAATAGTGATGAGCGAATATACTCGTTACTCGAGTTCTCCCGAGCATGCTCGGGTGTCCTCTGAGTATTTCTTAGTGCTCGGATATTTTGTTTTCTTCACCGCAGCTGAATGATTTACAGCTATTAGCCAGTCTGATTACATGTGGAGATTCCCTAGCAACCAGGCAACCCCCACAAGTACTCAGGCTGGCTAGTAGCTGTAAATCATTCAGCTGAGGTGATGAAAACTAAATCTCCGAGCACTAAAAAATACTCGGAGATCACCCGAGCGTGCTCAGGAAATCTCGAGAAACGAGTATATTCGCTCATCACTATCAATTAACCATAATTTCATATTCTCAAACATTTAATTCAACAAATGCCAGAAAGGCAGAGCATGACAGTACGTTAAAGTGTTGTCCCCTACAGGATAGATGATAAGTCGCTGATTGATGGAGATCCCACCACTGGACACCCCACCATTCCCAATAATGGGATTCTGAGCTGCCCAATTTGAAGCCAAATTAACGTAATATCCGCCAGCATACTGTACAATAAATGTGCAGGTAAAGGCCAAATCCTCCAGTGATGGGAGGTAATTAAGTATAAAACTTCACATATTTTATTACAGAGAAAAATAACACGTTTGGGCGTTAACGCTTAATGATGATTAAGGCATAAAGCCCAAACATGTTGGTTCTCTCTCGATTATCTGTAGCTTGCCGTCTTTATCATTTTAAAAGGAATTGATAAATGTGAAGTTTTATACTCACCTTCCATCTTTGGAGGATTCGGCTTTTTCCTGCACATTGATTTCACCCCTGATCCGACCATCTCGGGATGGTGGTTTCACACTGTTGCTCCAGGTCCAGCCAGATTTGGTCAGCTGACTCTCCTTTCCCCTTCTCCTCGTCCCACATCACGCAATAAAGTTTTCCTTTTTGGTTCATAATTTATTTTTGTTCAAAATTCTACTTACAAGAAGCGAATGCCAAAAGAGCCGAGCAAGACAGTCCCTTAAGTGGTTGTCCCTCTAGGACACGTGATATCTAGTTGTTCCACTGTAGGCTGGAGTTTCCAGTGTGGGGAGGCCTCAGATGTCCCTGTGCACCTTGTCGTGACGTCATGAAGTACATCTATAAGATGTTGTCATGGCCTCAGAAAACATACATTGTAACGTCATGATTTCACAATGTGCACTGCAATGTAAGGAGCACAGAGACGTGAAAGGCCTGTTTACACTTTTTGCCTTGACGTAGAGAGAGGAAGGACAAAAAAAAAGTGTGCAAAGGAAGAAAAGCTTAAAAGGAGAGGTGCGTAGGAATGGACGGTGGGCAGTGGGTCAGTAAGAGAGGTAAGCAGAGAGGAGAGTGGGGAGGTGAGTGGGGAGGTAAGCAAAGAGGAGAGCAGGGAGGTGAGCTGTGAGGTAAGCAGAGTGGAGAGTGGGGAGGTGAGCGGTGAGGAAAGCAGAGAGGAGAGCAAGGAGGTGAGCGGTGAGGAAAGCAGAGAGGAGGGTGGAGAGGTGAGCGGTGAGGTAAGAAGATAGGAGAGCGGGGAGTGAGCGGTGAGGTAAGCAGAAAGGAAGATGAGCGGTGATGAGAGTCTGGAGGTGAGCATGGAGGTGACCAGTGAGGTAAGCAGAGAGGAGAGCGGGAGTTGAGCGGTGAGGTAAGCAGAAAGGAGAGTGGGAAGTGGAGCGGTGAAGAGAGTCTGGAGGTGAGCGGGGAGGTGGGCGGTGAGGTAAGCAGAGAGGAGAGTGGGAAGGTGACCGGTGAGGTAAGAAGAGAGGTGAGCAGGGAGGTGAGCTGTGAGGTAAGCAGAGTGGAGAGTGGGGAGGTGAGCGGTGAGGAAAGCAGAGAGGAGAGCAGGGAGGTGAGCTGTGAGGTAAGCAGAGTGGAGAGTGGGGAGGTGAGCAGTGAGGAAAGCAGAGAGGAGAGTGGGGAGGTGAGCAGAGAGGTAAGAAGATAGGAGAGCGGGGAG
This sequence comes from Ranitomeya imitator, assembly GCF_032444005.1. NCBI lineage: Eukaryota > Metazoa > Chordata > Amphibia > Anura > Dendrobatidae > Ranitomeya > Ranitomeya imitator. The sequence continues at coordinate 4,743,056 of NC_091283.1, read as the reverse complement.
GTGAGCGGTGAGGTAAGCAGAAAGGAAGATGAACGGTGAGGAGAGTCTGGAGGTGAGCATGGAGGTGACCAGTGAGGTAAGCAGAGAGGAGAGCGGGAGTTGAGCGGTGAGGTAAGCAGAAAGGAGAGTGGGAAGTGGAGCGGTGAAGAGAGTCTGGAGGTGAGCGGGGAGGTGGGCGGTGAGGTAAGCAGAGAGGAGAGTGGGAAGGTGACCGGTGAGGTAAAAAGAGAGGTGAGCAGGGAGGTGAGCTGTGAGGTAAGCAGAGTGGAGAGTGGGGAGGTGAGCGGTGAGGAAAGCAGAGAGGAGAGCAGGGAGGTGAGCTGTGAGGTAAGCAGAGTGGAGAGTGGGGAGGTGAGCAGTGAGGAAAGCAGAGAGGAGAGTGGGGAGGTGAGCAGAGAGGTAAGAAGATAGGAGAGCGGGGAGGTGAGCGGTGAGGTAAGCAGAAAGGAAGATGAACGGTGAGGAGAGTCTGGAGGTGAGCATGGAGGTGACCAGTGAGGTAAGCAGAGAGGAGAGCTGGAGTTGAGCGGTGAGGTAAGCAGAAAGGAGAGTGGGAAGGGGAGCGGTGAGGAGAGTCTGGAGGTGAGCGGGGAGGTGAGTGGTGAGGTAAGCTGAGAGGAGAGTGGGGAGGTGAGCGGTGAGGTAAGCAGAGAGGTAAGCGGTAAGTTGACCGGTGAGGTAAGCGGAGAGGTGAGCGGGGAGGTGAGTGGTGAGGCAAGCAGAGAGGTGAGCGGGGAGGTGACTGGTGAGGTAAGCAGAGATGAAAGCGTGGAGGTGAACAGTGAGGAGAGTCTGGAGGTGAGCGGGGAGGTGAGCGGTGAGGTAAGCAGAGAGGAGAGTGGGGAGGTGAGCGGTGAGGTAAGCAGAGAGGTGAGCGGGAAGGTGACCGGTGAGGTAAGAAGAGAGGTGAGCGGGAGGTGAGTGGTGAGGCAAGCAGAGAGGTGAGCGGGGAGGTGACTGGTGAGGTATGCAGAGATGAAAGCGTGGAGGTGAACAGCGAGGAGAGTCTGGAGGTGAGCGGTAAGGTGAGCGGTGAGGAGAGTGGGGAGGTGAGCGGTGAGGTAAGCAGAGAGATTAGCATAGAGTTGACCGGTGAGGTAAACAGGGAGGAGAGCGGGGAGGTGAGCGGTGGGGTTAGCAGAGAGGACAGCGGGGAGGTGAGTGATGAGGTAAGCAAAGAGGAGAGCGGGGGAGGTGAGCGGTGAGGTAAGCAGAGAGGTGTGCAGGAAGGTGAGCAGTGAGGTGAGCAGACAGGAGAGCAGGGAGGTAAGCGGTGAGGTGAGCAGACAGGAGAGCAGGGAGGTGAGCAGTGAGGTGAGCAGAGAGGAGAGCAGGGAGGTGAGCAGTGAGGTGAGCAGAGAGGAGAGCAGGGAAGTGAGCAGTGAGGTGAGCAGAGAGGTGGGTGGTGAGGTGAGCAGAGAGGAGAGCGGGGAGGTGTGCGGTGAGGTAAGCAGAGAGGTGGGCGGGGAGGTGAGCGGTGAGGTGAGCAGAGAGGTGTGCGGGGAGGTGAGTGGTGAGGTGAGCAGAGAGGTGTGCGGGAAGGTGAGCAGTGAGGTGAGCAGAGAGGAGAGCAGGGAGGTGAGTGGTGAGGTGAGCAGAGAGGAGAGCAGGGAGGTGAGAGGTGAGATGAGCAGAGAGGTGTGTGGGGAGTTGAGCGGTGAGGTAAGCAGAGAGGTGTGCGGGGAGGTGAGCAGTGAGGTGAGCAGAGAGGAGAGCAGGGAGGTGAGCGGTGAGGTGAGCAGAGAGGTGTGCGGGGAGGTGAGCGGTGAGGTGAGCAGAGAGGAGAGCGGGGAGGTGAGCGGTGAGGTAAGCAGAGAGGTGTGTGGGGAGGTGAGCGGTGAGGTAAGCAGAGAGGTGTGCGGGGAGGTGAGTGGTGAGGTGAGCAGAGAGGAGAGCGGGGAGGTGAGCGGTGAGGTAAGCAGAGAGGTGTGCGGGGAGGTGAGTGGTGAGGTGAGCAGAGAGGAGAGCGGGGAGGTGAGCGGTGAGGTAAGCAGAGAGGAGAGCAGGGAAGTGAGCGGTGAGGTAAGCTGAGAGGTGTGCGGGGAGGTGAGCAGTGAGGTAAGCAGAGAGGAGAGCGGGGAGGTGAGCGGTGAGGTAAGCAGAGAGGCGTGCGGGGAGGTGAGCGGTGAGTTGAGCAGAGAGGTGTGTGGGGAGGTGAGCGGTGAGGTAAGCAGAGAGGTGTGCGGGGAGGTGAGCGGTGAGGTAAGCAGAGAGGAGAGCGGGGAGGTGAGCGGTGAGGTAAGCAGAGAGGTGTGCGGGGAGGTGAGCGGTGAGTTGAGCAGAGAGGTGTGTGGGGAGGTGAGCGGTGAGGTAAGCAGAGAGGAGAGCTGGGAGGTGAGCGGTGAGGTGAGCAGAGAGGAGAGCAGGGAGGTGAGCAGTGAGAAGAGCAGAGAGGTGTGCGGGGAGGTGAGCGGTGAGGAGAGTGGGGAGGTGAGCGGTGAGGTAAGCAGAGAGATTAGCATGGAGTTGACCGGTGAGGTAAACAGGGAGGAGAGCGGGGAGGTGAGCGGTGGGGTTAGCAGAGAGGACAGCGGGGAGGTGAGTGATGAGGTAAGCAAAGAGGAGAGCGGGGGAGGTGAGCGGTGAGGTAAGCAGAGAGGTGTGCAGGAAGGTGAGCAGTGAGGTGAGCAGACAGGAGAGCAGGGAGGTAAGCGGTGAGGTGAGCAGAGAGGAGAGCAGGGAGGTGAGCAGTGAGGTGAGCAGAGAGGAGAGCAGGGAGGTGAGCAGTGAGGTGAGCAGAGAGGAGAGCAGGGAAGTGAGCAGTGAGGTGAGCAGAGAGGTGGGTGGTGAGGTGAGCAGAGAGGAGAGCGGGGAGGTGTGCGGTGAGGTAAGCAGAGGTGGGCGGGGAGGTGAGCGGTGAGGTGAGCAGAGAGGTGTGCGGGGAGATGAGTGGTGAGGTGAGCAGAGAGGTGTGCGGGAAGGTGAGCAGTGAGGTGAGCAGAGAGGAGAGCAGGGAGGTGAGTGGTGAGGTGAGCAGAGAGGAGAGCAGGGAGGTGAGCGGTGAGTTGAGCAGAGAGGTGTGTGGGGAGGTGAGCGGTGAGGTAAGCAGAGAGGTGTGCGGGGAGGTGAGCGGTGAGGTAAGCAGAGAGGAGAGCGGGGAGGTGAGCGGTGAGGTAAGCAGAGAGGTGTGCGGGGAGATGAGCGGTGAGTTGAGCAGAGAGGTGTGCGGGGATGTGAGCGGTGAGTTGAGCAGAGAGGTGTGTGGGGAGGTGAGCGGTGAGGTAAGCAGAGAGGAGAGCTGGGAGGTGAGCAGTGAGAAGAGCAGAGAGGTGTGCGGGGAGGTGAGCGGTGAGGTAAGCAGAGAGGAGAGCAGGGAGGTGAGCAGTGAGAAGAGCAGAGAGGTGTGCGGGGAGGTGAGCGGTGAGGTGAGCCGTGAGGAGAGTGGGGAGATGAGTATTTTATTTTTTTATTTTCACACCCTATGTTTCTTATGCTCCGCTTTCTGGAGCAGATCAGAGCAAAGAAATATTCAATTTGTAAGAAATAATTTTGATGCCAATCGAATTTCCCTGATAAATTGGAGAGAGGCATCTCGCGACCTGGACCCTGTGCCGACATTGGATGGGCACATCCTCGTTAAACTCTTAGAAATATTTTTCGGACCCAAAATGGCCAATAGAATTAAGAGGCTGCCATTAATGCCTGCATTTCGAGCGGCCGGAGCTCCGTGTCTTGGTCACTGGGGACGGTACCTGCACAGTCAGTAATATTGCCAGGATATCAGAAGCTTCATTGAGATGCCGCACGTGTGCAGGAATCCAGCTGTCATACAGCACAGTGCGATGCATTAGGCAGCCGAGATGAAAGTGGGGAAAAGAAAAAAGCTTTTTTTCATATTTTGGCCACAGAGTCATTTCAGTTTATTCTACAGTATATCTGAAAAAGATTGATATCTAATGCAGTCAAAACAAAGCCCGGCTCACTTCTGTTACTAGTGGATGTAATTTGGATCAGAAATTATACCTAAAACAGCTTATTGCTGGAGAAACTGTTCTAAGAGGAAACAACATACAATTCTTCAAAACCAAAGATTGTTTCCAACAAATAAAGAGACGCTCTCCGGCATAAATCACTTGTTTTCTGCTGCTGAATGTTTCTTCAATTTAGAACTCCAGCAAATAAAGCATTGACGTGTGAAGATAACATTGCGATTCAGCCTTTGTATTTTATTCAGCTTTCCCCATATAACTGTTAAAGGGATTGGCTTCTCTGAATAAAATAATATTTGGATGTGACCCCGGACCCGCCATGTATGGATCAAAAAATAAACAACCTTCTAGATATAGGAGTCCTGGGGACAACATAGATGGTGGTCAAGTGGCAGGCAATGTGGCACTAATCGAGATGAGCGGAGCATTTACGACTCAACTTTGCCAGCAACATTTGATGAATTTTCCAAAAAAGTTTGATTTGCAGTTAATTAAGTCTCCACCAATCACAAGTGTTAGTAATGTTTAAGTGAACCTCTCAACACCTGGCTAATGGGAAACCAATTGCAGCTATGTATCACTGCTGTGCAGTCAGACTCTATTTATAATGTTTGTTCAATATTTTATGACTTTCTCTCCTTATTTTTGTGGCTGTGCTGTGGACTGTGGTATTCTCTCACTACACAGATACACCATAATAGGGTTGTTGCATTCCCTGTCTTGGCTTTCATTCAGGCTCTGATAATCCTTACTGATTGGATGTGCTATGTCATGTGACTACTGCAAGGAATGTTGGGGAAACACACCCAGCCACACCCACAGTCATGTGAGTCTCCTGCTACAATCTTCTGCTTAATGTAAATTGGAAATTGGTAGCAGACATTTTGGGGTAATTTGTGGAAAAAAGTCCTTGCTCCATACCTGCTTTCCTGCATCCCGTCTGCCTGTGACCTCTAGTGCTTCTTGTCCTTGCTCCATACCTGCTTTCCTGTGTCCTGTCTGCATGTGGCCTCTAGTGTTTCATGTCCTTGCTCCATACCTGCTTTCCTGTGTCCTGTATGCCTGTGGCCTCTAGTATTCCAAGTCCTTGCTCCATACCTGCTTTCCTGTGTCATGTATGCCTGTGGCCTCCACAGTTCCAAGTCCTTGCTCCATACCTGCTTTCCTGTGTCTTGTCTGCCTGTGGCCTCTAGTGCTTCATGTGCTTTCTCCATACCTGCTTTCCTGTGTCTTGTCTGCCTGTGGCCTCCAATGTTTCAAGTCCTTGCTCCATACCTGCTTTCCTGCATCCCGTCTGCCTGGGGATTCTAGTGCTTCATGTTCTTGCTCCATACCTGCTTTCCTGCGTCCTGTCTGCGTGTGGCCTCCAATGTTCCAAGTCCTTTCTCCATACCTGCTTTCCTGTGTCCTGTCTGCCTGTGGCCTCCAATGTTCCAAGTCCTTGCTCCATACCTGCTTTCCTGTGTCCTGTATGCCTGTAGCCTCTAGTGTTCCAAGTCCTTGCTCCATACCAGCTTTCCTGTGTCCTGTATGCCTGTAGCCTCTAGTGTTCCAAGTCCTTGCTCCATACCTGCTTTCCTACGTCCTGTCTGCCTGTGGCCTCTGGTGCTTCATGTCCTTGCTCCAAACCTGCTTCCTGTGTCCTGTATGCCTGTGACCTCTAGTGCTTCATCTCCTTGCTCCATACCTGCTTTTCTGCGTTCTGTCTGTCTGTGGCCTCTAGTGCTTCATGTCCTTTCTCCATGCCTGCTTTCCTGCGTCCTGTCTGCGTGTGGCCTCCAATGTTCCACGTCCTTGCTCCATACCTGCTTTCCTGTGTCCTGTATGCCTGTGGCCTCTAGTGTTCCAAGTCCTTGCTCCATACCTGCTTTCCTGCGTTCTGTCTGCCTGTGGCCTCTAGTGCTTCATGTCCTTTCTCCATGCCTGATTTCCTGTGTCTTGTCTGCTTGTGGCCTCCAATGTTCCAAGTCCTTGCTCCATACCAGCTTTTCTGTGTCCTGTCTGCCTGTGGCCTCTAGTGTTTCATGTCCTTGCTCCATACCTGCTTTCCTGTGTCCTGTCTGCCTGTGGCCTCTAGTGTTTCATGTCCTTGCTCCATACCTGCTTTCCTGGGTCCTGTCTGCCTGTGGCCTCTGGTGCTTCATGTCCTTGCTCAATATATGCTTTCCTGCATCTTGTCTGCCTGTGGCCTCTAGTGTTTCATGTCCTTGCTCCATACCTGCTTTCCTGTGTCCTGTATGCCTGTGGCCTCTAGTATTCCAAGTCCTTGCTCCATACCTGCTTTCCTGTGTCCTGTATGCCTGTGGCCTCTAGTGTTCCAAGTCCTTGCTCAATATCTGCTTTCCTGCATCTTGTCTGCCTGTGGCCTCTAGTGTTTCATGTCCTTTCTCCATACCTGCTTTCCTGTGTCCTGTCTGCCTGTGGCCTCCAATGTTCCAAGTCCTTGCTCCATACCACCTTTCCTGTGTCCTGTCTGCCTGTGGCCACTAGTGTTTCATGTCTTTGCTCCATACCACCTTTCCTGTGTCCTGTCTGCCTGTGGCCACTAGTGTTTCATGTCTTTGCTCCATACCTGCTTTCCTGTGTCCTGTCTGCCTGTGGCCTCTAGTGCTTCATGCCCTTGCTCAATATCTGCTTTCCTGCATCTTGTCTGCCTGTGGCCTCTAGTGTTTCATGTCGCTGCTCCATACGTGCCTTCCTTCCTGCTGAAATTAATTCCCCCGGGATTTGTGAGCTCACCCTGACATGGGCATAGAGTATCCACCTCACAAGGTGAACCCTAAATACTGACACAAAATCTGTGTGTGTGTCAGTAATAAAACTTCTTTTCTGAGACCTTTGTTTTTGTTATATTTTTGTTACTGGAGCTGAGTTTATTTCTGACTTCCCTGTTTATGGAGCTGCAGGTTCCGGGCTCAGTGGGTGTTCCCTGTTACAGTAAATTCATATGAAGTTACAGAACTTTCTGCATCCCTTCAATTTATTTGAAACGGGTTTACATAAAACCAAGATCTTGCTGTTACCACATTACTTCTTAAAGGAATACGCCTGATTTTTAGTTGCAGAAATATCTGCCACAGATCTGTCCCGCATTAAAAAACTGTAACGCATTTATTCCCTCTACTTTTCTCGATGCTACAGCTTTGTGGATGCTTCTTTTACTCCTCCTTTCTTACACTGACATCACATCACATCTTAGCAAGGAGCGGAAGCGCCGCTAGCCCCACTCAGACCACCAGCATTACTGGCAGCCACCCTACTAAGCACTCTCTCTGTGGATCTCCCAGGAACATCACTATTACAGACTATGCTACCTACTAGATACAGCAACTCAATGAATAAGACCCGGGAAAGGTCAAAACATCTTTAAATATAAGTTGCTTTACATATGATCACTTCTTTTGCTCCCTTGCTCCACTGCTTTTGCTAAATGGACTGTAATAAATTAAGTTTATTTTCACAAATCCTTCTAAACATGCCCATGTTGGAGAACATACACGAGGCAGCTTTAGGAGTTGCAATGCTGATGACTTTCCTCCAGAACATAAATCCCTCTGTATGAGAATATCCCCAGCATCATGTGGCCTCTGGTTCAAGAGAAGATTAGCAGGAAATGACTGGGAAATCAGACTATACTGAGTTCTCATTGGGGCCCATGAGTCAGAGGGGCCGATGCCAGCTTCATCTCCAAGCCCCTCCTCCTACCTGGCATCGCACATTTTTGCCTAGGGCCTCACACTATTTAAAACCAGGCCAGCATGATGCCAATGACTTCAAATAGTGTTGTGTTAAGGAGTAGTGATGAGTAGTGTTGAGCGATACCTTCTGATATCGGGAAATATCGGATCGAACCGATACCCCAAAAATATTGGGTAAGGCCGATACCAGAAACCAATGCAAGTCAATGCATACATACAACATACTACATGCATACAACATACATACTACATACATACCACATACATACTACATACATACCACATACATATATACTACATACATACTCCATACAATACATTCATACATTACATACAATACATACATACAGACATGCAGTACATATAACAGAGTACATACTCACCATTACTTGTCACTTTGATCCCCGAAGCCAATGTCATCTGTAAAAAATATTAAAATAACAAACAACCAATATACTCCCTGATCGGCAGAAATCTACGAGTGTCCCACGACGATCTCCCATGGAGAACAGCAGCATCAGCTGATGCGACCGCTCTCTAGGGGCTCCAGGAATACAATGACGGGAGGAAGGTATCCTTCTGCACTGTATCCCTCCACCGCTGTAAAAAATAGTCCCTAGTCTCACTTTTGGCATTGCTGCGTGAGAAATTTCCCACGCAGCAAATGCCATAAAGTGAGACCAGTGAACTACAGTAACCTCTCAGTGATGCACTGCAGGAGCCATTGCCTCCTGTCAGTGTGTCACTGAGGGTCCTATAGAGCAGTGACATCACCCGATGTCACTGTTCTATAGGGGAGATCGTCATGGGATACTCGTTATTAATTGGACTACGGCAGACAGGTAGTATACGGTTTATTATTTTACGTTTTTTGCAGGCGCTGAAGTATGGTAAGTATGGTTAAATGAAGATTATTAAAATACTTTTTTCTGGCTGTGTCTTTATTTTTTTTAACTCTTTCACTACACTAGGATTAATAATGGATAGGCATCTTATTGACGCCTCTCCATTATTAACCCGGCTGAATGTCACCTTGCAATAGCAAGGTGACATTAACCCCTTATTACCCCATATCCCACCGCTACACGGGTGACACCTTGTCACTTTTGATGTGGGGTCCCCCTACTTTAATAGCCAGTAAAAGCTATGCAGACAGCTGCGGGCTGATATTCATAGCCTGGGAGGGGCCATGGGTGTTACCCCCTTCCCAGGCTACAAATTCCAGTCCAAATATCTAAATATACTCGGTGTGTTCCGCCAGCCCTAACATAATACTAGCGCCAGGGTCTGGCTAGCAATGGCAGACACACAGCAATCCATGCGGTACATGCAGCACCTGGAGGGTAGGTTGACGGCTCTCGAGCGCACAACCTCAGCTGTGGATGTTACCGCAGTTGCTGTTCAGGCTGCAAGTGTGGCTGCAGCAACCTTGTCCACTGCCACCCGTGTTCAGACTCTATCTCGCCTCCCGCTGCCAGAAAAATATTCTGGTGATAGTAAATCATTAAAAATTAGGGGGAAAAGGGAGCACTTAGGTTAAAAAGAGTATTTTTTTGTGAAAATTTACTAAAGTGTAACACACAGTAAAAATTACAACAGGATGACACGAAAGCTCATGAGTGCCATATACCCCATGTAGCTGCCAGTATCACATAAATCAGGAAGGCATGCCATAATGAAAGTGCTGATATAGTGCAATAGTGTGGTCTCATTGAATAAATCCTTATACAATAGCACTTCCCTGCAGCCAGCACCAAACAAAATGAGTAGCACTAAAAAAAAAAAATGAAGTGCTGACCCAAAGTAACCATATAATCATCAAAGCAAATATCTGTAAATGGCGCTTACCAGCAGCTAACACCAGAGTGGGGTGGATGGCACCAGAGGAATCCAGCAGAGCCCCCGACGTACGTTTCGCTTGTTTGTTTGTTGCTTTCTCAAGGGAATATCTCTTACTGCACACAAGGACCTTTATATCCCATTGGTGACTCATCTAATGCCGGTCACATGATGTGTCTCAGCCAATAGTATTGGTACCTTGGTGCATGTGCCCTGCACTCCGTAGGTCCTACAGCGGCTGCCGGTGTCAGGAACTTAGAGTTAAGGGTTTTACACCTGCTCCAATAGAAAACTGCAGATGTAAAACTACAGCGGAATCTGCAATAGAAAACGCAATAAATCCGCAGGAAAAACTGCAGCGGTTTTCCAATGCGGATTTATCAAATCCGCTGCGGAAAAATCCACGGAGGATGTTTCTACATGTGCACATACCCTTAAGGAGCCGTACAATTTGGGATTAGCATCTTTGGAAGCATCATATTTGTATGAACTCATATCAAGAGTGTCCGCCTAGGATCTCTCAAATTCATTTTTCCACCAAGTATCACACGTCAGTCAGATTGGATTTGTGGAAATCAGTTTAAGTCCAAAGTGCTAAGTCAGCAAAGCAACTCAATGAGCCAAGGAGAATGTGAGAAGCTTGTTACATGGATACATATAGTCACATAATATCATGGGAGATAGACATATGCTCATCAAGTTCAACTAATGTACAAGGAAGGTCTTTGAGAATGGAAAGGACTATGGGTAAACCTGTGAACCTTTCACCATAACTGATCCCGAGAGAAAATAATATAACTCATGAAGCAATCTGTCTTAAGAAGATGAACAATGTCTTTACCCAAAAAGGTGATCAGACTGGATCAACATCACAACCCAAATTCTAATCATTTACTTAAAATTAATGTTTATTTTCTTCTTTATTGCATCAAATGTATCCAAAAAAGTGCAAAACTAAATAAAATCTTTGATCCATCGCCCAGGTGACAGCGGTTATACTAATTGCCGTAATTACCAGAGTAGACACATGTCTGAGCCAATAGAGAAGAATATCATGTAGACGCTTGTGCTCGGAGCTTCAGGGTTGTGAATTAGCTTCATAACTACTAAGAAGATACATGAAGACGAATTACACGTATCCCCCTATAAAGTCGTGCATGCGTCTCTGGACCTCACACATAGAAGATTCCTTGCCCTATTCTCCACACTTGGCAGAACAATCTGTAATGGAGACGTTCCTGTAAAGTGTGGGGGTGAAATGCAAACACAATGATGAATGAATTAAGCAAATTAGAGGAATGGACAAGGTTGAGGTAACATCAAATTAATGGTAATAAATGCAAAATAATGCATTTGGGACAAACACGTAGGTGCAACCAAGGATTGATGGTGCTCTTGTCTCATTGGCGGTGGAAAGTCATTATTTCCCATGACTTAAGTAGGAACACAACCGAGCTGAGAAGAGGTAAATGTCAGAAGGATGCCCTGTAGTGTAAGAAGATATACGAGCAAAACAAAGTGTTGTTTGTAGGACAGAAGTGATGAGGCTCAATATCAGCATCTAAAGCCCATTATTACAAAGTAACGGCATCACTACCGTAGAGAAGGCAACGGCAGCTGTATTCGGGCTTCGAGAAGAAGAGGGCCAAAGCTTTACCGCCTCCACTAATACATACATAGTAACATAGTAACATAGTTAGTAAGGCCGAAAAAAGACATTTGTCCATCCAGTTCAGCCTATATTCTCATATGTGATCTAGAGCCTCACACGCTGGAAGGGAAGGGCTGTCTCCGGCCAACATATAGACCCCCCAATATTCCATAATATACCCCAATGTCAAACCAGGGTACAGGGAACGCACTGGAGTAAATCATGTTGGGGGTTCACAGTCTTGGTCTCGTGGAGTCGCAGTGATCCTGACATCCTTCACACGGTCCTAATATCAGAGGGTCTTCTGGTGTCCGGTGGCCTCTGTGTGACGTCTGGTTAATCAGCTGTCCGGCACCTGAGCATCGTGTAATGGACGAGCTGGCAACTCCATAACCTCTGGTGGTCCAGTCAGAACTTGTACATTGTGCAGAATGATCAGCACTGAGGATTGCGCAGTGTATACATACACTATACAGTACATATGAATATGAGCGTGTACATACACTGTGTATATCGCTACTATATATACTCTGGTATACACACGGTGCGGATGTCACCAGATCATCATCCTCTGCATCTTTCCCGCCTCCTCATATATAACCTGAATGCTGATTGGATGAAGCAGATCAGGAGATGGGTATTTGTGTAATAATGGTATATCTCGTGGTACGTGGTATATCTCGATTGGACGTGGTATATCACGATTTTTCCAAAGCGTTTGATACCGTGCCGCACAAGAGGTTGGTACACAAAATGAGAATGCTTGGTCTGGGGGAAAATGTGTGTAAATGGGTTAGTAACTGGCTTAGTGATAGAAAGCAGAGGGTGGTTATAAATGGTATAGTCTCTAAATGGGTCGCTGTGACCAGTGGGGTACCGCAGGGGTCAGTAATGGGACCTGTTCTCTTCAACATATTCATTAATGATCTGGTAGAAGGTTTACACAGTAAAATATCGATATTTGCAGATGATACAAAACTATGTAAAGCAGTTAATACAAGAGAAGATAGTATTCTGCTGCAGATGGATCTGGATAAGTTGGAAACTTGGGCTGAAAGGTGGCAGATGAGGTTTAACAATGATAAATGTAAGGTTATACACATGGGAAGAGGGAATCAATATCACCATTACACACTGAACGGGAAACCACTGGGTAAATCTGACAGGGAGAAGGACTTGGGGATCCTAGTTAATGATAAACTTACCTGGAGCAGCCAGTGCCAGGCAGCAGCTGCCAAGGCAAACAGGATCATGGGGTGCATTAAAAGAGGTCTGGATACACATGATGAGAGCATTATACTGCCTCTGTACAAATCCCTAGTTAGACCGCACATGGAGTACTGTGTCCAGTTTTGGGCACCGGTGCTCAGGAAGGATATAATGGAACTAGAGAGAGTACAAAGGAGGGCAACAAAATTAATAAAGGGGATGGGAGAACTACAATACCCAGATAGATTAGCAAAATTAGGATTATTTAGTCTAGAAAAAAGACGACTGAGGGGCGATCTAATAACCATGTATAAGTATATAAGGGGACAATACAAATATCTCGCTGAGGATCTGTTTATACCAAGGAAGGTGACGGGCACAAGGGGGCATTCTTTGCGTCTGGAGGAGAGAAGGTTTTTCCACCAACATAGAAGAGGATTCTTTACTGTTAGGGCAGTGAGAATCTGGAATTGCTTGCCTGAGGAGGTGGTGATGGCGAACTCAGTCGAGGGGTTCAAGAGAGGCCTGGATGTCTTCCTGGAGCAGAACAATATTGTATCATACAATTAGGTTCTGTAGAAGGACGTAGATCTGGGGATTTATTATGATGGAATATAGGCTGAACTGGATGGACAAATGTCTTTTTTCGGCCTTACTAACTATGTTACTATGTTACTATGTTACTATGTAATGAGGGGGTGTGGTCTCGGGATGTGCAGCCCTTTATCAGGGTGTGCTAATTATTAGCAGCTGATTTTCTTCAGGCGAAATGGCTATAAAGAGTTTTCCAGCTCTGAGACGTCCCAGATTGTTGCAGTCTACGGAGGACGTCGGATATTGGGGCCATCACAGAACCAGCAACGCTCCGTGATCTGTGGAAATGTCAGACATGGATTTTGTACATTGATGTTTGGTTCTAATTCTCAATGTAACAGATGGAAGGAAACAAATGAGATGGAGAATTCACGTTTCTCATTAGTCACCAATATTTCTGTAGAGAGAAATTCTCTGGAGACAGAACCGCGCCCTGACTTCTGATATTCAGGATTCTTCACCTTCTGGAGCCGCGACACCGGAGATGATCGGTGATAACATCAATCATAAAAGTACAGATGACCCAATAACTCTGCACGCAGTAAAGACCATAGTAAACACTTCTCAAGATTCACTGACAGAATTTCTCAAAAAGAAAAAAGGCTTAGTAACTGGTGATGAGCGCATAGTGAAATATCGTCACGAATAATATCTAATATCCGAGTATTCGTACCGAGCAACGAATCCAATGGGAAAACCAAATATTTTTCTGCTGGACCCAACAAACAGGTCTGGGGGCCGGAGAAAAAAGCTGAAATGGACGGGAAAGAGAGGAAACTAATGGGACCAGCATGGAGGAGATGCCGCACGCCTTTCTGACTCACATACGGTATGTGGGAATAATGATGTCAGACTATTGCGCCGGTTTTAAGGATGTATACGAAGACTTAACAAACCAAACCAAAAAAAAATTTAAACGGGAAAAATCTAAGAAACATTATTTCCTTCATTATTACATGTATATAATGTAAAATAAAAATAAAAAAAATCATAAATATTTTTTTTGCCTCCCTTTTAGCATACTGTATGTTCACACGGAGTGTTTTGGCTTTATTTTTTCCTTCTACATTTGTGAGGGCCCTCACTCCTACATTTGGGAGGACCCTCACTCATACCAAATAGTTACCAGATAGTGGAATACCTATTCCCCATCCCTTTACAATGCCAGATAAAACATGTCCACCGCCATGTCATTATTCGGCCCTCACTTCACATTTTCAGAAGGCCACCAGGTGCTGCGTTTTGTAAGCTCCACAGTTCATTTTGGCCCCCGGATGTTAAGGCTAGTGGAACGCACTGAGTAAATAGATGAAGTTATTGGTGGGTTCACAGCCCGGGGTCCACCGTGCAGGAGGAACCTGCTGCTAGCAAATGGCACTATATGACGATATAAGCGAACTCTGTTACTTCACAGAGCCGCTGACAAAAGAAAGCACTGTGTCCTGTTAGACTCACAGGAGTACACAGCTAACTGCTGAGCTGATAGCAGTCAGTGGTCTTGCACACACACAAACTCCTCTCCGGAGGTGCCGGTATTCTAGGGCTTATTTCAGCCGGGACTCTGAATACATACACACAAAACTCCTCACCGGAGGTGCCGGTATTCTAGGGGTTATTTCAGCCAGGCCCTGAATCCACTCACACAAAACTCCTCACCGGAGGTGCCGGTATTCTAGGGCTTATTTCAGCCGGGACTCTGAATACATACATGCATAACCACACTGGCGCAAAGCACATGACTTAGATTGACACTAGCGCATGGCCGTGCGGTCATGCAAACCTTTTATAGCTGCAGCAACTACAGGACCTTCCCAGAAGGACCAATGGGAGGCTGCCACAGAACTTGAGCAACTTCAGGACCTTCCTAGAAGACCAATGGGAGTTGCTGCACTACCTGAGCATGTGACCCTTGATCTCCAATGAGAGATCTTACCCTGGGCATGCTCAGAAGGGGAAAAGTAGGACCTAGACCCAAAGACATCTGCTCGCTGCTGACCAGTACTGGCTACAATGGCAGAAGGTGGAAAGGCAGCAGTAACCCTTTGCAAAGTGTCAGACTGAGCGAGATGCTGTGACCGACGCCTCCGCCGAGCAGACTCCACTGTGGCAGGAGAAGAATGGGAGACCGCAGCGGAGATGGCCCGAGATTCCCCCTGAAACTTGAAGAATTGTGTGGAGCATGTTAATGTGTTTATGTACCAAAATGTGCTCTGGAAATTTCACAGGTTCTCGGGCTAATCTCAGCATAAGGAGGGCTATGGCGCGACCACGAGCAATGACTCCCACAGATCCCACCTGATACCCTGCGCCAAGCATCTACAAAACAAAGAAAAGTCTCCAAGAAACCCAATATTTGGCTGAAAAACATAATAATGTACAGAAGCGAATCACAGACAATCTGCATTTCAGCAAATGTGGATTCCTGTAAAATTCAGCAAAATTCAGCTCCAGTGCAGCGTGGTTGTATCCTCAGTGCTCGTGAATGTGACATTTTGTTTGATTTGAGGGGGATGACATCTTATCGTTAGTTGATTTCTGTGGAGAGTTTGCTTTTAGTTTTCCTAATGAACTAGTTGGACTTTCATAAATGGTTGTCTCTTGACTTTTGCACAATACTGTAACCATCATGCACACAGTAGAGCATGGGATTTTGGCGCTCACACAATTGCACAGGGTGCGTTCTGGACTATTGAGTCACATAGCGGCATATGGCGCTTCCTTACCACGCTTATGGCTGCGCTATTCTCTTTCGATGCTTTAGATCTCGTACATAGGGACACAACACATGGAATCTTTGTGATATGGGTCAACGACATGAGCCAATGTCATCTTATGGCTCCGTACACGTGTGCGTGCATGAAGCCTTCCCCCGGTGTGTGAGCCGGCCGAGGACGAGCGCCATACAGGTGTGTGTCTGATTTATGCCCCGGCTCTCGTTGGCTTGTATCACATGTGAATTTATTGCGTCCTGCAGCTGCGACATTGCTCCAGCGCCCCTCACCGCGCAGTTGCATGTTTTGTATGGAGCAGCTTTTGCCGTTTACATTGTAAATTGATTGGAATTGGTAAATGTGGAGAAATGCTGAGCGGCTTCTGCTCGCTGAATGGTTCCCTGGGACGTGTAAAGGTGTGTTATGGGATGGCAGAAAGAGCTAATTAGATCTGAATGCCAATCCAACACCCTAATAACAATGATTACAACAATCCTGCCGCGAGCAGCTGTGATCTGCCGAACGAGGAACCAGACCTTTTGTGCGCCGATCGCAGCCAATCACACCGCGTGTAACACAAAGCTTCACCGCCGATTGTTCAGCTAAATGAGAAGCAGCAGGTTCACGACGCGCATTTTCTGGGATAAATTCCACAATTTATCTGATTACATCATTTGATTGTGGAAAGCAGCGAATTTGCAGATGAGAATCGCTGAGCAGAGATTAACCCCTTGTGCTCACAAAGCTGCAATACCTGCAAATTTCAGCTGCCATTGGCCCAGGCACCGAGTGCCGGCACAGACCTGATTTACCTTCTGCCTAATGGCGTCTGATTATATGTATCCTCTCCCCAGGAGCAAGAGCCGGGCAGATGCCGCATTGCAGAAGGGTCTGCAGGACCCCGGGCAATTAGCCTCCATAAAATGCCCTACAAATTCATCTGTACATGTAAATGATTTCTGGCAGCTCTCACTGACACCCAGCAAATACCCTGACCGGTCACAATAAGCCCCCTATCGGGGCACAGGTATTGTATTCAGGGGCAACTTTAGACAAAGCTTAAAGTGGAGCCCTAAATACTGACATATTGCCCCATCGCAAATCATTTTGGTTGTATGTACAATCGCTGAGTCCAGGTCACAACGAGTGTGATTGACAATATTGAAGTTGTTCGACGATTGTTTCATGGCCTCTTTACACCGGCTGCAGATCAATGATGGGGCAGAACGATCACTGGTAGATCAATCTGTCCCCATACAGTATCTTGTCATCAGCAGCATATCTGCAGGTTACAGCGGGCGATGTGCTGCCGAGAATAATGATTTCTGTTCTGCCATAAACAGTCCAATCACCCGATAAATGAGCAGCATTTTGATCTTTCGATGGGTGACTGTTTATACCTATGGACTCTTATCTGCGCTGGCGGTATTTATAAATGAGGAAGCGACTTACACTCAGTATGTGATACAAACATAGTATGTATGTAATAGGCAGGCACTGGGATGCAGTAGCACAAATGCTGCAGAGCAGGGATCGACTACTGTATAAACTTGTGTATAAGCCGAGATTTTCAGCACATTTTTTTGTGCTGAAAATTCCGCCCTCGGTTTATACACGAGTCATGGTCCAGAAAGCCAGCAGGGGAGGGGGAGCGGAGAGCCGGCGGCTGGAGCACAGTGACAGCTGCAGCCGCCGCCTTCCAGAAAACATCAATACTCACCCTCCATCGCTGCATGTTCGTCCCTGCATTAGAGTTGAGCGACCTTGACCTTTTTAGAGTCGAGCCGGGTTTCGCGAAACCCGACTATCTCAAAAGTCGGGTCGAGTGAAATCGGCCGATTATGACGTAAAGTCGGGATCGACCGAAACACGAAACCCAATGCAAGTCAATGGGGCAGCATAGTCGGCAGTGAGTGGGGGCCAGGAAAACACCTAGAGTGCCCATTTTAATGTCAAAACCATCCATTCTTCTTAATGAAGCTTGTCAATCGTAATTTACCTTATAATAATTGGAAGGCATTTGAAATTGGGGGTCATTTGGCTAAAGTTGTGGTGGGTAGGGCTGGTTCAAGTAATTAGTGGGCCCAGGAAATCTGGACCACGTCACGGCAGTGGAGCAGGGAGAGGTAAGTATTTCAACTTTGCAAGTGCTGTGAACCTGAGCAAGCAGGGGGGGCCCACTCGTTGGCATTGGCACTGGCACAGGGCCCCTCAAAGTACAGCGGTGTGTTTGCACGGCGGGGGCGCCTCCCACCGGCAGCAACACTTTTGCGTACCATGAGAGGCCCTGTGCCAGTGACGTCGCCAACTAGTATTCCTCCCCCCACCTGATGAAGGAACCTGCACTTTCATCTGCACCTTCCTGTTTGTCCCCGTGTAAGGTGGTATAGTATGCGGGAAGGGGGACCTGACTTTCAGCAGGGTCACAATCTTGCAGTGTAGCGTGCACGGGAAATGTTGCGTTATGGGTCAATGTACCAGCACACTCATCTATCACTGGCTGGGCAATGGGCAGGATGAGGAGGAAACACAGATATAGGCCCAAAGAATAAAGTGGGCTAAATGCAGTTCAAAATTGGTAACACAGGACTAATCAGGGGGCATTGCAGTGGAGGACAACTGGAATGAGAGGCTGACACAGAGAGTAGGCCCAAATCAGTAAGTAGTCGAAATGCAGTTCAAAATTGGCAACAGTAGTAAACAGGCGGCACAGCTTTGTTCAGTGGAGGAGAACAGCAAGGAGTGGCAGACACCGATAGTAGGCCCCAACCCAACTAGTAGGCCAAATGCAGTCTAACATTAACAACTACTTAACGAGCGCCTGAAAACGGAATTTCAGGACAGGAAACCAGGAGAACAGCAAGGAGCGGCAGACACCGATAGTAGGCCCCAAACCAACTAGTACGCCAAATGCAGTTGTTCCGTTTAACCACAATTTAATGAGAGCCTGAAGATAGAAGTTCAGGAAAGGCAACCTGGAGAACATCTTGGAGTGGAACACACCATCTCTCTACACCCCATACCCAATTTGTAGGTCTAATGCAGCATAGTTTCCAACAACTACTAAACGAGAGCATGATGATCGAAGCATTGGCGAGGAAACCTGGGGAACACCTTGGAGTGGAACACACCATCTCTCTACAGTGGAACACACCATCTCTCTACACCCCATACCCAATTTGTAGGCCTAATGCAGTGTAGTTTCCAACAACTACTAAACGAGAGCATGATGATCGAAGCAATGGAGAGGAAACCTGGGGAACACCTTGGAGTGTAACACACCATCTCTCTACACCCCATACCCAATTTGTAGGCCTAATGCAGCGTAGTTTCCAACAACTACTAAACGAGAGCCGGAAGATCGAAGCAATGGAGAGGAAACCTGGGGAACACCTTGGAGTGTAACACACCATCTCTCTACACCCCATACCCAATTTGTAGGCCTAATGCAGCGTAGTTTCCAACAACTACTAAACGAGAGCCAGAAGATCGAAGCAATGGAGAGGAAACCTGGGGAACACCTTGGAGTGGAACACACCATCTCTCTACACCCCATACCCAATTTGTAGGCCTAATGCAGCGTAGTTTCCAACAACTACTAAACGAGAGCATGATGATCGAAGCATTGGCGAGGAAACCTGGGGAACACCTTGGAGTGGAACACACCATCTCTCTACAGTGGAACACACCATCTCTCTACACCCCATACCCAATTTGGAGGCCTAATGCAGCGTAGTTTCCAACAACTACTAAACGAGAGCCGGAAGATCGAAGCTCAGGAAAGGCAACCTGGAGAACACCTTGGAGTGGAACACACCATCTCTCTACACCCCATACCCAATTTGTAGGACCAATGCAGCGTAGTTTCCAACAACTACTAAACGAGAGCCGGAAGATCGAAGCAATGGAGAGGAAACCTGGGGAACACCTTGGAGTGTAACACACCATCTCTCTACACCCCATACCCAATTTGTAGGCCTAATGCAGCGTAGTTTCCAACAACTACTAAACGAGAGCCGGAAGATCGAAGCTCAGGAAAGGCAACCTGGGGAACACCTTGGAGTGTAACACACCCTCTCTCTACACCACGGAAGGGCTGATTCTTAGGAAGGAAGGCTGTCGGAAAGAAGCAGGGCGCGTCCGAGGGTGATTATATTCTTATTAGGTATATACTCACCCTCGGACGCGCCCTGCTTCTTTATTTGTAATGAATGTTTATTTGCAATGTGGTTTTGACTTACTCTATTTTTTTGGTAAATAATGATTTTATTATTTTCATTGTTTTGCATCTTCTTGGCAATAATATAAAGAAGACGCGACAGGACAACACTCGGTGGATGCCATATCTGTGTTTAAAATTGAAAAAACCTTTCAGTTAACTACTTGCAGGAGAAAGTTATTGTAGCTGGTGGCCATTTTTAGTACTGTACCAGATTTTTGTTGTATGTGTTTGTTTTTAATGTTAAAATGTCTGCATTTGATATCTCTCCAGTATTTTCTTTTTTATAAGCAAAATACTTATTTTTATATTTTCTGATGTTGGTTCCAGGGGTACACGGGCAGCAGTGGTGTGGTCAGTGGAGGCCTAGTGGAAGGAGTGACCGCAGACAGGCATCGAAGGCCTAAAATAATAACACATGGCTGTAGGCAATTTTAAATTGGTTCCAGGGGTACACGGGCAGCAGTGGTGTGGTCAGTGGAGGCCTAGTGGAAGGAGTGACCGCAGACAGGCATCGAAGGCCTAAAATAATAACACATGGCTGTAGGCAATTTTAAATTGGTTCCAGGGGTACACGGGCAGCAGTGGTGTGGTCAGTGGAGGCCTAGTGGAAGGAGTCACCGCAGACAGGCATCGAAGGCCTAAAATAATAACACATGGCTGTAGGCAATTTTAAATTGGTTCCAGGGGTACACGGGCAGCAGTGGTGTGGTCAGTGGAGGCCTAGTGGAAGGAGTGACCGCAGACAGGCATCGAAGGCCTAAAATAATAACACATGGCTGTAGGTAATTTTAAATTGGTTCCAGGGGTACACGGGCAGCAGTGGTGTGGTCAGTGGAGGCCTAGTGGAAGGAGTGACCGCAGACAGGCATCGAAGGCCTAAAATAATAACACATGGCTGTAGGCAATTTTAAATTGGTTCCAGGGGAACACGGGCAGCAGTGGTGTGGTCAGTGGAGGCCTAGTGGAAGGAGTCACCGCAGACAGGCATCGAAGGCCTAAAATAATAACACATGGCTGTAGGCAATTTTAAATTGGTTACAGGGGTACACGGGCAGCAGTGGTGTGGTCAGTGGAGGCCTAGTGGAAGGAGTGACCGCAGACAGGCATCGAAGGCCTAAAATAATAACACATGGCTGTAGGCAATTTTAAATTGGTTCCAGGGGTACACGGGCAGCAGTGGTGTGGTCAGTGGAGGCCTAGTGGAAGGAGTCACCGCAGACAGGCATCGAAGGCCTAAAATAATAACACATGGCTGTAGGCAATTTTAAATTGGTTCCAGGGGTACACGGGCAGCAGTGGTGTGGTCAGTGGAGGCCTAGTGGAAGGAGTGACCGCAGACAGGCATCGAAGGCCTAAAATAATAACACATGGCTGTAGGTAATTTTAAATTGGTTCCAGGGGTACACGGGCAGCAGTGGTGTGGTCAGTGGAGGCCTAGTGGAAGGAGTGACCGCAGACAGGCATCGAAGGCCTAAAATAATAACACATGGCTGTAGGCAATTTTAAATTGGTTCCAGGGGAACACGGGCAGCAGTGGTGTGGTCAGTGGAGGCCTAGTGGAAGGAGTCACCGCAGACAGGCATCGAAGGCCTAAAATAATAACACATGGCTGTAGGCAATTTTAAATTGGTTACAGGGGTACACGGGCAGCAGTGGTGTGGTCAGTGGAGGCCTAGTGGAAGGAGTGACCGCAGACAGGCATCGAAGGCCTAAAATAATAACACATGGCTGTAGGCAATTTTAAATTGGTTCCAGGGGTACACGGGCAGCAGTGGTGTGGTCAGTGGAGGCCTAGTGGAAGGAGTGACCGCAGACAGGCATCGAAGGCCTAAAATAATAACACATGGCTGTAGGCAATTTTAAATTGGTTCCAGGGGTACACGGGCAGCAGTGGTGTGGTCAGTGGAGGCCTAGTGGAAGGAGTGACCGCAGACAGGCATCGAAGGCCTAAAATAATAACACATGGCTGTAGGTAATTTTAAATTGGTTCCAGGGGTACACGGGCAGCAGTGGTGTGGTCAGTGGAGGCCTAGTGGAAGGAGTGACCGCAGACAGGCATCGAAGGCCTAAAATAATAACACATGGCTGTAGGCAATTTTAAATTGGTTCCAGGGGAACACGGGCAGCAGTGGTGTGGTCAGTGGAGGCCTAGTGGAAGGAGTGACCGCAGACAGGCATCGAAGGCCTAAAATAATAACACATGGCTGTAGGCAATTTTAAATTGGTTCCAGGGGTACACGGGCAGCAGTGGTGTGGTCAGTGGAGGCCTAGTGGAAGGAGTGACCGCAGACAGGCATCGAAGGCCTAAAATAATAACACATGGCTGTAGGCAATTTTAAATTGGTTCCAGGGGTACACGGGCAGCAGTGGTGTGGTCAGTGGAGGCCTAGTGGAAGGAGTGACCGCAGACAGGCATCGAAGGCCTAAAATAATAACACATGGCTGTAGGCAATTTTAAATTGGTTACAGGGGTACACGGGCAGCAGAGGTGTGGTCAGTGGAGGCCTAGTAGAAGGAGTGACCACAGACAGGCATCGAAGGCCTAACATAACAAAAATGTGAATAAATGAAAATGAAAATGAAAAAAAAAAGAAAAGGGCACACAGCAACAAATGACAGCAAAAAGTACAGCCAAGAAGCAACGAAGAGTGGTGGTGGTGGGAGACTCACTACTGAGAGGCACCGAAGCAGCCATCTGCAGACCGGACATAACTGCAAGAGAAGTATGCTGCCTTCCAGGTGCGATGATCAAGGATGTGACCGATAGGATACCAAAGCTCTTCAACTCCAAGGACGTCCACCCATTTCTTCTGATACATGTTGGCACCAATGACACGGCAAGGAAGGACCTACCGACAATCTGCAAAGACTTTGAAGAGTTGGGGAAGAAAGTAAAGGAACTGGATGCACAGGTAGTTTTTTCTTCTATCCTTCCAGTAGACGGGCATGGCACCAGGAGATGGAACAGGATCCTTGATGCAAACAACTGGCTAAGACGATGGTGCAGACAACAAGGATTCGGATTCCTGGACCACGGTGTGGATTACTTGTACGATGGACTCCTCGCCAGAGATGGACTACACCTCAACAAACCTGGGAAACACACATTCGCCAGAAGACTCGCTACACTCATCAGGAGGGCGTTAAACTAGAAGAAGAGGGGACGGGAAGAAAAACATTAGACTTGAACAAAGAAGATCCAGGAAAACATACTCAGAAGGGAGGTAAGAACATTTCTAAAACAATCCACAGCGAGGAGATTGGAACAAAACAAAATCCTCTAAACTGCATGCTTGCAAACGCCAGAAGCCTGACAAACAAGATGGAAGAACTAGAAGCAGAAATATCTACAGGTAACTTTGACATAGTGGGAATAACCGAGACATGGTTAGATGAAAGCTATGACTGGGCAGTTAACTTACAGGGTTACAGTCTGTTTAGAAAGGATCGTAAAAATCGGAGAGGAGGAGGGGTTTGTCTCTATGTAAAGTCTTGTCTAAAGTCCACTTTAAGGGAGGATATTAGCGAAGGGAATGAGGATGTCGAGTCCATATGGGTTGAAATTCATGGAGGGAAAAATGGTAACAAAATTCTCATTGGGGTCTGTTACAAACCCCCAAATATAACAGAAACCATGGAAAGTCTACTTCTAAAGCAGATAGATGAAGCTGCAACCCATAATGAGGTCCTGGTTATGGGGGACTTTAACTACCCGGATATTAACTGGGAAACAGAAACCTGTGAAACCCATAAAGGCAACAGGTTTCTGCTAATAACCAAGAAAAATTATCTTTCACAATTGGTGCAGAATCCAACCAGAGGAGCAGCACTTTTAGACCTAATACTATCTAATAGACCTGACAGAATAACAAATCTGCAGGTGGTTGGGCATCTAGGAAATAGCGACCACAATATTGTACAGTTTCACCTGTCTTTCACTAGGGGGACTTGTCAGGGAGTCACAAAAACACTGAACTTTAGGAAGGCAAAGTTTGACCAGCTTAGAGATGCCCTTAATCTGGTAGACTGGGACAATATCCTCAGAAATGAGAATACAGATAATAAATGGGAAATGTTTAAGAACATCCTAAATTGGCAGTGTGAGCGGTTTATACCTTGTGGGAATAAAAGGACTAGAAATAGGAAAAACCCAATGTGGCTAAACAAAGAAGTAAGACAGGCAATTAACAGTAAAAAGAAAGCATTTGCACTACTAAAGCAGGATGGCACCATTGAAGCTCTAAAAAACTATAGGGAGAAAAATACTTTATCTAAAAAACTAATTAAAGCTGCCAAAAAGGAAACAGAGAAGCACATTGCTAAGGAGAGTAAAACTAATCCCAAACTGTTCTTCAACTATATCAATAGTAAAAGAATAAAAACTGAAAATGTAGGCCCCTTAAAAAATAGTGAGGAAAGAATGGTTGTAGATGACGAGGAAAAAGCTAACATATTAAACACCTTCTTCTCCACGGTATTCACGGTGGAAAATGAAATGCTAGGTGAAATCCCAAGAAACAATGAAAACCCTATATTAAGGGTCACCAATCTAACCCAAGAAGAGGTGCGAAACCGGCTAAATAAGATTAAAATAGATAAATCTCCGGGTCCGGATGGCATACACCCACGAGTACTAAGAGAACTAAGTAATGTAATAGATAAACCATTATTTCTTATTTTTAGGGACTCTATAGCGACAGGGTCTCTTCCGCAGGACTGGCGCATAGCAAATGTGGTGCCAATATTC
Organism: Ranitomeya imitator; assembly: GCF_032444005.1. Classification (NCBI taxonomy): domain Eukaryota; kingdom Metazoa; phylum Chordata; class Amphibia; order Anura; family Dendrobatidae; genus Ranitomeya; species Ranitomeya imitator. The sequence continues at coordinate 4,718,456 of NC_091283.1, read as the reverse complement.
AAAAAGGGCTCTAAAAGTGAACCTGGAAATTATAGGCCAGTAAGTCTAACCTCTATTGTTGGTAAAATATTTGAAGGGTTTCTGAGGGATGTTATTCTGGATTATCTCAATGAGAATAACTGTTTAACTCCATATCAGCATGGGTTTATGAGAAATCGCTCCTGTCAAACCAATCTAATCAGTTTTTATGAAGAGGTAAGCTATAGGCTGGACCACGGTGAGTCATTGGACGTGGTATATCTTGATTTTTCCAAAGCGTTTGATACCGTGCCGCACAAGAGGTTGGTACACAAAATGAGAATGCTTGGTCTGGGGGAAATTGTGTGTAAATGGGTTAGTAACTGGCTTAGTGATAGAAAGCAGAGGGTGGTTATAAATGGTATAGTCTCTAACTGGGTCGCTGTGACCAGTGGGGTACCGCAGGGGTCAGTATTGGGACCTGTTCTCTTCAACATATTCATTAATGATCTGGTAGAAGGTTTACACAGTAAAATATCGATATTTGCAGATGATACAAAACTATGTAAAGCAGTTAATACAAGAGAAGATAGTATTCTGCTACAGATGGATCTGGATAAGTTGGAAACTTGGGCTGAAAGGTGGCAGATGAGGTTTAACAATGATAAATGTAAGGTTATACACATGGGAAGAAGGAATCATTATCACCATTACACACTGAATGGGAAACCACTGGGTAAATCTGACAGGGAGAAGAACTTGGGGATCCTAGTTAATGATAAACTTACCTGGAGCAGCCAGTGCCAGGCAGCAGCTGCCAAGGCAAACAGGATCATGGGGTGCATTAAAAGAGGTCTGGATACACATGATGAGAGCATTATACTGCCTCTGTACAAATCCCTAGTTAGACCGCACATGGAGTACTGTGTCCAGTTTTGGGCACCGGTGCTCAGGAAGGATATAATGGAACTAGAGAGAGTACAAAGGAGGGCAACAAAATTAATAAAGGGGATGGGAGAACTACAATACCCAGATAGATTAGCGAAATTAGGATTATTTAGTCTAGAAAAAAGACGACTGAGGGGCGATCTAATAACCATGTATAAGTATATAAGGGGACAATACAAATATCTCGCTGAGGATCTGTTTATACCAAGGAAGGTGACGGGCACAAGGGGGCATTCTTTGCGTCTGGAGGAGAGAAGGTTTTTCCACCAACATAGAAGAGGATTCTTTACTGTTAGGGCAGTGAGAATCTGGAATTGCTTGCCTGAGGAGGTGGTGATGGCGAACTCAGTCGAGGGGTTCAAGAGAGGCCTGGATGTCTTCCTGGAGCAGAACAATATTGTATCATACAATTAGGTTCTGTAGAAGGACGTAGATCTGGGGATTTATTATGATGGAATATAGGCTGAACTGGATGGACAAATGTCTTTTTTCGGCCTTACTAACTATGTTACTATGTTACTATGTTACTATGTTTAATACAATGGTATTGTCAGTGGCAGGCATTGAAGGATGTCAGCGCATAGACTAAACATTGGTGGACCTGTGAGATAATTTTGCAAGTGGTAGAGCACTGTTTGAGCTGGGGTGGGGGGAAACTGTCTTGTGGCCGGCGGTACAGGCCCAGGGCCCCTCATATTACAACGGTGTGTCTGATGTTGGGTGCGCACCACCACCGCCAGAGACACTTTATTGTACTAGGAGGGACCCCGTGGCAGTGCCGTCGACCAAAAGCGGGCTCACCCACCTCTTCAGACAAACTGCACTCTCACGGGTGCTGTCGCCAAGTGTCGATACCACGGCCCCGTGTGGGGAGTTTGGCCATTTAGTGAGGTGTAAACATGTCGTATGCTGGACAATCAGGTGCAGAAAATTACGAGATTGGAAAAGGCATTCAGAATAGTCCACAGGCAAGACCTTTTCATAGGAAAGCTAGGTGTCAGCCGGGCAAGGTGGGGCAAAAGATTTCGAAATCCAGTTGTGGTTCATTTTAATGAAGGTTAGATCATCTACATTTTGGGTAGCCAGACGAGTCCTTTTTTCTGTTAGTATTGAACCAGCAGCACTGAAGACTCTTTCTGATAGGACACTAGCTGCCGGGCAAGCAAGCTCCTGCAATGCATATTCTGCCAATTCTGGCCAGGTGTCTAATTTTGATGCCCAGTAATCAAATGGGAATGACGGTTGAGGGAGAACATCGATAAGGGATGAAAAATAGTTTGTAACCATACTGGACAAATGTTGTCTCCTGTCACTTTGAATTGATGCTGCAGTACCTGTCCTGTCTGCGGTCATAGCAAAATCACTCCACAACCTGGTCAGAAAACCCCTCTGGCCAACGCCACTTCTGATTTCTGCCCCTCTAACTCCTCTGGTCTGCTGGCCCCTGCAGCTCGTGTGAGAACGATCACGGGCGCTGTGTGCAGGGAATGCCAGAAGCAAACGGTCAACAAGAGTTGATTGTTTGGTTGCTAATATTAGTTCCAAGTTCTCATGTGGCATTATATTTTGCAATTTGCCTTTATAGCGAGGATCAAGGAGGCAGGCCAACCAGTAATCGTCATCATTCATCATTTTAGTTATGCGTGTGTCCCTTTTGAGGATACGTAAGACATAATCCGCCATGTGGGCCAAAGTTCCAGTTCTCAAATCTGCGGTTGTGCTTGGTTGAGGGGCAGTTTCAGGCAAATCCACGTCACTTGTGTCCCTCAAAAAACCAGAACCCGGCCTTGCTGCGCCACCAATTTCCAGTGGCCCCGGAAAAGCTTCCTCATTAAAAATATAATCATCCTCATCATCCTCCTCGTCCTCCTCCTCCTCTTCGCCCGCTACCTCGTCCTGTACACTGCCCTGGCCAGACAATGGCTGACTGTCATCAATGCTTTCCTCTTCCTCAGCTGCAGACGCCTGATCCTTTATGTGCGTCAAACTTTGCATCAGCAGACGCATTAGGGGGATGCTCATGCTTATTATGGCGTTGTCTGCACTAACCAGCCATGTGCATTCCTCAAAACACTGTCTTGAATCTTCGATCACTGCACACCTGACAACTCCATGTCTGCCATCCTACTGCCTGCCCGTGTATGTGTATCCTCCCACAAAAACATAACAGCCCACCTCTGTTCACACAGTCTCTGAAGCATGTGCAGTGTTGAGTTCCACCTTGTTGCAACGTCTATGATTAGGCGATGCTGGGGAAGGTTCAAAGAACGCTGATAGGTCTGCATACGGCTGGAGTGTACGGGCGAACGGCGGATATGTGAGCAAAGTCCACGCACTTTGAGGAGCAGGTCGGATAACCCCGGATAACTTTTCAGGAAGCACTGCACCACCAGGTTTAAGGTGTGAGCCAGGCAAGGAATGTGTTTCAGTTGGGAAAGGGAGATGGCAGCCATGAAATTCCTTCCGTTATCACTCACTACCTTGCCTGCCTCAAGATCTACAGTGCCCAGCCACGACTGCGTTTCTTTCTGCAAGAACTCGGACAGAACTTCCGCGGTGTGTCTGTTGTCGCCCAAACACTTCATAGCCAATACAGCCTGCTGACGTTTGCCAGTAGCTGCCCCATAATGGGAGACCTGGTGTGCAACAGTGGCAGCTGCGGATGGAGTGGTTGTGCGACTGCGGTCTGTGGACGAGCTCTCACTTCTGCAGGAGGACGAAGAGGTGGAGGAGGGGGTGCGAACGGCTACAGCCAATTGTTTCCTAGACCGTGGGCTAGGCAGAACTGTCCCAAACTTGTTGTCCCCTGTGGACCCTGCATCCACCACATTTACCCAGTGTGCCGTGATGGACACGTAACGTCCCTGGCCATGCCTACTGGTCCATGCATCTGTTGTCAGGTGCACCTTTGTGCTCACAGATTGCCTGAGTGCATGGACGATGCGCTCTTTAACATGCTGGTGGAGGGCTGGGATGGCTTTTCTGGAAAAAAAGTGTCGACTGGGTAGCTCGTAGCGTGGTACAGCGTAGTCCATCAGGGCTTTGAAAGCTTCGCTTTCAACTAACCGGTAGGGCATCATCTCTAACGAGATTAGTCTAGCTATGTGTGCGTTCAAACCCTGTGTACGCGGATGCGAGGCCAAGTACTTCCTTTTTCTAACCATAGTCTCATGTAGGGTGAGCTGGACTGGAGAGCTGGAGATCGTGGAACTAGCGGGGGTGCCGGTGGACATGGCAGACTGAGAGACGGTGGGAGATGGTATTGTTGCCGCCGGTGCCCTAGATGCAGTGTTTCCTACTACGAAACTGGTGATTCCCTGACCCTGACTGCTTTGGCCTGGCAAAGAAACCTGCACAGATACTGCAGGTGGTGCGGAAAATGGTGGCCCTACACTGCCGGAAGGGATGTTGCGTTGCTGACTAGCTTCATTGGCCGAGGGTGCTACAACCTTAAGGGACGTTTGGTAGTTAGTCCAGGCTTGCAAATGCATGGTGGTTAAATGTCTATGCATGCAACTTGTATTGAGACTTTTCAGATTCTGTCCTCTGCTTAAGGTAGTTGAACATTTTTGACAGATGACTTTGCGCTGATCAATTGGATGTTGTTTAAAAAAATGCCAGACTGCACTCTTTCTAGCATCGGATACCTTTTCAGGCATTGCAGACTGAGCTTTAACCGGATGGCCACGCTGTCCTCCAACAGGTTTTGGCTTTGCCACGCGTTTTGGGCAAGATACGGGCCCGGCAGATGGAACCTGTTGCGATGTTGATGCCTGCTGCGGCCCCTCCTCCTCCGCTTCAGAACTGCTGCCGCCTGCACCCTGTTCCCCCAATGGCTGCCAATCGGGGTCAAGAACTGGGTCATCTATTACCTCTTCTTGTAGCTCGTGTGCAACTTCGTCTGTGTCACCGTGTCGGTCGGTGGTATAGCGTTCGTGATGGGGCAACATAGTCTCATCAGGGTCTGATTCTTGATCAGCACCCTGCGAGGGCAATGTTGTGGTCTGAGTCAAAGGACCAGCATAGTAGTCTGGCTGTGGCTGTGCATCAGTGCACTCCATGTCAGATTCAACTTGTAATGGGCATGGACTGTTAACTGCTTCACTTTCTAAGCCAGGGACGGTATGTGTAAAGAGCTCCATGGAGTAACCCGTTGTGTCGCCTGCTGCATCCTTCTCTGTTGTTGTTTTTGCTGAAGAGGACAAGGAAGTGACTTGTCCCTGACCGTGAACATCCACTAACGACGCGCTGCTTTGACTTTTACCAGTTTCACGAGAGGAGGCAAAAGAGCTAGAGGCTGAGTCAGCAAGATAAGCCAAAACTTGCTCTTGCTGCTCCGGCTTTAAAAGCGGTTTTCCTACTCCCAGAAAAGGGAGCGTTCGAGGCCTTGTGTAGCCAGACGACGAACCTGGCTCCACAGCTCCAGACTTAGGTGCAATATTTTTTTTCCCACGACCAGCTGATGCTCCACCACTACCACTACCCTCATTACCAGCTGACAATGAACGCCCCCGGCCACGACCTCTTCCACCAGACTTCCTCATTGTTTTAAAAACGTAAACAAACTAACGGTATTTGTTGCTGTCACACAAATTACACGGTGAGCTATAACTTCAGTATGATTTAGCTACCCCTTTACAGGTGAGTGAGACCACAACGAAAATCAGGCACAATGTTACACACTCTGTTGTTGGTGGCAACAAATGAGAGAGATGCCACACACGCAGGACTGTCACTGAAGCACAAATGTAAATATTATTCTCCCACTGATTTGATTTTTTTTTTTTTTTAAGGGAGACTTTAGGAAAAAAAAATAATAGAATAAAATGATTTTTTCAGGAAGAATTTAGAAACCAAATAAAATAAAATGATTTTTTCAGGGAGAATTTAGAAAACAAATAAAACAAAAAAAGGCTTTCTATGGCCCACTGAGTGAGAGATGACGCACACAGGAGTCAGGAGTGGCACACAAGCCCAGAGGCCAATATTTATCTCCAACTGATTGATGTAGTGATTTTTCAGGTAGATTTTGGAACCCAAATCAAGCTAAAAAAAATAATAGGCTTTCTATGGCCCACAATTGGAGAGAGAGAGAGAGATGGCACACCCAGGAGTCAAGACTGGCACACTAGCAGAAAGGGCAATATTAATCTCCCACTGATTTGTTTTTTTTTTTTTTTTCAGGGAGACTTTAGGAAAAAAAAATAGAATAAAATGATTTTTTCAGGAAGAATTTAGAAACCAAATAAAATAAAATGATTTTTTCAGGGAGAATTTAGAAAACAAATAAAACAAAAAAAGGCTTTCTAGGGCCCACTGAGTGAGAGATGACGCACACAGGAGTCAGGAGTGGCACACAAGCCCAGAGGCCAATATTTATCTCCCACTGATTGATGTAGTGATTTTTTCAGGTAGATTTTGGAACCCAAATCAAGCTAAAAAAATTATAGGCTTTCTATGGCCCACAATTGGAGAGAGAGAGAGAGATGGCACACCCAGGAGTCAAGACTGGCACACAAGCAGAAAGGGCAATATTAATCTCCCACTGATTTGTTTTTTTGTTTTTTGTTTTTCAGGGAGACTTTAGGAAAAAAAAAAATAGAATAAAATGATTTTTTCAGGAAGAATTTAGAAACCAAAGAAAATAAAATGATTTTTTCAGGGAGAATTTAGAAAAGAAATAAAACAAAAAAAGGCTTTCTATGGCCCACTGAGTGAGAGATGACGCACACAGGAGTCAGGAGTGGCACACAAGCCCAGAGGCCAATATTTATCTCCCACTGATTGATGTAGTGATTTTTTCAGGTAGATTTTGGAACCCAAATCAAGCTAAAAAAATAATAGGCTTTCTATGGCCCACAATTGGAGAGAGAGAGAGATGGCACACCCAGGAGTCAAGACTGGCACACAAGCAGAAAGGGCAATATTAATCTCCCACTGATTTGTTTTTTGTTTTTTGTTTTTCAGGGAGACTTTAGGAAAAAAAAATAGAATAAAATGATTTTTTCAGGAAGAATTTAGAAACCAAAGAAAATAAAATGATTTTTTCAGGGAGAATTTAGAAAAGAAATAAAACAAAAAAAGGCTTTCTATGGCCCACTGAGTGAGAGATGACGCACACAGGAGTCAGGAGTGGCACACAAGCCCAGAGGCCAATATTTATCTCCCACTGATTGATGTAGTGATTTTTTCAGGTAGATTTTGGAACCCAAATCAAGCTAAAAAAAATAATAGGCTTTCTATGGCCCACAATTGGAGAGAGAGAGAGAGAGATGGCACACCCAGGAGTCAAGACTGGCACACAAGCAGAAAGGGCAATACTAATCTCCCACTGATTTTTTTTTTTTTTTCAGGGAGACTTTAGGAAAAAAAAATAGAATAAAATGATTTTTTCAGGAAGAATTTAGAAACCAAATAAAATAAAATGATTTTTTCAGGGAGAATTTAGAAAACAAATAAAACAAAAAAAGGCTTTCTATGGCCCACTGAGTGAGAGATGACGCACACAGGAGTCAGGAGTGGCACACAAGCCCAGAGGCCAATATTTTATCTCCCACTGATTGATGTAGTGATTTTTTCAGGTAGATTTTGGAACCCAAATCAAGCTAAAAAAATAATAGGCTTTCTATGGCCCACAATTGGAGAGAGAGAGAGAGATGGCACACCCAGGAGTCAAGACTGGCACACAAGCAGAAAGGGCAATATTAATCTCCCACTGATTTGTTTTTTTTTTTTTTTTTTTCAGGGAGACTTTAGGAAAAAAAAAATAGAATAAAATGATTTTTTCAGGAAGAATTTAGAAACCAAAGAAAATAAAATGATTTTTTCAGGGAGAATTTAGAAAAGAAATAAAACAAAAAAAGGCTTTCTATGGCCCACTGAGTGAGAGATGACGCACACAGGAGTCAGGAGTGGCACACAAGCCCAGAGGCCAATATTTATCTCCCACTGATTGATGTAGTGATTTTTTCAGGTAGATTTTGGAACCCAAATCAAGCTAAAAAAATAATAGGCTTTCTATGGCCCACAATTGGAGAGAGAGAGAGAGATGGCACACCCAGGAGTCAAGACTGGCACACAAGCAGAAAGGGCAATATTAATCTCCCACTGATTTGTTTTTTTTTTTTTTTCAGGGAGACTTTAGGAAAAAAAAAATAGAATAAAATGATTTTTTCAGGAAGAATTTAGAAACCAAAGAAAATAAAATGATTTTTTCAGGGAGAATTTAGAAAAGAAATAAAACAAAAAAAGGCTTTCTATGGCCCACTGAGTGAGAGATGACGCACACAGGAGTCAGGAGTGGCACACAAGCCCAGAGGCCAATATTTATCTCCCACTGATTGATGTAGTGATTTTTTCAGGTAGATTTTGGAACCCAAATCAAGCTAAAAAAATAATAGGCTTTCTATGGCCCACAATTGGAGAGAGAGAGAGAGATGGCACACCCAGGAGTCAAGACTGGCACACAAGCAGAAAGGGCAATATTAATCTCCCACTGATTTGTTTTTTTTTTTTTTTTTTCAGGGAGACATTAGGAAAAAAAAAATAGAATAAAATGATTTTTTCAGGAAGAATTTAGAAACCGGATCCGTGCTTTCCTTGACCGCAACACTGCAAAAACGCTAGTGCATGCCCTTATCATCTCCCGCCTCGACTACTGCAACCTCCTACTCTCTGGACTCCCCTCTAGCACTCTGGCACCACTCCAATCCATCCTACACTCTGCTGCCCGACTAATCCACCTGTCCCCCCGCTATTCCCCAGCCTCTCCCCTGTGTCAAGCCCTTCACTGGCTTCCTATCGCCCAGAGACTCCAGTTCAAAACCCTCACACTGACATACAAAGCCATCCACAACCTGTCTCCTCCATACATCTGTGACATGGTCTCCCGGTACCTACCTACACGCGACCTCCGGTCCTCCCAAGACCTCCTTCTCTACTCCCCTATTATCTCCTCTTCCCACAATCGCATACAAGACTTCTCCCGTGCTTCCCCCATACTCTGGAACTCTCTACCCCAACACATCAGACTTGCGCCTACCATAGAAACCTTCAAAAAGAACCTGAAGACTCATCTCTTCCGACAAGCCTACAGCCTGCAGTGATCCTCAACCTACTGAACAGCTGCACAGCCAGCTCTTCCCTCTCCTAGTGTATCCTCACCCACCCCCTGCAGACTGTGAGCCCTCGCGGGCAGGGTCCTCCCTCCTTATGTACTCGTGTGCCTTGTTATCTGCTCATGTTTAATGTATTTGTCTATATTTGCCCCGTATTCACATGTAAAGCGCCATGGAATAAATGGCGCTATAAAAATGTATAATAATAATAATAATAATAATAATAGAAACCAAATAAAATAAAATGATTTTTTCAGGGAGAATTTAGAAAACAAATAAATAAAAAAAAGGCTTTCTATGGCCCACTGAGTGAGAGATGACGCACACAGGAGTCAGGAGTGGCACACAAGCCCAGAGGCCAATATTTATCTCCCACTGATTGATGTAGTGATTTTTTCAGGTAGATTTTGGAACCCAAATCAAGCTGAAAAAATAATAGGCTTTCTATGGCCAACAATTGGAGAGAGAGAGAGAGAGATGGCACACCCAGGAGTCAAGACTGGCACACAAGCAGAAAGGGCAATATTAATCTCCCACTGATTTTTTTTTTTTTTTTTTTTTTTTCAGGGAGACTTTAGGAAAAAAAAAAATAGAATAAAATGATTTTTTCAGGAAGAATTTAGAAACCAAAGAAAATAAAATGATTTTTTCAGGGAGAATTTAGAAAACAAATAAAACAAAAAAAGGCTTTCTATGGCCCACTGAGTGAGAGATGATGCACACAGGAGTCAGGAGTGGCACACAAGCCCAGAGGCCAATATTTATCTCCCACTTTTTTTTTTTGTTCCAGGGAAAATTTATAAACCCAATAAAAAAAATAATAAATAGGCTTTCTATGGCCCACTATCTGAGAGACAGAGAGAGATGGCACGCTTAGGACTGGCACACAAGCCCAAAGGCCAATATTAATCTCCCTTTTTTTTTAAGGGAGAATTTATAAAACCAAAAAAAATAAATAAATAGGCTTTCTATGGCCCACTATTTGTGAGAGAGATGGCACGCTCAGGACTGGCACACAAGCCCAGAGGCCAATATTAATCTCCCACTTTTTTTTTTTTTTCCAGGGAAAATTTATAAACCCATTAAAAAAAATAAATAAATAAATAGGCTTTCTATGGCCCACTATCTGAGAGAGAGAGATGGCACGCTTAGGACTGGCACACAAGCCCTGAGGCCAATATTTTTCTCCCACTGATTGATGTAGTGATTTTTTCAGGTAGATTTTATAACCCAAATCAAGCAAAAAAATAAATAGGCTTTCTATGGCCCACTGAGTGAGAGATGACACAGACAGAGATGGCACTCTAGCAGAAATGTCAATCTTAATCTCCCACAAAAAAAAAAAAAAAAACAGGGACTGTCCAACAATTACTATCTCCCTGCAGTAATCTCAGCCAGGTATGGCAGGCAGCAATAAGGAGTGGACTGATGCACAAATTAAATAAAAAGTGTGTACAAACCAAAAAGATAGCTGTGCAGAAAGGAAGGAACAAGAGGATTTGTGCTTTGAAAAAAGCAGTTGGTTTGCACAGCGGCGTACACACAGCAATGCAGCTATCAGGGAGCCTTCTAGGGCAGCCCAATGAGCTACAGCGCTGAGGGGAAAAAAAAAAAAAAAAAAACTTCCACTGTCCCTGCACACCGAGGGTGGTGTTGGGCAGTGGAAATCGCTACAGCACAAGCGGTTTGGTGGTTAATGGACCCTGCCTAACGCTATCCCTGCTTCTGACGAAGCGGCAGCAACCTCTCCCTAAGCTCAGATCAGCAGCAGTAACATGGAGGTCGGCGGGAACTCCCCTTTATAGCCCCTGTGACGCCGCAGACAGCAAGCCAATCACTGCAATGCCCTTCTCTAAGATGGTGGGGACCAGGACCTATGTCATCACGCTGCCCACACTCTGCGTTTACCTTCATTGGCTGAGAAATGGCGCTTTTCGCGTCATTGAAACGCGACTTTGGCGCGAAAGTCGCGTACCGCATGGCCGACCCCGCACAGGGGTCGGATTGGGTTTCATGAAACCCGACTTTGCCAAAAGTCGGCGACTTTTGAAAATGAATGACCCGTTTCGCTCAACCCTACCCTGCATCTCTGACCCGGCACCGGCAGCTCTTTCCTGTTCCTGTGCTCAGTGGTCAAGTGGTACTGCTCATTAAGGTCATGAATAGGGTTTAGCGAAACGGATCGGACAAATTCAAAAATCGCCGACTTTCGGCAAAGTCGAGTTTCATGAAACCCGACCCGATCCTAGTGTGGTATCGGCCATGAAGTCGGCGATCTTCGCGGCAAAGTCGCGTTTCGTATGACGTTTTCAGCGCCATTTTTCAGCCAATGAAGGATGATGCAGAGTGTGGGGTGTGGGCAGCGTGATGACATAGGTCTCAGTCCCCACCATCTTAGAGAAGGGCATTGCAGTGATTGGCTTGCTTTCTGCGGCGTCACAGGGGCTATAAAGGGGCGTGCACGCCGACCGCTATCTTACTTCTGCCGATCTTAGCATGGGGAGAGGTTGCTGCAGCTTCATCAAAAGAAGGGAAATATAGTTAGAGAGGGAAGATTAACCCCCAAACCGCTTGTGCTGTAGAGATTTCCACTGTCCAACACCACCTTTTCTTTGCAGGGACAGTGGAGTTTATATTTTTGTGCATCAGCTCTGTAGCTTATTAGGCTGCCTTATAAGGCTCCCTGATAGCTGCATTGCTGTGTGTACGCCGCTGTGCAAACCAACTGTGTTTTTAACCTTCGTCCGGTTGAGTAGGTACAATTGTAACTATTCCGTTTTAAAATTGCAATAACTTTTTTTTTTGAAAAGCCGTAGAGGGCTGAAATTTCGTGACATCTCTGCAGTTTTGGTCCAGAATATTTTGGCCAAATTTCAATGAAATATATATGAAGGTACGTTGTAAAATTATGCAGCCTGACGAAGGTTAAAAGCAAAAATCCTGTTGCTCCTTTCTGCACAGTACTCTTGTTTATTTGTCTTTTGTGTGCTGCAGTTCTTTTTATTGCTGCCATACTTGTCCTGAGATCATTGTAGGGAGATTGAAATTGTACTACAGTCCTTGTATTTTTTCATATATCTTCCAGCCACTTTCTGCCACTAACATTGTGTTGTTTTATGCACAGGGCCTGAGTTTTGGTTCAGTCTCCCCCCAAAAAAAGGGAGATTTAAATTCTCAACAAGTTTATATACACCTTCTACCTTGTTTTACAGTACCATATAACCGCTGTTATTTTGGTTAGATTTTCCAAAAAATGAAGAAGTCTAGTGGAAGAGCCCGTGGGCGGTGGTTGCCAGCTGGTAATGATGGTGGTGGTGGTGGTGCATCTGGTGGTAGTGGCAAAAGCACAATAGCACCTAAGGCTGGAGGTGTTGAGCCTGCGTCATCATCCTGCTACACAAGTCCTCAAAGGCTCCTTTATCTGGGAGTAGGAAAACAGCTTTTAAAGCCAGAGCAGCAGGAAAAAGTTTTGGCTTTCCTTGCTCACTCAGCCTCTAGCTCTTTCGCATCCTCTTCAGAAAGTTCCAAATATAAAAGCAGCGAGTCGACAGTGGATGCTCCCGGTCAGGAACAAGTCGCTTCCTTGTGTCCTTCACCCAAACCAAAAGTGAAGGCTGCGTCAGGTGACACTACAGGTTACTCCATGGAGCTCTTTACACATACCGTGCCTGGGTTAGAAAGGGAAATTGTTAACTGCCCATTACAAGATGAATCGGACATGGAGTGCACTGATGCACAGCCACAGCTAGATTATTATGCTGTTCCATTGCCCTCGCAGTGTACTGAGCCAGAATCTGACCCTGATGAAACTATGGTGCCCCGTCCCGAAGGTGCACATGACATTGAAGAGGAGGTGATAGATGACCCAGTTGTTGACCCAGATTGGCAGCCATTGGGGGAAGAGGGTGCCGCTGCCAGTAGCTCAGAGGCGGAGGAGGATGATCCGCAGCAGCCATCTACATCGCAACAGCTGTCATCTGGCAGGCCCGTATCAGGCCAAAAACGTTTGTCAAAAACAAAAACAGTTTTAGGACAGCGTGGCCATCCGGTGAAAGTAGCACAGCGTGCAATTTCTGAAAAGGTATCCAATAGTAGGAAGAGTAGTGTGGCAATTTTTTAATCAAAATCCAAATGATCAGTCAAAAGTTATCTGTAAGAAATGCTCAGAGACGTTTAGCATAGGGAAGAATCTTCAAAATTTAAATACAACGTGCATGCGTAGACATTTAACCAGCATGCACTTGCAAGCCTGGACTAACTACCAAACGTCCCGTACCGTTGGTGCACCTGCTCAGAATGAAGGTAGTCAGCAATGCTACATTGCTTCCCTCACTGAAAGCCCACTGGTTACGACACCACCAGCAGCAAATGTGGAGGTATCGTCGCAGGGCCAAAGCAGTCAGGGAATGACAAGGTTATTGGTAGGAACCACTGTATGTAGGCCAACATCAAGAATACCATCACCAACCCTCTCTCAATCCGCCATGTTCACCACCACCACCACTGCTAGTTCCACCATATGCACCTCTCCAGTCCAGCTCACCCTACAAGAGATTCTCGTTAGGAAAGGAAAGTACTCATCCTCTCATCCACGTACACAGGGTTTGAACGCCCACATTGCTAGACTAATCTCGTTAGAGATGATGCCCTACCGGTTGGTTGAAAGCGAAGCTTTCAAAGACCTGATGGCCTTCGCAGTACCACGCTATGACCTACCCAGTCGGCACTTCTTTGCGAGAAAGGTAATCCCAGCCCACCACCAGCATGTCAAAGACCGCATTGTCCATGCACTGAGTCAGTCAGTAGAAAGATGCACCTCACAACAGATGCATGGACCAGTAGGCATGGCCAGGGACGTTACGTGTCCATCATGGCGCACTGGTTTAATGTGGTGGATGCAGGGTCCACAGGGGAAAGCCATAGTGGGACAGTTCTGCCTAGCCCACGGTCTAGGAAACAGTTTGCTGCAGGCGTTCGCCACCCCTCCTCCTCCTCCAGAAGCAAAAGCTCATCCACAGAGCTCAGTCGCACGACCACTCCATCCGCAGCTGCCAGTGTTGCACACGAGGTGTCCCATTATCGAACAGCTAGTGGTAAGCGTCTGCAGGCTGTGTTACAAATGAAATGTTTGGGCAACCACAGACACACTGCGGAAGTACTGGCCGAGTACTTGCAGCAACAAACTCAGTCATGGCTGGGCAGTGTACATCTTGGGGCAGGCAAGGTAGTCAGTGATAACGGAAGGAATTTTATGGCTGCCATAGCCCTTTCAGAACTTAAACACATATCTTGCCTGGCTCACACCTTGAACCTTGTGGTGCAGTGCTTCCTCAAAAATTATCCGGAATTACCATCCCTGCTCCTGAAGGTGTGAAGACTTTGCTCGCACATCCCCCGGTCGCCCGTACACTCCAGCCGTATGCGGAACCATCAGCGATCGCTGAATCTTCCTCAGCACTGCCTAATAATCAATGTTGCAGCAAGGTGGAACTCCACACTGCACATGGTTCAGAGGCTATGCGAACAGAGGCGTGCTGTCATGTATTTGTGGGAGGATACACATACATGGGCAGGCACTTGGATGGCAGACATGGAGCTGTCTGGTGTGCAGTGGTCAAAGCTCCAAGACCTCTGTCAAGTCCTTCAGTGTTTTGAGTAATGCACACGGCTGGTAGGTGCAGACGACGCCATCATAAGCATGAGCATCCCCCTAATGCGTCTGCTGATGCAAAGTTTGACGCACATTAAGGAGCTGGTGTCTGCAGCCGAGGAGGAGGGAAGCCTTGATGACAGTCAGTCATTGTCTGCTCAGGGAACTCTCCTGGACGAGGTGGCGGACGAAGAGGAGGAGGATGAGGATGATGGGGATGAATATTTATGGGAGGAGGATGCTTCTCAGGGGGCAGTAGAAACTGGTGGCGTTGCAAGGTCAGGTACAGGGTTTTTGCGGGACACAAATGATATTGATTTGCAAGAAAGAGCTCCTCAACCCAGCACAAGCAGTGAATTGACACCTGGAACTTTGGCCCACATGGCTGAGTATGCCTTGCGTATCGTAAAAAGGGACCCCCTCATTATCAAAATAATGACCCATGACGATTACTGGTTGGCCTGCCTCCTGGATCCACGATACAAAGGAAAATGACAAAATATCATGCCATATGAGAACCTTGCGCAAATATTGGCTACCAAACAAGCAACTCTGGTAGACCGTTTGGTTCAGGCATTCCCAGCACACAGCGGCGGTGATGGTTCTCACATGAGCCGTAGGGGGCAACATGGCAGAGGTGTTAGCGGTGCACAAATCCGAAGTGGCTACCAGGTTGTGGAGTGATTTCGCTATGACAGCTGACACGACTGGTACTGCTGCATCAATTCAATGTGACAGGAGACAGCATTTGTCCAGTATGGTTACTAACTACTTTTCCTCCCTTATCGATGTTCTCCCTCACAGGTCATTCCCCTCTGCTTACTGGGCATCTAAAATAGACACCTGGCTTGAATTGGCAGAATATGCATTACAGGAGCTCGCTTGCCCTGCTGCTAGTGTCCTATCAGAAAGATTCTTCAGTGCTGCTGGTTCAATACTGACCGAAAAAAGGACATGTCTGGCTCCCCGAATTGTTGATGATCTAACCTTCATTAAAATGAACCAATCATGGATTTCAAATTATTTTGCCCCACCTTCCCCTGCTGACACGTAGCTTGCCTGAAAAATGTCTTGCTTTTTGCCTCCTCTTACTGATTTCTCCAATTTCTCCATTTGCAGCTGCTGAATGTCCACCATAGGCCATTTTTAAACCTCCCTAAATGGGCTGACTCCCCCCACAGGGCCGTGGTCACCACCTGGCGCAAGCACCCGTGCGAGTGCCGTCTGCCTGGACAGGTGGGTGTGCCCACTCTTGGGTGACGGCACTGGCACAGGGTCCCTCACAGTACAATGAAGTGTCTCTGATGGTGGTGGTGCACAACCAACGTCAGACACACCGTCATAATATGAGGGGCACTGTGCCAGTACCACCACCCACGAGATAGTGTTCCCCCCCAGCTCGAACAGTGCTCTACCACTTGCAAAACTTACCTCTCCCTGCTCCACCACTGTGTAGTCTGTGCTGTTAAATCCTTCAATGGCACTGCCAATACAAATTTGTTGAAATGATAGATGATAGTTAAAATATACAGGGGCCCTGGCCTCCATTTAGACCAGTTAATACTTTGCGCCTACTACCATTGTCTGCTACTCAGCAGAGGAGCCCACCCCTGTACTAAATAGCTATGCCACCTGTTTATTTATGAACAATTTTTTGGCAGACATTTAGCCCACTTTATTATTTGGGCCTACTAACTTAGTCTGCTACTCATTACAATTTTCCGACACTGAGCAAAGCAATGTCGCCTGTTTATTTATGAACCATTTTTTGGCAGACATTTAGCCCACTTTATTATTTGGGCCTACTCACTGTGTCAGCCTCTCATTACAGTTTTCCTCCACTGAACAAAGCAATGCCGCCGGTTTAGTCCTGTTACCAATTTTGAACTGCATTTAGCCCACTTTATTCTTTGGGCCTATATCTGTGTTTCCTCCTCATCCTGCCCATTGCCCAGCCAGTGATAGATGAGTCTGCTGGTACATTGACCCAGACCACTACATTCCCCTTGCACGCTACACAGCCAGAATCTGACCCTGCTGAAAGTCAGGTTCCCTTTCACGCATACTATACCACCTTACATGGGGACAAAGAGGAAGGTGTAGATGAAAGTGCAGGTTCCTTCATCAGGTGGGAGGGAATACTCGTTGGCGACGTCACTGACACAGAGCCCCTCATAGTACACAAAAGTGTCTCTGCCAGTGGGAGACGCCACCCGCCGTCAAACACACCGCCGTACTATGAGGGGCCCTGTGCCAGTGCCAATGAGTGGGCCCCCCCTGCTTGCTCAGGATCACAGCACTTGCAAAGTTAAAATACTTACCTCTCCCTGCTCCACCGCCGTGACGTATTCCGCGTTTCCTGGGCTCACAAAAATCTTGTGCCAGCTCTACCCCCCCACAACTTTAGCCAAATGATCCCCAGTTTTCAATGCCCAACTATTATAGTTATAGTTATTAATTAAGGTTGAAGGAAGACTATATGTCCATCTAGTTCAACCCATAGCCTAACCTAACATGCCCTAACATGTTGATCCAGAGGAAGGCAAAAAAAAACCCATGTGGCAAAGAGTAAGCTCCACATTGGGGAAAAAAATTCCTTCCCGACTCCACATACGGCAATCAGACTAGTTCCCTGGATCAACGCCCTATCAAGGAATCTAGTGTATATACCCTGTAACATTATACTTTTCCAGAAAGGTATCCAGTCCCCTCTTAAATTTAAGTAATGAATCACTCATTACAACATCATACGGCAGAGAGTTCCATAGTCTCACTGCTCTTACAGTAAAGAATCCGCGTCTGTTATTATGCTTAAACCTTTTTTCCTCCAAACGCAGAGGATGCCCCCTTGTCCCTGTTTCAGGTCTATGATTAAAAAGATCATCAGAAAGGTCTTTGTACTGTCCCCTCATATATTTATACATTAAAACAAGATCACCCCTTAGTCTTCGTTTTTCCAAACTAAATAGCCCCCAGTGTAATAACCTATCTTGGTATTGCAGACCCCCCAGTCCTCTAATAACCTTGGTCGCTCTTCTCTGCACCCGCTCTAGTTCAGCTATGTCTTTCTTAAACACCGGAGACCAGAACTGTGCACAGTATTCTAAGTGTGGTCGCACTAGTGACTTGTATAGAGATAAAATTATATTCTCCTCATGAGCATCTATGCCTCTTTTAATGCATCCCATTATTTTATTTGCCTTTGTAGCCGCTGCCTGACACTGGCCACTGAATTTAAGTTTGTCATCCACCCATACACCCAGGTCTTTTTCATTGACGGTTTTGCCCAGAGTTTTAGAATTAAGCACATAATTATACATCTTATTACTTCTACCCAAGTGCATGACCTTACATTTATCCCCATTAAAGCTCATTTGCCATTTATCAGCCCAAGCTTCTAGTTTACATAAATCATCCTGTAATATAAAATTGTCCTCCTCTGTATTGATTACCCTGCATAGTTTAGTGTCATCTGCAAATATTGAAATTCTACTCTGAATGCCCCCTACAAGGTCATTAATAAATATGTTATAAAGAAGAGGGCCCAATACTGACCCCTGTGGTACCCCACTGCTAACCGCTACCCAGTCCGAGTATGCTCCATTAATAACCACCCTTTGTTTCCTATCCCTGAGCCAGCTCTCAACCCACTTGCACATATTTTCCCCTATCCCCATTATTCTCATTTTATGTATCAACCTTTTGTGTGGCACCGTATCAAAAGCTTTTGAAAAGTCCATATACACTGCATCCACTGGGTTCCCTTGGTCCAATCCGGAACTTACCTCTTCATAGAAACTGATCAAATTAGTCTGACATGAACGGTCCCTAGTAAACCCGTGCTGATACTGGGTCATGAGGTTCTTCCTCTTCAGATACTCCAGTATAGCGTCCCTTAGAATGCCCTCCAGGATTTTACCCACAGTAGAGGTTAAGCTTACTGGCCTATAATTTCCTAGTTCAGTTTTTGTTCCCTTTTTGAATATTGGCACCACATTTGCAATACGCCAGTCCTGTGGCACAGACCCTGTTATTATGGACTCTTTAAAGATTAAAAATAATGGTCTATCAATGACTGTACTTAATTCCTGCAGT
This sequence comes from Ranitomeya imitator, assembly GCF_032444005.1. Lineage (NCBI taxonomy): Eukaryota > Metazoa > Chordata > Amphibia > Anura > Dendrobatidae > Ranitomeya > Ranitomeya imitator. Next base: position 4,699,688 of record NC_091283.1, on the reverse strand, counting down.
ACTCGAGGGTGTATCCCATCCGGGCCCGGAGATTTGTCAATTTTAGTGATTTTTAGACGCCGCCGCACTTCCTGCTGGGTTAAGCAGGTGACATTTAATGGGGAATTTTTATCACTAGACATTTTGTCTGCCATGGGATTTTCTTGTGTAAATACTGATGAAAAAAAGTCATTTAGCATATTGGCTTTTTCCTCATCCTCATCCACCATCTCACCCAGACTATTTTTAAGGGGGCCAATACTATCATTTTTTAGTTTCTTACTATTTATGTAGTTAAAGAATATTTTAGGATTATTTTTACTCTCTCTGGCAATGAGTCTCTCTGTCTCAATCTTTGCTGCCTTGATTTGCTTTTTACAGAATTTAGTTAATTTTCTGTATTTATTTAATGCCTCCTCACTACCTACTTCCTTTAATTCTCTAAATGCTTTCTTTTTGTCACTTATTGCGCCCCTTACAGCTCTATATACAACCGGCTAAATAAGATTAAAATAGATAAATCTCCGGGTCCGGATGGCATACACCCACGAGTACTAAGAGAACTAAGTAATGTAATAGATAAACCATTATTTCTTATTTTTAGGGACTCTATAGCGACAGGGTCTGTTCCGCAGGATTGGCGCATAGCAAATGTGGTGCCAATATTCAAAAAGGGCTCTAAAAGTGAACCTGGAAATTATAGGCCAGTAAGTCTAACCTCTATTGTTGGTAAAATATTTGAATGGTTTCTGAGGGATGTTATTCTGGATTATCTCAATGAGAATAACTGTTTAACTCCATATCAGCATGGGTTTATGAGAAATCGCTCCTGTCAAACCAATCTAATCAGTTTTTATGAAGAGGTAAGCTATAGGCTGGACCACGGTGAGTCATTGGACGTGGTATATCTCGATTTTTCCAAAGCGTTTGATACCGTGCCGCACAAGAGGTTGGTACACAAAATGAGAATGCTTGGTCTGGGGGAAATTGTGTGTAAATGGGTTAGTAACTGGCTTAGTGATAGAAAGCAGAGGGTGGTTATAAATGGTATAGTCTCTAACTGGGTCGCTGTGACCAGTGGGGTACCGCAGGGGTCAGTATTGGGACCTGTTCTCTTCAACATATTCATTAATGATCTGGTAGAAGGTTTACACAGTAAAATATCGATATTTGCAGATGATACAAAACTATGTAAAGCAGTTAATACAAGAGAAGATAGTATTCTGCTACAGATGGATCTGGATAAGTTGGAAACTTGGGCTGAAAGGTGGCAGATGAGGTTTAACAATGATAAATGTAAGGTTATACACATGGGAAGAGGGAATCAATATCACCATTACACACTGAACGGGAAACCACTGGGTAAATCTGACAGGGAGAAGGACTTGGGGATCCTAGTTAATGATAAACTTACCTGGAGCAGCCAGTGCCAGGCAGCAGCTGCCAAGGCAAACAGGATCATGGGGTGCATTAAAAGAGGTCTGGATACACATGATGAGAGCATTATACTGCCTCTGTACAAATCCCTAGTTAGACCGCACATGGAGTACTGTGTCCAGTTTTGGGCACCGGTGTTCAGGAAGGATATAATGGAACTAGAGAGAGTACAAAGGAGGGCAACAAAATTAATAAAGGGGATGGGAGAACTACAATACCCAGATAGATTAGCGAAATTAGGATTATTTAGTCTAGAAAAAAGACGACTGAGGGGCGATCTAATAACCATGTATAAGTATATAAGGGGACAATACAAATATCTCGCTGAGGATCTGTTTATACCAAGGAAGGTGACGGGCACAAGGGGGCATTCTTTGCGTCTGGAAGAGAGAAGGTTTTTCCACCAACATAGAAGAGGATTCTTTACTGTTAGGGCAGTGAGAATCTGGAATTGCTTGCCTGAGGAGGTGGTGATGGCGAACTCAGTTGAGGGGTTCAAGAGAGGCCTGGATGTCTTCCTGGAGCAGAACAATATTGTATCATACAATTAGGTTCTGTAGAAGGACGTAGATCTGGGAATTTATTATGATGGAATATAGGCTGAACTGGATGGACAAATGTCTTTTTTCGGCCTTACTAACTATGTTACTATGTTACTATGTATATAGCCATATTGGTTTCCTCCTATTTCTAGTATGTTTATTCCCATACGGTATATACTGTGCACAGGTCCTATCCAGGATGCTAATAAACGTCTCCCATTTTCTTTGTGTATTTTTGTGTCTCAGGATATCGTCCCAGTTAATTGCACCAAGATCCTCTCTCATCCGTTGGAAATTTGCCCTCCTGAAGTTTAGTGTCCTTGTAACCCCTCTACTACACATCTTTTTAAAGGATACATGAAAACTTATTATTTTGTGATCGCTATTTCCCAAGTGACCCCCAACCCTTATATTTGATATGCGGTCTGGCCTGTTGGTTAATATTAGGTCTAGCAGTGCCCCCCTTCTTGTTGGGTCCTGAACCAGTTGTGAAAGGTAATTGTCTCTAATAATTGTCAAAAACCGATTACCTTTGCTGGAACTGCAGGTTTCTGTACCCCAATCTATTTCAGGGTAGTTGAAGTCCCCCATAATAATGACTTCTCCTTGAGTCGCAGCTTCATCTATTTGCTTTACGAGGATATTCTCCATTGCTTCCATTATTTTTGGAGATTTATAACAAACCCCTATCAGTAATTTATTATTTTTTCCCCCTCCCCTTATCTCCACCCACAGGGATTCTACATTTTCATTAAATTCACCTATATTATCACGCAGGATGGGTTTTAAGGATGATTTTACATATAGACACACCCCTCCCCCTCGCTTATCTGTACGGTCATTTCTGAACAGGCTATAGCCCTGCAAGTTAACAGCCCAGTCATGGCTCTCATCCAGCCACGTTTCAGATATCCCCACCATCTCATAATTATGCTCCAACAACATTAGTTCTAATTCGTCCATTTTGTTGGCGAGGCTTCTGGCATTAGTATACATGCACTTGATGTTCCTCTCTGTACTTCTATTTCTTAAATTATTAACTGTTCTGACCCCACCTCCCATGCCACCGCCACCCCCAACTTCCTTATTTGTGCCCAGGTCTCTGTCTGCACTATCTTCCCCTCCTATAAAATGAATACCCTCCCCCCCAATTCCTAGTTTAAACACTCCTCCAACCTTCTAGCCATTCTCTCCCCCAGCACAGCTGCACCCTCCCCATTGAGGTGCAGCCCGTCCCTAGCGTAGAGCCTGTAGCCAACTGAGAAGTCGGCCCAGTTCTGCAGGAACCCAAACCCCTCTTTCCAACACCAATTCTTGAGCCACTTATTAACCTCCCTAATCTCCCGTTGCCTCTCTGGTGTGGCATGTGGTACCGGCAGTATTTCGGAAAATACCACGTTGGAGGTCCTTGCTTTCAGCTTGCAGCCTATTATTATAAAGTAAATTAAGATTGACAAGCTTAAGTAATAAGAATTGATGTTTTTGGCATTAAAATGGGCACTGTTGACCCATTGACTTGCATTGGGTTTCGTGTTTCAGTCGGCCCCCGACTTTTCGCAATAATCGGCCGATTTCACCTGACCCGACTTTGTGAAAGCCGGGTTTCGCGAAACCCGAGTCGATCCGAAAAAATTAAAAGTCGCTCAACTCTAGTCATGAATATGGACGCGACTCCACTGCCATAGGCGTGGAGCGCATATTCATTACCTTATTGAGCAGTACAACGTGACCGCTCAGCACAGGAAGAACTGTCGTGCCAGGGCAATGGAGATGCAGGGACATTCAGTGATGGAGCGAGGAGATTGAGTATGATGGTGGAGGACGGGGGAGCCATGCACACAAGGATGGGACCGAAGGAGCCACGCAAACAAGGATGGAATCGGGGGAGCTGAGCATAGAAGGATGGGATCGGGGAGCCGCGCAAACAAGGATGGGACCGGGGGGAGCCAAGCCATTAATACAAGGATGGGTCCGAGGGAGCCGAGCATACAAGGATGGGGCCGGAGGAGCAGTGTAAACAAGGATGGGACCGGGGGAGCCAGGCATACAAGAATAGGACCGGGGGAGCCGAGCATACAAGGATGGGACCAGGGGAGCAGTGTAAACAAGGATGGGACCGGGAGAGCCGAGCATCCAAGAATCGTACCGGTTGCATAGTTAAATAGTTACATAGTTATTAAGGTTGAAGGAAGACTATAAGTCCATCTAGTTCAACCCATAGCCTAACCTAACATGCCCTAACATGTTGATCCAGAGGAAGGCAAAAAAAAACCATGTGGCAAAGAGTAAGCTCCACATTGGGGAAAAAAATTCCTTCCCGACTCCACATACGGCAAGCAGACTAGTTCCCTGGATCAACGCCCTATCATGGAATCTAGTGTTTATACCCTGTAACATTATACTTTTCCAGAAAGGCATCCAGTCCCCTCTTAAATTTAAGTAATGAATCACTCATTACAACATCATATGGCAGAGAGTTCCATAGTCTCACTGCTCTTACAGTAAAGAATCCACGTCTGTTATTATGCTTTAACCGGTGGAGCCGTGCAAACAAGGATGGGACGGGGGAGCCATGCATACAACAGTGTTGTGAATTCTGTGGCAGAGCTCCCTCCTGTGGTCACAAGTGGTACTTCGGCTGATTCTCTCTGTGAGCTTCCGTTGGTGGAGGAAAGTGGTACTGCGGCTTCTGAGTTTCCTTCCTCAGGTGATGTGGTGAAGTCGTTGGGTGCTGCTCTATTTAACTCCACCTAGTGCTTTGATCCTGGCCTCCAGTCAATGTTCTAGTATTGGACCTGTTTCCTCCTGGATCGTTCCTGTGGCCTGCTGCTCTGCATAGCTAAGTTCCGCTTTGCTATTTTGTTTGCTGTTTTTTCTGTCCAGCTTGTCTATATGTTTTTTCCTGCTGGCTGGAAGCTCTGGGACGCAGAGGGTGTACCTCCGTGCCGTTAGTTCGGTACGGAGGGTGTTTTTGCCCCCTTTGCGTGGTTTTTGAAGGGTTTTGTGTTGACCGCAAAGTTACCTTTCCTATCCTCGCTCTGTTCAGAAAGTCGGGCCTCAATTTGCTAAATCTATTTCATCTCTACGTTTGTCTTTTCATCTTAACTCACAGTCATTATATGTGGGGGCTGCCTTTTCCTTTGGGGTATTTCTCTGAGGCAAGGTAAGCTTATTTTCTATCTTCAGGTTAGCTAGTTTCTCAGGCTGTGCCGAGTTGCATAGGGAGCGTTAGGCGCAATCCACGGCTGCCTCTAGTGTTGTTGGAGAGGATTAGGGATTGCGGTCAGCAGAGTTCCCACGTCTCAGAGCTCGTTCTATGTTTTTGGGTTATTGTCAGGTCACTGTATGTGTTCTGACCTCTATGTCTATTGTGGTACTGAATTACTTTTCACAACAGTACTGGAGGCCAGGATCAAAGCACTAGGTGGAGTTAAATAGAGCAGCACCTAACGACTTCACCACATCACCTGCGGAAGGAAACTCAGTAGCCGCAGTACCACTTTCCTCCACCTACGGAAGCTCACAGAGAGAATCAGCTGAAGTACCACTTGTGACCACAGGAGGGAGCTCTGCCACAGAATTCACAACACAACAGGGTGAGCCACACAGAGCAGGACATGACAGGGGGAACCACGCATACCGGGATAGGGATGAGTGGACAATACATACCCGGCTTATACTTAAACTTACTTAGTTTTCCATGGCAAAATTAGGTGCTTCGGCTTATACTCGGGTTGGCTTATACTCGAGTATATACGGTATATTTAACCCTTGTACTGTGATGCTCCGTCGTTTGCACTCTCTCCTGCGCTCCCACCGGTTTTGGGGCGCCCATCACTTTGCCACCCTTTCCCTTCACACCGTGGCCTGCCCCTCATCGGGGTTCTGGTGGGAACGACACCCCAGTTGCTGTGCAACGCATTTTACCTCACACTCCCTGGCCACGCTCCCTTCACCCTAGTTACTGGCTCGCTCCGACTGCAATCTCGTTCCACCCAGAAACAGAAGGTTCGGCCCCAGCAGTTCCGGACACAACGCTTCCGCAGTCGCAGCAGCCAGTCCTCCAGTAGGTGGCACATGATTGTGGCTTGGGCACAGAGCTAACATTCACGCTTCTTTATCGAAGTCAGGGACCGGAGCTGGGAGCACCTCCCTTTTTTTTTTAACTCTTCCCCACTTTTGTGTTCCTTGGACAAGCAGGGCCGCAACATGCTACGATGGACTCGTCTGGTGGGGGCTTCCCCCCTCCTGTTCAGGATGAGCTTAGTACACTGGACCATTGGGACCAACCCATGGTATCACTCGGTGAGGTGTCCGCTCCCACCGGCTTTTCAATTTTTCCTGGTGCTGCTTATTCCAGATCAAGACTCTGTCCCCGGGTCTTAGAGTTGTCCTGCGAATCGGCGGTGCCTCATGGTGCTTAAGTTCCTGAAACTTCGTCTGCACCAGTCGACAGAGAGTCTGCAATTGGTGTTGATATTCCCTAACTCAAGAGGACACCCCCGTCTACGGGTAGTCCTCCTCTGGGTCCAGTTCCAACCAAGAAAGCAAAATTTCTGCCGGCATATGTAAACTTTTGAGCACAACTGTATATACCACTAGGAGCCCATACATTCTGATGTCCTCACTGATATATACCAGCAAGAGCCCATACATTCCGATGTCCTCACTGATATGTACCACTAGGAGCCCATACATTCTGATGTCCTCACTGATATATACCACCAAGAGCCCATACATTCTGATGTCCTCACTGATATATACCACCAAGAGCCCATGCATTCTGATGTCCTCACTGATATATACCACCGGGAGCCCATACATTCTGATGTCCTCACTGATATATACCGTCCTCACTGATATATACCACCAAGAGCCCATGCATTCTGATGTCCTCACTGATATATACCACCAGGAGCCCATACATTCTGATGTCCTCACTGATATATACCACCAAGAGCCCATGCATTCTGATGTCCTCACTGATATATACCACCAGGAGCCCATACATTCTGATGTCCTCTCTGATATATACCACCAAGAGCCCATACATTCTGATGTCCTCACTGATATATACCACTAGGAGCCCATACATTCTGATGTCCTCACTGATATATACCACCAAGAGCCCATACATTCTGATGTCCTCACTGATATATACCACCAAGAACCCATGCATTCTAATGTCCTCACTGATATATACCACTAGGAGCCCATACATTCTGATGTCCTCACTGATATATACCACCAGGAGCCGATACAGTCTGATGTCCTCACTGATATATACCACCAAGAACCCATGCATTCTAATGTCCTCACTGATATATACCACCAGGAGCCCATACAGTCTGATGTCCTCACTGATATATACCACCAAGAGCTCATACAGTCTGATGTCCTCACTAATATATACCACCAGGTGCCCATACATTCTGATGTCCTCACTGATATATACCACTAGGAGCACCAGGCTGGGAAGACTGAATCTGCAATAGCCAACCAGCTTGGAGTGAAGAAATCAACAGTGGGAGCAATAATTAGAAAATGGAAGACATACAAGACCACTGATAATCTCCCTCGATCTGGGGCTCCACGCAAAATCCCACCCCGTGGGGTCAGAATGATCACAAGAACGGTGAGCAAAAATCCCAGAACCACGCGGGGGGACCTAGTGAATGAACTGCAGAGAGCTGGGACCAATGTAACAAGGCCTACCATAAGTAACACACTACGCCACCATGGACTCAGATCCTGCAGTGCCAGACGTGTCCCACTGCTTAAGCCAGTACATGTCCGGGCCCATCTGAAGTTTGCTAGAGAGCATTTGGATGATCCAGAGGAGTTTGGGGAGAATGTCCTATGGTCTGATGAAACCAAACTGGAACTGTTTGGTAGAAACACAACTTGTCGTGTTTGGAGGAAAAAGAATACTGAGTTGCATCCATCAAACACCATACCTACTGTAAAGCATGGTGGTGGAAACATCATGCTTTGGGGCTGTTTCTCTGCAAAGGGGCCAGGACGACTGATCCGGGTACATGAAAGAATGAATGGGGCCATGTATCGTGAGATTTTGAGTGCAAACCTCCTTCCATCAGCAAGGGCATTGAAGATGAAACGTGGCTGGGTCTTTCAACACGACAATGATCCAAAGCACACCGCCAGGGCAACGAAGGAGTGGCTTCGTAAGAAGCATTTCAAGGTCCTGGAGTGGCCTAGCCAATCTCCAGATCTCAACCCTATAGAAAACCTTTGGAGGGAGTTGAAAGTCCGTGTTGCCAAGCGAAAAGCCAAAAACATCACTGCTCTAGAGGAGATCTGCATGGAGGAATGGGCCAACATACCAACACCAGTGTGTGGCAACCTTGTGAAGACTTACAGAAAACGTTTGACCTCTGTCATTGCCAACAAAGGATATATTACAAAGTATTGAGATGAAATTTTGTTTCTGACCAAATACTTATTTTCCACCATAATATGCAAATAAAATGTTAAAAAAACAGACAATGTGATTTTCTGGATTTTTTTTTCTCATTTTGTCTCCCATAGTTGAGGTCTACCTATGATGTAAATTACAGACGCCTCTCATCTTTTTAAGTGGTGGAACTTGCACTATTGCTGACTGACTAAATACTTTTTTGCCCCACTGTATACCACTAGGAGCCCATACAGTCTGATGTCCTCACTGATATATACCACCAAGAACCCATGCATTCTTATGTCCTCACTGATATATACCACCAGGAGCCCATACAGTCTGATGTCCTCACTGATATATACCACCAAGAGCTCATACATTCTGATGTCCTCACTAATATATACCACCAGGAGCCCATACATTCTGATGTCCTCACTGATATATACCACCAAGAACCCATGCATTCTAATGTCCTCACTGATATATACCACCAAGAGCCCATACATTCTGATGTCCTCACTGATATATACCACCAAGAGCCCATACATTCTGATATCATCACTAATATATACCACCAAGAGCCCATACATTCTGATATCATCATTAATATATACCACCAAGAGCCCATGCATTCTGATGTCCTCACTTATATATACCACCAAGAACCCATGCATTCTAATGTCCTCACTGATATATACCACTAGGAGCCCATACATTCTGATGTCCTCACTGATATATACCACCAGAAGCCCATACAGTCTGATGTCCTCACTGATATATGCCACCAGGAGCCCATACAGTCTGATGTCCTCACTGATATATACCACCAAGAGCTCATACATTCTGATGTCCTCACTGATATATACCACCAAGAGCCCATACATTCTGATGTCCTCACTGATATATACCACCAGGAGCTCATACATTCTGATGTCCTCACTGATATATACCACCAAGAACCCATGCATTCTAATGTCCTCACTGATATATACCACCAAGAACCCATGCATTCTAATGTCCTCACTGATATATACCACCAGGAGCCCATACATTCTGATGTCCTCACTGATATATACCACCAGGAGCCCATACAGTCTGATGTCCTCACTGATATATACCACCAAGAGCTCATACATTCTGATGTCCTCACTGATATATACCACCAAGAGCCCATACATTCTGATGTCCTCACTGATATATACCACCAGGAGCTCATACATTCTGATGTCCTCACTGATATATACCACCAAGAACCCATGCATTCTAATGTCCTCACTGATATATACCACCAAGAGCCCATACATTCTGATGTCCTCACTGATATATACCACCAGGAGCCCATACAGTCTGATGTCCTCACTGATATATACCACCAAGAGCTCATACATTCTGATGTCCTCACTGATATATACCACCAAGAGCCCATACATTCTGATGTCCTCACTGATATATACCACCAGGAGCTCATACATTCTGATGTCCTCACTGATATATACCACCAAGAGCCCATACATTCTGATATCATCACTAATATATACCACCAAGAGCCCATACATTCTGATATCATCACTAATATATACCACCAAGAGCCCATGCATTCTGATGTCCTCACTTATATATACCACCAAGAGCCCATACATTCTGATGTCCTCACTAATATATACCACCAAGAGCCCATACATTCTGATATCATCACTAATATACAGTGGGGCAAAAAAGTATTTAGTCAGTCAGCAATAGTGCAAGTTCCACCACTTAAAAAGATGAGAGGCGTCTGTAATTTACATCATAGGTAGACCTCAACTATGGGAGACAAAATGAGAAAAAAAAATCCAGAAAATCACATTGTCTGTTTTTTTAACATTTTATTTGCATATTATGGTGGAAAATAAGTATTTGGTCAGAAACAAAATTTCATCTCAATACTTTGTAATATATCCTTTGTTGGCAATGACAGAGGTCAAACGTTTTCTGTAAGTCTTCACAAGGTTGCCACACACTGGTGTTGGTATGTTGGCCCATTCCTCCATGCAGATCTCCTCTAGAGCAGTGATGTTTTTGGCTTTTCGCTTGGCAACACGGACTTTCAACTCCCTCCAAAGGTTTTCTATAGGGTTGAGATCTGGAGATTGGCTAGGCCACTCCAGGACCTTGAAATGCTTCTTACGAAGCCACTCCTTCGTTGCCCTGGCGGTGTGCTTTGGATCATTGTCGTGTTGAAAGACCCAGCCACGTTTTATCTTCAATGCCCTTGCTGATGGAAGGAGGTTTGCACTCAAAATCTCACGATACATGGCCCCATTCATTCTTTCATGTACCCGGATCAGTCGTCCTGGCCCCTTTGCAGAGAAACAGCCCCAAAGCATGATGTTTCCACCACCATGCTTTACAGTAGGTATGGTGTTTGATGGATGCAACTCAGTATTCTTTTTCCTCCAAACACGACAAGTTGTGTTTCTACCAAACAGTTCCAGTTTGGTTTCATCAGACCATAGGACATTCTCCCCAAACTCCTCTGGATCATCCAAATGCTCTCTAGCAAACTTCAGACGGGCCCGGACATGTACTGGCTTAAGCAGTGGGACACGTCTGGCACTGCAGGATCTGAGTCCATGGTGGCGTAGTGTGTTACTTATGGTAGGCCTTGTTACATTGGTCCCAGCTCTCTGCAGTTCATTCACTAGGTCCCCCCGCGTGGTTCTGGGATTTTTGCTCACCGTTCTTGTGATCATTCTGACCCCACGGGGTGGGATTTTGCGTGGAGCCCCAGATCGAGGGAGATTATCAGTGGTCTTGTATGTCTTCCATTTTCTAATTATTGCTCCCACTGTTGATTTCTTCACTCCAAGCTGGTTGGCTATTGCAGATTCAGTCTTCCCAGCCTGGTGCAGGGCTACAATTTTGTTTCTGGTGTCCTTTGACAGCTCTTTGGTCTTCACCATAGTGGAGTTTGGAGTCAGACTGTTTGAAGGTGTGCACAGGTGTCTTTTTATACTGATAACAAGTTTAAACAGGTGCCATTACTACAGGTAATGAGTGGAGGAAAGAGGAGACTCTTAAAGAAGAAGTTACAGGTCTGTGAGAGCCAGAAATCTTGATTGTTTGTTTCTGACCAAATACTTATTTTCCACCATAATATGCAAATAAAATGTTAAAAAAACAGACAATGTGATTTTCTGGATTTTTTTTCTCAGTTTGTCTCCCATAGTTGAGGTCTACCTATGATGTAAATTACAGACGCCTCTCATCTTTTTGAGTGGTGGAACTTGCACTATTGCTGACTGACTAAATACTTTTTTGCCCCACTGTATACCACCAAGAGCCCATACATTCTGATGTCCTCACTGATATATATCACCAAGAGCCCATACATTCTGATGGCCTCACTGATATATACCACCAAGAACCCATACATTCTGATGTCCTCACTGATATATACCACCAAGAGCCCATACATTCTGATGTCCTCACTGATATATACCACCAAGAGCCCATACATTCTGATGTCCTCACTGATATATACCTCCAAGAGCCCATACATTCTGATGTCCTCACTGATATATACCACCAAGAGCCCATACATTCTGATGTCCTCACTGATATATACCACCAAGAACCCATACATTCTGATGTCCTCACTGATATATACCACCAAGAAAACATGCATTCTGATGTCCTCACTGATATATACCACCAAGAGCCCATACATTCTGATGTCCTCACTGATATATACCACCAGGAGCCCATACATTCTGATGTCCTCACTGATATATACCACCAAGAGCCCATACATTCTGATGTCCTCACTGATATATACCACCAGGAGCTCATACATTCTGATGTCCTCACTGATATATACCACCAAGAACCCATACATTCTGATGTCCTCACTGATATATACCACCAAGAAAACATGCATTCTGATGTCCTCACTGATATATACCACCAAGAGCCCATACATTCTGATGTCCTCACTGATATATACCACCAGGAGCCCATACATTCTGATGTCCTCACTGATATATACCACCAAGAGCCCATACATTCTGATGTCCTCACTGATATATACCACCAGGAGCTCATACATTCTGATGTCCTCACTGATATATACCACCAGGAGCTCATACAGTCTGATGTCCTCACTGATATATACCACCAGGAGCCCATACATTCTGATGTCCTCACTGATATATACCACCAAGAGCCCATACATTCTGATGTCCTCACTGATATATACCACCAAGAGCCCATGCATTCTAATGTCCTCAGTAATGTCAACTGCATATAAGGGACTGAAGTAATGGGTTTCATGGCCCTAATTAATAGTAAATGGTGATAGAAGCACTGGAATGAGTTAATGATGAGCGGACCCATACACTGTCTTGCTCTGGTCTCCTCTGCTACCTGATTCCGCACCTTGTAAACTACAATCAATTTACACTACATACATTGTATCACATACTGTACATACATTAATGTGAAATGCTCCATGGGTTACAAACTTCTAAGTAAATGTAGATTATTGAAATCTTAGTCGGCTCCATCTGTTCATTTTGCTTCATGTTACAATCCCATCTCCGAGTAATCCACCTTTGTTAATTTTCTCTGAGCCCTTTCGTCTTTTTTCACCATTACAATTTAATATTTTAAGCTTTCCCTGCTCCTCCGTACGACGACCTTCCATTACCCACTTCCATTTATTTTTATTAGCCATCAAAGGGCGTCTCAGAGAATTTGTCTCTCTCTCCTTAGAAATGGACTTAGTGCCCGGTAGATGAAGAGAAACAACTGTCTCATGTCCTGAATGGCATTTTTCATCTTGCTCATACATATAATCATTAGTGTTGAGCATTCCGATACCGCAAGTATCGGGTATCGGCCGATATTTGCGGTATCGGAATTCCGATACTGAATTCCGATACTTCCCGCGTATCGGATACCGGAATCGGAAGTTCCCAGAATTCAAATTGAACGCAGCAGCCAATGAGGAATGAATGAAAGTGTGGGCACATCCTGTTTAGCATGGTGGGCATGTAAGTACTGGCAAGGCTTGGATTGGCTGCTGAAATGATGTCACTCTGCACTATAAAAAAGCGCTGCCGCCATTTTGCGCTCACTCTGCTGTGATTTCAGTTAGGGACAGGACGCTGTGTTCTAACTGAGGGCCAGTTGAGCTAGCTAATTGCTTTATTTTCCTTTCCAAAGGCTAATTTAGCAAAACGCTGTGTGTTCTTAACTGTTCACCTTGCTCTTGCCTTGCAGCGCTGTTTTAACAGCGTTCTGCAAGGTCTCTGTGTGTGTGTGTGTGCAGCTCACTCTGTAGTCTGTGTGCAGCCATATACCCGGTTGTATTCAGCTCAGGGGGGGTTCACACTGCCTCACACAGTTGTTCTTTTTTGCTCTTAGTGCAGCCTGCTGCACATTTTTTCTCAAATTTCCTATTAGTGTTTTTCCACCAGTCTCCAGCTCTATTGTGGAAAAACACTACATAGGATAACCTAGAGGGGGGTTTTTGGGCCTTGCAGCGCCGTTTACGGCTGTCTGCACGGTCTCCGTGTGAGCCCAGCTCGCCCTGTAGTCTGTGTGCAGCCATAGCCGGTTGGATTCAGCTCAGGGTTCGTTACTGGCTCATACCTTGAGAAAAATTTTCCTTTTTTTCAAATAGTGCAGCCTGTTTAAAATTTGAAAAAAAAAATTCCTATTAGTGTCTTTCCACTCGTATCCAGCTAAATAGTGGAAAAACACTATATAGGATAACCTAGAGGAGGGTTTTTTGGCCTTGCAGCGCCGTTTACGGCTGTCTGCACGGTCTCCGTGTGAGCCCAGCTCGCCCTGTAGTCTGTGTGCAGCCATAGCCGGTTGGATTCAGCTCAGGGTTCGTTACTGGCTCATACCTTGAGAAAAATTTTCCTTTTTTTCAAATAGTGCAGCCTGTTTAAAATTTGAAAAAAAAAATTCCTATTAGTGTCTTTCCACTCGTATCCAGCTAAATAGTGGAAAAACACTATATAGGATAACCTAGAGGAGGGTTTTTTGGCCTTGCAGCGCCGTTTACGGCTGTCTGCACGGTCTCCGTGTGAGCCCAGCTCGCCCTGTAGTCTGTGTGCAGCCATAGCCGGTTGGATTCAGCTCAGGGTTCGTTACTGGCTCATACCTTGAGAAAAATTTTCCTTTTTTTCAAATAGTGCAGCCTGTTTAAAATTTGAAAAAAAAAATTCCTATTAGTGTCTTTCCACTCGTATCCAGCTAAATAGTGGAAAAACACTATATAGGATAACCTAGAGGAGGGTTTTTTGGCCTTGCAGCGCCGTTTACGGCTGTCTGCACGGTCTCCGTGTGAGCCCAGCTCGCCCTGTAGTCTGTGTGCAGCCATAGCCGGTTGGATTCAGCTCAGGGTGCGTTACTGCCTCATACCTTGAAAAACAATTTCCTTTTTTTCAAATAGTGCAGCCAGTTTAAAATTTGAAAAAAAAAATTCCTATTAGTGTCTTTCCACTTGTATCCAGCTAAATAGTGGAAAAACACTATATAGGATAACCTAGAGGAGGGTTTCTTGGCCTTGCAGCGCCGTTTACGGCTGTCTGCACGGTCTCCGTGTGATTTAAACTAGCTCTGTAGCCCGATCTGCACCAAAAAAAAGGTTAAGTTCACCAAACACAACTTACACTTGTGTAGGCCACATTTGAAAAATAATAAAGTTTAGTCCACAATTTACAACATTAGTGTTTCTTACACCTGTTAGGAGGAGCATTACAGGAATAAGCACACTAAGGCCTTAGTACTTTTCTGCTTATCTTTATCTGTCAACCAAGATGAAGAGGGCAGGGAGTAAGGCACGTGGGCGTGGGCGCGGAGCAGGGAGAGGAGCAGGGAGAGGACGTGGTGATTCTGTGCCTGCTGCGGGCGCCGGTGACTCGTCGTCACTCAGTTTCAGCAGGGAACAGTCCTTCATGCGCAGCTTTGTCGGAGAGCGCCGTGCACCGCTGCTGCGTGAAGACCAAATTGAAGCCGTTGTCGGGTGGATGGCAGCTAACGCCTCGGCATCGACTTCAGTTAGTGCCACATCCTCTCAGGCACAGAGCACTGGAGAGCAGCCATCTGTCTCTTCACCACCTGCCAAATTGGCCAGGCAGTCAGAGAGCCCAGGACAGGAGCCGTCTCTACTTCTGTTCTCTGAATCTCTTGGCTTGGAAACAGGGGGCCAGCCAAGCAGCATTGGAGAAATGGAAGAAGAGGCAGTGTGCAGTGATGCCCAACACCTTTTTCTCTCTGACTCTGAAGAGGCAGGTGGGCCAGTGCCTCCGGTGACCACAGCGCAGTACGCATCTGATGATGA
Source organism: Ranitomeya imitator (assembly GCF_032444005.1). Lineage (NCBI taxonomy): Eukaryota > Metazoa > Chordata > Amphibia > Anura > Dendrobatidae > Ranitomeya > Ranitomeya imitator. Next base: position 4,683,976 of record NC_091283.1, on the reverse strand, counting down.
AACTCAGGTGCCGCTTTCTCGTGCGTACTGTGCTGCTGAGACTACCCAGGAGGAGCAGTTGGTGGCAGAGGGTAGTGGAGATGATGAGGTCCTTGACCCATCGTGGCGTGAGGAACAGGAAGGTGGTGGGAGCAGCTCAGAGGAAGAGCTTCCTCTTACGGGCCAAAGAGGGAGAGGGAGGGGGAAGACTGCGGAGCCTGTAGCCTCCACTTTGGCACCCGTTAGGAGCCTGTCTCTTTCCAAAGCCAAAAAGGGCGCTCCCAAGACTTGCAGTGCCTGGTCCTTTTTTGACACAGTTGCAGATGACATTTGTTTTGTCAAATGCAAGCTGTGTCATCATAAAGTAAAAAGAGGGAAAAATGTCAGCAACCTCAATACCACAAATATGTGGAAACATGTGCGGACCAGGCACGCGGTGGAGTTACAGAAACACACTGAAGATGTAGGCCAACCAACAGCGGCAGCTACCACCTCTTCAGCTCGTGTTGCCTCTTCCTCCAGCTCACGCACAGCTGGTTTGGCTTCCTCCCAGAGACCTTGTGTAATTCCACCCACAGCACCACCTTCCCAGTCATCCTCACACTCCCAGTCTACTCTACAGCCATCGGTAGTACAGGCATGGGAGAAAAGGCGGGCATTCTCGGCCAACCACCCCCGAGCACAGGCTCTGAATGCAGGCATTGCCAAACTGTTGTCCCTGGAAATGCTCTCGTTCAGGCTGGTGGAGACTGACAGCTTCCGTGACTTGATGGCATTGGCAGTCCCACAGTACAAGGTGCCCAGCCGCTTTTACTTCAGCAGGCAGGCTGTCCCTGCCCTGCACAGGCATGTTGAGGCAAACATAAAACATGCGCTACTGAACGCCGTCAGTAGCAAGGTCCACCTCACCACCGATGCGTGGACCAGTCAGCATGGACAGGGGCGATATGTTTCCCTCACTGCCCATTGGGTTAATGTTGTTGAGCCAGGTACAGATCGTGCGAGTGGCGCAGGACGTGTCCTGCCCACTCCAAGGATTGCAGGAATCCAGTCTGTACGCATCGACTCCTCCTCTTACACCAGTTCCTCTGATTCCTCTCTGCAGGATCCGTCACAGTCCACCCCCACATGGACCCGTGAACGTTTACCTATGACCGACATGAGCACAGCCGTGGCCAAACGTCAGCAGGCCGTCTTGAAACTAGTTTCATTGGGGCATCGAAGCCACACAGCGCAGGAGCTCTGGAATGCCATAAAGCAGGAGAGCGATGTGTGGTTACTGCCAGCGAATCTCCAGCCAGGCATGGTAGTGTGTGACAATGGCCGAAATCTGGTGGCAGCTTTGGCCCTTGGCAACCTCACTCACATCCCATGTCTGGCACATGTGCTCAATTTGGTTGTGCAGAGTTTTCTGAGGGACTATCCGGATCTTGATGCCCTGCTGCACAAGGTCCGCCTAGAGTGTGCTCACTTGCGGCGTTCCAGCTTGGCCAGATCCCGCATTGCTGCTCTGCAGCGCCGATTCCGCCTTCCGGAACACCGCATCATATGTGACCTACCTACCCGGTGGAATTCCACGTTACATATGTTGGAGCGGTTGTGTGAGCAGCAGCAAGCAGTTATGGAGTACCAGCTGCATCAGGCGCAAAGAAGTCGCAGTCAGCGCCGATCAGACTTCACAACCACAGAGTGGGCCACTATGAAGGACGTCTGCCAGGTTTTGCGTCCTTTTGATTATTCCACGCGGATGGCAAGTGCAGATGATGCACTAGTCAGCATGACTGTCCCCCTTATCTGCCTGCTTCAGCAAACTTTGCAAGGGTTAAGGGATGATGTGGTGGAAGAGGTGGAGGATGAGGAGTCACCTTTTCCATCAGCTTCTGGAGAGTCAGCGCCACGTGGTTCCTCACAAAGGGGTACGCAGGGGCCAATTTGTGAGGAGGATGAGGAGGAGTCAATGGAGGAGGAAGAGCTCCGTCCAGAGGAGGGAGCGACACAATTGTCCAGTGGTCAGTGTGTACAGCGAGGGTGGGGTGATGACGAGCGGGCAGAGATCATGTCTCAAGCAGGGGACAGCGTTTCTGGGCCGGTTGGCACTCTGCAGCACATGGTGGATTTCATGCTGCAGTGCCTGAGAAACGACCGCCGCATCGACCACATTCTCAACATGCCTGATTATTGGGTGTTCACCCTCCTCGATCCTCGCTACCGGGACAACGTCCAAAACCTCATCCCTGCGTTGACCCGGGAGCGTAAATTGCGGGAGTACCACGACACACTGGTGAATTCCATCATCTTCTCCTGTCCAACTGAGAGGAGTGCTGCTAGTGCTTTACAAAGCAGCTCAGTGCGTCGAGGCAGTGGGGGAGGCTCTGCCCAAAGAGGGAGCAGAAGCAGTGCCTCTGCCCAAGGCAAGCCCAGTATGGCACAACTCTGGCACACTTTTGTGTGCCCGCCCCAAATGTCTACACCATCACCGGCGGCTCCAGTCAGCAGGAGGCAACGGTTCCGTCAGATGGTGACAGACTACATGGCTTGCCCTCTTACTGTACTCCCAGACGGCTCTTCCCCGTTCAAGTTTTGGGTCTCTAAGCTGGATACATGGCCAGAGCTAAGCCAGTATGCATTGGAGGTGCTGGCTTGCCCTGCGGCTAGTGTCTTATCGGAACGTGTCTTTAGTGCCGCAGGTGGTGTACTAACAGACCGTCGCATGCGACTATCCTCCGATAACGTTGACCGGCTTACTTTCCTGAAAATGAACCAGGCCTGGATCTCGCAGGAATTTGCCACTCCTCTGCCTGATTAAGTAATTGGGTGTCATCCAGGTCTCCTGCTGTGTTCATCTTTCTACCACCTGAACTGCTATTCCTGGGCTCCAACACCGCCAGTTGCGGCTCAGAAGTGCAGGCTGCACAGTAAAAACATACGACCCAGTGTTATTGGGTTTCAGTAACGTCAGCTGATCCCCAGCTGTGTAGCCGGCAATGTGTCCTGCGACCGCCACGCTGGCACAACAACCTAAATGTAAGGGAACCTGTCCCCCCCCCCCCCCCCCGTCGTTTGTTACTGAAAGAGCCATCTTGTGCAGCAGTAATGCTGCACAAGGAAAAGGTAGCTCTTTTTTTTTAGCTCTTTGCACACGCAGAACTTAACACTTATAAAATGTGTTCACTGATACCGTTATACCGTCCCGGAGCTGGGACTTTCCTTCGTAATGTGACGCAGCACAGCCGTCATTCCTACCCCCTTGGTGCCATGCGCTGCCTCCTCAGCGTTGTTTTAAGCTGTCACGGAGCCTGCGCTGTTCTGTTATCCCTTGGGCATGCCCTATTTGCGCTGCCTGTCTTCTGACATAATTTGGTGTCAGGCTGGCTGCGCCTGTGCGGCCGCGGTGCCCGAGATCCCGCCTCGCAGTGTCTTCTGATTGAGTCACACTGCGGGCCTGGGATCCATGGGCATGCGCAGTGCATATCTTCCCCTCGGGCTCTCGCTCATTTCCCTCCGCCTTCTTTAGACTGTGCGCCGTCAGCTGATCCCTAGCATGCCACGGCCGTGACACCGCACAGTCTGAAGAAGAGGGAAGGAGGGGAGTGAGAGTCGAGGTTATGCACTGTGCATGCCCATGGTTCCAAGGCCCGCAGTGGGATTACGTTAGATGAGACTGCGAGGTGGGATCTGGAGCAGCGTGGACGCACAGGCACTGACAGCCTGACACCAAATTATGTCAGAAGACAGGCAGCGCTAATTGGGCATGGCCAAGGGCTAACAGAACAGCGCAGGCTCCGTGGCAGCTTAAAACAACGCTGAGGAGGCAGCGCACGGCATCAAGGGGATAGGAATGACAGCTGTGCTGTGTCCCATTACGAAGGAAATTCGCACCTCCGGAACGGTTTAACGGTATAAAGGGACACATTTTTAGTGTTTACTTCGGTGTTTGCAAGGAGCATAATTAAAAGAGCAACCTTTTCCTTTTGCATCCTTAGTGCTGCACAACATGGCTCTTTCAGCTACAAACGTCTTGGGGGGGGGGGGTTAAAGGTTTCCTTTCAACTTGCTCCAATCAGGCTTCGGCCTACACTCTGTTCCTCTGCTCCTCCTGCTGTCCCTGGGCTCTAACACCGCCAGTTGGTGCCTGGAAGTGCTGTGTGCACAGTCAACAGTCGCTCCTCTGTTATTGGGGTTCAGTAACGTCAGCTGATCCCCAGCTGTGTGTGCGGCAATACCTCCAATCTGCTCCTCCTGCTGTCCCTGGGCTCTAACACCGCCAGTTGGTGCCTGGAAGTGCTGTGTGCACAGTCAACAGTCGCTCCTCTGTTATTGGGGTTCAGTAACGTCAGCTGATCCCCAGCTGTGTATCCGGCAACGTGTCATGCGACCGCCACGCTGGCACAACTAAAATGTAAGGGGACCTGTCCCCCCCCCCCCCCTAGGCGTTTGTTACTGAAAGAGCCACCATGTGCAGCACTAATACTGCACAAGGGAAAGGTCGCTCTTGAAATTATGCTCCTTGCAAACGCTGAACTACACACTCATGTAATGTGTCCCCTCACACCGTCCAACCGTCCCGGAGGTGGGACTTTCCTTTGTAATGTGACACAGCACAGCCGTCATTGCTACCCCCTTGGCACCGTGCGCTGCCTCCTTAGCGTTGTTTGATTCCGTCATGGACCCTGCGCTGTTATGTTATCCCTTGGCCATGCACAGTTTGCGCTGCCCGTCCTCTGACATCATTTGTTGTCGTCCTGGCTGCGCCTGTGCGTCCACGCTGCCCGAAATCACACCTCGCAGTGTCGTCTAATGTGATCCCACAGTGGGCCTGGTATCCATGGCCATGCGCAGTGCATATACTAGCCTCTCACTCCCCTTCTTCACGCTTCTTCAGACTAGGCGGCGTCAGCTGATCCCTAATAGCATGCCACGGCCGTGACGCCGCACAGTCTGAAGAAGCAGGAAGGAGGTGAGTGAGAGGCGATGATATGCACTGCGCATGCCCATGGATCCCTGGCCCGCAGTGGGACTACATTAGATGACACTGCAAGGTTGGATCTCGGGCAGCTTGGACGCACAGGCACTGCCAGCCTGACACCTACATGATGTCAGAAGACGGGCACCGCTAACTGTGCATGGCCAAGGGATAACATTACAGTGCGGGCTCCGTGACAGAACCAAACAACGTTGAGGAGGTGGTGCCCGGCACCAAGGGGGTTGGAATGACGGCTGTGCTGTGTCACATTACAAAGGAAAGTCCCACTTCCGGGATGGTTTGACGGTGTGAGGGGACACATTATATGAGTGTGTACTTCAGCGTTTGCAAGGAGCATAATTTTCGGAGCCACCATTTTCCATGTGCAGTATTACTGCTGTACAAGATGGCTCTTTCAGCAACAAATGCCTGGGGGGGGGGGTTAAAGGTTCCCTTTCAACTTGCTCCACTGCAGGCTTCGGCCTACACTCTGCTCCTCTTTGATTCCCTGGGTTTCAACACTGTCAGTTGCCACCTGGAAGTGTTGTCTACACAGAAAAAAACACTAGGTGATGTGTCAGTGGGGTTCAGCACCGCCAGCTGTTCCCCTGCTGTGTAGTCGGCAACGTGTCCAGCACAAGCCACGCTGGCACAACAGAACAAAAGCTGCCACCAGTGCAGGCTTCGGCCTACACTCTGCTCCTCTCCTCCTCCTGCTGACCCTGGGCTCAAACACCGCTAGTTTTTGCCCGGAAGTGCTAGCTGCACAGAGAAAAACACCAGCCAATGTGTTAGTGGGGTTCAGCAACGCCAGCTGTTCCCCTGCTGTGTAGCCGGCAACGTGACCTGCAAACGCCATGCAGGCACAGGAACTGAAATTAAAAGGGAACCTGGCCCCACCCCCCCAGGTGTTTCTATGTATAACAGCCACCTAGTACAGCAGTACTGCTGCATTTGTACAAGGTGGCTGACTTTTTCTCCTTGCCCACGTGGAACTCAACACGTACAAAATGTGTCTCATTGAGACCATTCCACTGTCCCTGAGGTGTGACTTTCCTTTGTAATGATACGCAGCACCCCCCTTGGTAGCGTTTCCCGTCTTTTGTCATCATGGTTAGCTGGCTGCGCCTGTGCATCCGCCCTGCTAGAAACAACGCCCCTCGTTGTCATATTTATTTTGTCAGCGAGGGTGTGGTTTATGGGCACGAGCAGTGCATATGTTCGCCTGTCTTAACTCATCTCCTTCCGCCTTCTTCAGACTGTGCGGCCTCCTGGCCGTGGTAGGCGATAAGGGATCAGCTGAGGCCGCCCAGTCTGGAGCCGGTGTAAGGACATGTGTAAGCGGCAAACCTATTTACTGCACAAGGCCACGAATCCCAGCCACGTAGTGTGATTGTTTGAAAACACACTGTGGGTCTGGGATTCATGTCCATCGCTAACCGCAACGGCCGACATGAAATGAGGTCAGAAGACAGGAAGCGCTCACAGCGCATGGCCAAGGGATCACAATAGCGCAGACTCCTGTACAGCAAATAACAACGCTCAGGAATCTGCGCCCAGTACCTAGGTGCAAATTTTGACACCTGTGCTGCGTCTCGTTAAAAAGACAAGTCACGCCTCCACAACTGTTTGACAGTATAATGGGCTAAATAGTGTACGTGTTTTAGTCAGCGTGTGCAAGGAGCAAAACAAATAGAGCAACCTTTTACTTGTGCAGCATTAATGCTGCACAAGGTGTGGCTCTTGTACCTTGCAACACCTGAGGGGGGGGTTAAAGGTAACCTTTGAAATTGGTTCAACTAGGCTTCGGCCTACACTCTGCTCCTCTCCTCCTCCTGCTGACCCTGGGCTCAAACAACGCCAGTTTCTGCCCGGACATGCTAGCTGCACAGAGAAAAACACCAGCCAATGTGTTAGTGGGGTTCAGCACCGCCTGCTGTTCCCCCGCTGTGTAGCCGGCATCGTGTCCAGCACAAGCCACGCTGGCACAACCGACCAAAAGCTGCCACCAGTGCAGGCTTCGGCCTACACTTTGCTCCTCTCCTCCTCCTCCTGCTGACCCTGGGCTCTAACACCGCTAGTTTTTGCCCGGACATGCAATCTGCACAGAGAAAAACACCAGTCAATGTGTCAGTGGGGTTCAGCAACGCCAGCTGTTCCCCTGCTGTGTAGCTTGCAACGTGACCTGCAAACGCCACGCAGGCACATGAACTGAAATTGAAGGGAGCCTGCCCCCCACCCCCAGGTGTTTCTATGTATATCAGCCACCTTGTACAGCAGTACTGCTGCATTTGTACGAGGTGGCTGACTTTTTCTCCTTGCCCACGTGGAACTCAACACGTACAAAATGTGTCTCATTAGAGACCATTACAATGTCCCTGAGGTGTGACTTTCCTTTGTAATGACACGCAGCACCACCCTTGTTAGCGCTGCCCGTCTTTTGACATCATTGGTTAGCTGGCTGCGCCTGTGCATCTCCCCTGCTCGAAACAACGGCCCTCGGTGTCTTATTTTTTTGGACAGCGAGGGTGTGATTGATGGGCATGTGCAGTGCATATGTTTGCCAGTGTTCACTCATCTCCTTCCGCCTTCTTCAGACTGGGTGTCCTCATGGCCGCGGCAGGCGATAAGGGATCAGATGAGGCCGCCCAGTCTGAAGCAGGTGTAAGGACATGTGTGAGCGGCAAACATATTTAGTGCACCAGGGCACGAATCCCAGCACCGCAGTGTGATTTTTTAAAAACACACTGTGGGTCTGGGATTCATGTCCATCGCTAACCGCAACGGCCGACATGAAATGAGGTCAGAAGACAGGAAGCGCTCACAGCGCATGGCCAAGGGATCACAATAGCGCAGACTCCTGTACAGCAAATAACAACGCTCAGGAATCTGCGCCCAGTACCTAGGTGCAAATTTTGACACCTGTGCTGCGTCTCGTTAAAAAGACAAGTCACGCCTCCACAACTGTTTGACAGTATAATGGGCTAAATAGTGTACGTGTTTTAGTCAGCGTGTGCAAGGAGCAAAACAAATAGAGCAACCTTTTACTTGTGCAGCATTAATGCTGCACAAGGTGTGGCTCTTGTACCTTGCAACACCTGAGGGGGGGGTTAAAGGTAACCTTTGAAATTGGTTCAACTAGGCTTCGGCCTACACTCTGCTCCTCTACTCCTCCTGCTGACCCTGGGCTCAAACACCGCTAGTTTTTGCCCGGAAATGCTAGCTGCACAGAGAAAAACACCAGCCAATGTGTTAGTGGGGTTCAGCACCGCCAGCTGTTCCCCTGCTGTGTAGTCGGCAACGTGTCCAGCACAAGCCACGCTGGCACAACCGACCAAAAGCTGCCACCAGTGCAGGCTTCGGCCTACACTTTGCTCCTCTCCTCCTCCTGCTGACCCTGGGCTCAAACAACGCCAGTTTCTGCCCGGACATGCTAGCTGCACAGAGAAAAACACCAGCCAATGTGTTAGTGGGGTTCAGCACCGCCTGCTGTTCCCCCGCTGTGTAGCCGGCATCGTGTCCAGCACAAGCCACGCTGGCACAACCGACCAAAAGCTGCCACCAGTGCAGGCTTCGGCCTACACTTTGCTCCTCTCCTCCTCCTGCTGACCCTGGGCTCAAACAACGCCAGTTTCTGCCCGGACATGCTAGCTGCACAGAGAAAAACACCAGCCAATGTGTTAGTGGGGTTCAGCAACGCCAGCTGTTCCCCTGCTGTGTAGCTTGCAACGTGACCTGCAAACGCCACGCAGGCACATGAACTGAAATTGAAGGGAGCCTGCCCCCCACCCACAGGTGTTTCTATGTATATCAGCCACCTTGTACAGCAGTACTGCTGCATTTGTACGAGGTGGCTGACTTTTTCTCCTTGCCCACGTGGAACTCAACACGTACAAAATGTGTCTCATTAGAGACCATTACAATGTCCCTGAGGTGTGACTTTCCTTTGTAATGACACGCAGCACCCCCATTGTTAGCGCTGCCCGTCTCCTGACATCATTGGTTGGCTGGCTGTGCCTGTGCGTCCCCCCTGCCCGACACAACGCCCCCCGTTGTCTCATATATTTTGACTGCGAGGGTGTGATTGATGGGCACGAGCAGTGCATATGTTCCCCTGTTTTCACTCCCCTCCTTCCGCCTTCTTCTGACTGTGCGGCCTCATGGCCGCGGCATGCGATAAGGGATCAGCTGAGGCCGCCCAGTCTGAAGCAGGTGTAAGGACATGTGTGAGCGGCGAACATATTTACTGCACAAGGCCACGAATCCCAGCACCGCAGTGTGACTTTAGGAAAAGCCACTGTGGGTCTGGGATTTATGGCCATCGTTAACCGCACCGGCCAACATGAAATGAGGTCATGAGACGGCCTGCACTAACAGGGTATTGCCAAGGGATAACACAAGAGCGCAGACTCCTGTACAGCAAATAACAACGCTCAGGAATCTGCGCCCAGTACCTAGGTGCAAATTTTGACACCTGTGCTGCGTCTCGTTAAAAAGACAAGTCACGCCTCCACAACTGTTTGACAGTATAATGGGCTAAATAGTGTACGTGTTTAATTCAGCGTGTGCAAGGAGCAAAATTAAATAGAGCAACCTTTGACTTGTGCATCATTAATGCTGTTCAAGGTGTGGCTCTTGTACCTTGCAACACCTGAGGGGGGGGTTTAAGGTAACCTTTGAAATTGGTTCAACTAGGCTTCGGCCTACACTCTGCTCCTCTACTCCTCCTGCTGACCCTGGGCTCAAACACCGCTAGTTTTTGCCCGGAAATGCTAGCTGCACAGAGAAAAACACCAGCCAATGTGTTAGTGGGGTTCAGCACCGCCAGCTGTTCCCCTGCTGTGTAGTCGGCAACGTGTCCAGCACAAGCCACGCTGGCACAACAGAACAAAAGCTGCCACCAGTGCAGGCTTCGGCCTACACTTTGCTCCTCTCCTCCTCCTCCTGCTGACCCTGGGCTCTAACACCGCTAGTTTTTGCCCGGACATGCAATCTGCACAGAGAAAAACACCAGTCAATGTGTCAGTGGGGTTCAGCAACGCCAGCTGTTCCCCTGCTGTGTAGCTTGCAACGTGACCTGCAAACGCCACGCAGGCACATGAACTGAAATTGAAGGGAGCCTGCCCCCCACCCCCCCAGGTGTTTCTATGTATAACAGCCACCTTGTACAGCAGTACTGCTGCATTTGTACAAGGTGGCTGACTTTTTCTCCTTGCACACGTGGAACTCAACAAGTACAAAATGTGTCTCATTACAGACCATTACAATGTCCCTGAGGTGTGACTTTCCTTTTTAATGACACGCAGCACCCCCATTGTTAGCGCTGCCCGTCTCCTGACATCATTGGTTGGCTGGCTGTGCCTGTGCGTCCCCCCTGCCCGACACAACGCCCCCCGTTGTCTCATATATTTTGACTGCGAGGGTGTGATTGATGGGCACGAGCAGTGCATATGTTCCCCTGTTTTCACTCCCCTCCTTCCGCCTTCTTCTGACTGTGCGGCCTCATGGCCGCGGCATGCGATAAGGGATCAGCTGAGGCCGCCCAGTCTGAAGCAGGTGTAAGGACATGTGTGAGCGGCGAACATATTTACTGCACAAGGCCACGAATCCCAGCACCGCAGTGTGACTTTAGGAAAAGCCACTGTGGGTCTGGGATTTATGGCCATCGTTAACCGCACCGGCCAACATGAAATGAGGTCATGAGACGGCCTGCACTAACAGGGTATTGCCAAGGGATAACACAAGAGCGCAGACTCCTGTACAGCAAATAACAACGCTCAGGAATCTGCGCCCAGTACCTAGGTGCAAATTTTGACACCTGTGCTGCGTCTCGTTAAAAAGACAAGTCACGCCTCCACAACTGTTTGACAGTATAATGGGCTAAATAGTGTACGTGTTTAATTCAGCGTGTGCAAGGAGCAAAATTAAATAGAGCAACCTTTGACTTGTGCATCATTAATGCTGTTCAAGGTGTGGCTCTTGTACCTTGCAACACCTGAGGGGGGGGTTAAAGGTAACCTTTGAAATTGGTTCAACTAGGCTTCGGCCTACACTCTGCTCCTCTACTCCTCCTGCTGACCCTGGGCTCAAACACCGCTAGTTTTTGCCCGGAAATGCTAGCTGCACAGAGAAAAACACCAGCCAATGTGTTAGTGGGGTTCAGCACCGCCAGCTGTTCCCCTGCTGTGTAGTCGGCAACGTGTCCAGCACAAGCCACGCTGGCACAACAGAACAAAAGCTGCCACCAGTGCAGGCTTCGGCCTACACTTTGCTCCTCTCCTCCTCCTCCTGCTGACCCTGGGCTCTAACACCGCTAGTTTTTGCCCGGACATGCAATCTGCACAGAGAAAAACACCAGTCAATGTGTCAGTGGGGTTCAGCAAAGCCAGCTGTTCCCCTGCTGTGTAGCTTGCAACGTGACCTGCAAACGCCACGCAGGCACATGAACTGAAATTGAAGGGAGCCTGCCCCCCACCCCCCCAGGTGTTTCTATGTATAACAGCCACCTTGTACAGCAGTACTGCTGCATTTGTACAAGGTGGCTGACTTTTTCTCCTTGCACACGTGGAACTCAACAAGTACAAAATGTGTCTCATTACAGACCATTACAATGTCCCTGAGGTGTGACTTTCCTTTTTAATGACACGCAGCACCCCCATTGTTAGCGCTGCCCGTCTCCTGACATCATTGGTTGGCTGGCTGTGCCTGTGCGTCCCCCCTGCCCGACACAACGCCCCCCGTTGTCTCATATATTTTGACTGCGAGGGTGTGATTGATGGGCACGAGCAGTGCATATGTTCCCCTGTTTTCACTCCCCTCCTTCCGCCTTCTTCTGACTGTGCGGCCTCATGGCCGCGGCATGCGATAAGGGATCAGATGAGGCCGTCCAGTCTGAAGCAGGTGTAAGGACATGTGTGAGCGGCAAACATATTTACTGCACCAGGGCACGAATCCCAGCACCGCAGTGTGATTTTTTAAAAACACACTGTGGGTCTGGGATTCATGTCCATCGCTAACCGCAACGGCCAACATGAAATGAGGTCATAAGACAGGAAGCGCTCACAGCGCATGGCCAAAGGATCACAAGAGCGCAGACTCCTGTACAGCAACTAACAACGCTCAGGAAGCTGCGCCCATGCAAAAAGGTGTTTTCGACACCTGTGCTGCTTTTCTTTAAAAAGACAAGTCACGCCTCCACTACTGTTAAACAGTATAATGGGCTAAATAGTCTACGTGTTGCATTCAGCTTGTGCAAGTAGACAAATTAATAGAGCAACCTTTTACTTGTGCAGCATTAATGCTGCAGAAGGAGTGGCTCTTGTTCTTTGTAACACCTGAGGGGGGGTTAAAGGTAACCTTTGAAATTGGTGCAACTAGGCTTCGGCCTACACTCTGCTCCTCTCCTCCTCCTGCTGACCCTGGGCTGTAACAACGCTAGTTTTTGCCCGGAAATGCTAGCTGCACAGAGAAAAACACCAGCCAATGTGTTAGTGGGGTTCAGCAACGCCAGCTGTTCCCCCGCTGTGTAGCCGGCATCGTGTCCAGCACAAGCCACGCTGGCACAACCGACCAAAAGCTGCCACCAGTGCAGGCTTCGGCCTACACTTTGCTCCTCTCCTCCTCCTCCTGCTGACCCTGGGCTCAAACACCGCTAGTTTTTGCCCGGAAATGCTAGCTGCACAGAGAAAAACACCAGCCAATGTGTTAGTGGGGTTCAGCACCGCCAGCTGTTCCCCTGCTGTGCAGCTTGCAACGTGACCTGCAAACGCCACGCAGGCACATGAACTGAAATTGAAGGGAGCCTGGCCCCCACCCCCAGGTGTTTCTATGTATAACAGCCACCTTGTACAGCAGTACTGCTGCATTTGTACAAGGTGGCTGATGTTTTCTCCTTGCCCACGTGGAACTCAACACGTACAAAATGTGTCTCTTTGAGACCATTCCACTGTCCCTGAGGTGTGACTTTCCTTTCTAATGATACGCAGCACCCCCCTTGGTAGCGCTTCCCGTCTTCTGACATCATTGGTTGGCTACTTGCGCCTGTTCGTCCGCCCTGCCTGAATAAAATGCTCCTCGTTGTCTTAATTATTTTGACTGCGAGGGTGTGATTGATGGGCACGAGCAGTGCATATCTTCGCCTGTCTTAACTCATCTCCTTCAGCCTTCTTCAGACTGTGCAGCCTCATGGCCGCGGCATGCAAGAAGGGATCAGCAGAGGCCGCCCAGTCTGAAGCAGGTGTAAGGACGTGTGTGAGCGGCCAAAATATTTACTGCTCAAGGCCACGAATCCCAGCACCGCAGTGTGGCTTTATGAAAAGACACTGTGGGTCTGGGATTTATGGCCATCGTTAACCGCACCGGCCAACATGAAATGATGTCATAAGATGGGCAGCGCTAACAGGGCATTGCCAAGGGATAACACAAGAGCGCAGACTCCTGTACAGCAAATAACAACGCTCAGGAAGCTGCTCCAAGCACCAAGGCGTTATTTTGGACACCTGTGCTGCGTCTCATCAAAAAACCAAGTCACGCATCCACTACAGTTTGACTGTAGAATGGGGTAAATTGTGTATGTCTTTCATTCAGCGTGTGCAAGTAGACAAATTAATAGAGCAACCTTTCACTTGTGCAGCATTAATACTGCACAAGGTGTGTCTCTTGTACTTTGTAACACCTGAGGGGGGGGTTAAAGGTTTCCTTTGAAATTGGTTCAACTAAGCTTCGGCCTACACTCTGCTCCTCTCCTCCTCCTCCTGCTTCAACACGGGCTCTAACATCGCTAGTTTTTGCCCGCAAGTGCTAGCTGCACAGAGAAAAACACACGCCATTGTGTTAGTGGGGTTCAGCAACGCCAGCTGTTCCCCCAGTGTGTAGCCGGCAAAGTGTCCTGCAAACGCAACGCAGACACAAAGCTGCCTCCAGTGCAGGCTTCGGCCTACACTCATCTCCCCCTGCTTACCCTTTGCTCCAACACCGCTAGTTGGGGCTCTAGGAAGACAATCTTTAATAGGCAAGGCAACGCATCCGGGTTCCAGCACCGCCAGCTGGTTCTCGGCAGTGTTCTTGTCACAGGTACTCCCTCGTGCCAAGCCTGGTTTCAGCACCGTCAGCTGTTTCCGGGTTGTGTCAACTTCACTGAGACGCCTATGCTTGCCCCGTCGTGGTGCGGTCGAGTTAGCCAACTCCAGGGTGCCTCCAGTTTAGGAGCTTCCTATGTGGGCTGCGTGAACTGGTAGTCAAGGCTGGTTCTGTAGTGCCAGTAGGCCCAGCTCCCCCTGTAGGACTGTTGGGGTTCGGTAACTGCGGCTGCCTCGCGGCCTAGCTGTTCTCTCCTCTCCTGTGGACCTTCGGGTCCACCACCTGGTTCCAGCACCGTCAGCTGGTTCCGGGCCGAGCCTTTGGCTTAGGTGCCTCCTCCTGGGTATCCGAGTTCCGCCAACGCCAGGCGGTCCTTGGTAGTGCTTTTAAGCGCGGGCACCTACAGCTTAGTAACCGGGTTCCAGCACCGTCAGCTGGTCCTCGGTCGTGCCATTGGCTCTTGCACACTGGGGCAACGCATCCGGGTTCCAGCACCGCCAGCTGGTTCTCGGCAGTGTTTTTGTCACAGGTACTCCCTCGTGCCAAGCCTGGTTTCAGCACCGTCAGCTGTTTCCGGGTTGTGTCAAGCTCACTGAGACACCTATGCTTGCCTCGTCGTGGTGCGGTCGGGTTAGCCAACTCCAGGGTGCCTCCAGTTTAGGAGCTTCCTATGTGGGCTGCGTGAACTGGTAGTCAAGGCTGGTTCTGTAGTGCCAGTAGGCCCAGCTCCCCCTGTAGGACTGTTGGGGTTCGGTAACTGCGGCTGCCTCGCGGCCTAGCTGTTCTCTCCTCTCCTGTGGGCCTTGGGGTCCACCACCTGGTTCCAGCACCGTCAGCTGGTTCCGGGCCGAGCCTTTGGCTTAGGTGCCTCCTCCTGGGTATCCGAGTTCCGCCAACGCCAGGCGGTCCTTGGTAGTGCTTTTAAGCGCGGGCACCTACAGCTTAGTAACCGGGTTCCAGCACCGTCAGCTGGTCCTCGGTCGTGCCATTGGCTCTTGCACACTGGGGCAACGCATCCGGGTTCCAGCACCGCCAGCTGGTTCTCGGCAGTGTTTTTGTCACAGGTACTCCCTCGTGCCAAGCCTGGTTTCAGCACCGTCAGCTGTTTCCGGGTTGTGTCAAGCTCACTGAGACACCTATGCTTGCCTCGTCGTGGTGCGGTCGGGTTAGCCAACTCCAGGGTGCCTCCAGTTTAGGAGCTTCCTATGTGGGCTGCGTGAACTGGTAGTCAAGGCTGGTTCTGTAGTGCCAGTAGGCCCAGCTCCCCCTGTAGGACTGTTGGGGTTCGGTAACTGCGGCTGCCTCGCGGCCTAGCTGTTCTCTCCTCTCCTGTGGGCCTTGGGGTCCACCACCTGGTTCCAGCACCGTCAGCTGGTTCCGGGCCGAGCCTTTGGCTTAGGTGCCTCCTCCTGGGTATCCGAGTTCCGCCAACGCCAGGCGGTCCTTGGTAGTGCTTTTAAGCGCGGGCACCTACAGCTTAGTAACCGGGTTCCAGCACCGTCAGCTGGTCCTCGGTCGTGCCATTGGCTCTTGCACACTGGGGCAACGCATCCGGGTTCCAGCACCGCCAGCTGGTTCTCGGCAGTGTTTTTGTCACAGGTACTCCCTCGTGCCAAGCCTGGTTTCAGCACCGTCAGCTGTTTCCGGGTTGTGTCAAGCTCACTGAGACACCTATGCTTGCCTCGTCGTGGTGCGGTCGGGTTAGCCAACTCCAGGGTGCCTCCAGTTTAGGAGCTTCCTATGTGGGCTGCGTGAACTGGTAGTCAAGGCTGGTTCTGTAGTGCCAGTAGGCCCAGCTCCCCCTGTAGGACTGTTGGGGTTCGGTAACTGCGGCTGCCTCGCGGCCTAGCTGTTCTCTCCTCTCCTGTGGGCCTTGGGGTCCACCACCTGGTTCCAGCACCGTCAGCTGGTTCCGGGCCGAGCCTTTGGCTTAGGTGCCTCCTCCTGGGTATCCGAGTTCCGCCAACGCCAGGCGGTCCTTGGTAGTGCTTTTAAGCGCGGGCACCTACAGCTTAGTAACCGGGTTCCAGCACCGTCAGCTGGTCCTCGGTCGTGCCATTGGCTCTTGCACACTGGGGCAACGCATCCGGGTTCCAGCACCGCCAGCTGGTTCTCGGCAGTGTTTTTGTCACAGGTACTCCCTCGTGCCAAGCCTGGTTTCAGCACCGTCAGCTGTTTCCGGGTTGTGTCAAGCTCACTGAGACACCTATGCTTGCCTCGTCGTGGTGCGGTCGGGTTAGCCAACTCCAGGGTGCCTCCAGTTTAGGAGCTTCCTATGTGGGCTGCGTGAACTGGTAGTCAAGGCTGGTTCTGTAGTGCCAGTAGGCCCAGCTCCCCCTGTAGGACTGTTGGGGTTCGGTAACTGCGGCTGCCTCGCGGCCTAGCTGTTCTCTCCTCTCCTGTGGGCCTTGGGGTCCACCACCTGGTTCCAGCACCGTCAGCTGGTTCCGGGCCGAGCCTTTGGCTTAGGTGCCTCCTCCTGGGTATCCGAGTTCCGCCAACGCCAGGCGGTCCTTGGTAGTGCTTTTAAGCGCGGGCACCTACAGCTTAGTAACCGGGTTCCAGCACCGTCAGCTGGTCCTCGGTCGTGCCATTGGCTCTTGCACACTGGGGCAACGCATCCGGGTTCCAGCACCGCCAGCTGGTTCTCGGCAGTGTTTTTGTCACAGGTACTCCCTCGTGCCAAGCCTGGTTTCAGCACCGTCAGCTGTTTCCGGGTTGTGTCAAGCTCACTGAGACACCTATGCTTGCCTCGTCGTGGTGCGGTCGGGTTAGCCAACTCCAGGGTGCCTCCAGTTTAGGAGCTTCCTATGTGGGCTGCGTGAACTGGTAGTCAAGGCTGGTTCTGTAGTGCCAGTAGGCCCAGCTCCCCCTGTAGGACTGTTGGGGTTCGGTAACTGCGGCTGCCTCGCGGCCTAGCTGTTCTCTCCTCTCCTGTGGGCCTTGGGGTCCACCACCTGGTTCCAGCACCGTCAGCTGGTTCCGGGCCGAGCCTTTGGCTTAGGTGCCTCCTCCTGGGTATCCGAGTTCCGCCAACGCCAGGCGGTCCTTGGTAGTGCTTTTAAGCGCGGGCACCTACAGCTTAGTAACCGGGTTCCAGCACCGTCAGCTGGTCCTCGGTCGTGCCATTGGCTCTTGCACACTGGGGCAACGCATCCGGGTTCCAGCACCGCCAGCTGGTTCTCGGCAGTGTTTTTGTCACAGGTACTCCCTCGTGCCAAGCCTGGTTTCAGCACCGTCAGCTGTTTCCGGGTTGTGTCAAGCTCACTGAGACACCTATGCTTGCCTCGTCGTGGTGCGGTCGGGTTAGCCAACTCCAGGGTGCCTCCAGTTTAGGAGCTTCCTATGTGGGCTGCGTGAACTGGTAGTCAAGGCTGGTTCTGTAGTGCCAGTAGGCCCAGCTCCCCCTGTAGGACTGTTGGGGTTCGGTAACTGCGGCTGCCTCGCGGCCTAGCTGTTCTCTCCTCTCCTGTGGGCCTTGGGGTCCACCACCTGGTTCCAGCACCGTCAGCTGGTTCCGGGCCGAGCCTTTGGCTTAGGTGCCTCCTCCTGGGTATCCGAGTTCCGCCAACGCCAGGCGGTCCTTGGTAGTGCTTTTAAGCGCGGGCACCTACAGCTTAGTAACCGGGTTCCAGCACCGTCAGCTGGTCCTCGGTCGTGCCATTGGCTCTTGCACACTGGGGCAACGCATCCGGGTTCCAGCACCGCCAGCTGGTTCTCGGCAGTGTTTTTGTCACAGGTACTCCCTCGTGCCAAGCCTGGTTTCAGCACCGTCAGCTGTTTCCGGGTTGTGTCAAGCTCACTGAGACACCTATGCTTGCCTCGTCGTGGTGCGGTCGGGTTAGCCAACTCCAGGGTGCCTCCAGTTTAGGAGCTTCCTATGTGGGCTGCGTGAACTGGTAGTCAAGGCTGGTTCTGTAGTGCCAGTAGGCCCAGCTCCCCCTGTAGGACTGTTGGGGTTCGGTAACTGCGGCTGCCTCGCGGCCTAGCTGTTCTCTCCTCTCCTGTGGGCCTTCGGGTCCACCACCTGGTTCCAGCACCGTCAGCTGGTTCCGGGCCGAGCCTTTGGCTTAGGTGCCTCCTCCTGGGTATCCGAGTTCCGCCAACGCCAGGCGGTCCTTGGTAGTGCTTTTAAGCGCGGGCACCTACAGCTTAGTAACCGGGTTCCAGCACCGTCAGCTGGTCCTCGGTCGTGCCATTGGCTCTTGCACACTGGGGCAACGCATCCGGGTTCCAGCACCGCCAGCTGGTTCTCGGCAGTGTTTTTGTCACAGGTACTCCCTCGTGCCAAGCCTGGTTTCAGCACCGTCAGCTGTTTCCGGGTTGTGTCAAGCTCACTGAGACACCTATGCTTGCCTCGTCGTGGTGCGGTCGGGTTAGCCAACTCCAGGGTGCCTCCAGTTTAGGAGCTTCCTATGTGGGCTGCGTGAACTGGTAGTCAAGGCTGGTTCTGTAGTGCCAGTAGGCCCAGCTCCCCCTGTAGGACTGTTGGGGTTCGGTAACTGCGGCTGCCTCGCGGCCTAGCTGTTCTCTCCTCTCCTGTGGACCTTCGGGTCCACCACCTGGTTCCAGCACCGTCAGCTGGTTCCGGGCCGAGCCTTTGGCTTAGGTGCCTCCTCCTGGGTATCCGAGTTCCGCCAACGCCAGGCGGTCCTTGGTAGTGCTTTTAAGCGCGGGCACCTACAGCTTAGTAACCGGGTTCCAGCACCGTCAGCTGGTCCTCGGTCGTGCCATTGGCTCTTGCACACTGGGGCAACGCATCCGGGTTCCAGCACCGCCAGCTGGTTCTCGGCAGTGTTTTTGTCACAGGTACTCCCTCGTGCCAAGCCTGGTTTCAGCACCGTCAGCTGTTTCCGGGTTGTGTCAAGCTCACTGAGACACCTATGCTTGCCTCGTCGTGGTGCGGTCGGGTTAGCCAACTCCAGGGTGCCTCCAGTTTAGGAGCTTCCTATGTGGGCTGCGTGAACTGGTAGTCAAGGCTGGTTCTGTAGTGCCAGTAGGCCCAGCTCCCCCTGTAGGACTGTTGGGGTTCGGTAACTGCGGCTGCCTCGCGGCCTAGCTGTTCTCTCCTCTCCTGTGGACCTTCGGGTCCACCACCTGGTTCCAGCACCGTCAGCTGGTTCCGGGCCGAGCCTTTGGCTTAGGTGCCTCCTCCTGGGTATCCGAGTTCCGCCAACGCCAGGCGGTCCTTGGTAGTGCTTTTAAGCGCGGGCACCTACAGCTTAGTAACCGGGTTCCAGCACCGTCAGCTGGTCCTCGGTCGTGCCATTGGCTCTTGCACACTGGGGCAACGCATCCGGGTTCCAGCACCGCCAGCTGGTTCTCGGCAGTGTTTTTGTCACAGGTACTCCCTCGTGCCAAGCCTGGTTTCAGCACCGTCAGCTGTTTCCGGGTTGTGTCAAGCTCACTGAGACACCTATGCTTGCCTCGTCGTGGTGCGGTCGGGTTAGCCAACTCCAGGGTGCCTCCAGTTTAGGAGCTTCCTATGTGGGCTGCGTGAACTGGTAGTCAAGGCTGGTTCTGTAGTGCCAGTAGGCCCAGCTCCCCCTGTAGGACTGTTGGGGTTCGGTAACTGCGGCTGCCTCGCGGCCTAGCTGTTCTCTCCTCTCCTGTGGACCTTCGGGTCCACCACCTGGTTCCAGCACCGTCAGCTGGTTCCGGGCCGAGCCTTTGGCTTAGGTGCCTCCTCCTGGGTATCCGAGTTCCGCCAACGCCAGGCGGTCCTTGGTAGTGCTTTTAAGCGCGGGCACCTACAGCTTAGTAACCGGGTTCCAGCACCGTCAGCTGGTCCTCGGTCGTGCCATTGGCTCTTGCACACTGGGGCAACGCATCCGGGTTCCAGCACCGCCAGCTGGTTCTCGGCAGTGTTTTTGTCACAGGTACTCCCTCGTGCCAAGCCTGGTTTCAGCACCGTCAGCTGTTTCCGGGTTGTGTCAAGCTCACTGAGACACCTATGCTTGCCTCGTCGTGGTGCGGTCGGGTTAGCCAACTCCAGGGTGCCTCCAGTTTAGGAGCTTCCTATGTGGGCTGCGTGAACTGGTAGTCAAGGCTGGTTCTGTAGTGCCAGTAGGCCCAGCTCCCCCTGTAGGACTGTTGGGGTTCGGTAACTGCGGCTGCCTCGCGGCCTAGCTGTTCTCTCCTCTCCTGTGGGCCTTGGGGTCCACCACCTGGTTCCAGCACCGTCAGCTGGTTCCGGGCCGAGCCTTTGGCTTAGGTGCCTCCTCCTGGGTATCCGAGTTCCGCCAACGCCAGGCGGTCCTTGGTAGTGCTTTTAAGCGCGGGCACCTACAGCTTAGTAACCGGGTTCCAGCACCGTCAGCTGGTCCTCGGTCGTGCCATTGGCTCTTGCACACTGGGGCAACGCATCCGGGTTCCAGCACCGCCAGCTGGTTCTCAGCAGTGTTCTTGTCACAGGTACTCCCTCGTGCCAAGCCTGGTTTCAGCACCGTCAGCTGTTTCCGGGTTGTGTCAACTTCACTGAGACGCCTATGCTTGCCCCGTCGTGGTGCGGTCGAGTTAGCCAACTCCAGGGTGCCTCCAGTTTAGGAGCTTCCTATGTGGGCTGCGTGAACTGGTAGTCAAGGCTGGTTATGTAGTGCCAGTAGGCCCAGCTCCCCCTGTAGGACTGTTGGGGTTCGGTAACTGCGGCTGCCTCGCGGCCTAGCTGTTCTCTCCTCTCCTGTGGGCCTTCGGGTCCACCACCTGGTTCCAGCACCGTCAGCTGGTTCTCGGCAGTGTCTTTTGCTCTTGTACCTTCTGCTCCCCATCCTGGTTCCAGTACCGTCAGCTGGTTCCGGGCAGAGCCTTTGGCTTAGGTGCCTCCTTCTGGGTATCCAAGTTCCACCAACGTCAGGTGGTCCTTGGTAGTGCTTTCAGGCACGGGTACCTCCTGCTTAGTAACCGGGTTCCAGTAACGTCAGCTGGTCCTCGGTAGTTCCATTGGCTCTTGGACCTTCGGCTACCCATCCGGGTTCCAGTACCGTCAGCTGGTTCTCGGCAGTGTCTTTTGCTCTTGTACCTTCTGCTCCCCATCCTGGTTCCAGTAACGTCAGCTGGTTCCGGGCAGAGCCTTTGGCTTAGGTGCCTCCTTCTGGGTATCCGAGTTCCGTCAACGTCAGGCGGTCCTTGGTAGTGCTTTTTAGCACGGGTACCTCCTGCTTAGTAACCGGGTTCCAGTAACGTCAGCTGGTCCTCGGTAGTTCCATAGGCTCTTGAACCTTCGGGTAGCCATCCGAGTTCCAGTTCCATCAGCTGGTTCTTGGCATTTTCTCAGCCTTCTTGTACCTTCTGCTACATTTCCAAGTTGAAGACCCTAACGTCGACGACCCGGAAGACCACCACGATGACGACGACACGGAAGACCACCCCGATGACGACGACGACGACGGCGGAGATGACGACACTGGAGACGACGACCCTGGAGACGACAACATGGAAGACCGAGAAGCAGAAGAACAAGAGGCTGCAGAACAAAGAGCAGAAGAACATTAAGCATAAGACTTAATATCAGAGCAAAAGATATTATCTAAATTATATGCAGAAGAAGACTAAGCAGTGTATGGGGGTGAGTCCGTTCCTCCTCGTGGTGTCCCTGGATAAAGCCTGATGCTGCAGGCCAAACTGAACGCGGACAAATGTAACTTTTGTGACTGGCAGAACGGAAGGTGTAATCTTCAAACTTTTATAGATAACAACTACGGGAATGCCTGTCACAAATGAGAATATGATGAAGAAGTAGAATAGGAAGAATAATAACAGTGGAATAAAAAGAATATGTAGAATAAGAAGAATAATAATAGTTGAATAAAATGAATATGAAGAATGTAATAAAAAAAAAAAAATAGGTAGAAGATGAAGAAGAAGATGAATAAGGTGAAGAAGTTGATGTCAAAGATGCTGATGATGATGAAGATGAAAGTGTGGGAAAAGAAAAAAAAAAAGAAAAAAAAGAAGGGGAAGGGCGTGGAATAGTGAAACATCAATATCTGACAAAATAAAAAAAAAATTTACATAGTCAATATCTTTGTCACTCCGAACGTCTTAAAAAAAAACAAAAAACATGCTATTCTATTTGATTGGGATAAACCTCTATGACTTTAATGTCTCCGCCACCTCCCCAAATACATCCGGCATTATTCTTAGTTGTTTTCCTTCATGTAGAATGAACCTACAAGGAAAGAAAGGGTTTATTTTAATTCCGATATTTTGGTCCCATTGACTTGCATTGGGATCGGGTATCGGTATCGGCGATATCCGATATTTTTTGAATATCGGCCGATCCAAACCGATACCGATACTTTCCGATATCGGAAGGTATCGCTCAACACTAATAATCATCTTATAATTCATCTGGAATCCGCCGCTGACCTTACATGTCTAAGTGTAATGCCTTTTCCTTTTCATCTGCTTAACAAAAAAAGTACAAATAAAAACATGATAAAAATGTTTCTTTTTCTTTCTGACGATTTTCTTCTTTACAAATAGAAACATTTGTATACTTGGAATTCTTTTTATTCAACAAATAATTATAATTTTTTTTCAGCTATTATACATTGAAAAACACAAATGCTAAACACATAATAGACATTTTTTATCTAAAATCCTGAATAGTTTCACATAATATAAAGAGGGGGAAGCACCGGAGGTCGTGTGTAGAGAGTAATTGGAGGGTAGAAAACAGAAGATTACAGATAATAAGGACGCTCACTGAAGAGTAAACAAGGAAAAGCAAATAATAAGCAGTAAAACTCCTGCGCTCAGGTCGCCAAGAAAACTAAATCAGCAATCTGTCTGAGGTCTTCAGGAACTGCACAGTCTGCCTGTGGTCTCCTGGATGTGTCCAGCCTGCCTGTGGTTTCCGGTATCCCACCCGCTTGCTTGTGATTTTATGGAAATTTCCTGCTTGTCTGTGGTTTCCAGCATCCCACTTGCTTGCCTGTGGGCTCCCGGATGTCTCTCGCCTGCCTATGGTTTACAACATGCCACCTGTTTCCTGTGGTCTCTTGGATGTCTTCAGCCTGCCAGCGGTTTCCAGCATCCTGCCTGCTTGTCTGTGGTTTCCAGGACTTTTAAACTTGTAGTTTGCCTCTATATGTCCGCCTGTGGCTTCTAGTGACTTAGCTTTCTATTTTGCACATGCTAC
The DNA here is from genome assembly GCF_032444005.1 of Ranitomeya imitator. Classification (NCBI taxonomy): domain Eukaryota; kingdom Metazoa; phylum Chordata; class Amphibia; order Anura; family Dendrobatidae; genus Ranitomeya; species Ranitomeya imitator. The sequence goes on along the minus strand of NC_091283.1, from coordinate 4,660,814 downwards.
ATCTGCAAGGCCGCCATCAGGAGATTACTGCCCTTACTGGCGTATCAGGACTGGCGAGCAGAGAGGGCCCACAGCAGGCCCCCTCTCCTCTGCTCAGCGGGCCCCATTGGCAGGATTATGCCGGCTCAGCTGATTGTGCAGACACATGGGCAGTTAAAATCTGTTGCCTTGCGGGAGATTCCTCCCGCACGGCAACAGTTAACAGCCTTCAGCCAGGGTGCAGGGGCTGCATTATACTCCTATGGGGGTGCAGTATACTACTATGGAGTTACATTACACTACTATAAGAGTGCATTATACTACTATAAGAGTGCATTATACTACTATAAGAGTGCATTATACTACTATGAGGGTGCATTAGACTACTATGAGGGTGCATTAGACTACTATGAGGGTGCCTTATACTAATACTAGGGTGCATTATACTACTATAAGAGTGCATTATACTACTATGATGGTGCATTATACTACTATGAGGGTGCCTTATACTAATACTAGGGTGCATTATACTACTATAAGAGTGCATTATACTACTATGAGGGTGCATTATACTACTATGAGGGTGCCTTATACTAATACTAGGGTGCATTATACTACTATAAGAGTGCATTATACTACTATGATGGTGCATTATACTACTATGAGGGTGCATTATACTACTATGAGGGTGCATTATACTACTATGAGGGTGCCTTATACTACTATGAGGGTGCCTTATACTACTATGGAGTTACATTAAACTACTATGGAGTTACATTACACTACTATAAGAGTGCATTATACTACTATGAGGGTGCATTATACTACTATGAGGGTGCATTATACTACTATGAGGGTGCATTAAACTACTATGAGGGTGCCTTATACTACTATGGAGTTACATTATACTACTATGGAGTTACATTACACTACTATAAGAATGCATTATACTACTATGAGGGTGCCTTATACTAATACTAGGGTGCATTATACTACTATAAGAGTGCATTATACTACTATGAGTGTTCATTATACTGCTATGGAGCTACATTATACTACTATAAGGGTGCATTATACTACTATAAGAGTGCATTATACTACTATGAGGGTGCAATATACTACTATGGAGGTGCATTATACTACTATAAGGGTACATCATACTACTATGGTGCTGCATTATACTACTTTGGGGCTGCATTATTCTGCTATGGAGCTACATTATACTACTATAAGGGTGCATTATACTACTATAAGGGTGCATTATACTACTATAATCTCCTTCTCCTAGTCGCTGGAGACATATCTCCAAACCCCGGCCCCCCATGTTATAGCCAGTCAAACCTCCCAATTGCTACACCCAGAAACCCCTCTAACCTTATTAATATTCCCTGCATGCCTGCTGTCAATTTCAATTGTGCCCTTTGGAATTCTCGCTCTGTGTGTAATAAACTCTCCTTCATTCATGACTTCTTCCTTTCTAATTCTCTTAATCTCCTGGCTCTTACTGAAACCTGGATCCAGCAGTCAGACACCACCGCTGCTGCTGCTCTTTCATATGGTGGACTACATTTTTCTCATACCCCAAGCTCGGACAACAGAGCAGGTGGAGGCGTTGGTCTGCTCCTTTCACCCAAATGTACCTTCCAAGTTATCCCCCAAGTACCCTCACTTGTCTTCCCTTCCTTTGAGGTCCATGTGGTCAGACTCTACGTCCCCTTCTCCATGCGAGTGGCGGTGGTGTATCGTCCTCCCGGCCCCTCTCATCAGTTCCTGGATCACTTTGCCACCTGGCTTCCACACTTTCTCTCCTGTGACACCCCCACCCTTATCATGGGTGATTTCAACATCCCCATTGCCTCTCCCCTCTCCCCATCTGCTTCTCACCTTTTATCTCTATCCTCCTCTTTTGGCCTCTCGCAGCATACTAACTCTCCAACACATGAAGATGGAAACTCCCTTGACTTGGTCTTCTCCCGACTTTGCTCAGTGGATGACTTCACAAACTCCCCTCTCCCGCTCTCTGACCACAACCTTATTTCATTCTCTATCAAGAACTGCCATCCCGCTCAGGTCACCCCCACTTTCCACACCTATAGAAACATACAGGCCATTAACACCCAGAAACTTATGATGAACTTGCAGTCCTCATTGGCCCCTATTTCCTCCATCTCATGTCCTGATTCTGCATTGAAGCATTACAATGAAACCCTGCAAAGTGCTCTGGATGAAGCTGCTCCTCCTATACATAAAACAACTCGGCACAGACGACAACAACCGTGGCACACGCTGCAAACACGTTTCCTGCAGCGGTGCTCCAGGTGCGCAGAACGTCTGTGGAGAAAATCTAATCTACCCGAAGATTTCATCCATTATAAGTTCATGCTAAAGACATACAATTCTGCCCTTCACCTCTCCAAACAAACCTACTTCAACACCCTCATCACCTCCCTGTCCAATAACCCTAAACGTCTCTTTGACACGTTCCAGTCCCTACTCAACCCAAGAGAGCAGGCCCCAACCACGGATCTCCGTGCTGACGATCTGGCCAATTACTTCAAAGAAAAAATTGACCACATTCGACAGGAAATCATCTCCCAATCTCTTCATACCATGCACTGTCCTCCCTCCCCCACTGCATCTAGTTCACTCTCTGACTTTGAAGCAGTTACAGAAGAAGAAGTAAGCAGGCTCCTTGCATCTTCTCGCCCGACCACTTGCACCAGTGACCCCATTCCGTCACATCTCCTCCAGTCCCTTTCCCCGGCTATCACCTCTCACCTAACAAAAATATTCAACCTTTCCCTCACTTCCGGTATTTTTCCCTCCTCATTTAAGCATGCCATCATACATCCATTACTTAAAAAACCATCCCTCGATCAAAACTGTGCCGCTAATTATAGACCTGTCTCTAATCTTCCCTTCATCTCTAAACTCCTCGAACGCCTGGTCCACTCCCGTCTTACCCGCTATCTCTCAGATAACTCTCTTCTCGACCCTCTTCAATCTGGCTTCCGCTCTTTACACTCTACTGAAACTGCCCTCATTAAAGTCTCTAATGACCTACTAACAGCTAAATCTAATGGTCACTACTCCATGCTAATTCTCTTGGATCTCTCTGCAGCATTCGACACTGTGGATCATCAGCTCCTCCTCACTATGCTCCGCTCCATCGGCCTCAAGGACACCGTTCTCTCCTGGTTCTCCTCCTATCTCTCTGACCGATCCTTCACTGTATGTTTTGCTGGTTCCTCCTCCTCTCACCTTCCCCTTACTGTTGGGGTTCCTCAAGGATCAGTCCTAGGCCCCCTACTCTTCTCGTTGTATACTGCCCCTATTGGACAAACAATCAGTAGATTTGGTTTCCAGTACCATCTCTATGCTGACGACACCCAATTATACACTTCTGCTCCCGATATCACACCGACCTTTTTAGAAAACACCAGTGATTGTCTTACCGCTGTCTCTAACATCATGTCCTCCCTCTATCTGAAACTAAACCTGTCAAAAACTGAACTCCTCGTGTTCTCTCCCTCTACTAACCTACCTTTGCCTGACATTGCCATCTCCGTGTGCGGTTCCACCATTACTCCAAAGCAACATGCCCGCTGCCTTGGGGTCATCCTTGATTCTGACCTTTCATTCACCCCCCACATCCGATCACTGGCTCGCTCTTCTTACCTGCATCTCAAAAACATTTCTAGAATTCGCCCTTTTCTTAATTTCGACTCTGCAAAAACTCTTACTGTTTCACTTATTCATTCTCGTCTGGACTATTGTAACTCTCTACTAATCGGTCTCCCTCTTGCAAAACTTTCCCCGCTCCAATCTGTCCTGAATGCTGCTGCCAGGATCATATTCCTCACCAACCGTTACACCGATGCCTCTACCCTGTGCCAGTCATTACACTGGCTACCCATCCACTCCAGAATCCAGTACAAAACTACTACCCTCATCCACAAAGCACTCCATGGCTCAGCACCACCCTACATCTCCTCCCTGGTATCAGTCTACCACCCTACCCGTGCCCTCCGCTCCGCTAATGACCTCAGGTTAGCATCCTCAATAATCAGAACCTCCCACTCCCGTCTCCAAGACTTTACACGTGCTGCGCCGATTCTTTGGAATGCACTACCTAGGTTAATACGATTAATCCCCAATCCCCACAGTTTTAAGCGTGCCCTAAAAACTCATTTGTTCAGACTGGCCTACCGCCTCAATGCATTAACCTAACGATCCCTGTGTGGCCTATTTATAATAAAAAAAAAAAAAAAAAAAAAGGTTCCTCGCATCATGTTCTCATACACTTTATGCAGTATTAGCCCTCTGTGTCTGTACTGCTACATACTTAGGCAGGTAGCTGGTTCATGCAGCTTTACATGAACACCTGAGCCTTACACTATGGCTGGTCCGAATAACTAAAGCAATTGTTACCATCCACCTCTCGTGTCTCCCCTTTTCCCCATAGTTTGTAAGCTTGCGAGCAGGGCCCTCACTCCTCCTGGTATCTGTTTTGAACTGTATTTCTGTTATGCTGTAATGTCTATTGTCTGTACAAGTCCCCTCTATAATTTGTAAAGCGCTGCGGAATATGTTGGCGCTATATAAATAAAATTATTATTATTATTATTATTATTACTATAAGAGTGCATTATACTACTATGAGGGTGCATTATACTACTATGGAGGTGCATTATACTGCTATAAGGGTACATCATACTACTATGGTGCTGTATTATACTACTATGGTGCTGCATTATACTACTATGGGGCTGCATTATACTACTATGGAGTTACATTATACTACTATGAGGGTGCATTATACTACTATGGAGCTACATTATACTACTATAAAGGTGCATCATACTACTATAAGGGTGCATTATACTACTATGAGGGTGCATTATACTACTATGGAGCTACATTATACTACTATAAGGGTGCATTATACTACTATGAGGGTGCATTATACTACTATGGAGGTGCATTATACTGCTATAAGGGTGCATTATACTACCATGGTGCTGCATTATACTACTATTGGGCTGCATTATACTACTATGGAGTTACATTATACTACTATGAGGGTGCATTATACTACTATGGAGTTTCATTATACTACTATGAGGGTGCATTATACTACTATGAGGGTGCATTATAATACTATGAGGGTGCATTATACTACTATGGGGCTGCATTACACTACTATGGGGCTGCATTATACTACTATGGGGCTGCATTATACTACTGTGGAGTTACATTATACTACTATGAGGGTGCATTATACTACTATGAGGGTGCATTATATTACTATAAGGGTGCATTATACTACTATTAGGGTGCATTATACTACTATAAGGGTGCATTATACTACTATGAGGGTACATTATACTACTATGGGGCTGCATTACACTACTATGGGGCTGCCGTATACTACTATGAGGGTGCATTATGCTACTATGAGGGTGCCTTATACTAATATTAGGGTGCATTATACTACTATGAGGGTGCATTATACTACTATGGAGCTACATTATACTACTATAAGGGTGCATTATACTACTATAAGGGTGCATTATACTACTATGGGGCTGCATTATACTGCTATGGGGCTGCATTAAACTGCTATGGGACTGCATTAAACGTCTATGGGGCTGCATTAAACTTCTATGGGGCTGCATTGTACTACTATATATGACTATGGTATGCATTATACTATTATGGAAGACAATGGTAAAAAAAATCCTTTCTTGGTGCTTCCGGAAGACAAGTATAGTTTAGAGGTTGAGATAATTTGCTCAGTACCAAATTTATTAGGACACTTTAATAAGAACAAAACATTTATGGAAGACAATGGGGTCAATATGGAGAGACATGAAGCAGAATAGGAGGACACGTGGGGTGCAGAATGGGACAACAGGTGGGGTCCAGAATGTAGGATATTATTACTGTAGGGGCTAATTAATGGATATTATTTTTGAGGATACTGCTTTCAGTGTGGGGGAGAAGAGGTCCTGTTACTGTGCAGAGCGGCACTGTCGCTTTTTTTCTTCATCTGGCGTAGTGTAGAGGTTGGGGAAATATTGGGAAATGTGCTCTAGATAACTGTGCTATTTTCTGCAGACTTTCTGTGTAAAATGGCACTGGTGATCACTGTATTTTCTGTGCAGTGAAATTATATACAGAGCTCCTGTGTATAATGTCACTAGCAATCACTGTATTACCTGTACACTATACACTATATACAGAGCTCCTGTGTATAATGTCACCGGTGATCACTGTATTACCTGTACACTGACATTATATACAGAGCTCTTTTCTATAATGTCACTAGCAATCACTGTATTACCTGTACATTATACACTTATATACAGAGCTCCTGTGTATAATGTCACTGGTAATCACTATATTATCTGTACACTGACACTATATACAGAGCTCCTGTGTATAATGTCACTATCTATCACTGTATTACCTGTACATTATACACTTATATACAGAGCTCCTGTGTATAATGTCACTGGAGATCACTATATTATCTGTACACTGACACTATATACAGAGCTCCTGTGTATAATGTCACTGGTGATCACTGTATTATCGGTGCAGTGACACTATACACAGATCTTCTATGTATAATGTAACTGGTGATCCCTGTATTACCTGCACACTGACACTACATACAGAGCTCCTGTGTATAATGTCACTAATGATGACTATATTACATGTACACCCACACTATATAGAGAGCTCCTGCATATAATGTCAACTGTGATCCCAATATTGCCTGTACACTGACACTGTATAGAGAGCTCCTGTGTATAATGTCACTGGTGATCACTGTATTACCTGTACACCGACACTATATACAGAGCTCCTGTATATAATGTCGTGAGTGACCACTGCATTACCTGTACACTATACACAAAGCTTCTGTGTATAATGTCCCTAGTGATGACTATATTACCTGTACACCGACACTACATACAGAGCTCTTGTATATAATGTCACTAGTGATGACTGTATTACCTGTACACTGACACTATATAGAGAGCTCCTGTGTATAATGTCACTGGTAATCACTGTAACACATATACACTATAGACTATATACAGAGCTCCTGTGTATAATATCACCAGTGATCACTGTATTACCTGTACACTACATAAATAGCTCCTGAGTATAATGTCACTGCGGAACACTATATTACCTCTACACTGACATTATATACAGAACTACTGTATGTAATGTCACTGGAAATCACTCTATTATATGAACATTATACACTCTATACAGAGCTCCTGTGTATAATGTCACTGGTGATCGCTGTATTACCTCTACACTGACACTACAGACAGAGCTCCTGTGTATAATGTCGCTGGTGATCACTGTATTACCTGTACACTATACACTATATACAGAGCTCCTGTTACACCGTTCTGTCTGTATCGGGTTTTCGGCGTGACAATGCATATGTTTGCTTTAATCCTTTACTCTTTTCCCCCTAATTTGAGCTGGGATACTGTTGGCTTTCACCTTAATGGAGCATTCTTTGTTCCCTGCTGTGCTGCGCAGTCGTACATGGGTGTTTATGTATTTGCCCTGCTGCATACCTTTCTCATATGCGGTCCCTGGTTGCTGCTGTGAAGCTGTCCGCGGGTTGTGAGGTAATTTGCAGCTGGTGCATGACTTTCCACATGAGTCAGTGCATGCAATTTCAGTCAGATGCCCTGAGCCTCAGATCCTGCACTGTGTGTGCTGAAATGTTTTCTGTTTGTGCTTAGGGCATGCGTGGCGACTTCTCCCCTGCTTTTATCAGGGTGAGGGTGTGTACTCCAAATGCAGTAACCGGCAAATTGCTGAGTGGCAGCTCATATATAAAGTATCCCTGCCCTATGGGCAGGGCCTGAGCTATACTCACAAAGCTCCTGAACTTTGCTATGTGTGTTTGTGTTCCTGCACCTCTCCTGTCCATGTTTTGGTACCAAAGTCCTTGCCTTGATTCCTGTTTTGTCCTGTTCTGGCGCCTGTCCTGGAGGCGGTATATCCAGGCCCGAATCCTTGATCCTGTACCTGAACCTGTCTGAACTGTGTCTGCTGTGATTATGTTCTTGGAATCCCTCTGCATCTGGAGCCCTACTCCCAGTGACTTTGAGTCTCTTGAAACCGTTGTTTCTGCTGAGCATCTACTACTCTGTGCTCTGATTACTATGCGGTGTTAACCCGGTCTGGCTCATGTCCAGTACGGCGGTGTTTGCACCATCACGCTTGAGTTCCTTCCTAGGTCCGATGCCCAGAGCCTGACGACCGCAGTCTGGAACCTGATGACCGCTGTCTGGAGCTTGGAGCCTGATGACTCTGGTGGTGCCTGTAGGTCGTGTCGGATGTCTGGAACCGAACAACTTCTGTCTGATGTCTGCCGGTGACCCTGGGTCCAGATGTCCTGTCTGTACCCTGATGTCCTGCCTGTGTCTTGATGACCTCATGGATCCTGATGTCCTGATATCCTGTCTGTTTCCTGATGTCCTCCCTGTGTCTCATATCCTGATGTACCTGATTTCCTGGGCTGCCACGCCAGTGTCCCAGCCGACGACCTGGGCTGCCACGTCAATGTCCCAGATGTCTATCCGGTATTCCTGATGTCCTGATGTAACCTGATTACCTGTGCCTAACATCGTCATGTTTTGTTTATGTACTGTTAAGTAAATAAGGCAGCACACTGCAGCGCTAGAACATGCAAACTTGAAAAACGAAATTTGAACTGCATTACTGCACTAGAAATATGAAAAATGAGAGCGTTTAGCGCATAAAAATGGCCAATTTTATGTGTACCTGGTAGCCCCTTTACGGCATCTCTCTTTTACCAGGTCCTAAACTTGCCTTACCTCGCTGAGAATAAACGTCTCCATCTGAATGGGTACATGTGAAACCTCTTCCTAGACTAAAATTCTCTCTCTCTGTGGAGGGGTATTGGACCTGCTGTAATTAAAACACCTGTGGCTAGGAGGCGGAGTGCACGATCAGAAGGCTAGAGAATACATTTCAAAAACCTGACCGGCACATCCAAACATAGACTAGGGGTATGTGCACACGTCAGAATTTTTAGCGTTTTTTTGGCGGAATTTCGCCATAAAAACGCTATAAATCCGGTAAAAAAACGCTAACATTATGCATCCTATCTTTTAGAATGCATTCCGCATTTTTTGTGCAGATGTTAGCGTTTTTTTCCGCAAAAAAAACGCATACCGCAAAAAATCCGGACATGCTCTATCTTTTTCTGGATTTTTTTGCGGACTTCCTATCAAAAAGGACATTCCGGAAAAAAAAAAAAAAAAGCAAAAAATCCACAAAAAATCCGTGCAAAAAACGCGCAAAAACGCGCAAATTCCGCGAGAAATCCGCGCGAAAAAAGAACGCGGATTTCTGGCAGAATTCTCAGGATTTTGTCAGGAAAAAATCCTGACGTGTGCACATACCCTAAGTGTGAATTTTAGTCTAGGAAGAGGTTTCACAGGTACCCATTCAGATGGAGACGTTTATTCTCAGCGAGGTAAGGCAAGCGTAGGACCTGGTATAAGAGAGATGCCGTAAAGGGGCTACCAGGTACACATAAAATTGGCCATTTTTATGCGCTAAACGCTCTCATTTTTCATATTTCTAGTGCAGTAATGCAGTTCAAATTTTGTTTTTCAAGTTTGCATGTTTTAGCGCTGCAGTGTACTGCCTTATTTACTTAACTATATACGAGTTGGCGACTCTAGGTTCAGCACGTGTTCACACTAAGTCTATGTTTGGATGTGCCGGTCAGGTTTTTGAAATTGTTTATGTACTGTGTGACTCTACTTTAGTAAACTTTACTTTCTCTATACCTGAAGTATTGGTGTAATCAAGTCCTATGTGTTTCTTTCTTTGTCCACATGCTCAGAACCCCGGTCTATGCCCTTCCCCTGGTTTGGGTAGGCCCGGGTCCCGCTCTGCAGTTTAAAGGGTCTGTATTGCATCCCCGGGGTCCCTCGCTTTCCGAGGTTGGTCGGCTTGGGGGTGTCTATGAGCTGGGCTGTATCTGCGGCTGCAGCTGACCGTGACAGCTCCTGTGTATAATGTCGCTGGTGATTACAGTATTATCTGTACACTATACGCTATATGCAGATCTCCTGGGTTTAATATCACTTATGGTAAAATTAGTATTGTGTTTTTTTATTAATGATCAGTAATGTAGTATTTGGTCACTTTTATGTGGCTGTAAAATGTGGTTCGGCCATGGTATGATGGTGTGATGATATTTGTCCTTTCTATGTGGTCTGGTCATGGTGTGGTGGTATTTGTCCCTTGTATGTGGTATTATTTGGTCACTATGTGGTAGTAATATGTGAACCTGTCAAAGTTTGGTGGTATTTGTTCCTTGTATGTCGTATTATTTGGTCACTATGTGGTGATAATGAATCTGTCACAGTGTGGCGGTATTTGTCCCTTGTATGTGGTATTATTGTTCATATTAAAAAATGTATGTGACATATTCCCTCAAAGAAACAAATATAAATAAAAATATACCTAGAAAGAGTATTGGATTTTTTAACAAATGTTTAATAGGTTACAGTAAAGTAGGGCTACCTTGTCATGGTGGCGACTTAAAAAAAATCTTTTAGCCAAAGCAAAAGCTGCTATGTATGTGTTCTTTTGTTGTAGGTTACCTGATAATGTGTGATTGGTGAGGACATGGAGCAGAGGTTAAGTTTTTCTATGAGTGGGCGGTGGTACTGTGGAAGGTTGGAGGCGGAGATGGGGTGGAACCTGGGCAGAGTCCCAGGGGGGCCTGAAAATTTTGCCAGTGTGGGGCCCAGAAATTCTTTGTGGCAGCCCTGTACACTGATTTCTGTGGCCCATGTGCCCAAGCAGAACCTGGGCTGAAAGGATCCACCTCAGCATGTGAGCCCACTATAACAATAACGTCACTATACGTTACAATACCGACAAGTTTGCAGAATACTTTTATAGTACAAGTTGTGACCATCATGGGAACAGTAAGAGGAACCTGCATAGTCATTATGTAGACTTTTAACAATAAAATGCATTTTTTTATCGCTTTGCATCATTTTTTATTTCATGTTTCATTTAACTTCATTTCTACGTGTGAATGTCGATACATTGTGTCCTCGCAGTCGTCTTCATGTAATAGTTCATCAAGGTGTGATCTCGGAGACCCATGATGATGATTATGTCAAAGTGGGAGTAGGAATTTATGGGGCAAAACTGGAAGATTGCATTGTGTTCAGTGTAGATCCGGAGTGACGATGGAGTCAGTCTTTGTACCTTTAATTCCCTCTTATGTCACCACCTCAATGGTGTAAACATGCCAGGGCAAGAGGAATGTCAGGGCATGGAACTACAAAGACCAGCACACTCGCTCCTCACTAATCACCTGTAGGCTCAGAACAGCAATTATTATCCCCTACACTATTAATGTTATAGATCATATAAAAAAACTAAAGTTGTGAACTGGGATATAAACTGGTGTGTATGCAGGATGTGAGCGCGCGTTCACACCAGACAGAAACATAATGATAAAATACCCTGTAGTAAGTAAATAAACAGCATAAAGCATGAAAATAACATAGAGGTAGGAACATCCCAATTACGGATTACGGCCGCCGTGACGAGGCGGGATGGCTTTCACATTTTTTTGATCAAAAAACTTGTTAACTAAATACCGCACATTATTTTCCTGCACTGCGCTATTTACTTACTGCAGGGTATTTCATCATTATGTTTCTGTCTTTGGTTTTTGTTTTTTATGTTATAGATCATGTAACCCTACTGATCACAGACGAGCTAGTGACCAAATTATCGGTAATTCCAGAGCAAGGGCCAATGTTCACAGCGCTATTATGTATCTGCGCTTAGAGGGGCCATAATGCAGTGCACGTAGTCAGCAATGGACCCAACCCGGGTGTGCCCCACATGTATAAGGAGAGAAGGTTTTCTGTATTTTTATGGAATATCTGCAAATAAGAGATGATACAGTGGCATGCAAAAGATTGTGCACCCCTGGTAAAAATGACTGTTATTGTGAACAGCTAAGCAAGTTGAATATGGAGTAATCTCTAAAAGGCCTAAAGTTGCAGGTGACACATTTCCTTTATATTTTAGAAAACAAAGTGTTATATATGTAAAAGATGAATATATATAGTGCTTTGCGAAAGTATTCGGCCCCCTGGAACTTTTCAACCTTTTCCCACAAATCATACTTCAAACATAAAGATACCAAATGTAAATTTTTGGTGAAGAATCAACAACAAGTGGAACACAATTGTGAAGTTGAACAAAATTTATTGGTCATTTTAAATTTTTGTGGAAATTCAAAAACTGAAAAGTGGGGCGTGCAATATTATTCGGCCCCTTTACTTTCAGTGCAGAAGTTCATTGTGGATCTCTGAATGATCCAATGTTGTCCTAAATGCCTAATGATGATAAATATAATCCACCTGTGTGTGATCAAGTCTCCGTATAAATGCTCCTGCTCTGTGATAGTCTCAGGGTTCTGTGTGAAGCACAGAGAGCATCATGAAGACCAAGGAACACAACAGGCAGCTCCGTGATATTGTTGTGGAGAAGTTTAAAGCCGGATTTGGATACAAAATGATTTCCAAAACATTAAACATCCCAAGGAGCAATGTGCAAGCGATCATATTGAAATGGAAGGAGTATCATACCACTGCAAATCTACCAAGACCCGGCCGTCCCTCTAAACTTTCATCTCAAACAAGGAGAAGACTGATCAGAGATGCAGCCAAGAGGCCCATGATCACTCTGGATGAACTGCAGAGATCTACAGCTGAGGTGGGACAGTCTGTCCATAGGACAACAATCAGCCGTACACTGCACAAATCTGGCCTTTATGGAAGAGTGGCAAGAAGAAAGCCATTTCTCAAAGATATCCATAAACAACAAGCCACCTGGGAGACGCCAAACATGTGGAAGAAGGTGCTCTGGTCAGATGAAACCAAAATCAAACTTTTTGGCAACAATGCTAAATGATATGTTTGGTGTAAAGGCAACACAACTCATCACCCTGAACACACCATACCCACTGTCAAACATGGTGGTGGCAACCTCATGGTTTGGGCCTACTTTTCTTCAGCAGGGACAGGGAAGATGGTTAAAATTGATGGGAAGATGGATGGAGCCAAGTACAGGACCATTCTTGAAGAAAACCTGTTGAAGCCTGCAAAAGACCTAAGACTGGGACGGAGATTTGTCTTCCAACAAGACAATGATCCCAAACATAAAGCAAAATCTACAATGGAATGGTTCACAAATAAACGTATCCAGGTGTTAGAATGGCCAAGTCACAGTCCAGACCTCAATCCAATCGAGAATCTGTGGAAAGAGCTGAAAACTGCTGTTCACAAACGATCTCCATCAAACCTCACTGAGCTCGAGCTGTTTGCCAAGGAAGAATGGGCGAGAATTTCAGTCTCTCGATGTACAAAACTGATAGAGACAAACCCCAAGAGACTTGTAATCGCAGCAAAAGGGGCGCAACAAAGTATTAAGGTAAAAGGGACGAATAATATTGTACGCCCCACTTTTCAGTTTTTGAATTTCCACAAAAATTTAAAATAACCAATAAATTTCGTTCAACTTCACAATTGTGTTCCACTTGTTGTTGATTCTTCACCAAAAATTTACATTTGGTATCTTTATGTTTGAAGCATGATATGTAGGAAAAGGTTGAAAAGTTCCAGGGAGCCGAATACTTTTGCAAGTCACTGTATATATGTATCTATATACATAATTGTCTAAGGGGTACTTACGTCTGTCTGTCTGTCCAAGTCGCTGATTGGTTGCCACAAAACAGTCGCGACCAATCAGCGACGGGCACAGTCCGTAAGAAAATGGCCGCTCCGTACTCCCTGCAATTAGTGGCCGGCGCCCGCTCCCCACAGTCACTGTCCCCGGCGCTCCGCTCCCCGCAGTCAGTGGCCGGCGCCCGCTCCCCGCAGTCACTGTCCCCGGTGCTCCGCTCCCCGTAGTCAGTCTCCCCGGCGCTCCGCTCCCCGTAGTCAGTGTCCCAGGCACTCCGCTCCCCGTAGTCAGTCTCCCCGGCGCTCCGCTCGCCACAGTCAGTGTCCCCGGCGCTCTGCTCCCCGCACGCTCCATACTCCGCTCCGGTCACTGCTAACACAGGGTTAATGCCGGCAGTAACGCATTCCGTTACCGCCGCTATTAACCCTGTGTGTCACCAACCTTTTACTGTTGATGCTGCCTATGCGACATCAATAGTAAAAAAAAGTAATGTTAAAAATAGTACAAAAACAAAAAACCTGCTATACTCACCCTCCGTTGTCCGCCGAGCCGCTCGCGCCTGCCGCCAACTTCCTTTCCCAGCGATGCTTTGTGAAATTACCCAGAAGACCTAGCGGTCTCGCAAGACCGCTAAGTCATATGGGTAATTTCGCAAAGCATCCTGGGAACGCAAGATGGCGGCAGCTGTGCGCCCATCTGCACAGGATCCCAGGAGGCGGAGAGACGGGACACTGAGGAGCAGCGACCAGAATGGTGAGTATGTTACACTACAAGGGGCCCTCGGATCGTTAGGTGAGTATGTTTATTTTTTTAACCTGTGACATACGTGGCTCGGTAATATGGTATGTCACTGGGCAATATCCTACGTGGCTCTGTGCTGTATACTACAAGGCTGGGCAATATACTACAAGGCTGGGCAATATACTACGTCGCTGTGCCATATACTACGTGACTGGGCAATATACTACATGACTAGGCAATATACTACGTGACTGGGCAATATACTACATGACTGGGCAATATACTACGTGACTGGGCAATATACTACAAGGCTGGGCAATATACTACGTGACTGGGCAATATACTACATGACTGGGCAATATACTACAAGGCTGGGCAATATACTACATGACTGGGCAATATACTACAAGACTGGGCGATATACTACGTGGCTGGGCAATATACTACGTGGCTGGGCAATATACTATGTGGCTGGGCAATATACTACGTCGCTGTGCCATATACTACGTGACTGGGCAATATACTACGTGACTGGGCAATATACTACGTGACTGGGCAATATACTACATGACTGGGCAATATACTACGTGGCTGGGCAATATACTACGTGGCTGGGCAATATACTACAAGACTGGGCAATATACTACGTGGCTGGGCAATATTCTACAAGGCTGGGCAATATACTACGTCGCTGTGCCATATACTACGTGACTGGGCAATATACTACGTGACTGGGCAATATACTACATGACTGAGCAATATACTACGTGACTGGGCAATATACTACAAAGCTGGGCAATATACTACGTGGCTGGGCAATATACTACAAGGCTGGGCAATATACTACGTGGCTGGGCAATATACTACAAGGCTGGGCAATATACTACGTGGCTGGGCAATATACTACGTGACTGGGCAATATACTACGTGACTGGGCAATATACTACAAGACTGGGCAATATACTACGTGACTGGGCAATATACTACGTGGCTCTGTGCTGTATACTACATGACTGGGCAATATACTATGTGGCTCTGCTAAACCAAAAAACACCAGACCATATATACACCCCTTATGTCTAGTACCACGGGTGCTCGGATATACAGAGGGTTCAGTGCAACCAAAAGTAAATGAAGAGCCTAGAAAAGATAGCACTACAACGAACCAGTAAAAGAAAATAATCTTTATTTAAATGCACACTAAAAATAGCATATAAATAGCACAAAGGGAGTCCAGGAGATGACAAATGGTCACCAAAGACAGGCAATGTGAAGACCAACAGGCAGTAACACACAATACATAATAGGCGTGCACTACCTCCCATACATAAATACTGTATATGAGCTAATCACAATAGCAAGTGTCTAGAGATAATTACAAAAAGGCAAGTGCCAAATATTGACTAAACCTGCAAGATTACGCTGTGGCGACACCCCTGGAAGAAGGCATCGCGCCGAAACGCGCGTAGGGGCTTGTCGGCAGTGTGTTTTTCCAGCAGGTAATATTATGGTCTTTACATAGTGTTCACTCCTCCTGTCCTTTCTATGGAGCACAGCGTAATCTTGCAGGTTTAGTCAATTTATTTATATGCTATTTTTAGTGTGCATTTAAATAAAGATTATTTTCTTTTACTGGTTCGTTGTAGTGCTATCTTTTCTAGGTTCTTTATGTGGCTCTGCTGTATACTACAAGGCTGTGCAATATACTACGTGGCTCTGTGCTGTATACTACGTGGCTCTGTGCTGTATACTGTTATGAACTGGTGATTCAGAACCACAATGGACCTGGTGAATACGAGCACAGAAAATGACCTGATAGTTGCTAATAACATAGGACGAGCTCTGAGACGTGGGAACTCTGCTGACCGCAATCCCTGACCGCTCCTGACCAGACCTAGGCGCCTCGGGCACAGCCTGAGAAACTAGCTAGCCCTGAAGATAGAAACATAAGCCTACCTTGCCTCAGAGAAATTCCCCAAAGGAAAAGGCAGCCCCCCACATATAATGACTGTGAGTAAAGATGAAAATACAAACACAGAGATGAAATAGATTTTAGCAAAGTGAGGCCCGACTTACTGAATAGACCGAGGATAGGAAAGATAGCTTTGCGGTCAGCACAAAAACCTACAAACAACCACGCAGAGGGGGCAAAAAGACCCTCCGCACCGACTAACGGTACGGAGGTGCTCCCTCTGCGTCTCAGAGCTTCCAGCAAGCGAGAAAAACCAATATAGCAAGCTAGACAGAAAATATAGCAAACAAAAGTAACACAAGCAAAACTTAGCTTATGCAGAGCAGTCAGGCCACAAGAACGATCCAGGAGAGAGCAAGACCAATACTGGAACATTGACTGGAGGCCAGGAACAAAGAACTAGGTGGAGTTAAATAGAGCAGCACCTAACGACTTAACCTCGTCACCTGAGGAAGGAAACTCAGAAGCCGCAGCCCCACTCACATCCACTAAAGGAAGCTCATGGACAGAACCAGCCGAAGTACCACTCATGACCACAGGAGGGAGCTCGACCACAGAATTCACAACAGTAACCCCCCCCCCTTGAGGAGGGGTCACCGAACCCTCACCAGAGCCCCCAGGCCGACCAGGATGAGCCAAATGAAAGGCACGAACCAGATCGGCAGCATGAACATCAGAGGCAAAGACCCAGGAATTATCTTCCTGACCATAACCCTTCCACTTAACCAGGTACTGAAGTTTCCGTCTCGAAACACGAGAATCCAAAATCTTCTCCACTATATACTCCAACTCCCCCTCAACCAAGACCGGGGCAGGAGGATCAACGGATGGAACCACAGGTGCCAAGTATCTCCGCAACAATGACCTATGGAATACATTATAGATGGAAAAAGAAGCTGGAAGGGTCAAACGAAAAGACACAGGATTAAGAACCTCAGAAATCCTATACGGACCGATGAAACGAGGCTTAAACTTAGGAGAGGAAACCTTCATAGGAATATAAAGAGACGACAACCAAACTAAATCCCCAACACGAAGTCGGGGACCCACACAGCGCCTGCGGTTAGCGAAACTTTAAGCCTTCTCCTGAGACAATGTCAAATTGTCCACTACATGAGTCCAAATCTGCTGCAACCTATCCACCACAGTATCCACACCAGGACAGTCCGAAGACTCAACCTGCCCTGAAGAGAAACGAGGATGGAAACCAGAATTGCAGAAAAACGGCAAATCCAAAGTAGCCGAGCTGGCCCGATTATTAAGGGCGAACTCAGCCAAAGGCAAAAAGGACACCCAATCATCCTTATCAGCAGAAACAAAACATCTCAGATATGTTTCCATGGTCTGATTGGTTCGTTCAGTTTGGCCATTTGTCTGAGGATGGAAAGCCGAGGAAAAAGACAAATCAATGCCCATCCTAGCACAAAAGGCTCGCCAAAACCTCGAAACAAACTGGGAACCTCTGTCAGAAACGATGTTCTCTGGAATACCATGTAAACGAACCACATGCTGGAAAAACAATGGCACCAAATCAGAGGAGGAGGGCAATTTAGACAAGGGTACCAAATGGACCATCTTAGAGAAGCGATCACAAACCACCCAAATGACCGACATCTTTTGAGAGATGGGGAGATCCGAAATAAAATCCATAGAGATATGTGTCCAAGGCCTCTTCGGGATCGGCAAGGGCAAAAGCAACCCACTGGCACGAGAACAGCAGGGCTTAGCCCGAGCACAAATCCCACAGGACTGCACAAACGAACGCACATCCCGCGACAGAGATGGCCACCAAAAGTATCTAGCCACCAAATCTCTGGTACCAAAGATTCCAGGATGACCAGCCAACACCGAACAATGAACCTCAGAGATAACTCTACTCGTCCATCTATCCGGGACAAACAGTTTCTCCGTCGGGCAACGGTCAGGTCTATTAGCCTGAAATTTTTGCAGCACCCGCCGCAAATCAGGGGAGATGGCAGACAAAATTACCCCCTCTTTGAGAATACCCGCCGGCTCAGGCAAACCCGGAGAGTCGGGCACAAAACTCCTAGACAGGGCATCCGCCTTCACATTTTTAGAGCCCGGAAGGTACGAAACCACAAAGTCAAAACGGGAGAAAAACAGCGACCAACGAGCCTGTCTAGGATTCAACCGTTTGGCAGACTCGAGATAAGTCAAGTTCTTGTGATCAGTCAAGACCACCACGCAATGCTTAGCTCCTTCAAGCCAATGACGCCACTCCTCGAATGCCCACTTCATGGCCAGCAACTCTCGATTGCCAACATCATAATTCCGCTCAGCAGGCGAAAGCTTCCTGGAAAAGAAGGCACATGGTTTCATCACCGAGCCATCAGAACTTCTTTGCGACAAAACAGCCCCTGCTCCAATCTCAAAAGCATCAACCTCGACCTGGAACGGGAGCGAAACATCTGGCTGGCACAACACAGGGGCAGAAGAAAAACGACGCTTCAACTCCTGAAAAGCTTCCACAGCAGCAGAAGACCAATTGACCACATCAGCACCCTTCTTGGTTAAATCAGTCAACGGTTTAGCAATACTAGAAAAATTATTGATGAAGCGACGATAAAAATTAGCAAAGCCCAGGAACTTTTGCAGACTCTTCAGAGATGTCGGCTGAGTCCAATCATAAATGGCCTGAACTTTAACAGGGTCCATCTCGATAGTAGAAGGGGAAAAAATGAAACCCAAAAATGAAATCTAACACCAAAGAGACACTTTGACCCCTTCACAAACAAGGAATTCGCACGCAGGACCTGGAACACCATTCTGACCTGCTTCACATGAGATTCCCAATCATCCGAGAAGACCAAAATATCATCCAAGTATACAATCAGGAATTTATCCAGGTACTCTCGGAAGATGTCATGCATAAAGGACTGAAACACTGATGGAGCATTAGAAAGTCCGAATGGCATAACCAGGTACTCAAAATGGCCTTCAGGCGTATTAAATGCTGTTTTCCATTCATCACCCTGTTTAATGCGCACAAGATTATACGCACCACGAAGATCTATCTTGGTGAACCAACTAGCCCCCTTAATTCGAGCAAACAAATCAGACAGCAGCGGCAAGGGGTACTGAAATTTGACTGTGATTTTATTTAGAAGGCGGTAATCAATACAAGGTCTCAACGAACCATCATTCTTGGCCACAAAAAAGAACCCTGCCCCCAATGGCGACGATGATGGGCGAATATGACCCTTCTCCAAGGATTCCTTTACGGAACTCCGCATAGCGGCGTGCTCAGGTACAGACAAATTAAACAGTCGACCTTTAGGAAACTTACTACCAGGAATCAAATCGATAGCACAATCACAATCCCTATGAGGAGGTAGGGCATTGGACTTGGGCTCATCAAATACATCCCGGTAATCTGACAAGAACTCTGGGACCTCAGAAGGGGTGGATGATGAAATAGACAGAAATGGAACATCACCATGTATCCCCTGACAACCCCAGCTGGACACAGACATTGATTTCCAATCTAATACTGGGTTATGGACTTGTAGCCATGGCAACCCCAACACGACCACATCATGCAGATTCTGCAACACCAAAAAGCGAATATCCTCCTGATGTGCAGGAGCCATGCACATGGTCAGTTGGGCCCAATACTGAGGCTTATTCTTGGCCAAAGGCGTAGCATCAATTCCTCTCAATGGAATAGGATGCTGCAAGGGCTCCAAGAAAAACCCACAGCGCCTAGCAAACTCCAAGTCCATCAAATTCAGGGCAGCGCCTGAATCCACAAATGCCATGACAGAATAGGATGACAAAGAGCAGATCAAAGTAACGGAGAAAAGAAATTTCGACTGTACCGTACCAATGGTGGCAGACCTAGCGAACCGCTTAGTGCGCTTAGGACAATCGGAGATAGCATGAGTGGAATCACCACAGTAAAAACACAGCTCATTCCGACGTCTGTGTTCTTGCCGTTCAGCTCTGGTCAAAGTCCTATTACATTGCATAGGCTCAGGTTTATACTCAGATAATACCGCCAAATGGTGCACAGTTTTACGCTCACGTAAGCGTCGATCGATCTGAATGGCCAAAGACATAGACTCATTCAAACCAGCAGGCATAGGAAATCCCACCATGACATCCTTAAGGGCTTCAGAGAGACCCTTTCTGAAAATTGCTGCCAGCGCACATTCATTCCATTGAGTGAGTACGGACCACTTCCTAAACTTCTGACAATATATCTCTACCTCATCCTGACCCTGACACAGAGCCAGCAAGATTTTCTCTGCCTGATCCACTGAATTAGGTTCATCATAAAGTAACCCAAGCGCCAGAAAAAACGCATCAGTATCACATAATGCAGGATCTCCTGGCGCAAGGGAAAATGCCCAGTCTTGAGGATCGCCACGTAATAAAGAAATAATGATCTTTACTTGTTGAACTGGGTCACCAAAGGAGCGGGGTTTCAAAGCTAGAAACAGTTTACAATTATTTTTGAAATTCAGAAACTTAGCTCTATCTCCAGAAAATAACTCAGAAATAGGAATTTTAGGTTCTAACATAGGATTCTGAACCACAAAATCTTGAATGTTCTGTACACTTATAGCGAGATTATCCATCAAAGAGGACAGACCCTGAATGTCCATGTCTACACCTGTGTTCTGAACCACCTTGATGTAAAGGGGAAAAGAAAGACAAAACACAGTGCAAAGAAAAAAAAATGGTCTCAGAACTTCTCTTTTCCCTCTATTGAGAAGCATTAGTACTTTGGGCCTCCAGTACTGTTATGAACTGGTGATTCAGAACCACAATGGACCTGGTAAATACGAGCACAGAAAATGACCTGATAGTTGCTAATAACATAGGACGAGCTCTGAGACGTGGGAACTCTGCTGACCGCAATCCCTAATCCTATCATACCACACTAAAGGTAGCCGTGGAGCGCTCCTGACCAGACCTAGGCGCCTCGGGCACAGCCTGAGAAACTAGCTAGCCCTGAAGATAGAAACATAAGCCTACCTTGCCTCAGAGAAATTCTCCAAAGGAAAAGGCAGCCCCCCACATATAATGACTGTGAGTAAAGATGAAAATACAAACACAGAGATGAAATAGATTTTAGCAAAGTGAGGCCCGACTTACTGAATAGACCGAGGATAGGAAAGATAGCTTTGCGGTCAGCACAAAAACCTACAAACAACCACGCAGAGGGCGCAAAAAGACCCTCCGCACCGACTAACGGTACGGAGGTGCTCCCTCTGCATCTCAGAGCTTCCAGCAAGCAAGAAAAACCAATATAGCAAGCTGGACAGAAAATATAGCAAACAAAAGTAACACAAGCAAAACTTAGCTCATGCAGAGCAGACAGGCCACAAGAACGATCCAGGAGAGAGCAAGACCAATACTGGAACATTGACTGGAGGCCAGGAACAAAGAACTAGGTGGAGTTAAATAGAGCAGCACCTAACGACTTAACCTCGTCACCTGAGGAAGGAAACTCAGAAGCCGCAGCCCCACTCACATCCACCAAAGGAAGCTCATGGACAGAACCAGCCGAAGTACCACTCATGACCACAGGAGGGAGCTCGACCACAGAATTCACAACAGTATACTACGTGGCTCTGTGCTGTATACTACGTGGCTCTGTGCTGTATACTACGTGGCTCTGTGCTGTATACTACGTGGCTCTGTGCTGTATACTACGTGGCTCTGTGCTGTATACTACGTGGCTCTGTGCTGTATTCTACGTGGCTCTGTGCTGTATACTACGTGGCTCTGTGCTGTATACTACGTGGCTCTGTGCTGTATACTACGTGGCTCTGTGCTGTATACTACGTGGCTCTGTGCTGTATACTACGTGGCTTGGCAATATACTACGTGGACATGCATACTCTAGAATACCCGATGCGTTAGAATCGGGCCACCATCTAGTATATACTGTATATATTCATCTTTAACATTTTAAAAATTACAAAAAGGATGACGAACCAAGGGTGCCCAAACTTTTATGTTTCAGTGCAGGTATTATGCTCTAGAAGCATCGGTTTTGGAGGAGAATACAGCACCTTATTACAGCACCAGATGGCGGTACATGAGGTCCAATCCAGACCATTTTCTATGTGCTTTGACCCAATAGTCATTTATGTATTAATGTTCGATCTGATATGTGGGTAAGAAATTATTTTATCCCTGTAAAGTAATAGACACATAATAAAGAATAAAATAAGAAATGTTCCCAGACCTGAGAATGTGTTACCTGCAGCTAATCTCGCCGGCTGCCGCGTAAAAGAAGATGTAAATAAATCACAGAGTTGTAGAAGAAGAAGTGACTGTGATTGAAGATCTCCCCGAAGAAACAAGAGACTTAAAATAGCGTCTGATGCAAAACTATGCGAATAAAGAGATCGAAATCACAATACAGCAGAAAGGCAAAAAAATAAATGCCACAAAGAAAAAAAAAAAACAAGAGAAAAGCGGAAGATAAATGTCTGCCTGATCATAAACAGATCCAGCCGCGACAGACGCGTAATTCTTCAATGGCTCCTCGCCGGAGCTCCTGCACATTTGGGATCTTCGCACTGTTTTGATATATAAAAAGGTTCATTTAGATTGATCACGTGAAATGTTGTAGCATCTAAAAGGGAAACTCCGCGTGTCGCTGTAATGTCGCCAAAAGCCCGGCACTTGCTTTGTTTTACCATATAAAGCACAAATGTATCAGTGCAGCTTATAGAAAAATGGAAGGAGCGATCCGCGGATAAATTGTATGCAACTGGATGCGTTGTGTATTACCATAGATAAGGGCTTATTAAACGCAGCACGGCCCCATAAATAACACTCTCACATGGAAAATCATGATTAAGCCAAAGTAGAAAAGATCTGGAAAGTTGCATGTAATGCCGCATCTTCCATGTATTGGGCACTTAGCACAATTTTCTGTGATAAATCAACTGCTGGAAAGGTTATAAAACAATATCCATTGCACATAGGTTAAGGGATAACTTACTGATCACTTAGGAGCCAATTACTGGGACCTTGAGAAATGTCATAGTTGAGGTCCTGGACCATGAATGCTGGGCTCTGCAGATCCCGATCTTGAATGCAATGACAGTGCGCATGCTTAAGGAAGTGACACCATCACACACGGGTGACAGGAATGAAGAAGGCCTACTACAGAAAGAAGCTGTACTCACGCCCTATTGGTCCCTGTACAGACTTGCTGCACAACTAAAAACATCACCTTGGATCTGACTCCCTGAAAGGCCTTCGAGGAGTTTCTCGTAACTCCTCAGGAACCAGAGGAGAGGCCTATACACACTGCTAATAAGGGGAGTGGAAAATGTGCAGGTGGACACTGAAGTCCCGGGTGAGAAAACGTAAGGCACGTTCATAAAGGATAAAGAGGGGAAAATAAGGAGAACCAAAAATAAATGAAATAAGATTAATCTGCCAGAACCCTAACTGTGGTCAAAGAAAAAGGTGCTGGGAAGGCAGACAATCAGACACTCAGTAGGAAAACAAATGATGTTTGCCTAGCAGTGAAATTCTCGTAACTGAAGAGCAGGAACTCTTAAGCAGTAATCCACCTGGAAATATAGCCAGCAAGGAAGTACAGTGAAGGAATAATGATGTGATTGGGCAAACCAAAACAGGAAAATGGAAAACATCTGGAGAGGAGTAAACCAAGAAAAGAGAATAAAGACACTAGGAACAATCAGCATTTAGACAAGGGAGAAAAGGCAATAGCTCAGCAGACTGGGGAACCAACCACGGTGCAACAGGTCACCGGATCGAATACCTAAACCGAGCAATGACAGTCTCTGCTCCATTCATTGTCTATTGGGCAGCTGAAGAATGTCGGGCACTGTTCTCAGTGGGACCCCACTAATCAATAAGACAACGCCCTTTCCTGCGTATAAGGGATAGCTTAATGTGTTGTGAATAACCCTTTAAGATATTCTAAACTGTGGCCTATGGGATGTGATGTGAGCATGCTCAGTAACATGAGTAGAAATTGGCCTGTAGGGAATCAGAAAATACTCAAAAACTCCATGTGTGCAAACCGTACACCTCATTGTAACCCCACCGACTGAATGTACTGACTGCTCACCGTGCGGCTGACTCTGCAACCAGCGTACACAGCAGGCTGAAACGTGGCTCTAAGGCCCTGGTCACACGCTCAGTATTGGGTCAGCATTTCACATCGGTATTTGTAACCAGGAGGGTGATGAGTTTCTATTAGACATCTCCTCTGATTGTTCCTCTCCTGGTTTTGGCTACAAATACTGATGTAAAATACTGACCAGATACTGATAGTGTGAACGTGGCCTAAGAGTCAACGTATTGTAAGGATATCGTGGCTGGAAGGAAACTGCAATGAAATAGCCGGTCAGTATCAGGGTTCATTTCCCCAGAGAGGAGGTTTCAGGACAAGACGAATGTCCTCGGTGCAATGCTCTATGTATTACATGGCAGAAGAAGCAGCGCTTGATATTTGCTTATGAAGAAATCCTCGTATTCAGCTGCATTATTGCTATTATGCATTAGGATGCAGCAACAAACCAGCCCGATATCATCCTGTACGGTATATACGGTGTATACGGTGTGTAAGTGATTCCTACGCCACCAGCTTTCCATCTCTAGTTGCCCTAGTATAACCTTGACAGCAAAAACATCCCCCAAAGACGCCTCATTGTGAACCCCGAAAATGCAAAGCAATGTGTTCATTATTCATTCATCTCTGTTTTGTTTTACTTATTTTTCCCATTTATAACTTAATTACAATTTCTTTAAATTTTGGAAATAAAGAAATAAGGAGAAACCATCACCTTTCTGTACGAATCCCATGAGATCTGTATCTCTTCAATCATGTTTCTGTTTATTATTTATATATTATTTATTTTATTACTAAGTCAAAATATCAACATGACTTTTTCCCCATGGAAATGGAGGACTGATGCGGTGTAAGATGCATGTTGGCGGCTTTATTGCTGGTTTCACATTTGTGTTTAAAAACGCAGTGTTTTAAACGCAAACGCATGTGGTGAAAAAAAAATGCGGCGTTTTGACGCGTTTACATGCGTTTTTGCCTGCGTTTGCATTTTTAAAACACATGCTGAGAAGTGTGTGACAGCTGCCAATCATCAAAATCAAGTAAAAAACCCACTATAAACAGAAATAGCTAGGGTTAGGGTTAGGGGTTGGATCTCTATGGATCCTAACTAGGGTTGAGCGAAACGGGTCGAACATTTTCAAAAGTCGCCGACTTTTGGCTAAGTCGGGGTTTCATGAAACCCGATCCGACCCCTGTGCGGGGTCGGCCATGCGGTACGCGACTTTCGCGCCAAAGTCGCGTTTCAATGACGCGAAAAGCGCCATTTCTCAGCCAATGAAGGTAAACGCAGAGTGTGGGCAGCGTGATGACATAGGTCCTGGTCCCCACCATCTTAGAGAAGGGCATTGCAGTGATTGGCTTGCTGTCTGCGACGTCACAGGGGCTATAAAGAGGCGTTCCCGCCGACCGCCATCTTACTGCTGCTGATCTGAGCTTAGGGAGAGGTTGCTGCCGCTTTGTCAGAAGCAGGGATAGCGTTAGGCAGGGTCCATTAACCACAAAACCGCTTGTGCTGCAGCGATTTGCACTGTCCAACACCACCCTCGGTGTGCAGGGACAGTGGAATTTTTTTTTTTTTTTTTTTTCCCCTCAGCGCTGTAGCTCATTGGGCTGCCCTAGAAGGCTCCCTGATAGCTGCATTGCTGTGTGTACGCCGCTGTGCAAACCAACTGCTTTTTTCAAAGCACAAATCCTCTTGTTCCTTCCTTTCTGCACAGCTATCTTTTTTGTTTGTCCACACTTTTTATTTCATTTGTGCATCAGTCCACTCCTTATTGCTGCCTGCCATACCTGGCTGAGATTACTGCAGGCAGGGAGATAGTAGCTGCCTGCCATACCTGGCTGAGATTACTGCAGGCAGGGAGATAGTAATTGTAGGACATTCCCTGTTTTTTTTTTTTTTTTTTTTTTGGTGGGAGATTAAGATTGGCAATTTGGCATTTCTGCTAGAGTGCCATCCCTGTGTGTGCCATCTCTCTCACATAGTGGGCCATAGAAAGCCTTTTCATTTTTCTGTATTTTTTTTTGTGGGGTGTATAAATTCTCCCTGATAAAAATACAGTGGGAGATTAATATTGGCCTTTGGGCTTGTGTGCCAGTCCTGAGTGTGCCATCTCTCTCACAAATAGTGGGCCATAGAAAGCCTATTTTATTTTTTTTTGGGTTTTATAAATTCTCCCTGAAAAAAAGGGAGATTAATATTGGCCTCTGGGCTTCTGTGCCAGTCCTGAGCGTGCCATCTGTGCCAGTCCTGAGCGTCCCATCTCTCTCACAAATAGTGGGCCATAGAAAGCCTATTTAATTTTTTTTTTGGTTTTATAAATTTTCCCTGAAAAAAGGGAGATTAATATTGGCCTCTGGGCTTGTGTGCCAGTTGTGAGCGTGCCATCTGTGCCAGTCCTGAGCGTGCCATCTCTCTCACAAATAGTGGGCCATAGAAAGCCTATTTAATTTTTTTTTTGGTTTTATAAATTTTCCCTGAAAAAAGGGAGATTAATATTGGCCTCTGGGCTTGTGTGCCAGTTGTGAGCGTGCCATCTGTGCCAGTCCTGAGCGTGCCATCTCTCTCACAAATAGTGGGCCATAGAAAGCCTATTTAAATATTTTTTTGGTTTTATAAATTCTCCCAGAAAAAAAGGGAGATTAATATTGGCCTCTGGGCTTCTGTGCCAGTTGTGAGCGTGCCATCTGTGCCAGTCCTGAGCGTGCCATCTCTCTCACAAATAGTGGGCCATAGAAAGCCTATTTAAATATTTTTTTGGTTTTATAAATTCTCCCAGAAAAAAAGGGAGATTAATATTGGCCTCTGGGCTTCTGTGCCAGTCCTGAGCGTGCCATCTGTGCCAGTCCTGAGCGTCCCATCTCTCTCACAAATAGTGGGCCATAGAAAGCCTATTTTATTTTTTTTTTGGGTTTCAGAAATTCTCCCTGGAAAAAAAAAGGGAGATTAATATTGCCCTTTGGGCTTGTGTGCCAGTACTAAGCGTTCCATCTCTCTCTCTCTCTCAGTCAGTGGGCCATAGAACGCCTATTTTTGGTTTTATTTGTTTTCTAAATTCTCCCTGAAAAAATCATTTTATTTTATTTGGTTTCTAAATTCTTCCTGATAAAATCATATTTTTTTTATTATTTTTTTTTCTAAAGTCTCCCTGAAAAAAAAAAAAAAAAAAACAACCAAAAAAAACAGTGGGAGATTAATATTGGCCTTTCTGCTTGTGTGCCAGTCTTGACTCCTGGGTGCGTCATCTCTCAGTCAGTGGGCCATAGAACGCCTATTTTTGGTTTTATTTGTTTTCTAAATTCTCCCTGAAAAAATCATTTTATTTTATTTGGTTTCTAAATTCTTCCTGATAAAATCATATTTTTTTTATTATTTTTTTTTCTAAAGTCTCCCTGAAAAAAAAAAAAAAAAAAACAACCAAAAAAAACAGTGGGAGATTAATATTGGCCTTTCTGCTTGTGTGCCAGTCTTGACTCCTGGGTGCGTCATCTCTCAGTCAGTGGGCCATAGAACGCCTATTTTTGGTTTTATTTGTTTTCTAAATTCTCCCTGAAAAAATCATTTTATTTTATTTGGTTTCTAAATTCTTCCTGATAAAATCATATTTTTTTTATTATTTTTTTTTCTAAAGTCTCCCTGAAAAAAAAAAAAAAAAAAACAACCAAAAAAAACAGTGGGAGATTAATATTGGCCTTTCTGCTTGTGTGCCAGTCTTGACTCCTGGGTGTGCCATCTCTCTCTCTCTCTCTCTCCAATTGTGGTCCATAGAAAGCCTACATTTTTTTTCCTTGATTTGGGTTCCAAAATCTACCAGAGAAAATAACTCCATCAATCATTGGTAGAAAAATATTGGCCTCTGGGCTTGTGTGCCACTCCTGATTCCTGTGTGCGTCATCTCTCACTCAGTGGCCCATAGAAAGCATATAGTTTGTTACATTTGTTTTCTAAATTCTCCCTGCAAAAATCTATTTTTTTTTTTTTGGGGGGTTTCTAAAGTGTTCCTGAAAAAAATAAAAATAAAAAAAAAATAATAGTGTGACATTAATATTAACATTTGTGCTTCAGTGACAGTCCTGCGTGTGGGGCATCTCTCTAATTTGCAGCCACCAAAAAAAGAGTGTGTAACATTGGGCCTGATTTTCGCTGTGGTCTCACCAACCTGTAAAGGGGTAGCTAAATCATACTGAAGTTATAGCTCACCGTGTAAGTTGTGTGACTGCAACAAATAACGTTAGTTTGGTTACGTTTTTAAAACAATGAGGAAGTCTAGTGGAAGAGGTCGTGGCCGGGGGCGTTCATTGTCAGCTGGTAATGAGGGTAGTGGTAGTGGTGGAGCATCAGGTGGTCGTGGGGGAAAAAATATTGCACCTAAGTCTGGAGCTGTGGAGCCAGGTTCGTCGTCCGGCTACACAAGGCCTCGAACGCTCCCTTTTCTGGGATTAGGAAAACCGCTTTTAAAGCCGGAGCAGCAAGAGCAAGTTTTGGCTTATCTTGCTGACTCAGCCTCTAGCTCTTTTGCCTCATCTCGTGAAACTGGTAAAAGTAAAAGCAGCGCGTCGTTAGTGGATGTTCACGGTCAGGGACAAGTCACTTCCTTGTCCTCTTCAGCAAAAACAACAACAGAGAAGAATGCAGCAGGCGACACAACGGGTTACTCCATGGAGCTCTTTACACATACCGTCCCTGGCTTAGAAAGTGAAGCAGTTAACAGTCCATGCCCATTACAAATTGAATCTGACATGGAGTGCACTGACGCACAGCCACAGCCAGACTACTATGCTGGTCCTTTGACTCAGACCACAACATTGCCCTCGCAGGGTGCTGATCAAGAATCAGACCCTGATGAGACTATGTTGCCCCATCACGAACGCTATACCACCGAACGACACGGTGACACAGACGAAGTTGCGCAGGAGGTACAAGAAGAGTTATTAGATGACCCAGTTCTTGACCCCGATTGGCAGCCATTGGGGGAACAGGGTGCAGGCGGCAGCAGTTCTGAAGCAGAGGAGGAGGAGGGGCCGCAGCAGGCATCAACATCGCCACAGGTTCCATCTGCCGGGCCCGTATCTTGCCCAAAACGCGTGGCAAAGCCAAAACCTGGTGGAGGACAGCGTGGCCATCCGGTTAAAGCTCAGTCTGCAATGCCTGAAAAGGTATCCGATGCTAGAAAGAGTGCAGTCTGGCATTTTTTTAAACAACATCCAATTGATCAGCGCAAAGTCATCTGTCAAAAATGTTCTACTTCCTTAAGCAGAGGTCAGAATCTGAAAAGTCTCAATACTAGTTGCATGCATAGACATTTAACCACCATGCATTTGAAAGCTTGGACTAACTACCAAACGTCCCTTAAGGTTGTTGCACCCTCGGCCAATGAAGCTAGTCATCAACGCAACATCCCTTCCGGCAGTGTAGGACCACCATTTAGCGCACCACCTGCTGTATCTGTGCAGGTATCTTTGCCAGGCCAAAGCAGTCAGGGTCAGGGAATCACCAGTTTCGTAGTAGGAAACACTGCATCTAGGGCACCGGCGGCAACAATACCATCTCCCACCGTCTCTCAGTCTGCCATGTCCACCGGCACCCCCGCTAGTTCCACGATCTCCAGCTCTCCAGT
This sequence comes from Ranitomeya imitator, assembly GCF_032444005.1. Lineage (NCBI taxonomy): Eukaryota > Metazoa > Chordata > Amphibia > Anura > Dendrobatidae > Ranitomeya > Ranitomeya imitator. Next base: position 4,630,609 of record NC_091283.1, on the reverse strand, counting down.
CCAGCTCACCCTACATGAGACTATGGTTAGAAAAAGGAAATACTTAGCCTCGCATCCGCGTACACAGGGTTTGAACGCCCACATAGCTAGACTAATCTCGTTAGAGATGATGCCCTACCGGTTAGTTGAAAGCGAAGCTTTCAAAGACCTGATGGACTACGCTGTACCACGCTACGAGCTACCCAGTCGACACTTTTTTTCCAGAAAAGCCATCCCAGCCCTCCACCAGCATGTTAAAGAGCGCATCGTCCATGCACTCAGGCAATCTGTGAGCACAAAGGTGCACCTGACAACAGATGCATGGACCAGTAGGCATGGCCAGGGACGTTACGTGTCCATCACGGCACACTGGGTAAATGTGGTGGATTCAGGGTCCACAGGGGACAGCAAGTTTGGGACAGTTCTGCCTAGCCCACGGTCTAGTAAACAGTTGTCTGTAGCCGTTCGCACCCCCTCCTCCTCCTCCTCCTCGTCCTCCTGCAGAAGCAAGAGCTCGTCCACAGACCGCAGTCGCACAAACACTCCATCCGCACCTGCCACTGTTGCACACCAGGTCTCCCATTATGGGGCAGCTACTGGCATACGTCAGCAGGCTGTATTGGCTATGAAGTGTTTGGGCGACAATAGACACACCGCGGAAGTTCTGTCCGAGTTCTTGCAGCAAGAAACGCAGTCGTGGCTGGGCACTGTAGATCTTGAGGCAGGCAAGGTAGTGAGTGATAACGGAAGGAATTTCATGGCTGCCATCTCCCTTTCCCAACTGAAACACATTCCTTGCCTGGCTCACACCTTAAACCTGGTGGTGCAGTGCTTCCTGAAAAGTTATCCGGGGTTATCCGACCTGCTCCTCAAAGTGCGTGGACTTTGCGCACATATCCGCCGTTCGCCTGTACACTCCAGCCGTATGCAGACCTATCAGCGTTCTTTGAACCTTCCCCAGCATCGCCTAATCATAGACGTTGCAACAAGGTGGAACTCAACACTGCACATGCTTCAGAGACTGTGCGAACAGAGGCGGGCTGTTATGTTTTTGTGGGAGGATACACATACACGGGCAGGCAGTAGGATGGCAGACATGGAGTTGTCAGGTGTGCAGTGGTCGAAGATTCAAGACATGTGTCAAGTCCTTCAGTGTTTTGAGGAATGCACACGGCTGGTTAGTGCAGACAACGCCATAATAAGCATGAGCATCCCCCTAATGCGTCTGCTGATGCAAAGTTTGACGCACATAAAGGATCAGGCGTCTGCACCAGAGGAAGAGGAAAGCCTTGATGACAGTCAGCGATTGTCTGGTCAGGGCAGTGTACATGACGAGGTACCGGGCGAAGAGGAGGTGGAGGATGAGGAGGATGATGGGGATGAGTATATTTTTAATGAGGAAGCTTTCCCGGGGGCACGGGAAATTGGTGGCGTGGCAAGGCCGGGTTCTGGTTTTTTGAGGGACACAAGTGACGTAGATTTGCCTGCAACTGCCCCTCAACCAAGCACAACCGCAGATTTGACAACGGGAACTTTGGCCCACATGGCGGATTATGCCTTGCGTATCCTCAAAAGGGACACACGCATTACAAAAATGATGAACGATGACGATTACTGGTTGGCCTGCCTCCTTGATCCTCGCTATAAAGGCAAATTGCAAAATATTATGCCACATGAGAACTTGGAACTAATATTAGCAACAAAACAATCAACTCTTGTTGACCGTTTGCTTCTGGCATTCCCTGCACACAGCGCCCGTGATCGTTCTCACACGAGCTCCAGGGGCCAGCAGACCAGAGGTGTTAGAGGGGCAGAAATCAGAAGTGGCGTTGGACAGAGGGGTTTTCTGACCAGGTTGTGGAGTGATTTTTCTATGACCGCAGACAGGACAGGTACTGCAGCATCAATTCAAAGTGACAGGAGACAACATTTGTCCAGTATGGTTACAAACTATTTTTCATCCCTTATCGACGTTCTCCCTCAACCGTCATTCCCATTTGATTACTGGGCATCCAAATTAGACACCTGGCCAGAATTGGCAGAATATGCATTGCAGGAGCTTGCTTGCCCGGCAGCTAGTGTCCTATCAGAAAGAGTATTCAGTGCTGCAGGTTCAATACTAACAGAAAAAAGGACTCGTCTGGCTACCCAAAATGTAGATGATCTAACCTTCATTAAAATGAACCACAACTGGATTTCAAAATCTTTTGCCCCACCCTGCCCGGCTGACACCTAGCTTTCCTATGAAAAGGTCTTGCCTGTGGACTATTCTGAATGACTTTTCCAATCTCGTAATTTTCTTCACCTGATTGTCCAGCATACGACATGTTTCCACCTCACGAAATGGCCAAACTCCCCACACGGGGCCGTGCTATCGCCACTTTGCGCTTGGACCCTTGAGAGTGCTGTTTGTCTGAAGAGGTGGGTGTGGCCGCTTTTGGTCGACGGCACTGCCACTGGGTCCCTCATAGTACAATAAAGTGTCTCTGGCGGTGGTGGTGCGCACCCAACGTCAGACACACCGTTGTAATATGAGGGGCCCTGTGCCTGTACCGCCGGCCACAAGACAGTTCCCCCCCCCAGCTCAAACAGTGCTCTACCACTAGCAAAATTATCTCTCACAGCTTCACCAATGTGTAGTCTAGCCGCTGACATCCTTCAATGCCTGGCACTGACAATACCATTGTTTTGACATTTTTGTTATGTTAGGCCTTCGAAGCCTGTCTGCGGTCCCTTCTTTCTACAACTACTACACTGACCAGGCCACTGCTGGCCGTGTTACCCTGGAACCAATTTAAAAGTGCCTACAGTCAGCCCAATTTTGTTATGTTAGGCCTTCGAAGACTGTCTGCCGTCACTCCTTCCACTAGACTTCCACTGACCATACACTGCTGCCCATGTACCCCTGGAACCAATTTAAAGTGCCTACAGCCAGCCCAATTTTGTTATGTTAGGCCTTCGAAGCCTGTCTGCGGTCACTCCTTCCACTAGACTTCCACTGACCAGACCACTGCTGCCCGTGTACCCCTGGAACCAATTTAAAAGTGCCTACAGCCATGTGTTATTATTTTAGGCCTTCGATGCCTGTCTGCGGTCACTCCTTCCACTAGGCCTCCACTGACCACACCACTGCTGCCCGTGTACCCCTGGAACCAATTTAAAATTGCCTACAGCCAGCCCAATTTTTTTATTTTAGGCCTTCGATGCCTGTCTGCGGTCCATTCTTTCAACTACTACTACACTGACCAGGTCACTGCTGCCCGTGTACCCCTGGAACCAATTTAAAATTGCCTACAGCCAGCCCAATTTTTTTATTTTAGGCCTTCGATGCCTGTCTGCGGTCCATTCTTTCAACTACTACTACACTGACCAGGTCACTGCTGCCCGTGTACCCCTGGAACCAATTTAAAATTGCCTACAGCCAGCCCAATTTTTTTATTTTAGGCCTTCGATGCCTGTCTGCGGTCCATTCTTTCAACTACTACTACACTGACCAGGTCACTGCTGCCCGTGTACCCCTGGAACCAATTTAAAATTGCCTACAGCCATGTGTTATTATTTTAGGCCTTCGATGCCTGTCTGCGGTCACTCCTTCCACTAGGCCTCCACTGACCACACCACTGCTGCCCGTGTACCCCTGGAACCAATTTAAAATTGCCTACAGCCAGCCCAATTTTTTTATTTTAGGCCTTCGATGCCTGTCTGCGGTCCATTCTTTCAACTACTACTACACTGACCAGGTCACTGCTGCCCGTGTACCCCTGGAACCAATTTAAAATTGCCTACAGCCAGCCCAATTTTTTTATTTTAGGCCTTCGATGCCTGTCTGCGGTCCATTCTTTCAACTACTACTACACTGACCAGGTCACTGCTGCCCGTGTACCCCTGGAACCAATTTAAAATTGCCTACAGCCAGCCCAATTTTTTTATTTTAGGCCTTCGATGCCTGTCTGCGGTCCATTCTTTCAACTACTACTACACTGACCAGGTCACTGCTGCCCGTGTACCCCTGGAACCAATTTAAAATTGCCTACAGCCATGTGTTATTATTTTAGGCCTTCGATGCCTGTCTGCGGTCACTCCTTCCACTAGGCCTCCACTGACCACACCACTGCTGTCCGTGTACCCCTGGAACCAATTTAAAATTGCCTACAGCCATGTGTTATTATTTTAGGCCTTCGATGCCTGTCTGCGGTCACTCCTTCCACTAGGCCTCCACTGACCACACCACTGCTGTCCGTGTACCCCTGGAACCAATTTAAAATTGCCTACAGCCATGTGTTATTATTTTAGGCCTTCGATGCCTGTCTGCGGTCACTCCTTCCACTAGACTTCCACTGACCAGACCACTGCTGCCCGTGTACCCCTGGAACCAATTTAAAAGTGCCTACAGCCAGCCCAAGTTTGTTATGTTAGGCCTTCGATGCCTGTCTGCGGTCACTCCTTCCACTAGGCCTCCACTGACCACACCACTGCTGCCCGTGTACCCCTGGAACCAATTTAAAATTGCCTACAGCCAGCCCAATTTTTTTATTTTAGGCCTTCGATGCCTGTCTGCGGTCCATTCTTTCAACTACTACTACACTGACCAGGTCACTGCTGCCCGTGTACCCCTGGAACCAATTTAAAATTGCCTACAGCCAGCCCAATTTTTTTATTTTAGGCCTTCGATGCCTGTCTGCGGTCCATTCTTTCAACTACTACTACACTGACCAGGTCACTGCTGCCCGTGTACCCCTGGAACCAATTTAAAATTGCCTACAGCCATGTGTTATTATTTTAGGCCTTCGATGCCTGTCTGCGGTCACTCCTTCCACTAGGCCTCCACTGACCACACCACTGCTGTCCGTGTACCCCTGGAACCAATTTAAAATTGCCTACAGCCATGTGTTATTATTTTAGGCCTTCGATGCCTGTCTGCGGTCACTCCTTCCACTAGGCCTCCACTGACCACACCACTGCTGTCCGTGTACCCCTGGAACCAATTTAAAATTGCCTACAGCCATGTGTTATTATTTTAGGCCTTCGATGCCTGTCTGCGGTCCATTCTTTCAACTACTACTACACTGACCAGGGCACTGCTGGCCGTGTACCCCTGGAACCAATTTAAAATTGCCTACAGCCAGCCCAATTTTTTTATTTTAGGCCTTCGATGCCTGTCTGCGGTCCATTCTTTCAACTACTACTACACTGACCAGGTCACTGCTGCCCGTGTACCCCTGGAACCAATTTAAAATTGCCTACAGCCATGTGTTATTATTTTAGGCCTTCGATGCCTGTCTGCGGTCACTCCTTCCACTAGGCCTCCACTGACCACACCACTGCTGTCCGTGTACCCCTGGAACCAATTTAAAATTGCCTACAGCCATGTGTTATTATTTTAGGCCTTCGATGCCTGTCTGCGGTCACTCCTTCCACTAGGCCTCCACTGACCACACCACTGCTGTCCGTGTACCCCTGGAACCAATTTAAAATTGCCTACAGCCATGTGTTATTATTTTAGGCCTTCGATGCCTGTCTGCGGTCCATTCTTTCAACTACTACTACACTGACCAGGGCACTGCTGGCCGTGTACCCCTGGAACCAATTTAAAATTGCCTACAGCCAGCCCAATTTTTTTATTTTAGGCCTTCGATGCCTGTCTGCGGTCCATTCTTTCAACTACTACTACACTGACCAGGTCACTGCTGCCCGTGTACCCCTGGAACCAATTTAAAATTGCCTACAGCCATGTGTTATTATTTTAGGCCTTCGATGCCTGTCTGCGGTCACTCCTTCCACTAGGCCTCCACTGACCACACCACTGCTGTCCGTGTACCCCTGGAACCAATTTAAAATTGCCTACAGCCATGTGTTATTATTTTAGGCCTTCGATGCCTGTCTGCGGTCACTCCTTCCACTAGGCCTCCACTGACCACACCACTGCTGTCCGTGTACCCCTGGAACCAATTTAAAATTGCCTACAGCCATGTGTTATTATTTTAGGCCTTCGATGCCTGTCTGCGGTCACTCCTTCCACTAGACTTCCACTGACCAGACCACTGCTGCCCGTGTACCCCTGGAACCAATTTAAAAGTGCCTACAGCCAGCCCAAGTTTGTTATGTTAGGCCTTCGATGCCTGTCTGCGGTCACTCCTTCCACTAGGCCTCCACTGACCACACCACTGCTGTCCGTGTACCCCTGGAACCAATTTAAAATTGCCTACAGCCATGTGTTATTATTTTAGGCCTTCGATGCCTGTCTGCGGTCACTCCTTCCACTAGGCCTCCACTGACCACACCACTGCTGTCCGTGTACCCCTGGAACCAATTTAAAATTGCCTACAGCCATGTGTTATTATTTTAGGCCTTCGATGCCTGTCTGCGGTCCATTCTTTCAACTACTACTACACTGACCAGGGCACTGCTGGCCGTGTACCCCTGGAACCAACATCAGAAAATATAAAAATAAGTATTTTGCTTATAAAAAAGAAAATACTGGTGAGATATCAAATGCAGACATTTTAACATTAAAAACAAACACACAACTCTAATCTGGTACAGTACTAAAAATGGCCACCAGCTACAATTACTTTCTCCTGCAAGTAGTTAACTGAAAGTTTTTTTAAATTGAAAACACACATATGGCATCCACCGAGTGTTGTCCTGTCGCGTCTTCTTTATATTATTGCCGAGAAGATGCAAAATAATGAAAATAATAAAATCATTAATTACCAAAATAATAGAGAAAGTCAACACCACATTGCAAATAAACATTCATTCCAAATAAAGAAGCAGGGCGCGTCCGAGGGTGAGTATATACCTAATAAGAATATAATCACCCTCGGACGCGCAATGCTTATTTCCAACAGCCTTCCTTCCTAAGAATCAGCCCTTCCGTCGTGTAGAGAGACGTTGTGTTACACTCCAAGGTGTTCCCCAGGTTGCCTTTCCTGAGCTTCGATCTTCCGGCTCTCGTTTAGTAGTTCTTGGAAACTACTCTGCATTAGGCCTTCAAATTGGGTATGGGGTGTAGAGAGATGGTGTGTTCCACTCCAAGGTGTTCCCCAGGTTGCCTTTCCTGAGCTTCGATCTTCCGACTCTCGTTTAGTAGTTGTTGGAAACTACGCTGCATTAGGCCTTCAAATTGGGTATGGGGTGTAGCGAGAGGGTGTGTTACACTCCAAGGTGTTCCCCAGGTTGCCTTTCCTGAGCTTCGATCTTCCGGCTCTCGTTTAGTAGTTCTTGGAAACTACACTGCATTAGGCCTTCAAATTGGGTATGGGGTGTAGAGAGAGGGTGTGTTACACTCTAAGGTGTTCCCCAGGTTTCCTTGCCATTGCTTCGGTCTTCCGACTCTCGTTTAGTAGTTGTAGAAAAGTACACTGCATTAGGCCATACAAAATGGGTATGGGGTGGAGAGAGATGGTGTGTTACACTCCAAGGTGTTCCCCAGGTTGCCTTTCCTGAGCTTCTATCTTCAGGCTCTCATTAAATTGTGGTTAAATGGAACAACTGCATTTGGCGTACTAGTTGGTTTGGGGCCTACTATCGGTGTCTGCCACTCCTTGCTGTTCTCCTCCACTGAACAAAGCTGTGCCGCCTGTTTACTACGGTTGCCAATTTTGAACTGCATTTCGACTACTTACTGATTTGGCCCTACTCTCTGTGTCAGCCTCTCATTCCAGTTGTCCTCCACTGCAATGCCCCCTGGTTATTCCTGTGTTACCAATTTTGAACTGCATTTAGCCCACTTTCTTCTTTGGGCCTATATCTGTGTTTCCACTTCATCGTGCCCATTGCCCAGCCAGTGATAGATGAGTCTGCTGGTACATTGACCCATAACGCAACATTCCCCGTGCACGCTACACAACAACATTGTGACCCTGCTGAAAGTCAGGTTGCTCTTCCCGCATACCATACCACCTTACACGGGGACAAAGAGGAAGGTGCAGATGAAAGTGCAGGTTCCTTCATCAGGTGGGGGGAGGAATACTAGTTGGCGACGTCACTGGCACAGGGCCTCTCATAGTACGCAAAAGTGTTGCTGCCGGTGGGAGGCGCCCCCGCCGTGCAAACACACCGCTGTACTTTGAGGGGCCCTGTGCCAGTGCCAATGCCAACGAGTGGGCCCCCCCTGCTTGCTCAGGTTCACAGCACTTGCAAAGTTGAAATACTTACCTCTCCCTGCTCCACTGCCGTGACGTGGTCCAGATTTCCTGGGCCCACTAATTACTTGAACCAGCCCTACCCCCCACAACTTTAGCCAAATGACCCCCAATTTCAAATGCCTTCCAATTATTATAAGGTAAATTACGCTTGACAAGCTTCATTAAGAAGAATGGATGGTTTTGACATTAAAATGGCCACTCTAGGTGTTTTCCTGGCCCCCACTCACTGCCGACTATGCTGCCCCATTGACTTGCATTGGGTTTCGTGTTTCGGTCGATCCCGACTTTACGTCATAATCGGCCGATTTCACTCGACCCGACTTTGGACATAGTCGGGTTTCGCAAAACCCGGCTCGACTCTAAAAAGGTCAAGGTCGCTCAACTCTAATCCTAACCCTAACCCCAACCCTAAAGGGATCCTAACCCTAACCCTAAAGGGATCCTAACCCTAACCCTACCCCTAACCCTAACCCTAGGGATCCTAACCCTAACCCTACCCCTACCCCTACCCCTAACCCTAACCCTTAAGGGATCCTAACCCTAACCATAACCCGGTACTAACGTCCTGCAGGATGCAGCAGCCCCGTGATAAAGGTGGGGGGCAGCACAGGGGTATAGACTGATGAGACGACCACTCACCTCGACCATTCATGGAGGGCGGCTGCCTGGTATCAGTGCACACAGATGAGGCTGGTGTCACACAGGTAAGTGTAGTACACAGTGTCTGACATAATTGTGTAGATTGCAAGGAAAAAATGTGTCCAAAATGAGTGTAACTCTGGTCTCTTGTTCCAGAGGCTTTTGCTTGGATTTTTCCACCGTTGCCTTGCAGTAGTGTTAGAAAGTTTTGGACCCTGACTCATCAAACATTTTTCACCATAATAATGCCTTAAAATGGCATAAGACTTTTGCACAACTCAGACTTACACAACAAAACTGTGACCTTTTGGGGATGTTTTGCCGCCCGTTGCACTGGGGGCCCTGGCTGTGTGCAAGGAATCATGACATCTGAAGAAAAACTGTTATTTCTTTACTTTTCCCTTTATTTGTTATTTCTCTTGTGATCACCTGATCGCTTGTACAAACCCCTGCTCTGCAGTCTTGCTGCATAGTGCAGAAATCGGCATCTGACGCCGGCCACAGGATGGACATCACAGGAGAAGTCGCGATCCCATCACTGGTCGGGTGATCACATAAATGTTAGCGATTGGCTTCAGCATCTAAGAGGTTAACAGCAGCGATCAGCTATAGCGTCGATCACTGGTCACAGATGTCAGTTGCGTAGTGTAGCCTGAACCTGCCCTCTGTGGAGTGGCCTCTGTTTCGCTTCACGGGTCCTTTATTTTCCTACATATTCAATGCAGATGTGATCTATGACCATAAATTAGTTTAGAGGAGCTCAGAAAAAGGCACATAAAAAGTTACCAGAGTTCCCATTGGACCATCACAAGGAGATCACTGGCAGATTCCCAGTTAACTCATTCTGCAGCCAGCAATACACAGTGCAACATAGAGGCTGTAGAAAGCAAATGACTCGAAAATGTAACAAATGCTTCTGTTATAATCATGGCCTCACGCGCATGACCGCGTATAGCCCATTTGGGATCTTTTCCTAACACCCCACCAAACCCCGCCACTTGTGACCAAACAAAATTCCCCCACTTAATGCTAATTATGCAATAAAAACATAACACGTTAAATTCATTTGGATAATTTTGGCCACAGCAGCCAGTTTATTAACAAACAAAACATAATAATTATAATTATAACAAAACATTTGAAGAACTTGATGGGGAGGGTTCTTGGAGCTAAAAGATCTGGCATCATGTATATAGGCCAAAAATGCCCCCAAAATCTCAAAACAACACTTTTTTACCCTCAGCCGTGACCACCTGCTCGAGGGCACCATGTAACCATATTCAGGGCAGACCAAAAACCTCCAAAGCTCCCGAGAACAATCCCCGTCCAGAGCCCGTAACCACAAGCCAGATCAACCCCCATCAAATTGACCTTCCTCCAATAAAACATCACCAACTCCAAGAACCCCGCCCCCCGCCAAAAACAAACAGCCTCAGACTCGTGAGTGCCCCACCACAGCCAACGCCCATTCAACTCCCTCCTGGAGGGCGAGCGCCCACAAGTCAATACCAATCTCATTCAAGCGCAGGCCATCCTCTCTCCAAAAATTACCGACCCCAGCCTCCAACTCAAAGTGCCTCACTGCAATTCCCCCGTTCCTGGAAACAAACTTTGCCACAGACCTGTTAAGTTTTATCCTGGCCCTATTAATGCCTTTCTAGAATCGAGCCAACCTCCATTGCCTCCTAGGCACAATGTCAGACCACACCGTCAGAACTCCCGGATAAGAGACCCACAATCTCAAAAAATCAAAACGGATGTTCCTAATCATTTCCCTAACCGGTTTCCTCCCAAGTCATTCCTACCCATGTGCACCAGTAAAATATCTGGAGCTCTATCTAAATGCACAGCCCGAGTAAATTCTGGTAACACCCTATTCCATAACATACCCCGGAAACCCAACCATCGAATCACAACAGTATTACAGCTAAAACCTAACTGCCTGCCATCCGGCCTGTTGTCAGCCCGCAATGCACCCCAATACACGAACGAATGTCCGAAAATCCAGGTCAATAACGGGGGACGACCTAAAAAACAGAACAACAATTACATACCAGCATAACTCTATACATCCCAAAAACAACACCTAACGACATGCATAAGTCAAATAACGATTCAAATTCCATCTCCCAATCCGTTTAATCACTTCAGCTCCTAAACCCAATCTGTCTGCCTCTGTAGCAGCCCCGATCATAAAAGAGTGAGACCCGTAGGACCCAGAATTAAATTCCAACTCAGCCAAAACCTTCTTCAAAACTGCCGAAAATTGAAAACATGACAAAAAGGTCCCGTCTTGGTGACAAAGCAGCGGGCCTGATATACCAGACCACAGACTCCAGTACTCCTCCAAGCAATGTTGCAAGCACATCAAACCTCCATCCACCCTCCCAAAAACTACCCACTTACCCTTTCCAAACTTGTCCATTTTCGACCGCCGAATCCAAAATGAAATGCCTCCTGCCCAAAAATCAACGTCCTCTGCCAACAAACCCCTGCCTTGTGTTTGTTAGGAGACACCAGCAAACCCAATCTCAACGCCCCAAAGAACGCCCAAGAATAGGCCAACCTAAACAGGGAAGCTTCAAAATATGAACAACAAAGTCTACCAACTATGTCCCCCAACTTAGTTAACATATTAACGAAATGGGTCTGCGCTTGTCGACGCTAACATTCCCGCTCCAAAAACCCTTCAGCGCCTGCGTTATCAGAACATTTTTGGTAATATCAACCAATCCCTGCAGCTTAAAACCAAAAGCCAAACCAGCCATAGATTTATTCACTTTCGATACAGACCAACCGCACTCAGATGCTTTACCCACCAAAAACAATGCCGCCAGCGTTCTATCATTATCGGATTCCACCACTCCTCATTGACCAGACCAGCTTTCCCAAATTTTCCAAGCCGATTTGTAAGCTAGCCACGTAGGCCTAGAGACTGAGGACTGAATCAACCGACCTCCTTGTCCGCAACAATTTTCCACAAACGTAAAGGGCATAGCACTCCTGAGTAGGGTTGAGCGAAACGGGTCGAACATTTTCAAAAGTCGCCGACTTTTGGCTAAGTCGGGGTTTCATGAAACCCGATCCGACCCCTGTGCGGGGTCGGCCATGCGGTACGCGACTTTCGCGCCAAAGTCGCGTTTCAATGACGCGAAAAGCGCCATTTCTCAGCCAATGAAGGTAAACGCAGAGTGTGGGCAGCGTGATGACATAGGTCCTGGTCCCCACCATCTTAGAGAAGGGCATTGCAGTGATTGGCTTGCTGTCTGCGACGTCACAGGGGCTATAAAGAGGCGTTCCCGCCGACCGCCATCTTACTGCTGCTGATCTGAGCTTAGGGAGAGGTTGCTGCCGCTTTGTCAGAAGCAGGGATAGCGTTAGGCAGGGTCCATTAACCACAAAACCGCTTGTGCTGCAGCGATTTGCACTGTCCAACACCACCCTCGGTGTGCAGGGACAGTGGAATTTTTTTTTTTTTTTTTTTTCCCCTCAGCGCTGTAGCTCATTGGGCTGCCCTAGAAGGCTCCCTGATAGCTGCATTGCTGTGTGTACGCCGCTGTGCAAACCAACTGCTTTTTTCAAAGCACAAATCCTCTTGTTCCTTCCTTTCTGCACAGCTATCTTTTTTGTTTGTCCACACTTTTTATTTCATTTGTGCATCAGTCCACTCCTTATTGCTGCCTGCCATACCTGGCTGAGATTACTGCAGGCAGGGAGATAGTAGCTGCCTGCCATACCTGGCTGAGATTACTGCAGGCAGGGAGATAGTAATTGTAGGACATTCCCTGTTTTTTTTTTTTTTTTTTTTTTGGTGGGAGATTAAGATTGGCAATTTGGCATTTCTGCTAGAGTGCCATCCCTGTGTGTGCCATCTCTCTCACATAGTGGGCCATAGAAAGCCTTTTCATTTTTCTGTATTTTTTTTTGTGGGGTGTATAAATTCTCCCTGATAAAAATACAGTGGGAGATTAATATTGGCCTTTGGGCTTGTGTGCCAGTCCTGAGTGTGCCATCTCTCTCACAAATAGTGGGCCATAGAAAGCCTATTTTATTTTTTTTTGGGTTTTATAAATTCTCCCTGAAAAAAAGGGAGATTAATATTGGCCTCTGGGCTTCTGTGCCAGTCCTGAGCGTGCCATCTGTGCCAGTCCTGAGCGTCCCATCTCTCTCACAAATAGTGGGCCATAGAAAGCCTATTTAATTTTTTTTTTGGTTTTATAAATTTTCCCTGAAAAAAGGGAGATTAATATTGGCCTCTGGGCTTGTGTGCCAGTTGTGAGCGTGCCATCTGTGCCAGTCCTGAGCGTGCCATCTCTCTCACAAATAGTGGGCCATAGAAAGCCTATTTAATTTTTTTTTTGGTTTTATAAATTTTCCCTGAAAAAAGGGAGATTAATATTGGCCTCTGGGCTTGTGTGCCAGTTGTGAGCGTGCCATCTGTGCCAGTCCTGAGCGTGCCATCTCTCTCACAAATAGTGGGCCATAGAAAGCCTATTTAAATATTTTTTTGGTTTTATAAATTCTCCCAGAAAAAAAGGGAGATTAATATTGGCCTCTGGGCTTCTGTGCCAGTTGTGAGCGTGCCATCTGTGCCAGTCCTGAGCGTGCCATCTCTCTCACAAATAGTGGGCCATAGAAAGCCTATTTAAATATTTTTTTGGTTTTATAAATTCTCCCAGAAAAAAAGGGAGATTAATATTGGCCTCTGGGCTTCTGTGCCAGTCCTGAGCGTGCCATCTGTGCCAGTCCTGAGCGTCCCATCTCTCTCACAAATAGTGGGCCATAGAAAGCCTATTTTATTTTTTTTTTGGGTTTCAGAAATTCTCCCTGGAAAAAAAAAGGGAGATTAATATTGCCCTTTGGGCTTGTGTGCCAGTACTAAGCGTTCCATCTCTCTCTCTCTCTCAGTCAGTGGGCCATAGAACGCCTATTTTTGGTTTTATTTGTTTTCTAAATTCTCCCTGAAAAAATCATTTTATTTTATTTGGTTTCTAAATTCTTCCTGATAAAATCATATTTTTTTTATTATTTTTTTTTCTAAAGTCTCCCTGAAAAAAAAAAAAAAAAAAACAACCAAAAAAAACAGTGGGAGATTAATATTGGCCTTTCTGCTTGTGTGCCAGTCTTGACTCCTGGGTGCGTCATCTCTCAGTCAGTGGGCCATAGAACGCCTATTTTTGGTTTTATTTGTTTTCTAAATTCTCCCTGAAAAAATCATTTTATTTTATTTGGTTTCTAAATTCTTCCTGATAAAATCATATTTTTTTTATTATTTTTTTTTCTAAAGTCTCCCTGAAAAAAAAAAAAAAAAAAACAACCAAAAAAAACAGTGGGAGATTAATATTGGCCTTTCTGCTTGTGTGCCAGTCTTGACTCCTGGGTGCGTCATCTCTCAGTCAGTGGGCCATAGAACGCCTATTTTTGGTTTTATTTGTTTTCTAAATTCTCCCTGAAAAAATCATTTTATTTTATTTGGTTTCTAAATTCTTCCTGATAAAATCATATTTTTTTTATTATTTTTTTTTCTAAAGTCTCCCTGAAAAAAAAAAAAAAAAAAACAACCAAAAAAAACAGTGGGAGATTAATATTGGCCTTTCTGCTTGTGTGCCAGTCTTGACTCCTGGGTGTGCCATCTCTCTCTCTCTCTCTCTCCAATTGTGGTCCATAGAAAGCCTACATTTTTTTTCCTTGATTTGGGTTCCAAAATCTACCAGAGAAAATAACTCCATCAATCATTGGTAGAAAAATATTGGCCTCTGGGCTTGTGTGCCACTCCTGATTCCTGTGTGCGTCATCTCTCACTCAGTGGCCCATAGAAAGCATATAGTTTGTTACATTTGTTTTCTAAATTCTCCCTGCAAAAATCTATTTTTTTTTTTTTGGGGGGTTTCTAAAGTGTTCCTGAAAAAAATAAAAATAAAAAAAAAATAATAGTGTGACATTAATATTAACATTTGTGCTTCAGTGACAGTCCTGCGTGTGGGGCATCTCTCTAATTTGCAGCCACCAAAAAAAGAGTGTGTAACATTGGGCCTGATTTTCGCTGTGGTCTCACCAACCTGTAAAGGGGTAGCTAAATCATACTGAAGTTATAGCTCACCGTGTAAGTTGTGTGACTGCAACAAATAACGTTAGTTTGGTTACGTTTTTAAAACAATGAGGAAGTCTAGTGGAAGAGGTCGTGGCCGGGGGCGTTCATTGTCAGCTGGTAATGAGGGTAGTGGTAGTGGTGGAGCATCAGGTGGTCGTGGGGGAAAAAATATTGCACCTAAGTCTGGAGCTGTGGAGCCAGGTTCGTCGTCCGGCTACACAAGGCCTCGAACGCTCCCTTTTCTGGGATTAGGAAAACCGCTTTTAAAGCCGGAGCAGCAAGAGCAAGTTTTGGCTTATCTTGCTGACTCAGCCTCTAGCTCTTTTGCCTCATCTCGTGAAACTGGTAAAAGTAAAAGCAGCGCGTCGTTAGTGGATGTTCACGGTCAGGGACAAGTCACTTCCTTGTCCTCTTCAGCAAAAACAACAACAGAGAAGAATGCAGCAGGCGACACAACGGGTTACTCCATGGAGCTCTTTACACATACCGTCCCTGGCTTAGAAAGTGAAGCAGTTAACAGTCCATGCCCATTACAAATTGAATCTGACATGGAGTGCACTGACGCACAGCCACAGCCAGACTACTATGCTGGTCCTTTGACTCAGACCACAACATTGCCCTCGCAGGGTGCTGATCAAGAATCAGACCCTGATGAGACTATGTTGCCCCATCACGAACGCTATACCACCGAACGACACGGTGACACAGACGAAGTTGCGCAGGAGGTACAAGAAGAGTTATTAGATGACCCAGTTCTTGACCCCGATTGGCAGCCATTGGGGGAACAGGGTGCAGGCGGCAGCAGTTCTGAAGCAGAGGAGGAGGAGGGGCCGCAGCAGGCATCAACATCGCCACAGGTTCCATCTGCCGGGCCCGTATCTTGCCCAAAACGCGTGGCAAAGCCAAAACCTGGTGGAGGACAGCGTGGCCATCCGGTTAAAGCTCAGTCTGCAATGCCTGAAAAGGTATCCGATGCTAGAAAGAGTGCAGTCTGGCATTTTTTTAAACAACATCCAATTGATCAGCGCAAAGTCATCTGTCAAAAATGTTCTACTTCCTTAAGCAGAGGTCAGAATCTGAAAAGTCTCAATACTAGTTGCATGCATAGACATTTAACCACCATGCATTTGAAAGCTTGGACTAACTACCAAACGTCCCTTAAGGTTGTTGCACCCTCGGCCAATGAAGCTAGTCATCAACGCAACATCCCTTCCGGCAGTGTAGGACCACCATTTAGCGCACCACCTGCTGTATCTGTGCAGGTATCTTTGCCAGGCCAAAGCAGTCAGGGTCAGGGAATCACCAGTTTCGTAGTAGGAAACACTGCATCTAGGGCACCGGCGGCAACAATACCATCTCCCACCGTCTCTCAGTCTGCCATGTCCACCGGCACCCCCGCTAGTTCCACGATCTCCAGCTCTCCAGTCCAGCTCACCCTACATGAGACTATGGTTAGAAAAAGGAAATACTTAGCCTCGCATCCGCGTACACAGGGTTTGAACGCCCACATAGCTAGACTAATCTCGTTAGAGATGATGCCCTACCGGTTAGTTGAAAGCGAAGCTTTCAAAGACCTGATGGACTACGCTGTACCACGCTACGAGCTACCCAGTCGACACTTTTTTTCCAGAAAAGCCATCCCAGCCCTCCACCAGCATGTTAAAGAGCGCATCGTCCATGCACTCAGGCAATCTGTGAGCACAAAGGTGCACCTGACAACAGATGCATGGACCAGTAGGCATGGCCAGGGACGTTACGTGTCCATCACGGCACACTGGGTAAATGTGGTGGATTCAGGGTCCACAGGGGACAGCAAGTTTGGGACAGTTCTGCCTAGCCCACGGTCTAGTAAACAGTTGTCTGTAGCCGTTCGCACCCCCTCCTCCTCCTCCTCCTCGTCCTCCTGCAGAAGCAAGAGCTCGTCCACAGACCGCAGTCGCACAAACACTCCATCCGCACCTGCCACTGTTGCACACCAGGTCTCCCATTATGGGGCAGCTACTGGCATACGTCAGCAGGCTGTATTGGCTATGAAGTGTTTGGGCGACAATAGACACACCGCGGAAGTTCTGTCCGAGTTCTTGCAGCAAGAAACGCAGTCGTGGCTGGGCACTGTAGATCTTGAGGCAGGCAAGGTAGTGAGTGATAACGGAAGGAATTTCATGGCTGCCATCTCCCTTTCCCAACTGAAACACATTCCTTGCCTGGCTCACACCTTAAACCTGGTGGTGCAGTGCTTCCTGAAAAGTTATCCGGGGTTATCCGACCTGCTCCTCAAAGTGCGTGGACTTTGCGCACATATCCGCCGTTCGCCTGTACACTCCAGCCGTATGCAGACCTATCAGCGTTCTTTGAACCTTCCCCAGCATCGCCTAATCATAGACGTTGCAACAAGGTGGAACTCAACACTGCACATGCTTCAGAGACTGTGCGAACAGAGGCGGGCTGTTATGTTTTTGTGGGAGGATACACATACACGGGCAGGCAGTAGGATGGCAGACATGGAGTTGTCAGGTGTGCAGTGGTCGAAGATTCAAGACATGTGTCAAGTCCTTCAGTGTTTTGAGGAATGCACACGGCTGGTTAGTGCAGACAACGCCATAATAAGCATGAGCATCCCCCTAATGCGTCTGCTGATGCAAAGTTTGACGCACATAAAGGATCAGGCGTCTGCACCAGAGGAAGAGGAAAGCCTTGATGACAGTCAGCGATTGTCTGGTCAGGGCAGTGTACATGACGAGGTACCGGGCGAAGAGGAGGTGGAGGATGAGGAGGATGATGGGGATGAGTATATTTTTAATGAGGAAGCTTTCCCGGGGGCACGGGAAATTGGTGGCGTGGCAAGGCCGGGTTCTGGTTTTTTGAGGGACACAAGTGACGTAGATTTGCCTGCAACTGCCCCTCAACCAAGCACAACCGCAGATTTGACAACGGGAACTTTGGCCCACATGGCGGATTATGCCTTGCGTATCCTCAAAAGGGACACACGCATTACAAAAATGATGAACGATGACGATTACTGGTTGGCCTGCCTCCTTGATCCTCGCTATAAAGGCAAATTGCAAAATATTATGCCACATGAGAACTTGGAACTAATATTAGCAACAAAACAATCAACTCTTGTTGACCGTTTGCTTCTGGCATTCCCTGCACACAGCGCCCGTGATCGTTCTCACACGAGCTCCAGGGGCCAGCAGACCAGAGGTGTTAGAGGGGCAGAAATCAGAAGTGGCGTTGGACAGAGGGGTTTTCTGACCAGGTTGTGGAGTGATTTTTCTATGACCGCAGACAGGACAGGTACTGCAGCATCAATTCAAAGTGACAGGAGACAACATTTGTCCAGTATGGTTACAAACTATTTTTCATCCCTTATCGACGTTCTCCCTCAACCGTCATTCCCATTTGATTACTGGGCATCCAAATTAGACACCTGGCCAGAATTGGCAGAATATGCATTGCAGGAGCTTGCTTGCCCGGCAGCTAGTGTCCTATCAGAAAGAGTATTCAGTGCTGCAGGTTCAATACTAACAGAAAAAAGGACTCGTCTGGCTACCCAAAATGTAGATGATCTAACCTTCATTAAAATGAACCACAACTGGATTTCAAAATCTTTTGCCCCACCCTGCCCGGCTGACACCTAGCTTTCCTATGAAAAGGTCTTGCCTGTGGACTATTCTGAATGACTTTTCCAATCTCGTAATTTTCTTCACCTGATTGTCCAGCATACGACATGTTTCCACCTCACGAAATGGCCAAACTCCCCACACGGGGCCGTGCTATCGCCACTTTGCGCTTGGACCCTTGAGAGTGCTGTTTGTCTGAAGAGGTGGGTGTGGCCGCTTTTGGTCGACGGCACTGCCACTGGGTCCCTCATAGTACAATAAAGTGTCTCTGGCGGTGGTGGTGCGCACCCAACGTCAGACACACCGTTGTAATATGAGGGGCCCTGTGCCTGTACCGCCGGCCACAAGACAGTTCCCCCCCCCAGCTCAAACAGTGCTCTACCACTAGCAAAATTATCTCTCACAGCTTCACCAATGTGTAGTCTAGCCGCTGACATCCTTCAATGCCTGGCACTGACAATACCATTGTTTTGACATTTTTGTTATGTTAGGCCTTCGAAGCCTGTCTGCGGTCCCTTCTTTCTACAACTACTACACTGACCAGGCCACTGCTGGCCGTGTTACCCTGGAACCAATTTAAAAGTGCCTACAGTCAGCCCAATTTTGTTATGTTAGGCCTTCGAAGACTGTCTGCCGTCACTCCTTCCACTAGACTTCCACTGACCATACACTGCTGCCCATGTACCCCTGGAACCAATTTAAAGTGCCTACAGCCAGCCCAATTTTGTTATGTTAGGCCTTCGAAGCCTGTCTGCGGTCACTCCTTCCACTAGACTTCCACTGACCAGACCACTGCTGCCCGTGTACCCCTGGAACCAATTTAAAAGTGCCTACAGCCATGTGTTATTATTTTAGGCCTTCGATGCCTGTCTGCGGTCACTCCTTCCACTAGGCCTCCACTGACCACACCACTGCTGCCCGTGTACCCCTGGAACCAATTTAAAATTGCCTACAGCCAGCCCAATTTTTTTATTTTAGGCCTTCGATGCCTGTCTGCGGTCCATTCTTTCAACTACTACTACACTGACCAGGTCACTGCTGCCCGTGTACCCCTGGAACCAATTTAAAATTGCCTACAGCCAGCCCAATTTTTTTATTTTAGGCCTTCGATGCCTGTCTGCGGTCCATTCTTTCAACTACTACTACACTGACCAGGTCACTGCTGCCCGTGTACCCCTGGAACCAATTTAAAATTGCCTACAGCCAGCCCAATTTTTTTATTTTAGGCCTTCGATGCCTGTCTGCGGTCCATTCTTTCAACTACTACTACACTGACCAGGTCACTGCTGCCCGTGTACCCCTGGAACCAATTTAAAATTGCCTACAGCCATGTGTTATTATTTTAGGCCTTCGATGCCTGTCTGCGGTCACTCCTTCCACTAGGCCTCCACTGACCACACCACTGCTGCCCGTGTACCCCTGGAACCAATTTAAAATTGCCTACAGCCAGCCCAATTTTTTTATTTTAGGCCTTCGATGCCTGTCTGCGGTCCATTCTTTCAACTACTACTACACTGACCAGGTCACTGCTGCCCGTGTACCCCTGGAACCAATTTAAAATTGCCTACAGCCAGCCCAATTTTTTTATTTTAGGCCTTCGATGCCTGTCTGCGGTCCATTCTTTCAACTACTACTACACTGACCAGGTCACTGCTGCCCGTGTACCCCTGGAACCAATTTAAAATTGCCTACAGCCAGCCCAATTTTTTTATTTTAGGCCTTCGATGCCTGTCTGCGGTCCATTCTTTCAACTACTACTACACTGACCAGGTCACTGCTGCCCGTGTACCCCTGGAACCAATTTAAAATTGCCTACAGCCATGTGTTATTATTTTAGGCCTTCGATGCCTGTCTGCGGTCACTCCTTCCACTAGGCCTCCACTGACCACACCACTGCTGTCCGTGTACCCCTGGAACCAATTTAAAATTGCCTACAGCCATGTGTTATTATTTTAGGCCTTCGATGCCTGTCTGCGGTCACTCCTTCCACTAGGCCTCCACTGACCACACCACTGCTGTCCGTGTACCCCTGGAACCAATTTAAAATTGCCTACAGCCATGTGTTATTATTTTAGGCCTTCGATGCCTGTCTGCGGTCACTCCTTCCACTAGACTTCCACTGACCAGACCACTGCTGCCCGTGTACCCCTGGAACCAATTTAAAAGTGCCTACAGCCAGCCCAAGTTTGTTATGTTAGGCCTTCGATGCCTGTCTGCGGTCACTCCTTCCACTAGGCCTCCACTGACCACACCACTGCTGCCCGTGTACCCCTGGAACCAATTTAAAATTGCCTACAGCCAGCCCAATTTTTTTATTTTAGGCCTTCGATGCCTGTCTGCGGTCCATTCTTTCAACTACTACTACACTGACCAGGTCACTGCTGCCCGTGTACCCCTGGAACCAATTTAAAATTGCCTACAGCCAGCCCAATTTTTTTATTTTAGGCCTTCGATGCCTGTCTGCGGTCCATTCTTTCAACTACTACTACACTGACCAGGTCACTGCTGCCCGTGTACCCCTGGAACCAATTTAAAATTGCCTACAGCCATGTGTTATTATTTTAGGCCTTCGATGCCTGTCTGCGGTCACTCCTTCCACTAGGCCTCCACTGACCACACCACTGCTGTCCGTGTACCCCTGGAACCAATTTAAAATTGCCTACAGCCATGTGTTATTATTTTAGGCCTTCGATGCCTGTCTGCGGTCACTCCTTCCACTAGGCCTCCACTGACCACACCACTGCTGTCCGTGTACCCCTGGAACCAATTTAAAATTGCCTACAGCCATGTGTTATTATTTTAGGCCTTCGATGCCTGTCTGCGGTCCATTCTTTCAACTACTACTACACTGACCAGGGCACTGCTGGCCGTGTACCCCTGGAACCAATTTAAAATTGCCTACAGCCAGCCCAATTTTTTTATTTTAGGCCTTCGATGCCTGTCTGCGGTCCATTCTTTCAACTACTACTACACTGACCAGGTCACTGCTGCCCGTGTACCCCTGGAACCAATTTAAAATTGCCTACAGCCATGTGTTATTATTTTAGGCCTTCGATGCCTGTCTGCGGTCACTCCTTCCACTAGGCCTCCACTGACCACACCACTGCTGTCCGTGTACCCCTGGAACCAATTTAAAATTGCCTACAGCCATGTGTTATTATTTTAGGCCTTCGATGCCTGTCTGCGGTCACTCCTTCCACTAGGCCTCCACTGACCACACCACTGCTGTCCGTGTACCCCTGGAACCAATTTAAAATTGCCTACAGCCAT
This sequence comes from Ranitomeya imitator, assembly GCF_032444005.1. NCBI lineage: Eukaryota > Metazoa > Chordata > Amphibia > Anura > Dendrobatidae > Ranitomeya > Ranitomeya imitator. The sequence goes on along the minus strand of NC_091283.1, from coordinate 4,608,857 downwards.
GTGTTATTATTTTAGGCCTTCGATGCCTGTCTGCGGTCACTCCTTCCACTAGACTTCCACTGACCAGACCACTGCTGCCCGTGTACCCCTGGAACCAATTTAAAAGTGCCTACAGCCAGCCCAAGTTTGTTATGTTAGGCCTTCGATGCCTGTCTGCGGTCACTCCTTCCACTAGGCCTCCACTGACCACACCACTGCTGTCCGTGTACCCCTGGAACCAATTTAAAATTGCCTACAGCCATGTGTTATTATTTTAGGCCTTCGATGCCTGTCTGCGGTCACTCCTTCCACTAGGCCTCCACTGACCACACCACTGCTGTCCGTGTACCCCTGGAACCAATTTAAAATTGCCTACAGCCATGTGTTATTATTTTAGGCCTTCGATGCCTGTCTGCGGTCCATTCTTTCAACTACTACTACACTGACCAGGGCACTGCTGGCCGTGTACCCCTGGAACCAACATCAGAAAATATAAAAATAAGTATTTTGCTTATAAAAAAGAAAATACTGGTGAGATATCAAATGCAGACATTTTAACATTAAAAACAAACACACAACTCTAATCTGGTACAGTACTAAAAATGGCCACCAGCTACAATTACTTTCTCCTGCAAGTAGTTAACTGAAAGTTTTTTTAAATTGAAAACACACATATGGCATCCACCGAGTGTTGTCCTGTCGCGTCTTCTTTATATTATTGCCGAGAAGATGCAAAATAATGAAAATAATAAAATCATTAATTACCAAAATAATAGAGAAAGTCAACACCACATTGCAAATAAACATTCATTCCAAATAAAGAAGCAGGGCGCGTCCGAGGGTGAGTATATACCTAATAAGAATATAATCACCCTCGGACGCGCAATGCTTATTTCCAACAGCCTTCCTTCCTAAGAATCAGCCCTTCCGTCGTGTAGAGAGACGTTGTGTTACACTCCAAGGTGTTCCCCAGGTTGCCTTTCCTGAGCTTCGATCTTCCGGCTCTCGTTTAGTAGTTCTTGGAAACTACTCTGCATTAGGCCTTCAAATTGGGTATGGGGTGTAGAGAGATGGTGTGTTCCACTCCAAGGTGTTCCCCAGGTTGCCTTTCCTGAGCTTCGATCTTCCGGCTCTCGTTTAGTAGTTGTTGGAAACTACGCTGCATTAGGCCTTCAAATTGGGTATGGGGTGTAGCGAGAGGGTGTGTTACACTCCAAGGTGTTCCCCAGGTTGCCTTTCCTGAGCTTCGATCTTCCGGCTCTCGTTTAGTAGTTCTTGGAAACTACACTGCATTAGGCCTTCAAATTGGGTATGGGGTGTAGAGAGAGGGTGTGTTACACTCTAAGGTGTTCCCCAGGTTTCCTTGCCATTGCTTCGGTCTTCCGACTCTCGTTTAGTAGTTGTAGAAAAGTACACTGCATTAGGCCATACAAAATGGGTATGGGGTGGAGAGAGATGGTGTGTTACACTCCAAGGTGTTCCCCAGGTTGCCTTTCCTGAGCTTCTATCTTCAGGCTCTCATTAAATTGTGGTTAAATGGAACAACTGCATTTGGCGTACTAGTTGGTTTGGGGCCTACTATCGGTGTCTGCCACTCCTTGCTGTTCTCCTCCACTGAACAAAGCTGTGCCGCCTGTTTACTACGGTTGCCAATTTTGAACTGCATTTCGACTACTTACTGATTTGGCCCTACTCTCTGTGTCAGCCTCTCATTCCAGTTGTCCTCCACTGCAATGCCCCCTGGTTATTCCTGTGTTACCAATTTTGAACTGCATTTAGCCCACTTTCTTCTTTGGGCCTATATCTGTGTTTCCACTTCATCGTGCCCATTGCCCAGCCAGTGATAGATGAGTCTGCTGGTACATTGACCCATAACGCAACATTCCCCGTGCACGCTACACAACAACATTGTGACCCTGCTGAAAGTCAGGTTGCTCTTCCCGCATACCATACCACCTTACACGGGGACAAAGAGGAAGGTGCAGATGAAAGTGCAGGTTCCTTCATCAGGTGGGGGGAGGAATACTAGTTGGCGACGTCACTGGCACAGGGCCTCTCATAGTACGCAAAAGTGTTGCTGCCGGTGGGAGGCGCCCCCGCCGTGCAAACACACCGCTGTACTTTGAGGGGCCCTGTGCCAGTGCCAATGCCAACGAGTGGGCCCCCCCTGCTTGCTCAGGTTCACAGCACTTGCAAAGTTGAAATACTTACCTCTCCCTGCTCCACTGCCGTGACGTGGTCCAGATTTCCTGGGCCCACTAATTACTTGAACCAGCCCTACCCCCCACAACTTTAGCCAAATGACCCCCAATTTCAAATGCCTTCCAATTATTATAAGGTAAATTACGCTTGACAAGCTTCATTAAGAAGAATGGATGGTTTTGACATTAAAATGGCCACTCTAGGTGTTTTCCTGGCCCCCACTCACTGCCGACTATGCTGCCCCATTGACTTGCATTGGGTTTCGTGTTTCGGTCGATCCCGACTTTACGTCATAATCGGCCGATTTCACTCGACCCGACTTTGGACATAGTCGGGTTTCGCAAAACCCGGCTCGACTCTAAAAAGGTCAAGGTCGCTCAACTCTACTCCTGAGGCCTCCGCGTCTGGTGCCAACTCCCGGAAACGTTCCAACTATGACCGAGACAAAACATTTGCTATAGAATTTTCCACACCGGGCACGTGTACCGCAGAAATGTATGCATTCAACTCCAAACATCGCAACACCAACTCCCTAACTCATCTAATCACCGGAGGAGAGGAAGAAGTTAGACTATTGATAATAGAGACCACGCTTATGTTATCACAGTGAAACCTGACCTTCCGATTTTGAAAAATATCACCCCAAATCACAACTGACACCACGATTGAGAACAATTCTAACAGTGCAAGATTCTTGTTTAAACTCTGTCTCTGCCAGCCGGCCGGCTGGCTGGCCACAAACCGGCACTCCACCGACCTCCACAATACGCATCGCAACTCACCGAACCTGCTGCGTCCGTGTAAATCTCGCAATCAAAGTCATCCACCGTTTCTAACTGAATCAACCATCTACCGTTGTAATTTGCTAAAAAACGCTGCCAAACAACCAAATCCTCTCTATGTTCCTTAGTCAAATGAACGAAATTATGCGCTGCCCTGATTCCTGCCATCACCAACGACAACCTGCGACAAAAAATCCTGCCAATGGGCATAATCCGGCACGCAAAGTTCAAACACCCCAAAAGGGAATGCAACTCCTTCAGAGTCACCTTCCACAATCAACCAATCCTGTGTACCTCCTGTACCAGCAACAAAAGCTTATCCTTGGGTAACCTACACTCCATTTTCTCTGAGTCAATAAGGATGCCCAAGAAACTCAAAATCTTGCCCGGTCCCTCCATCTTTTCCTTGGCCAATGGAATGCCAAAAAGCCCAGCCATCCACTCCATGGCAACCAACAAATTCCTGCATACGGCAGAGTCGGGGGGACCAATAAACAGGAAGTCATCCAAATAATGAATGGTGAAAGGAACTCCGGTAACGTCCCTAATCACCCATTCCAGGAAAGTGCTAAACGTCTCAAACAGTGAACAAGAAATTGAACAGCCCATAGACAAACACCTATCTAAATAAAAACCACCATTCCAAAAACAACCCAGAAAAAGGAATACTCTCTGGGTGAACCGGGAGCAACCGAAAGGCCGATTCGATGTCCGTCTTAGCCAATAAAGCCCCTTTTCCATACCGCCGTACCCACTGTACTGCAGCATCACATGAAGTGTACACCACTGAACATAACTCCTCATCAATGCCATCATTAACTGACCTACCCCTCGGATACAACAAATGGTGGCTCAACCTAAACTTGTTATGCTCCTTCTTAGGCACCACCCCCAATGGCAAAACAATCATGCCTTCAATCGGCAAAGAACTAAATGGCCCAGCTATCCTACTCAGGTCCACCTCCTTTGCCAAATTGCTGCTGACCACCGCACCATGCAAGTCCGCCGACCTCAAATTCTTGGTAAAAGGAACCACATGATTAGGAGCCGGAATCCAAAAACCATCAGAAAACCCATGTAAAAGAATACCCGCCTTTTTCTGATCTGGGTATCTATGTAGATAAGGGACCATCTTTTGAAGCCTCTCTGGAGTCTCCCCCTTGACTGCCACCCACTCCTGGCTTACCCCTTGCCTTTTTGAAACACTTTGATGCTCCGTGAGAGCCTCCGTTGCAATGGGAACAAACGTGTTTCAATGTGCAGGAGTTCCCGTACTTACATTGGCCGTCATTAAACTGCCAACATGTCCCTGACTTCTCTTTCCTACCCTGGGCCCCCTGACCTCCACTGCTATGTCTGGACTGTTGGTTGCCGGCACCTCCGCTCCCATGAAGAAAATGCCCATACCTCACAGGGGCCATAACTTTCAACCAGAGCCCAATGTCCTTCTGGTCCCATTTGATTTCCGGCCTAACCGCCTTCCTCTGACAGAACTGCTTGTCATAACGCAGCCAAGCCTGACCCCGATAGGTACAGTGTGCCTCCCCAATCGAGTCAAAATAACAAAAAAGACCCGAACAGTTGTCAGGAAATTTCTCGCCTATTACACTAGCCAGTATCGCAAAAGCCTGCTGCCAGTTAACGAAAGTTTGTGAAATCAACCACCACCTTTTCTCCTCCTCCTCCTTCTTGCTATCCTCCTTCTTAGGCCGGCGTCACACTTGGCGTAAGACAATACGGAACGTATTATACGTCCGTACTACGCGTTCAATACGCCAAAATGTCCCCGTAATCTACTTCCGTAGTTAATGCGTTGCTTAGGTGTGGTCGCGTATTTTGCGCATGTGCTTGTGCGTGTGTAATCCGTATGTGATCCGTATGGCGTATTTTTCACGCACCATCACAAAATGGACATTTAACGGTTTTCAGGCCTGCAAATCATTTAAACCATTATTAACCACACTATTTAAGCCCTCTACAACAGGTGGAGCCCTCCCATCTGCCCTATATGTTCTCTAGCATATTTTGCCTGTGTTACTTTGACCTTACAAACATGTCTGACCATGTGTATTTAAGCACAACTCAGCAGGTGTTGCTTCACTGGGTGTTGTCTCGTCGCTTTGGCCAGCCATATCAGGTCAATATTGATCCGCGAAGGAGGAGACGAAAATTGTGGGTGCATCCTCTATTGACCCAACGCCAGAGTAAAGGACATTTCCAGAGACTATATTCAGCTTTGAGGGCACATCCTGACAAGTTTTACCTGTATAGTCACATGTCCATCCGGACTTTTGACATGTTGTTGGAGATCTTACGTCCTGGGATCACCTATCAGGACACCTGGATGAGAAAAGCCATCTCTGCTGAGGAGCGTCTGCTCCTAACCTTACGGTATGTATTCAACATTCGCACAAATGATTATTTTTTTGTGTTTATTTAAAAAATGTGTTGTGTCCTACTATGTTTCAGTAACTTTTCTTGGACATGAAGCCACAAGCACATTAAAAAAATGGTGTAAATATTCTAGTATAGTAAGAATGTTAAATGAACCTTTTTCTATTGTAAATAATGTCATAGTAAATGAAATATACACTTGTGCTCATTCATGTTTTCGTATTCCTCATGTTAATGTTTTTTATTTATTTTTCTTGTATTTCAGCTTCCTGTCCACAGGCTTGTCCTCTGCGGGTCTACACCTGGAGTTTCTGATTGGGCGGTCGACAATTTCAGGCACTGTTCGGACAACCTGTTCCCAAATATGGCAGAAACTTCAGGAAGTTGTGATGCCTGAGCCCAAACAGGAGGATTGGCTCAAAATCGCCACTGGTTTCAAAAATACTTGTGACTTCCCTAACTGCATTGGAGCTGTGGATGGGAAACATATCGGGGTGCGTAAGCCGCCGAACTCTGGTTCCCAATTCTACAATTACAAGCAGTTTTTCTCTGTAGTTCTGTTAGCAGTTGCTGACAGTAACTACAGGTTTATAATTGTAGACATTGGTGCCTATGGCCGAACTGGAGACTCTAGGGTCTTCAATTCGTCCATAATGGGTCGGCGGCTACGTGACAACCAGTTGAACCTCCCACCACCACAACAACTGCCAGTCTCCAATGCGGAAGCAGTGCCTTTTGTTTTGGTTGGAGATGAGGCCTTCCAACTGACAAGGCACGTCATGAGGCCTTACCCCAGGCGCAACCTTGACCACCGGCGGAGGGTGTTTAATTTGAGACTTGCAAGGGCACGGAGACTGGTTGAGTGCGCCTTTGGGATTCTTGTTGCCAAATGGCGGGTTCTTCAGTCTGCCATCCAGCTGAGTGAGGCTACAATCAATGAAGTGATCAAAGCCTGTGTAATTCTACATAATTTCACAAGAATACATGATTGTTCCTCTCCAAATTTTGATGATCACGTCATGAACAATGTTAGTAGGCCTACCCCATATGTCCCTCCTCCGCGTCGTCCACTTTCTGGTCTTAAAGTTTGTGATGTGTTGACAAATTATTTTTTGACTCCGCAAGGTGCTACTCCCTGGCAAGACTATGCAATTTTGCATGTGTAATTTATTAGATATATAATGTTTGTGTTAACCAATTTTGAAACTCGGTCTGTTGTATTTAATTATTTCACATATGGTTATGAGGATATCATGTGTGTGTGATGTAAGAATGAATAGAGCGCATCCAGAGTTTGATTGTTATTAATGAATTTTTTACTGATGTAAATTTTTTTTGGTCTTGGTTATTGTTTTGGCATAACCATTGTGTTTGATATAAATGCCCTTTTTTTATGGGAGCAACAAATTATGAACAACATCCACAATAAAGAGTGCTATGTAGCCACAAGCAAAAAGAATATTGTGTAGACAAATCATAACAAAAAAAAAAGGAAAAAATAAAATTTAAAAACCAAACAAAATTAAAAATTTTTTTTTTACAAGTCCTGGTAGGTAGGTGCAGGAGATATAGATTGCTCAGGGTCAGCATCAGGTGGCCTTTGTTGGCCCAATTGTCCAGCACCCTGTGCAGATGTTGTAGTGGCCTGAGGGACATTAGCCCAGCTATGATGCTGGGCACTTGGAAGAGTGGGGAGAGGATTTTGGAGATACCCCTGATGTTGCTGACCATATGGCCGGGAATCATACCCCAACCCAAAATGACCATATTGTCCATACCCAGGTTGGGACCAGCCTCCAGCACTGGGTGTGGACAAGTGGCCATATTGGGATGGTTGCTGATATCCCGCCATATGTTGCTGAGGTTGCCATTGTGGGTTCGTTGTGGGTTGGGGTGGAGGTGTTGGCTGACGTGGAGGGGGTGCTTCAGATCCTTGTTGAGCAGCCTGGCCTTGTAATCTCTGAGGCCGCAGAATATTTTCAGGTGACATCTGCCACTGTTCAATCATCTGCAAGAGATTGTATGGGTTATTTGGGGGTGTGCATGCGTCAATAAGGATCTGAAAACACCCTCTCACACGAAGCCTCAACTCCCGCTCTATGGACCTTAAGTACTGGGCAAAGCTCCGTGTAAATCCCTCCTCCCCAACATCCTCTCGAACCCGGGCCAAATAGTTCATGACCCCAGCATCAACGTTTCGCCGGCTTTGGAGAAGCTCTCTCCTGCGGCGTGAACGCTGTGGTCTGACTGCAGCCTGTGGGGATGGATCCAGGGCAACAGTTGGGCTGCTGCTATTTCCAGGGTCATCCTGGCTAGGTGGTGGTGCTGCTGCTGATGATGATGCTGCGGTGGCAGATGCAAACTCTGGGGCCTCTGGGTGTGGTTCGGATGCAGATGGAGCTGCCTGGCCAGATGAGGAGGATCCAGGAGGGATGGAGCCTGAGGGAGCCGCAGATGGACCAGCCACCTCTTCACCTTCACCAACTGGGTCAATGACCAGCTCTGACTCAGACCCTGTCTCCCTGTCAGTGAGGTTAGACTGAGTTCTGAAAAAGAAAACTTATTTTATTTTCAATTTTTTTTTGAATCATTTCTCCAACTTAAAAATTAGAAAAAGTTTGTTATGTTTTTACTTACGGCCTGAGGTCCATGCTGGGGTTAAGGAAGGTTAGGCGGTCGAAATATAGGTATTTCCTTTTTTTTAGGAGCTGCCCCGGCTCCACTTCTCTCCCGCTGCTGCCTCTCCCTCCTATACTGGTCACGGATACTCCGCCACCTTGTTGTAACATCACCCACTGAAACAACAAAAATTTAACACATTGATTACACCATTATGCAGAGTGCTCACACAAGGTGTAATGGGGTACACAGATTTAAGTGTAGCATACAAATAGGCATTTGTGGAGCACATTTATTATTAAATTTGAAAAACTCACACAATTATGAAGCAAGGCCACAAGGACAGAGTCCGCTACCCTCTATCCCAGAAAGCACAATTACTGGGAAACACTGTTAGTAAGGGACATCTGCTCAAAACATTACTGAAATCCGTTTATCATGTACAACACCATGTATCTACTGGTGTGCTTTCTATTTCTTTCATGATTAATTTATAAATTCTTGATGAGAAATTCTAAGTAGTAAGGGCCTGCTGTTTAACAAGAACATTACATTTCAAACATGGGTGTACTTATCTGTCTCTGTGCCTCACGTGGCTGCTGGTCATAATGTGGGAAGAGGGACCCACACACACTCCTCCATGCAGCCTCTTTTTGTGCCCTGTTGGCATAATTTGGGTCTCTTTGGTCCCAGATGACAGGCCTCTCTTGGACCAAAATGATCAGCATGTCGACATTTATTATGCTGGCCATGCTGAATCTCACTCCGTGGAGGCGTGCAGCAGACTTCCGGGTTCACTGTCTGGCTTTTTCAGCTAATTAGCATGTCTCACCTGCCTGATTGAGGCCTTTGGACATTTCCGGACATCTACCAGTAAGTTGCGTATTTCTCGCAAGTCACACGCATGGTCCGTATGCATTCCGTATTATACGCTCTCCCATAGACTTTCATTGGCGTATTTTTTGCGCGATACGCTGACAAATGCAGCATGCTGCGATTTTGTGCGGCCATAGAACGCCGTATATTACAGATCCGTAATATACGGCTGATAGGACTAGACCCATTGAGAATCATTGTGCCGTATGTTATGCGAGTTTTACAGACGTAGTTTCTACGCTCTTACGTCCGTAAAACTCGCAAGTGTGACGCCGGCCTTACCCTTGTCCAAATTAAACTTTTCTAGCGGAAGGAGAGAAAAAATCTCCACATACTCATCCTTCCAAATTTTCTCCTTCACCTCCTTATTTAAATGCGCTCCGAGCGGACCCTCAAAGCATACATACACCTCCCCTTTCGCCCTATCATCCAACTTTACTGTATCCCCTTTATCCTTCTCGGTCTGCACTGACACTGATACCCCGGCGACCGACGCCTGTGCTGACCCCCCTGGCCTTGCTGTGTCGATCATCGCCCGCGATCCGATACCCAAACCGTGTTACCAGGCTCCCAGAGGTGACCCCCCAGCGCCTTCCGCAACACCCCCTTCTAGACTTTTCAAAAAATGCGACACCCCCACCCGAATATCACTAATCCCCGACAACCCAGAGCCCCTTAATCCCACTAGCGTGCTACCGTCAGCTGCCGCACTGTGACTTCCCCCAACCTCGCCTAACCGACACCCCACTGGTGACAAACGAGACATGGACATATGCTCACGAGGCTGCGCGGGTGCTGTGTCCCCACCAGCCGGACCTCCGGACTCCTGCTGCTCAACGTCCAGAGGTTGCTTGCTCCCCGACTCGCTCACGTCGCTGTCCCCTTGCTGCTCCAGGCCCACGCCCCTGGCCTCCATGTCACAATGGGGGACTGAAGCAGTAGATACTCGCCACTCCCTTGACCATCTGCTGGACCTGGATCTGTAGTCGGCAGCAGCCTCCCGTAGCCTGCCGCCCGTTGGTGCGCTGCTGTCATCCCTTGATCTGGAGCCCGGCAGAGCGTCCGGAGGCTGCCAGCCCCGCAACCTGCTCTGCCTGCCATTCCCTTTTTCTGGTGCCCTTCCTCCGGCCACTCCTGGGGTACCTGCGGGCGCCGACTTAGCTGGATGTCTTCTTGCAGCTGCTGCAGCTGCCTGCCTCCCACTCACTGCCACTGGCTGAGCCACGCTCACCGGCATTTCGCCGCCGCTACTGGGCCCTCTCCTGGCCTGCACCGACCCCGGCGAGCAGGCACAGGCCAAACTTCCAGCGAAGCTGGGCTGGCCGCCGTACTCCTCGTCGCAATGGTGGGCCGCCGACCCGCGCTAGCAGAGCAGGTGCCTGGACTCCTGCCGGAGGTGGCGCCAGGCGGGTCTACCACTCCGCTGCACCTGGCCTCCGCAGTGTCCCGGGAGGGGCTCCGCGGCCTCCGCCTGCCGCGTGCCGAAATCTCTGGTGATAGCCGCTCCGGGGGCCTGGTCCTCCGTGCTCTACTGCCCCGCTAACCTGCGTCGCCCAGCAGAGAGGCCAGCTGCTCCTGCAACCAGCCTTCCCTCCGTGACCTAGCCATGTCCCACAGTCTGTCCACAAGGTCCTCGACGGACTCCATGTTAAGTGGGGGAAGGTGAATTCACGCTGGGTTCCTGTTCCATGCTGGGTTCTTGCTTTTCACGCTGGGTTCCTGTGAGAATGGCTTTCTCGCACTTTTCCACTCCTTTTGTCACCCGTCCCCAAGTTCCCAAACTCCTCCCCCGCCGCCTTCCAGCCAATCGGATCCACAGCCTTTAAAAAATAATATAAAAAAACCCTCCCAGGGCAACGCAGTCATGGGGGGCCTCCATCCATCTGCGCCCATTCCAGCCCCCATCTATAAATGTCTGCATTCAGCATTGCAGGAAATGAATAAAGGCTTCACTTCTCGGATTCCTCCATTTACACAGGAGAGAACGCAGAGAAAAAAACCAAATAAATTGCTGAAATATCAATCAGTCTTTGGGGACGTTGTGCTGCAATCACAACATACGTGCTCCGTTCTGTCGACAGCGTAAATGACACGTTTTACCGCGGCGTACACAAATCTAATTACACAAAGAAATGTAATTTGGCATGTGTCGAATGAGTCTGTAAATATAAATTAAAATCATTCCTGATCATCATACATGCTTATTAATTAAAGCAAATAAGTCTTGTGGCTGCTGATTGAGATGTCTGATCTAATGGAAGAAAGCAGCGAGAGTGGCGATTACCGTCCAGTGTGACGGGGGAGCCGCTAACCTGCAGGTAATTGCATTAATTGTGTGGACGCCCCTCACCCTCCTCATCACAATCCCCTTTCTGATATCGTCGTCTTGTCCTGAGCTTCTGACAAGTGTTTCATTCCGGATAATGGAAGCGCAGATTGACAGTGACAGGATCCAGCCATCAGGAAGCACGGTCACTTCTGACGGTGGGATAATAAACTTCAGAAAGTTGCTGGGAGGCGAAGGAGAAGTTTCAGAAATCCATGATAAATAATAGAAAGGCGCCACAATGAGCGTCTGATAATTACCGCGCCTTCATTTGCATATTGAACAAAATAGCAGCGTAAACAAATTATGCAAATGATGCAACTTTGTCTTCTCTGAAATGAGCTCTTACTTAGTACCTATCACAGAAATCCCGGGTGGAATTGTCGTCCTTTCATCCACCCAAAATAGATAGTTTGCTTTTATCAAATATTAAAGGATGGAAAATACATTGGATGAGCCACCAGCCCATTTATAAAGGAAACACAAGCTACAAGAAAAGGAACCGACCTTTAAAGAGACATTTTAATTTAAAGAGTTTTACAATTGTGGATATCGCCTCAATGATCAGGGAAACAAGAGTTTACGTTTCCTGCAGCGCCACAACAGGAGAAATCAGGCGTCACACAGATCCAGTGGGAGGGCGGTCTATATAACTCACAGATGCTCCTCCAGGCCAATATGCACTACCTGGAATCCCCCAAATAATAATATGAAGTCCCAGGAGGGAATACTAGACAGATGCAAGTCAGTATGGACTTATTTTCAAGGCAATGCTCCAAGGAATGGAATCTGCAAAGTCCTCTCCAAACCCAAGACCGAAGGGTTGTCTCCCTCTCATCAGGACAGAGCAGGGTAGTGGTTGCCTGGATGAGATGCCATAGACGCCAGAAACCTTTCTCCACCACGGGCCTTTTGGACATTAGACGTCATGCTGCATGTTCATGAGGAGACTAGGGTTGAGCGAAACGGGTCGGCCAGATTCCGAAGTCGCCTGTGTGGGGTCGGCCATGAGGTCGGCGATCTTCTGATCTGGAATCGTAATTCCGATACCGAGTTCCGATATGTTTAAGATATCGGGAATCGGTATCGGAATTCATATTTAAGTGTAAAATAAAGAATAAAAATAATGATATACTCACCCTGGGACGCTCCCTGGTTCTCACCGGCAGCCTTCCTTCCTAGGAATGAACGCCTGAAGGGCCTTCGATGACGTCGCGGCTTGTGATTGGTCGCGTGAGCGGTCACATGGGCGTCACACGACCAATCACAAGCCGCGACGTCATCTAAGGTCCTTCAGGCGCTAATTCTTAGGAAGGAAGCGTCCGAGGGCGCGTCCGAGGGTGAGTATATTCCTAATAGGTATATACTCACCCTCGGACGCGCCCTGGTTCTAACCCGCAGCCTTCCTTCCTAAGAATCAGCGCCTGAAGGACCTTAGATGACGTCGCGGCTTGTGATTGGTCGCGTGACGCCCATGTGACCGCTCACGCGACCAATCACAAGCCGCGACATCATGGAATGCCCTTCAGGCGCTCATTCTTAGGAAGGAAGGCTGCCGGTGAGAACCAGGGCGCGTCCGAGGGTGAGTATATCAATATTTTTTATTTTGATTCTTTATTTTACACTTAAATATGGATCGCAGGGCCTGAAGGAGAGTTTCCTCTCCTTCAGACCCTGGGAACCATTAGAAACCCAATGCACTGCATTGGGTTTCGTGTTTCGGCTGACCCCGACCCCGACTTTTCTATAGGATCGGCCGATTTCACTCGACCCGACTTTTGAAAAAGTCGGGTTTCGTGAAACCCGACCCGATCCTATAAAAAGAAAAGTCGCTCAACCCTAATGATGACACTTACGCAAGATGAAGAGATGATATCCCATGGAGACAGGAAGATCATATAAAGCAACATTCTGCCCTTAGAGGTGTGTGCAGCCTGTTCAAACAATTGGCCCTAACTTGATAACTCACCAAATTATACTGCTGATTGAGCTCGTGAATAGTGCTGTGCGACGAGTGGTTTGGCCAAACAATTAGATGGCTCAAACTTCAGTGTGACAGACCGGGAAACACGGGCTTTGACCGGTGGTAGGATTGTTACCACCGGTCGGAGTGCTTTGACTTCCATGCTCTCAGATAACAGAGTATGAGCCAGTAGCTGTGACCAGCGATAAACAGGTTACCGCCGGTCACAGGTGTCAGATGATGAGTGGACCCTCATCATACTACACATGCTCTCACTGATAGCAGCGAGAGGAGGTGAGGCTGATGAGTGGCCATTAGTTGGTGACGGTGCAATAAGTACCATTTTTTTTTAAATGATGTGGGTTCCCCAGTATTTTTGACACCCAGCATAGGTAAAACTAACAGCTGCGGGCAGCAGCCCCCATCTGTCAGCTTTACTATGGCTGGTTATCAAAAATAGTGGGGTACCTATGCCATATTTTTTAAAATATTTAAATAAAAAAATGGCATGGGGTCATCCCATTTTTGACAACTAGCCAAGCTAAAGCAGACAGCCGGGGGCTGGTATTCTCAGGTTGGGAAGGGATATTGGGGCCACCCATTCTAAAAAACAGCAGCTCGCAGCAGCCCCAGAAAAGGTGCATCTATTAGATGCACCAATTTCACTTAGCCCAGCTCTTCCACTTGCCCTGGTGCGGTTGTATATGGGGTAATAGCCCAAAGGTCAATAATGGAGAGGTGTCTTTAAGACACCCCCATTACTAGCCGCATATTGTAAAAAATACACAGCAAGAATAAAGTCCTTTATAATTGAAAGAAAGACACAGGCTCCTTAATTTTAAATAAAAATTCCCCAGCCTCTTTTACCTATTTATTCATAAAGCATAAGAAAGAAAGTTTTACTCACCTTTTCACCGATAATCTATTAATGACCATGTCCAATGACGATCCAAATGATTTGGTGAGAGGTCACGTAAGTGATGTGACCTCTCACCTCATCAGCCAGAACACACTGAGACAGGAGCGTGACTAAGCTCTTGGAGTGTGTAGTGCTGATGTGAAGAAGGTCACCGGAGTTCATAGCTGATGAACCTCCGCTCACCTCACTTATGGCACTGCTCACATCATGGGATAATTCTCACACAGCGAGCAGTGCTGTAAGTAAGATAGCTGATGAACCCCAGTCATGAGTCTGGTGACATGCTCTTGTCTCAGTGTGTTCCATCTCACATGGACAGTGGTTGCATCACTGATGTGACCGCTCCAATTCTTCCGGATCGTCGTGGGACATGGCCATTAATAGATTATCATCATACAGGTGAGGAATGTGGAGTTTTATTATTTTTTTGTCTTTTACAGTGGGACATGAGCATCAATGGATTATGGGCAGAAAGGTGAGTATAACTTTTTCTTTTTTATTTTTTGTGAATAAATGCGTAAAAAAGAGGATAGGGAGTTTTTTTTTTAATTAAGGAGTCTGTGTGTTTTTTTCACTGTGTCTTTATCACAATCTTACTATGGGGCTAGGCATTGGGGCGTCTTATACACACCTCTCCGTTACTACCCTGTGGACTTGATGTCAACTGATATTACAAAGCTGACATTAACCCCGCAACTTTTACCGCACATGACACCACACCAGGGTAAGTGGGAAGACCAGGGCAAAGCAACAGAGCTGATGCATGAAACACATGAGCCTTTTCTAGGGCAGCTGCTAGTTGCTATTTTTAGGCTGGGGGAACAATATCCATGGTCGATTACCAGTCTGATAATACTAGCCCACAGCTTCCTGCTTTAGCTTGGCTGGTTACCAACATTGAGGGGGGTTAATTTGATTCATTTGTTGCACAGGCGCCAGCTGATAAACACTCTCATCAGCCTTGCCTGCTATCGCTGTTATCAGTGAGGGCAGAGTAGTACTCTCATCAGTCGACACCTGTGAATAGTGGTAACCTTTTTTGTCATCTGTCAGTGTGGGAACTGCATTGCTCTGCGGTAACGAACTTACGACCATTCTGAGCCGTGAGTTTTTCTCATGCTGTTACACAGTTGACAGCGTGGGAAATGCTTGATGTTTGGGCTGCCATACCAGAACAGTAACAAGGACTCCCTGGAGAAGTTTGGGGTCCATGCACTGACACTAGGTGTTCAGTATGGACACCAAACTTTACTGTTTGGGTTATCCCATCACTACTCGCAAACACTAACAAGTGCTATGCCTGCATCAGCAAAGGTAGCAAAACAACCAGCCTGACCACCACCAGCATGATCAGACACATGGCAGGAAAGCGCCCAACTTTGTGGGCCAAACCCTAGGCTCCATGACCACTGTCTGCAGGTCACACCATTGCTTCTTCCACTGTTTTGTGTAGAAGCCAATCCCCAGTACACCGTGCATGTGAAGATGCCTCTCACCCTGCACCTGTTGTGGCCCATAGTCAAGCAGCACCATCATCAAGCCCGACCATATCTTTGTCCCAGCACAGCCTTCAGTTGTCTTTAACCCAGTCTTTGGAATGCAAGCGGAAATACCCAGCCAATTCCCCACAGGCCACAGTCCTCAATTCTAATATTTCTCTTCTGCTTACACTAGAAATGCTGCCTTTTAGGCTCGTTGAGACGGAAGCTTTCCACAACCTAATGGGGGCCCTTCCCAAGGTACTCAGTTCCCAGTTGCCACTATTTCTCACGGTGTGCCATACCGGCATTACACCAGCATGTGTTCCACACCATTACCCGTGCCATGAACAATGCTGATACAGGGAAAGTCCACCTAACCACGGACACATGGACAAGTGCTTGTGGGCAGGGACGGTACATCTCACTGACGGCACTCTGGGTTAGCATAGTGGAAGCCGGGACCCAGTCAGACCTTGGGATGGAACACATCCTCCCCACACCAAGAATTGCTGGCCCTACATCAATCAGGGTTTCCCCCACAGTCTACAGCTCCTGCACCTCCTGCTCCTCCTCTTTATCCTCCATCTCTGAAATCAACACATGAGTCAGAAGCTGGAAGCACTGCAGTACTGCCTCAGCCAAGTGGCAACAGGCTGTGCTGAAGCTAATCTGCATAGGTGACAAACCGTACAATGCAGAAGAGTTGTGGACAGCGCTAAAAGAGCAGTCAGATATTTGGATGACACCGCTGAACCTACAGCCAGGCATGGTCATGTGTGACAATGGCCGTAACCTGGTGGCGGCTCTGAGGCAAGGTGAGCTCACACACGTACCTTGCTTGGCCCATGTGCTTAACCTCGTGGTTCAACATTTTCTGAAAAACTACCTGGAGCTGCCGGATCTGGTAGTGAAAGTACGCCGTCTGTCTGCCCATTTTAGAAAGTCAGCTACAGCTTCAGCGACCCTTGCCATGCTTCAGCAGCACTTGCAGCTTCTAGCTCACCGGCTGGCGTGTGATGTCCTCAAGCGGTGGAACTCTACGCTGCATATGTTGGAAAGGATTTATGAGCAGAAGAGGGCCGTTGTTGACTACCAACATCAACAAGGCTGTCGATATTTAGTTCAGACTCCACATGTAAGATCTCAGGAGTGGACATGGATGTCCGACATATGTACCATCCTCCCAAACTTTGAGGACTGCACCAAGATGGTGAGCAGCGATGATGCTATAATTAGCATCACCATCCCGCTTCTCTGCATTCTGAAAACCTCTCTGCTCACAATTAAAGAGGATGCATTGCAGGCAGAGCACGAGGACATGGAGCAAGGAACCTTACAGGGGGATTACACTCAGCCCATCCTCATGTCTTCTCAACGTGAATTGGTAGGCAATGAGAAGGAGGAGGAAGAACAGGAGCTACTTTTTGTGCGCTATAGACAGTACTACAAACACAGATGTCATACCGTCTGCTCAGTGGGGATGGCCTGAGGACAGGGAGGAGGAGGAGGGCAGCATGGTCAGTTGTCCTGTTGGTGAGGTCACGGAAGTCTTGCCTGTTAGCAGTCTGGCACACATGGCTGACTTTATGTTGCACTGCGTTTCATGTGCCCTCACATTATGAAAATTTTGGATGACACTCATTACTCGTTGGTGACACTTCTAGATCCACACTACAAGAAGAACTTTCAATCTCTTCTACCAGAGGCAGAGAGGTGTACTAAAATGTTGCAGTACCAGAAGGCCCTTGTAGCGGAATTACTTAGAAAACTCCCATGTGAGAATGCTGGCAGCAGATGTCAGAGTTTGTTGTACAACTAAGAAGTCCAAGAGAGAGACAGAAGTACAATCCAGCTCAGGCAGGGGAACAATGGCAACGTTCTGGAACAGTTTTCTCAGACCCTCCAATCGTGACGGCACAGAAGCAAGGGGTGCTGTCACAAGAAATGTAATGTTTGGGAAGATGGTGAGGGAGTACCTTGCATATCATACAAATGTTCCCCATGATTCCTCTGTGCCTTTTAATTATTGGGTATCCAAATTGGACACGTGGCATGAACTGGTTCTCTACTCCTTGGAGGTCCTGGCCTGCCCTGCTGCTATCATTCTGTCAGAGCAGGTTTTTAGTGCCGCTAGTGGAGTTATAACAGATAAGTCTGTCAACTGAAAATGCTGACAGGCTGACTCTTATAAAAATGGACAAGGGCTGAATTGGGAAAGACTTCTGTACACCACCAAATGAAAACAGCGAAACATAACCTCAAATACATTCTCTCTTTTGGGGAGGTGTATTCTCATGCACCTCTTCACAACCATACAAGGGTATACACTTCCAGATTTGGTCTGTTTGTTGTTATCCTCCTTAACCTCATCCTCATCATCCAGAACCACTAGATGACCAGGATAAATGTGCTCTGTACCTTTATAGGCCGATGCATTTTGGGGAAGGGGGCTGTGATGGCACTATTTTGTTTAGTAAAAAAAGGCCCCCACATTTGGGAATTGGGCATTACATTAAATTGGGCCTACTTCTTAACTCTGTCTCCTGCAATGTGTTCTTTAACTGCCACTAGATCACCAGGGTGAAAGTGCTCTGCACAGTGCATTTTGTGCACGGGGGCTGTGATGGCACTATTTTATTTGGTAAAGAAAGGACCCTACATTGGGAAATTGTTTGTCAGCTCATGCCCTCCATTACAAGTCTCAGAGACCCACATCCCTACATTTGGCCTACTTCTTAACTCTGTTTCCTGCAATGTCTCTTCCTTATTTCTGATGACATAACCTGGGTGATGGCAATAGCATATTTTTAAAAATGGTACCCCCATTGGTGAAACCACATCCTTATTGGCAAAGACTTCATAACCTTTGTGTACCTTAAAGAGCTCACTTCAAAAGTTTTTTTTGTGTTGGCTAGTTGCTCACATTGGACACAATACACTTCATATAAATTTTAAAAAGCAATGCTGTTAGTTTGGCTCAGTAGTTCATTACAAATATTTCTTTGTCCACTATATTAGTTTCTCTCCTTGAGAGCCATAACTATGGCTGCCTCAAATGTACAAATGGCGAATATACCAATGGCGATTTTTAAACAAGATTGAAATACTGTATACCGAATGCATTCAGACAATCACATAGCTGCATTTCTTGTAAAACATTTACAGATGCGACAGACAATGCTCATAGTGACAGAATCTTGATAAATGTTTGTTTATTCACTTCACAAACAGTTCTAAGCCTCTATATGTTTGTTGTTTGTCATTGTAAAACATGAAGGTTTACTGAAACTATGCATGTGGTGGTTTGATCTAAATCCTTGTGGCTTTTATATTCTAGGGGTTTCTGGCCCCTCGTCTGATGACTCCATGATATCTCAGTTTCATACAACCTTGAAAGCTGGCCACTTGAAGGGCTGGGTGAAACTAGAGTTACTACATAGTGTAAATCACTATATAAGACCAGAGAAAAATGACTAAGACAGATGCAAAAACTGGGGTACCTGCACATGTACAGTGTGCTGATACCTGCATTATTGGGGACGCCCATGCAGTGTAGGTAATCTCCCAGGGGTTTTCTCTCTTGGTCTTACGTCTCTGACATTCCAGACCGATAATGTTTAAAAGCCTCTTGCGGATGATGTAAGTATACTGTATGTAGTTAATCTTCAAATATATGTAATTACTATATGTATTTAATCCTTATATGTACTTATTAACCTTTGTATGTTAACATGTAAAAAAGTGTACGCACTCACACTATTCAATCATACTGTTCCTTGAATTTTGTAGTTTGCAATAAAATTGCGTTGTATTGCAAGTATTAGCCTTATTTGAAGCCGTGTCTGAAACATAGTGTTAAAAACATGTTACATAAAATTCTACTGTAAACAATTTGGCAAAGAGGGAACCATCATACCATTAAAAAATACGAGTGGATTTTCATGGGCCCATCCAGTATGTGGGTTCCAAGGCGTAATGGGGTGTATATGACTGACTATGCAGCAGGGCTGGCCTTCCTGCCAATGTAGAAAACAAAGGAGTACGGAGCACAAAATGCATATTGTGAAGTGGATTTTCATGGGCACATCCAGTATGTAGGTTCCAGGGCGTAATGGGGTGCATATGACTATGCCGCAGGGCTGGCCTTCCTGCCAATGTGTAAAACAGAGGAGTATGGAGCACAAAATGCATATTGCGAAGTGGATTTTCATGGGTCTATCCAGTATGTGGGTTCAAAGTCTTATTAGGGTGCATATGATTTGGTAGCAGGGCTGGCCTTGAATTCAATGCAGCACTTTTTCAGGAGTCCCCCCTGGACATCTTATGACAGGGGTATTGTGGTGCGTCGTCATTCTTGGCAGCCCATCCACTCACAGCATAGGCTACAACAGCTTAGGAGACCCCCTGTTTCATATTGGCCCTTTAAGAAGATTAATGCCACCTGATGCACCAGTAAAAATAGGCTCTGTGACTTTAAGAGTCCCTCCTTCGTACATGAAACAAGATGGGTCTGCTTATGTGTCACACACCACATGGCCAGCTAGGGGGGTTACATGTTACAATGACATTTCCCAGTGAATGCATTTGTAGTGGTTGAAAGCAATGTTAAGGTGGAAAAACGCTTCAAAAATGCAGCGTCTGAACTAAGCCTAAGTGGGGGAGGAACATTTAATTCTTGGCTTAAATATTTGACCTTACAGGCAAGTCATTAACCTGCAAAGGATGGACCTTGACATATTTCCCAGCAAAATCAGTTTTGGTTTCGTTTTAGTATGTTTTTTGTAGCATCGGGAATAATGGCATGAATCTCGGAAAAAAATGTTTACAGCTGTGAGCTAGGAGTTAGGAATGCTTCCAGGGTGATCCCCATGAGGTCCCTGTACCCCAAACGGCGTCTGGTTAGATGACATTTTGTTGGACTTACAAAAAGAGAAGATAAAAAAAATTCAGATTAAGTAGAGAATCAATTCTTTCATTCAAAATGTCCAGTCTATGAAGCTATTTCATGTGACTAGAAGTGAGGCTATGGTTCCCAATAACCGGTTACTGAGACTTTCTGGAGCATTCGGTGCCATACTACAGGAATAAAATGTCTCTTGGCGATCCGTCCCTCCTCTGGTGTAACCCTGTATTGGCTAGAAGGCTTGTTTTTTCTGTCATCCCTTTGGTTTGTGTATCCTGAAATTAGTCTGGCTTATATTAGGAACTCCCGTAAGGAGGTGTTGGATACATTTTGGGATTTTTAATAAAACCATGGTCAGTTTTAGCAGTGATAAGTGAACGGTATTCATGGCGCAGCCATCGGTCAGAACCAAGAGGCCAATGATCAGTGGCAAATTTACAGGATGGAGCAGAAGCTGAAGTCCAAACAGAGGTCAAACTGGAGAGGTGAACAGATGACAGGTCAAGGCGATGAGGCGAAAGGTAAAGGTCAAATGTAAATCACTAGGTCAAAACAAAGGCGGGTTAACACTAGGACTACTGGACTCCTGACCCCGCCTAGAACTACTGAAAGGAGTCATTTTGACTCCTTGCTTGTTTTCGTTTATTTTTAGAGTTTCATTTGTGGTTATTTATTAATAATTATATTTTTTGTAATGTATTATTATTGTGAGATCCAACAGTAATGCTTTTGATTGTTTTTTTTCTGCTTTTCTTATTTTTCTACAGAAAATAACAATAATTATAATAGAAGTGCACACATATAAACATCAACTGAAGAACAAAAAGCAGAGAAAATGTAGGTGGAGGAGCATAAAAATGAAAATATGGCGCAGAATTCACCTTCTAAACATTTGGTGTTTCGCATTTTAGGCATTGCCTTTGATTTATGGCAGTACATTGCCCACACAAAGACTTACCACAAGTCTTACAATTGCCGACAGATCTATTTTTCTTGCACTTTTCTTTGATCTGGCAAAATTTTGTTTGAACCATCACTTCTGAACATGTAGAAACTTGGGACGTGGAACCCTTTTCCCTATCTGTGACATAAGGACCAATCAACTCTCTCACAAGCGTTTGCAAAAATGCCTTGTGTGACATTTTTTGGTGGGTAATCTCCTTGAATATTATCCATGCATTTATACCCGCAAAGTCTAAGGCATTTTCAAATGCATGAACAGGCCATCTCCTTGTGGATGTTCGTGTGGTATATTTTCGTGCCATCTGATCCACTACATCTACTCCATATTTTGTTTCATTGTAAAACTTTACCGTTTCTGGAGTTTTTTTTTAGCGGAATCAGACGCAACAACAACATCTGGATGGACGGAACTCAAAATGACAACATTTTTGTTGGGCTTTCCTTGATATACTGTAAGTGTAAAATTGTCTTCATTTCTAAACACTTTAGTGTTGTACAATTCCTCTTTCATGGATTTTATTTCTTTAGGCACTTCTCGCCTTATCTTATTCAGTGTTCCCACGATGGTTGTTCCTTTGCTTTTTAGCTGTTTAGCTAATTTTACTGAAGTAAAATAATTATCGGTTGTAACATTGCGACCTTTTTTCAAAAACGGGTCCAATAACTTCATTACCACATGGTCAGCTACACGGTCCTCAGCACGGCGTGTGCCATCTTTGCCTAGATAAGGGAAGCCATTTGCCAGATATTTGCTCTCCTTATCAACAGCTAGCCAATATTTGTGGCCATATTTATCTGGTTTGGAAGGCATGTACTGCGTGAATGGACACCTAGTTTTGCTTGGGAAAAGTTGCTCATCCACCGTTATGTATGGGCCAGGTTTGTAACACGCAATACAATTTTCAATAAACCTGTCCCACACAGTAGAAAATAGAGCAAACTTGTCCGTTTGCAGTCTCTCCGATCGAGTAGATTTCTCATCAAATCTGAGAAACCTCATAATTTCAACAAAGTGGTCCCTAGACATTGTCGCTTTGCAAAACGGTATTCCCCAGTCATTACACCAAATACTGCTAATCGAGTGACGGTTCGTGCCAGATATTCCACGAGCATAGAATATCGCAATGAATGCATCTAGCTTCTCATCAGATAGAGTAAACTGTAAATTATTGTTCCTGCATGCTTCTGCAAGCGTACAGTTCTTTATATGTGTCAATATATATGAATCAAAAAATTAGTGAAGACAAAAGACGAGGAAATGTCAGCAGACCCCCAGGAAAGGGTCAGGAAGTTCTTCCTTGTTGGGCCAATGATGTTAGAAGCTTGTGAGCCGCCATTACACCTTGTGATGACTGGGAGTGGAGGAGCATTTCTGGGGCCACTTCCAGTCACTGTTCTTGGGTTTGACTTTCTTGCCCAGGAGCACAATCCACGATGCCTGACCCTAACTATCTCCAGCCGATCCTCCTTAGTTACACTTCTGATGTCTTGATATTCTGATGTGTCATTAGTTCCCGCTCAGTATTTACCATAACTTCATGGACCTAAATGCACACGGCTACAGGAGAGATTCCTACTCCTTCTGAATATGGCGTGCTCCTCCTGGAAAGCACCCTTCTATAGCCGAACCAATGATAAATGAGCACAGGGCTATGCTTGTACCATGCAGGAGGCACAATTTGCTAATAAACGTGTTCGACATTTGTCTGACTTGTATCACATTGTTTCACTGTCATAAACAAACTCCCCCATGTTCTCTATTGTATTGACTGTATGTAATTAGTTGTATCACCCTGAGAGCACATTAGCCAAGACTAGCGCTAATTTAATACAGACGTGTTATGTTTCCGCAATTCCCAGATCTTTACAGATAACTGATAGCTCCGTGTTTTTATTTGACTAATTAGGTACATGTGCATGTGATCTGTGGATTATGTGAGGCTTCTAGGGTTTCAGATGCAGCTTGATGGATGGACGGCTCAGAGCATCCAGGCCAAGAAAAGACTTCATAAGAAATCACAGAGCATCGCGTATGGAAATCGATATATGGCAGGTTTAGGAACATGGCTGGAATTGTTCAAGAAGCCACCGATTCTCCACACCTAAAGCCCAGACTCTCCGTAAGTAGAGGCGATATCAAACTTTTCATCTGGTTTATTATTGCTTAAATAGGACTAAAAAAAACAGCTTAGGAATACCTTGTACTCTCACCCAACTCGAGTTTCGCTCATTTGGCTTCATCCAGTGCATGACTCAGCTGAAGCCAAGTTTCAGCGCAGGTTGGTTTTAGCAGCAACGGCTTTTATATTGTTGTGAAGTTACATAACTAAAATGGGTGAGCGCCTCTTCTGGGGACCTCAAAGGAGACTGTATAGCATTGTATGCAGTGGAATGGCTTTGTACAGACTACATTCTGATTCCTTATTAGATCTTCCCAGAACTGACTCTTCATGCAGCTTAGAACATGCTCCAGGAGACCCTGGTATCAGAGATCCTGCTGCTCCGGGAAGCCGAGTGTTGCTGATTACTATCTGTACAGGATTATGGGGTCGGCCATCTTGCCTCAGTATTTATTAGCAACAGTAATGAACATGGACCATAGGCAACATAGACAAGCTCTGACTCATTGGCCACATGGTGGCTCAGTAGTTAGCACGGCAGACTTGCAGTGCTGGGGTCCTGGGTTCAAGTCTCACCAAGGATAACATTTGCAAGGAGTTCCTATGTTCTACCAGTTTCCTCCCACACTCCAAAGACTGACAGGAGATGTAGATTGTGAGCCCCAGCGGGAACAGTGATGAGAATGTCTGTAAAACTGCGGAATAAGATGGCGCTATATAATCAAAGCATAATAAAAACAGCTTTAATAGTTGGCTTCTTTTGGAGAGTGCATGCTTTGTGATCATATGATAACTTTACAAAGCTGTTATCTTTCATTGCCAATCTGTCTGTGACAATAATGAGATGACTGCTGAAAATGTCTACAGAACAGTGTCAGCCTATCATGAGGCTCTGTGGGCAGAGTAAAAACGTAAAAATTACAAGATTCTCTAAAAACATACACTACCGCTCAAAAGTTTAGGGTCACCCAGACAATTTTGTGTTTTCCATGAAGACTCACACTTTTATTAATCAAATGAGTTGCCAAATGAATGTAAAATCTAGTCCAGACATTGACAAGGTTCGAAAAAATTTTTTTATTTGAAATAATAATTTTCTCCTTCAAACTTTGCTTTCGTCCCAGAATTCTCCTTTGCAGCAATTCCAGCATTGCAGACCTTTGGCATTCCAGCAGTTAATTTGCGGAGGTAATCTGGAGACATTTCCCCCCATGCTTCCAGAAGCCCCTTCATAAGTTGGTTTGGTTGATGGGCACTTTTTGCACCATACGGTCAAGCTGCTCCCACAACAGCTCAATGGGGCTGAGATCCGGTGACTGTGCTGGCCGCTCCATTACAGATAGATACCAGCTCCTGCTTCTTCCCTAAATAGTTCTTACATAATTTGGAGGTGGCTTTGGGTCCTTGTTCTGTTGTAGAATGAAATTGGCTCCAATCAAGCGCTGTCCACAAGGTATGGCATAGCGCTGCAAAATGGAGTGATAGCCTTCCTTATTCAATATCCCTTTTACCTTGTACAAATCTCCCACTTTACCAGCACCAAAGCAACCCCAGACCATCACATTACCTCCACCATGCTTGACAGATGGCGTCACGCTCTTCCAGCATCTTTTCAGTTGTTCTGTCTCTCACAAAGGTTCTTCTGTGTGATCTAAACACCTCAAACTTGGATTCGTCTGTCCATAACACTTTTTTCCAATCTTCCTATGTCCAATGTCTGTGTTCTTTTGCCAATATCAATCTTTTCCTTTTATTAGCCAGTCTCAGATACGGCTTTTTCTTTGCCACTCTGCCCTGAAGGCCAGCATCCCGGAGCCACCTCTTCACTGTAGACATTGACACTGGCATTTTGCCTGTACTATTACTAAATGTAATGCTCCAGATTCTCAACTAGCTCAAAGGAAGGTCAGGGTTATAGGTTCTCTAATCAGCCAAACTGTTTTCAGCTGTGCTAAGACACTTGCACAAAGGTTTTCAAGAGTATTCTAGCCATCCATTAGCCTTCTTACACAGTTAGCAAACAAAAAGTACCATAAGAACACTGGAGTGATGGTTGTTGGAAATAGGCCTCTATACACTCTATTGCATTACAAACCAGACGTTTGCAGATAGAATAGTCATTCACCATATTATCAATGTATAGAGTGTATATCTGAATCATTTAATGTTAGCTTTATTGGAAAAAACTGTGCTTTCCTTTCAAAAATAAGGACATTTCTAAGTGACCCTAAACTTTTGAACAGTAGTGTGTATCATATGTAAAATAAAGAGAGCACATAGTTGTGTTGTATTATATATTTTTTAATATGATTTCAACACACCAATTAATTAATACAAATGATAGAGATATTGATTGGTTTTGTTATATAATATACAGTATATATGTATTTTCAAAGAGTATAGCAGAAAGCTAATTGAAAACTTGTCCACCCACATGTCAATTGTTCCAAATGGTCAGTCTAAACAAAGGAATTTACATTTAGTGTACACTTTGCACTTATCTTCAAAGATGATAGATCTTCCTAGGCCTACATATGCTGATTGGGGGTCTTAAAGCCCCCAGGGATGCCAGGTGGTGAAGTCTTATCTATTTGACCTTAAGGCTTCAGTACACATACCATGATATAGAACAAAGCCTCAGATAACATTGGACAGTTTTTTAAACATATAAGGCTGGGTTCACATTGCGTTAGTGGGTGTCTGCTAACGGAATCCGTTACATGGCGCAATTGGCGCAATTAACGCTATGTAATGGATCCGTTAGCGCATCCATTGACCGCAATGTACTAACGCATGCCTTTTTTGGCATGCGTCAGCGATGTCCCGTTATTTTCGGACAGACCTCGAACGCTGCTTGCAGGGCATCTACGCTAGCGGGATCGCTGAACGCAATCTCTTTTTGGACATTGCGTTAGCGCATTCCGTTAGCGTATGCGCTAAACGGATTGCACTAACGCAATGTGAACATAACCTAAGTGGGAAACACAGAACAGATTGGATGAGAGAGGACACTTTGTGCTTGGGTGTCTTGCTTCCTGGATGATCAATGATGATCAATGATGAACTCCTACCATGCTAATGTAATGTATGACTTATGACTTTATGGATTATGTGTTATTTTGAGTGACTGTTTATATTTATTATCTTTTATTAAGTAAATTCATTTTAGTTTATTCAATTGCCTTGTGAGCATTTATTTATTCATCACCATTCTTTGAACCTTTTAAATTTTCTAATCTAGATATATCGCATATGTCTCGGCTTATACACTGAAATATAACATAACTCCAGAATATCAAACACAGTTATGAAATGCATAAAATTCACATCAATTACATTTGCATAATAATGATCATACTAATTTCTAGTACAATAATGTAAATAAGGGTAACAAAATTATGTTAATAATCAAAATCAAAATCAGTAATTAAATGTTTCCACATTTTTCATTGAAAACATAACCCAAACCAATATGCTTTTAACCCAGTTTTAACAAATTAATTATTTACATCAATAACAAGCACATTACATCCACACACTGTCCCTGACTTTCAGCAATGCATTCATTCAGGACCCAGTAAAGTTTCTCATTTGCATATGTACAAAGAAAATCACATTTAGGTAACCCACACCTCGGCATTGCATGCTGATACTGTACTCAAGTGTAGATGCAAATCAAAAACAAAACTGATATGATGATTTTAGTGAAATATCAGTTTTGTTTTTGATTTCTTTTTGAGGTATACATTTTTCAAATCCCAATATACAATTCTCAAAATATAAAAACATAAAAAACTCAAAAAATAAAAGTCACATCTAAATTTAAGTAGGTGGATTCTTGTTTCAATTCTGAAGAGACAAAAACTATTTACGGTGCACACATGGTAATCAGATGGCCAAGGACTCTTCTTTCACTCCTGAAAACAAACAAAAGGTTAATTAACACCCCCACCCCCAATCCAACATTTGGTGGGATGAAAGGAGAAAATTTTTCCTTTAAAAAAAAAAAAAAAAATAATCACACAAACTATTAAAACAAAAACAAACATGATTAGTCATCAACGAATGGCAAAACTGTTCAACCACAATTCTCATGGAATGTTCCACAACTTTTATCTAACTAGTCCATGAGGGCATACAGACATGGCATTGGAGGAGTCAAAGGGGCGGGTGCAGTAAGGACTTTGTTATCAGGTGTCCCACCTCTATCCTTTCAACCTCCTATTTCATTTGTCGCCACCCTCCTGGGCCTGTCGATTTTCAATGTGCCCTTTCTGCTCAAATCCTGCCATCTTCTGAACAAATCACAAGTAAGGATGCCATCTAAGTCCTGAAATGGAACTCTACTTGCTATCAGGTCACAAAACAGCTCCTTCCTGCTTTTTCTAACTTGGATATTATCCCCTTTCCCTCTCTCTTGATCTACTCTGTCTACTGACACTTTTAATTTTTCTAGAGCAGATAACTGAGAGGTCAAACTGCATGCTGTATACACATTAGTGGAGTTTCCCATCAGCGCACTGAACATGGTGAATAATGGGGATTTGTAAGCAGCTGGGGCACCTTCTATGAACTTATTTTTCATTATTACTGTCATCACTGCAGCATCTGGCCCCTTCCAATCCTCAACAACAGCAAAGTGATCATTCATATCTGGCAAAGGATTTCGAGTTATACCACCTATACATGCGATTTCTCTCAGTCTCTGCACTCCACCTGCAAGAGACCCCCATCGTGTTTGTGGTATTAGTTCAATAGAAGAATCATATACTTGTGCCACAGAATCCCTCACCAAATGCAATAGGGAAAAATTCTCTGCAGTGTCTCTTGCACGTCTCATCTTTAGACGCACCATGGGATCAATACAAATACTAGCAATTCCTATGCCGTCATGACGGTTCAAGATTATCGTATCGGCTCCAAAATCCCATAACCTGAGAATCCATGTTAATAAATGCTCTCCTGCTTGCTGTCTGTACCTGGTGGCTAATTCTGTTAGTTCCCCTGCCGTATAATTTCTAGTTTCCTCTGTCATGGCGGATTCTGCGCCAACAGCTGCATCTCCTGCATCCATCCTATCTCCTGTACGCTGAGTGACTTCTCTCTTGGTCTTTGTTACTACAATAGGTCTGGCATGCAATTCTACCTCATTTTCTAAGTCATCACATACTGACAAATCTGACCATTTCTCTTGTGCAATCATGGTTCTAACATGTGCAGTACAAATATCTGACACTGGCTGCTGTCTCCGCCTGCGCTTATTCTTATTTACATTTTGCATCACATATTCTTCAAAACCCTTTTGCATTTATCATGCTGTTTCACTTGATCTCTCAAAGCTGATTGCAAGCTGATCCTTTGCTCTATAGCTGTATGCAGCTCTAAACGCAAGTGATCAATCTCCTCCTGCAAACTTTGCAGTGCCTGGTAGTGTTGAGCATTCCGATACCGCAAGTATCGGGTATCGGCCGATACTTGCGGTATCGGAATTCCGATACCGAGATCCGATACTTTTGTGGTATCGGGTATCGGTATCAGATACATAGAGATGTGTAAAATAAAGAATTAAAATAAAAAATATTGATATATTTACCTCTCCGGCGGCCCCTGGTGAGTCCGCGGGTAACCGGCAGGCTTCGTTGTTCAAAATCAGCGCTTTTAGGACCTGAGAAACACGTCCCGGCTTCTGATTGGTCGCGGGCCGCCCATGTGACCGCCACGCGACCAATCACAAGCCGCGACGTCACCGCAAGCTATTAGCGCGCTCATTTTTGAAAAATGAGCGCGTTAATGACTTTCAAAGACGTTGCGGCTTGTGATTGGTCGCGGCCACGCGACCAATCACAAGCCGCGACGTCACCGCAAGCTATTAGCGCGCTCATTTTTGAAAAATGAGCGCGTTAATGACTTTCAAAGACGTAGCGGCTTGTGATTGGTCGCGGCCACGCGACCAATCACAAGCCGCGACGTCACCGCAAGCTATTGACGCGCTCATATTTAAAAATGAGCGCATTAATGGCTTTGAAAGACATAGCGGCTTGTGATTGGTCGCGTGGCCGCGACCAATCACAAGCCGCTACGTCTTTGAAAGTCATTAACGCGCTCATTTTTCAAAAATGAGCGCGCTAATAGCTTGCGGTGACGTCGCGGCTTGTGATTGGTCGCGGCCACGCGACCAATCACAAGCCGCTATGTCTTTCAAAGCCATTAACGCGCTCATTTTTAAAAATGAGCGCGTCAATAGCTTGCGGTGACGTCGCGGCTTGTGATTGGTCGCGGCTACGCGACCAATCACAAGCCGCTATGTCTTTCAAAGCCATTAACGCGCTCATTTTTAAAAATGAGCGCGTCAATAGCTTGCGGTGACGTCGCGGCTTGTGATTGGTCGCGGCCACGCGACCAATCACAAGCCGCTATGTCTTTCAAAGCCATTAACGCGCTCATTTTTAAAAATGAGCGCGTCAATAACTTGCGGTGACGTCGCGGCTTGTGATTGGTCGCGGCCGCGACCAATCACAACCCGCTACGTCTTTGAAAGCCATTAACGCGCTCATTTTTAAAAATGAGCGCGCTAATAGCTTGCGGTGACGTCGCGGCTTGTGATTGGTCGCATGGCGGTCACATGGGCGGCCCGCGACCAATCAGAAGCCGGGACGTGTTTCTCAGGTCCTAAAAGCGCTGATTTTGAACAAAGAAGCCTGCCGGTTACCCGCGCTGAGTTCAGGGGCCGCCGGAGAGGTAAATATATCAATATTTTTTATTTTTATTCTTTATTTTACACCTCCCTATGGATCCCAGGGCCTGAAGGAGAGTTTCATCTCCTTCAGACCCTGGGAACCATGAGAATACCTTCCGATACTTGATGTCCCATTGACTTGTATTGGTATCGGATATCGGTATCGGCGATATCCGATATTTTTCGGGTATCGGCCGATACTATCCGATACCGATACTTTCAAGTACGGACGGTATCGCTCAACACTAGTGCCTGGACACAGTCCCTTCCAACGGCTGCTGCTGTTTTTTTGCTCCTTTTCATCATACCTTGAGAGATCAAATTTGGCAGCCACATCTTGGGGATTTGCTAAACGCTGTCCCTCCATGTACTTATTACATTCCTGTGCCATTGGGGTCTACGGTCCTGACAACACCCATTCTGGCAAGGATCTGATATTACTCTCAATTGCTTTCCTATTCTTAACAAACTTATTCAATTTTGCAAACATTTTTATTCAAGACACAATAGAACACCTGTGGAGAGATCTAAAATGGCAGTTTGGAGAAGGCGCCTTCAAATATCAGGGACCTGGAGCAGTTTGCCAAAGAAGAATGGTCTAAAATTCCAGCAGAGCATTGTAAGAAACTCATTGATGGTTATCGGAAGCGGTTGGTCGCAGTTATTTTGGCTAAAGGTTGTGCAACCAAGTATTAGGCTGAGGGTGCCAATACTTTTGTCTGGCCCATTTTTGGAGTTTTGTGTGAAATGATCAATGTTTTGCTTTTTGCTTCATTTTCTTTTGTGTTTTTTTCATTTAAGACAAATTAAATGAAGATAATACCAAAGATTTTGTGATTGCAATCTTTTTCAGGAAGAAACTGAGTATTATCTGACA
Source organism: Ranitomeya imitator (assembly GCF_032444005.1). Lineage (NCBI taxonomy): Eukaryota > Metazoa > Chordata > Amphibia > Anura > Dendrobatidae > Ranitomeya > Ranitomeya imitator. Next base: position 4,577,717 of record NC_091283.1, on the reverse strand, counting down.
GAATTGCAGGGGTGTCAATACTTTTGGCCACAACTGTATACTGTGCAGATAGTGTGTGACGGCACAGCGGTGATATACGGCTCCAATGCTTGAATTAGAGATATATATATACTGAGGTCACTTGGATATCATGGCTGTGCTGTTTGTGTTAAAGGGAACCTGTCACCCCCAAAATCATATATGAGTTGTGGCCACCGGCATCAGGGGCTTATCTACTGCATTCTGTAATGCTGTAGATAAGCCCCCGATGTATCCTGAAAGATGAGAAATAAAGGTTATATTATACTCACCCAGGGGCGGTCCGGCTGCTGTCCTGTCCGGAGCCTCCTCTTCTTACGATGACGTCCTCTTCTTGTCTTCCTGCTGTGGCTCCGGCGCAGGCATACTTTATCCTCCCTGTTGAGGGCAGAGCAAAGTACTGCAGTGCGCAGGTGCTGGGCCTCTCTGACCTTTCCTGGCGCCTGCGCACTGTAGTACTTTGCTCTGCCCTCAACAGGGAGGAAAAGTACACCTGCGCCGAAGCCACGGCAAGAAAATAAGAAGAGGACATCATCGTATGAAGATGGGGGCCCTGGACCGGACCACGACACCCATTGGACCCGTACCACAGTGGGACCACCCCTGGGTGAGTATAATATAACCTTTATTTGTCATCTTTCAGGATACATAGGGGGCTTATCTACAGCATTACAGAATGCATTACACAATGCTGGAGATAAGCCCCTGATGCCGGTGGCCGCAGCTCATATACGATTTTGGGGGTGACAGGTTCCCTTTAAGGAGCTTGGAAGGGTTGGATGCAGTCATAGGAGACTTCAGAGTGTTGCACGCCTCTTTGCAGACATTGTGATTCTTGCATTACCTGCAGTTGAATTTTTGGGAACCATTTGGCTAATCTGTCTAAATAGAATTTGAGAACATGGTCTGATTTCTCATGCCCTAGAGGCCCCATATGAGCCGGTCTTTGGATCTCTCACATTATTCTTATCAGTCTTTTATATACCTGCTATAAAGTGAGTACATCAGTGCAAAGCGCATTTCTATCCCAATCCCATTATTATATTAAGCCTTGCATATGCAAAATAATGTTTTTCTTCTATTACTTGGTAACATCAGAATAGCAGAAATTCCCGAGGTTAACGCTAATAATTGGAATAAACATTTCCTATAGAAAAGTCACTTATGGCAGGCCATTGTTCCCGCTCAGTATTGGAAAGCTTTGAAACATTTCTCCTTTCTCCATTATTGAGCCTGAAGATGCACGGCACTTGTCCTAGTTACACTTCAAGGTCTCCACGTTACAATGTAGTCACAAGACTTTACAATTACATTATGCACAACTGTATTGTTAGCGACGTGCAGAGCTCAGAAGAAGGACGGAGCGAGCGCTGAGCGAAATGTACAAGAACGCCGGCACAATACCAGACCTTAACCTGTCTGTAAGAAAGCGTCGCTCCCATCGCCCCTACCAAAGTCTACGCACGAGGAAACTGATGATAAAATATTTTCTGCAAGACAATAGAATTAGATTGCTTTGTGTCATCCTCACAATCATTGGTTTTTGGCGCAAAGTAACGAGAGACTGAAGTTCCAGAAGAAATGTTCCAGGAGAGGAAAAGAAAAGTTACTTTATAAGTTAGTGTAGAATATATAACTGTGCAAACTCCCGTATACTCCTAGAATGACATGTATATACTATGTCTCTACTATGTAACCCTGGGTCTGAGTCTTCTCACAAGACCTATGTCCTGCACCGTCCCTTAGGCTGGGTTCACATTGCGCTAGGTGTGTCCGTCTAACGGACTCGTTTTTAAGTAGTAAAAACGCAATGTAACGCACATACTAACGCGCCCATAGACTTGCATTGTCTGACGCATCGTGACGCATCCCTAAATTGGTATGCGTTTGTCACATAACGTTTTTTTTCTGACGGACCTTCAACACGGCTTGCAGCGTTCTCGTGTCCGGCCAAGCTAACGCACTACTAACGGAAGCGTTCATTCTGCCATAGAAGGCTATGGCAAACGCAGTCAGACGCAAATCATGAAAAATTTCCAAATAGGACCACACGTTTTAATAGCGTTTGAGGGTGGTCACATGTGTCATGTGACAGGAAATGTGATTTCGGCCATTAAGGAGGAATATCCCACTCACACAAAGTCTCCTGCACGTGACAGAGTGTTTTGCCGTAGCTCTTCTAAAATGTAAGTACATTTCTATATATTATATATCTCAGTATACATCATGGGAGTCTGTAATGTCCGTCGGATGTGTGTGTACTAAACATGTATTGCTTTGTTGCACACAGATGTCGGATACAGATGTCAGCAGCAGCAGCAGCGTGTCTGCGATTTTTTCTTCTGAGTCGGTAGGCTTGCACTTTAGAAAACCATGTTGTGTGAAACTCCATTGTATTGAGCTAGGCATAACAATCCTGTTTATTGTTTTATTGTGAATAGGAGTCTTCTGAGCCCGTGGCTGCTAGACCTCCCCCCAAAAAACACGCTAAAACAACAAAGGTACATAGCACACATGTTGAATTTTTCAGGCATAAATTTATTGATCCAATGAATGTTAACATTATTTAATGTTAAAATATTTTTTTTTACATTTTACATACACAATAGGTTGTGGCACAAGGAGGACAAAAAAGAAAAAAGGTCCCTAGACGTCTGTCGTCGCCACAACTGCCAGTGGTAAATATAAAACTAGAAATATTCTATCCAATATTTACCAACAATCTATCTATTCACTTTCTATCTACTATATCTATAAACTATCTATCAACTATCTATCGCTCCATCTATTTGTCTATCTATATCTATGTATCTATCTATCAATATCTATGTATCTATCTATCTATATCTATCTATCTATCTATCTATCTATCTATCTATCTATCTATCTATCTATATATCTATCTATCTATATCTATGTATCTATCTATCTATATCTATCTATCTACATCTATCTATCTATCTATATATCTATATATTGCTATATCTATGTATCTATCTATCTCTGTATATATGAATATGGCCATCCAGTGAAATTGACACTATCAACATAACGTTTTGTGTTTACATAGTCCAAGTCAGCGACTAAAAAAAAAAAGATTGTCGTTGACGAAGAGCCATTGACTATCCACAATGAGACACTTATTAACCTTGTGGAAGCCAACCCCTCCATATGGGACCAGAGCGACAGCTCCCACCATGACATCGTGAAGAACCGGAAGTTGTGGGATCAAATAATCTGTCACTTTGATCCCCGATACATGGAGAAGTCGGCAACCTCAAAGAAAAAAATTGGTAAATATTGGTGACGTAACATCTGAAAATGTTTAAAAAAAAATTTTTTCTATCCTATCAACCTATCCACTTGTTGTCTGCTATCTGTCTCTCAATTATCAACTATCTGTACACTATATATCTATCTATACACTATTTCTAAACTATTTCTTATCTAACAACTATCTATCTACTATTTATATATCAACTATCGTAGCAAACTATGAACAATTTTTCCTATATCTTAAAACTATCTATCTACTATTTTTATATATATATATTTTTTTTTAAATTTAAAGCCGATGCTGTCCATACCCGTTGGAAGTCCATCCGCGATCGCTTTGTCCGTGACTACCGGAACAGTCAGAATGCACCAAGCGGATCAAGTGGCAAACGGGTGACACCGTATGTGCATTATGACCAACTGCTCTTTCTTCAGAAAACATTGTCTCAGCGCTCGTAAGTACAAATAGGTCTGTGTGCGAGACTAAATTGTTTAAAGGCAAATAATTAATTTTTGTTTTTGGGTTACAGCACGATATGCAGTACCGCTGCTCCTAGACCAGCAGAGGAACTTGAGCCTTCTCCAGTGGAACCAACGCAACCTGAAGATGTGTCTGGCATCAGCGAGCCACGATCTGATTACATATCGGATTATATAGAGCCCTGGGTTTTTTTATATACCGTCATGTCTTGTTAGATGTGTAATGCAATGGCGGCTGATGGAGCATGGGAAAGCTTCTTTTCTAATGGAGGAGCTGATGGACTGGTCGTCTGGTCACCGGCTGCTCCATTAGCAGTCATTTTATATCTAACAAGAGAGCATAATGTAATAAAAGAGGGCGCTGTGAATAACAAAAATAACAAGCATAAACTATGCAAGAGACAGCACTGGACATAACGGCAGAGAAAGCTGTTTAATAAGGGACGGCACCATATTTAACTAGAGAGAATGGTAGGTAATAAGGGACGATGTTATACATTATAAGTGAGGACACTATATACTAAGGGACTGTGCTATACTTTATAATTGAGTACACTATATACTAAGGGACTCTGCTATACATTATAAGTGAGTACACACTCAAGCCTACAGCCTGCACTGACACCGCTGCTGCCTCATCACTATCGAAACTACCGCCTCACCAACACCGGAGCTACCGCCTCACCAACACCGGAGCTACCGCCTCACCAACACCGGAGCTACCGCCTCACCAACACCGGAGCTACCGCCTCACCAACACCGGAGCTCCTGCAACCCTCAACCTACTGTCTCCTTCCCCATAATCCTGTAGAATGTAAGCCCGCAAGGGCAGGGTCCTTGCCCCTCTGTATCAGTCCGTCATTGTTAGTTTGTTTACTGTATGTGATATTTGTAACTTGTATGTAACCCCTTCTCATGTACAGACCATGGAATCAATGGTGCTATATAAATAAATAATAATAATAATAATAATAATAATAATAACAAATACATTGTGCTATTCAAAATAAGTGAGTACACTATATGCTAATGGACTGCACTATAGATAATAAGTGAGTACACTATATGCTAAGGGACTGTGCTCTGCATAATAAGTGACTATTAGTGTTGAGCATTCCGATACCGCAAGTATCGGGTATTGGACGATATTTGCGGTATCGGAATTCCGATACCGAATTCCGATACTTCCCGGATACCGGAATCGGAAGTTCCCAGAATTCAAACTGAACGCAGCAGCCAATGAGGAATGATTGGAAGTGTGGGCACATCCTGTTTAGCATGGTGGGCATGTAAGTACTGGCAAGGCTGTGATTGGCTGCTGAAATGATGTCACTCTGCACTATAAAAAACGCTGCCGCCATTTTGCGCTCACTCTGCTGTGATTTCAGTTAGGGACAGGACGCTGTGTTCTAACTGAGGGCCAGTCGAGCTAGCTAATTGCTTTATTTTCCTTTCCAAAGGCTAATTTAGCAAAACGCTGTGTGTTCTTCACTGTTCACCTTGCTCTTGCCTTGCAGCGCTGTTTTAACAGCGTTCTGCAAGGTCTCTGTGTGTGTGTGTGTGTGCAGCTCACTCTGTAGTCTGTGTGCAGCCATATACCCGGTTGTATTCAGCTCAGGGGGGGTTCACACTGCCTCACACAGTTGTCCTTTTTTGCTCATAGTGCAGCCTGCTGCACATTTTTTCTCAAATTTCCTATTAGTGTTTTTCCACCCGTCTCCAGCTAAATTGTGGAAAAACACTACATAGGATAACCTAAAGGGGGGTTTTTGGGCCTTGCAGCGCCGTTTACGGCTGTCTGCACGGTCTCCGTGTGAGCCCAGCTCGCCCTGTAGTCTGTGTGCAGCCATAGCCGGTTGGATTCAGCTCAGGGTTCGTTACTGGCTCATACCTTGAGAAAAATTTTCCTTTTTTTCAAATAGTGCAGCCTGTTTAAAAATTTTAAAAAAAATTCCCTATTAGTGTTTTTCCACCCGTCTCCAGCTAAATTGTGGAAAAACACTACATAGGATAACCTAGAGGAGGGTTTTTTGGCCTTGCAGCGCCGTTTACGGCTGTCTGCACGATCTCTGTGTGAGCGCAGCTCGCCCTGTAGTCTGTGTGCAGCTATAGCCGGTTGGATTCAGCTCAGGGTGCGTTACTGCCTCATACCTTGAAAAACAATTTCCTTTTTTTCAAATAGTGCAGCCTGTTTAAAATTAAAAAAAAAAAAATTCCTCTTAGTGTCTTTCCACCCGTCTCCAGCTAAATAGTGGAAAAACACTAAATAGGATAACCTAGAGGAGGTTTTTTGGGCCTTGCAGCGCCGTTTACGGCTGTCTGCACGGTCTCCGTGTGAGTTAAACTTGCTCTGTAGCCCGATCTGCACCAAAAAAAAAAGTAAAGTTCACCAAACACAACTTAACACTTGTGTAGGCCACATTTGAAAAATAATAAAGTTTAGTCCACACTTTACAACATTAGTGTTTCTTACACCTGTTAGGAGGAGCATTTCAGGAATAAGCACACTAAGGCCTTAGTACTTTTCTGCTTATCTTTATCTGTCAACCAAGATGAAGAGAGCAGGGAGTAAGGCACGTGGGCGTGGGCGCGGAGCAGGGAGAGGAGCAGGGAGAGGACGTGGTGATTCTGTGCCTGCTGCGGGCGCCGGTGACTCGTCGTCACTCAGTTTCAGCAGGGAACAGTCCTTCATGCGCAGCTTTGTCGGAGAGCGCCGTGCACCGCTGCTGCGTGAAGACCAAATTGAAGCCGTTGTCGGGTGGATGGCAGCTAACGCCTCGGCATCGACTTCAGTTAGTGCCACATCCTCTCAGGCACAGAGCACTGGAGAGCAGCCATCTGTCTCTTCACCACCTGCCAAATTGGCCAGGCAGTCAGAGAGCCCAGGACAGGAGCCGTCTCTACTACTGTTCTCTGAATCTCTTGGCTTGGAAACAGGGGGCCAGCCAAGCAGCATTGGAGAAATGGAAGAAGAGGCAGTGTGCAGTGATGCCCAACAGCTTTGTCTCTCTGACTCTGAAGAGGCGGGTGGGCCAGTGCCTGCGGTGACCACAGCGCAGTACGCATCTGATGATGAAACTCAGGTGCCGCTTTCTGGTGCGTACTGTGCTGCCGAGACTACCCAGGAGGAGCAGTTGGTGGCAGAGGGTAGTGGAGATGATGAGGTCCTTGACCCATCGTGGCGTGAGGAACAGGAAGGTGGTGGGAGCAGCTCTGAGGAAGAGCTTCCCCTTACGGGCCAAAGAGGGAGAGGGAGGGGGAAGACTGCGGAGCCTGTAGCCTCCACTTTGGCACCCGTTAGGAGCCTGTCTCTTTCCAAAGCCAAAAAGGGCGCTCCCAAGACTTGCAGTGCCTGGTCCTTTTTTGACACAGTTGCAGATGACATTTGTTTTGTCAAATGCAAGCTGTGTCATCAGAAAGTAAAAAGAGGGAAAAATGTCAGCAACCTCAATACCACAAATATGTGGAAACATGTGCGGACCAGGCACGCGGTGGAGTTACAGAAACAGACTGAAGATGTAGGCCAACCAACAGCGGCAGCTACCACCTCTTCAGCTCGTGTTGCCTCTTCCTCCAGCTCATGCACAGCTGGTTTGGCTTCCTCCCGGGATCGCCATGGAAGAACCTCTGGCACTGTTGTCCAGAGACCTTGTGTAATTCCACCCACAGCACCACCTTCCCAGTCATCCTCACACTCCCAGTCTACTCTACAGCCATCGGTAGTACAGGCATGGGAGAAAAGGCGGGCATTCTCGGCCAACCACCCCCGAGCACAGGCTCTGAATGCAGGCATTGCCAAACTGTTGTCCCTGGAAATGCTCTCGTTCAGGCTGGTGGAGACTGACAGCTTCCGTGACTTGATGGCATTGGCAGTCCCACAGTACAAGGTGCCCAGCCGCTTTTACTTCAGCAGGCAGGCTGTCCCTGCCCTGCACAGGCATGTTGAGGCAAACATAAAACATGCGCTACTGAACGCCATCAGTAGCAAGGTCCACCTCACCACCGATGCGTGGACCAGTCAGCATGGACAGGGGCGATATGTTTCCCTCACTGCCCATTGGGTTAATGTTGTTGAGCCAGGTACAGATCGTGCGAGTGGCGCAGGACGTGTCCTGCCCACTCCAAGGATTGCAGGAATCCAGTCTGTACGCATCGACTCCTCCTCTTACACCAGTTCCTCAGATTCCTCTCTGCAGGATCCGTCACAGTCCACCTCCACATGGACCCGTGAACGTTTACCTATGACCGACATGAGCACAGCCGTGGCCAAACGTCAGCAGGCCATCTTGAAACTAGTTTCATTGGGGCATCGAAGCCACACAGCGCAGGAGCTCTGGAATGCCATCAAGCAGGAGAGCGATGTGTGGTTACTGCCAGCGAATCTCCAGCCAGGCATGGTAGTGTGTGACAATGGCCGAAATCTGGTGGCAGCTTTGGCCCTTGGCAACCTCACTCACATCCCATGTCTGGCACATGTGCTCAATTTGGTTGTGCAGAGTTTTCTGAGGGACTATCCGGATCTTGATGCCCTGCTGCACAAGGTCCGCCTAGAGTGTGCTCACTTGCAGCGTTCCAGCTTGGCCAGATCCCGCATTGCTGCTCTGCAGCGCCGATTCTGCCTTCCGGAACACCGCATCATATGTGACCTACCTACCCGGTGGAATTCCACGTTACATATGTTGGAGCGGTTGTGTGAGCAGCAGCAAGCAGTTATGGAGTACCAGCTGCATCAGGCGCAAAGAAGTCGCAGTCAGCGCCGATCAGACTTCACAACCACAGAGTGGGCCACTATGAAGGACGTCTGCCAGGTTTTGCGTCCTTTTGATTATTCCATGCGGATGGCAAGTGCAGATGATGCACTAGTCAGCATGACTGTCCCCCTTATCTGCCTGCTTCAGCAAACTTTGCAAGGGTTAAGGGATGATGTGGTGGAAGAGGTGGAGGATGAGGAGTCACCTTTTCCATCAGCTTCTGGAGAGTCAGCGTCACGTGGTTCCTCACAAAGGGGTACGCAGGGGCCAATTTGTGAGGAGGATGAGGAGGAGTCAATGGAGGAGGAAGAGCTCCGTCCAGAGGAGGGAGCGACACAATTGTCCAGTGGTCAGTGTGTACAGCGAGGGTGGGGTGATGACGAGCGGGCAGAGATCATGTCTCAAGCAGGGGACAGCGTTTCTGGGCCAGTTGGCACTCTGCAGCACATGGTGGATTTCATGCTGCAGTGCCTGAGAAACGACCGCCGCATCGACCACATTCTCAACATGCCTGATTATTGGGTGTTCACCCTCCTCGATCCTCGCTACTGGGACAACGTCCAAAACCTCATCCCTGCGTTGACCCGGGAGCGTAAATTGCGGGAGTACCACGACACACTGGTGAATTCCATCATCTTCTCCTGTCCAACTGAGAGGAGTGCTGCTAGTGCTTTACAAAGCAGCTCAGTGCGTCGAGGCAGTGGGGGAGGCTCTGCCCAAAGAGGGAGCAGAAGCAGTGCCTCTGCCCAAGGCAAGCCCAGTATGGCACAACTCTGGCACACTTTTGTGTGCCCGCCCCAAATGTCTACACCATCACCGGCGGCTCCAGTCAGCAGGAGGCAACGGTTCCGTCAGATGGTGACAGACTACATGGCTTGCCCTCTTACTGTACTCCCAGACGGCTCTTCCCCATTCAAGTTTTGGGTCTCTAAGCTGGATACATGGCCAGAGCTAAGCCAGTATGTATTGGAGGTGCTGGCTTGCTCTGCGGCTAGTGTCTTATCGGAACGTGTCTTTAGTGCCGCAGGTGGTGTACTAACAGACCGTCGCATGCGACTATCCTCCGATAACGTTGACCGGCTTACTTTCCTGAAAATGAACCAGGCCTGGATCTCGCAGGAATTTGCCACTCCTCTGCCTGATTAAGTAATAGGGTGTCATCCAGGTCTCCTGCTGTGTTCATCTTTCTACCACCTGAACTGCTATTCCTGGGCTCCAACACCGCCAGTTGCGGCTCAGAAGTGCAGGCTGCACAGTAAAAACATACGACCCAGTGTTATTGGGTTTCAGTAACGTCAGCTGATCCCCAGCTGTGTAGCCGGCAATGTGTCCTGCGACCGCCACGCTGGCACAACAACCTAAATGTAAGGGAACCTGTCCCCCCCCCCGTCGTTTGTTACTGAAAGAGCCATCTTGTGCAGCAGTAATGCTGCACAAGGAGAAGGTAGCTCTTTTTTTTTAGCTCCTTGCACACGCAGAACTTAACACTTATAAAATGTGTTCACTGATACCGTTATACTGTCCCGGAGCTGGGACTTTCCTTCGTAATGTGACGCAGCACAGCCGTCATTCCTACCCCCTTGGTGCCATGCGCTGCCTCCTCAGCGTTGTTTTAAGCTGTCACGGAGCCTGCGCTGTTCTGTTATCCCTTGGGCATGCCCTATTTGCGCTGCCTGTCTTCTGACATAATTTGGTGTCAGGCTGGCTGCGCCTGTGCGGCCGCGCTGCCCGAGATCCCGCCTCGCAGTGTCTTCTGATTGAGTCACACTGCGGGCCTGGGATCCATGGGCATGCGCAGTGCATATCTTCCCCTCGGGCTCTCGCTCATTTCCCTCCGCCTTCTTTAGACTGTGCGCCGTCAGCTGATCCCTAATAGCATGCCACGGCCGTGACACCGCACAGTCTGAAGAAGAGGGAAGGAGGGGAGTGAGAGTCGAGGATATGCACTGTGCATGCCCATGGTTCCAAGGCCCGCAGTGGGATTACGTTAGACGAGACTGCGAGGTGGGATCTGGAGCCGCGTGGACGCACAGGCACTGACAGCCTGACACCAAATTATGTCAGAAGACAGGCAGCGCTAATTGGGCATGGACAAGGGCTAACAGAACAGCGCAGCCGTGACAGCTTAAAACAACGCTGAGGAGGCAGCGCACAGCACCAAGGGGATAGGAATGACAGCTGTGCTGTGTCCCATTACGAAGGAAATTCGCACCTCCGGGACGGTTTAACGGTATAAGGGGACACATTTTTAGTGTTTACTTCGGTGTTTGCAAGGAGCATAATTAAAAGAACCACCTTTTCCTTTTGCATCCTTAGTGCTGCACAAGATGGCTCTTTCAGCTACAAACGTCTTGGGGGGGGGGTTAAAGGTTCCCTTTCAACTTGCTCCAATCAGGCTTCGGCCTACACTCTGTTCCTCTGCTCCTCCTGCTGTCCCTGGGCTCTAACACCGCCAGTTGGTGCCTGGAAGTGCTGTGTGCACAGTCAACAGTCGCTCCTCTGTTATTGGGGTTCAGTAACGTCAGCTGATCCCCAGCTGTGTGTGCGGCAATACCTCCAATCTGCTCCTCCTGCTGTCCCTGGGCTCTAACACCGCCAGTTGGTGCCTGGAAGTGCTGTGTGCACAGTCAACAGTCGCTCCTCTGTTATTGGGGTTCAGTAACGTCAGCTGATCCCCAGCTGTGTATCCGGCAACGTGTCATGCGACCGCCACGCTGGCACAACTAAAATGTAAGGGGACCTGTCCCCCCCCCCCCCCTAGGCGTTTGTTACTGAAAGAGCCACCATGTGCAGCACTAATACTGCACAAGGGAAAGGTCGCTCTTGAAATTATGCTCCTTGCAAACGCTGAACTACACACTCATGTAATGTGTCCCCTCACACCGTCCAACCGTCCCAAAGGTGGGACTTTCCTTTGTAATGTGACGCAGCACAGCCGTCATTGCTACCCCCTTGGCACCGTGCGCTGCCTCCTTAGCGTTGTTTGATTCCGTCATGGACCCTGCGCTGTTATGTTATCCCTTGGCCATGCACAGTTTGCGCTGCCCGTCCTCTGACAACATTTGTTGTCGTCCTGGCTGCGCCTGTGCGTCCACGCTGCCCGAAATCACACCTCGCAGTGTCGTCTAATGTGATCCCACAGTGGGCCTGGTATCCATGGCCATGCGCAGTGCATATACTAGCCTCTCACTCCCCTTCTTCACGCTTCTTCAGACTAGGCGGCGTCAGCTGATCCCTAATAGCATGCCACGGCCGTGACGCCGCACAGTCTGAAGAAGCAGGAAGGAGGTGAGTGAGAGGCGATGATATGCACTGCGCATGCCCATGGATCCCTGGCCCGCAGTGGGACTACATTAGATTACACTGCAAGGTTGGATCTCGGGCAGCTTGGACGCACAGGCACTGCCAGCCTGACACCTACATGATGTCAGAAGACGGGCACCGCTAACTGTGCATGGCCAAGGGATAACATTACAGCGCGGGCTCCGTGACAGAACCAAACAACGTTGAGGAGGTGGCGCCCGGCACCAAGGGGGTTGGAATGACGGCTGTGCTGTGTCACATTACAAAGGAAAGTCCCACTTCCGGGATGGTTTGACGGTGTGAGGGGACACATTATATGAGTGTGTACTTCAGCGTTTGCAAGGAGCATAATTTTCGGAGCCACCATTTTCCATGTGCAGTATTACTGCTGTACAAGATGGCTCTTTCAGCAACAAATGCCTGGGGGGGGGTTAAAGGTTCCCTTTCAACTTGCTCCACTGCAGGCTTCGGCCTACACTCTGCTCCTCTTTGATTCCCTGGGTTTCAACACTGTCAGTTGCCACCTGGAAGTGTTGTCTACACAGAAAAAACACTAGGTGATGTGTCAGTGGGGTTCAGCACCGCCAGCTGTTCCCCTGCTGTGTAGTCGGCAACGTGTCCAGCACAAGCCACGCTGGCACAACAGAACAAAAGCTGCCACCAGTGCAGGCTTCGGACTAGACTCTGCTCCTCTCCTCCTCCTGCTGACCCTGGGCTCAAACACCGCTAGTTTTTGCCCGGAAGTGCTAGCTGCACAGAGAAAAACACCAGCCAATGTGTTAGTGGGGTTCAGCACCGCCAGCTGTTCCCCTGCTGTGTAGCCGGCAACGTGACCTGCAAACGCAACGCAGGCACAACAGAACAAAAGCTGCCACCAGTGCAGGCTTCGGCCTACACTCTGCTCCTCTCCTCCTCCTGCTGACCCTGGGCTCTAACACCGCTAGTTTTTGCCCGGAAATGCGAGCTTCACAGAGAAAAACAACAGCCAATGTGTTAGTGGGGTTCAGCACCACCAGCTGTTCCCCTGCTGTGTAGCTGGCAACTAGTGTTGAGCGATACCGTCCGATACTTGAAAGTATCGGTATCGGATAGTATCGGCCGATACCCGAAAAATATCGGATATCGCCGATACCGATATCCGATACCAATACAAGTCAATGGGACATCAAGTATCGGAAGGTATTCTCATGGTTCCCAGGGTCTGAAGGAGAGGAAACTCTCCTTCAGACCCTGGGATCCATAGGGATGTGTAAAATAAAGAATTAAAATAAAAAATATTGATATATTTACCTCTCCGGCGGCCCCTGAACTCAGCGCGGGTAACCGGCCGGCTTCTTTGTTCAAAATCAGCGCTTTTAGCACCTGAGAATCACGTCCCGGCTTCTGATTGGTCGCGGGCCGCCCATGTGACCGCCACGCGACCAATCACAAGCCGCGACGTCACCGCAAGCTATTAACGCGCTCATTTTTAAAAATGAGCGCGTTAATGACTTTCAAAGACGTAGCGGCTTGTGATTGGTCGCGGCCACGCGACCAATCACAAGCCGCGACGTCACCGCAAGCTATTAACGCACTCATTTTTAAAAATGAGCGCGTTAATGACTTTCAAAGACGTAGCGGCTTGTGATTGGTCGCGGCCACGCGACCAATCACAAGCCGCGACGTCACCGCTAGCTATTAACGCGCTCATTTTTAAAAATGAGCGCGTTAATGACTTTCAAAGACGTAGCGGCTTGTGATTGGTCGCGGCCACGCGACCAATCACAAGCCGCGACGTCACCGCAAGCTATTAACGCGCTCATTTTTAAAAATGAGCGCGTTAATGACTTTCAAAGACGTAGCGGCTTGTGATTGGTCGCGGCCGCGACCAATCACAAGCCGCTACGTCTTTGAAAGCCATTAACGCGCTCATTTTTAAAAATGAGCGCGTTAATAGCTTGCGGTGACGTTGCGGCTTGTGATTGGTCGCGGCCCCGCGACCAATCACAAGCCGCCACGTCTTTGAAAGCCATTAACGCGCTCATTTTTAAAAATGAGCGCTTTAATAGCATGTGGTGACGTCGCGGCTTGTGATTGGTCGCGGCCCCGCGACCAATCACAAGCCGCTACGTCTTTGAAAGCCATTAACGCGCTCATTTTTAAAAATGAGCGCGTTAATAGCTTGCAGTGACGTCGCGGCTTGTGATTGGTCGCGTGGCGGTCACATGGGCGGCCCGCGACCAATCAGAAGCCGGGACGTGATTCTCAGGTCCTAAAAGCGCTGATTTTGAACAAGGAAGCCTGCCGGTTACCCGCGCTGAGTCCAGGGGCCGCCGGAGAGGTAAATATATCAATATTTTTTATTTTAATTCTTTATTTTACACATCTCTATGTATCCGATACCGATACCCGATACCACAAAAGTATCGGATCTCGGTATCGGAATTCCGATACCGCAAGTATCGGCCGATACCCGATACTTGCGGTATCGGAATGCTCAACACTACTGGCAACGTGTCCTGCAAACGCCACGCAGGCACATGAACTGAAATTGAAGGAAGCCTGCCCCCCACCCCCAGGTGTTTCTATGTATAACAGCCACCTTGTACAGCAGTACTGCTGCATTTGTACAAGGTGGCTGACTTTTTCTCCTTGCCCACGTGGAACTCAACACGTACAAAATGTGTCTCATTGAGACCATTCAACTGTCCCTGAGGTGTGACTTTCCTTTCTAATGATACGCAGCACCACCCTTGGTAGCACTGCCCGTCTTCTGACATCATTGGTTGGCTGCCTGTGCCTGTGTGTCCGCCCTGCCCAACACAACGCCCCACGTTGTCTCATATATTTTGGCAGCGAGGGTGTTATTGATGGGCATGTGCAGTGCATATGTTCGCCTGTCTTAACTCATCTCCTTCCACCTTCTTCAGACTGTGCGGCCTCATGGCAGTGGCATGCGATAAGGGATCAGATGAGGCCGCCCAGTCTGAAGTAGGTGTAAGGACATGTGTGAGCGGCAAACATATTAACTGCACAAGGGCACGAATCCCAGCCACGCAGTGTGATTTTTTCCAAACACACTGTGGGTCTGGGATTCATGTCCACCGCTAACCGCATCGGCCAACATGAAATGAGGTCAGAAGACAGGAAGCGCTCACAGCGCATGGCCAAGGGATAACAAGAGCGCAGACTCCTGTACAGCAAATAACAACGCTCAGGAAGCTGCGCCCATGCACCAAGGTGTTATTTTCGACACCTGTGCTGCTTTTCTTTAAAAAGACAAGTCACGCCTCCACTATTGTTTTACAGTAGAATGGGCTAAATAGTGTACGTGTTTTATTCAGCGTGTGCAAGGAGCAAAATTAATAGAGCAACCTTTTACTTGTGCAGCATTAATGCTGCACGAGGTGTGTCTCTTGTACCTTGCAACACCTGAGGGGGGTTAAAGTTTACCTTTGAAATTGGTTCAACTAGGCTTCGGCCTACACTCTGCTCCTCTCCTCCTCCTGCTGACCCTGGGCTCTAACACCACCAGTTTTTGCCCGGACGTGCTAGCTGCACAGAGAAAAACACCAGCCAATGTGTTAGTGGGGTTCAGCACCGCCAGCTGTTCCCCAGCTGTGTAGCCGGCAACGTGACCTGCAAACGCCACGCAGGCACAACAGAACAAAAGCTGCCACCAGTGCAGGCTTCGGCCTACACTCTGCTCCTCTCCTCCTCCTGCTGACCCTGGGCTCTAACAGCGCCAGTTTTTGCCCGGACGTGCTAGCTGCACAGAGAAAAACACCAGCCAATGTGTTAGTGGGGTTCAGCACCGCCAGCTGTTCCCCTGCTGTGTAGCCGGCAACGTGACGTGCAAATGCCACGCAGGCACATGAACTGAAATTAAAGGGACCCTGCCACCCACCCCAAGGTGTTTCTATGTATAACAGCCACCTTGTACAGCAGTACTGCTGCATTTGTACAAGGTGGCTGACTTTGTCTACTTGCCCACGTTTAATTAAACACGGAAAAAATGTGTCTCATTACAGACCATTACAATGTCCCTGAGGTGTGACTTTCCTTTTTAATGACACGCAGCACCCCCCTTGTTAGCGCTGCCCGTCTTCTGACATCTTTGGTTGGCTGGCTGCGGCTGTGCGTCCGCCCTGCCTGAAACCACGCTCCTCATTGTCTTGCTTATTTTGACTGCGAGGGTGTGATTGATGGGCACGAGCAGTGGATATCTTCGCCTGTCTTTACTCCTCTCCTTCCGCCTTCTTCAGAAAGTGTGGCCTCATGGCCGCGGCATGCGAGAAGGGATCAGATGAGGCCGCTCAGTCTGATGCAGGTGTAAGGACATGAGGGACAGGCGACAAAATTTACTGCGCAAGGTCACGAATCCCAGCTCTGCAGTGTGACTTTATTAAAAGACACTGCGGGTCTGGATTTCATGGCCATCGCTAACCGCACCGGCCAACATGAAATGAGGTGAGAAGACAGGCATCGCTCACAGCGCATGGCCAAGGGATAAGAAGAGCGCAGACTCCTGTACAGCAAATAACTACGCTCAGGAATCTTCGCCCAGCACCTAGGTGTAAATTTTGACACCTATGCTGCATCTCCTTAAAAAGACACGTCACGCCTCCACTACTGTTTGACAGTATAATGGGCTAAATAGTGTACGTGTTTTATTCAGCGTGTGCAAGGAGCAAACTAAATAGAGCAACCTTTTACTTGTGCAGCATTAATGCTGCACAAGGTGTGGCTCTTGTACCTTGCAACACCTGAGGGGGGGTTTAAAGGTTACCTTTGAAATTGGTTCAACTAGGCTTCGGACTACACTCTGCTCCTCTCCTCCTCCTGCTGACCCTGGGCTCTAACACCGCCAGTTTGTGCCCGGACGTGCTAGCTGCACAGAGAAAAACACCAGCCAATGTGTTAGTGGGGTTCAGCACCGCCAGCTGTTCCCCAGCTGTGTAGCCGGCAACGTGACCTGCAAACGCCACGCAGGCACAACAGAACAAAAGCTGCCACCAGTGCAGGCTTCGGCCTACACTCTGCTCCTCTCCTCCTCCTGCTGACCCTGGGCTCATAACACCGCCAGTTTTAGCCTGGAAGTGCTAGCTGCACAGAGAAAAACACCAGCCAATGTGTCAGTGGGGTTCAGCACCGCCAGCTGTTCCCCAGCTGTGTAGCCGGCAACGTGACCTGCAAACGCCACGCAGGCACAACAGAACAAAAGCTGCCACCAGTGCAGGCTTCGGCCTACACTCTGCTCCTCTCCTCCTCCTGCTGACCCTGGGCTCATAACACCGCCAGTTTTAGCCTGGAAGTGCTAGCTGCACAGAGAAAAACACCAGCCAATGTGTCAGTGGGGTTCACCACCGCCAGCTGTTCCCCAGCTGTGTAGCCGGCAACGTGCCCTGCAAACGCCATGCAGGCACATGAACTGAAATTGAAGGGAGCCTGCCCCCCACCCCCATGTGTTTCTATGTATAACAGCCACCTTGTTCAGCAGTACTGCTGCATTTGTACAAGGTGGCTGACTTTTTCTCCTTGCCCATGTGGAACTCAACACGTACAAAATTTGTCTCATTGAGACCATTCCACTGTCCCTGAGGTGTGACTTTCCTTTGTAATTATACGCAGCACCCCCCTTGGTAGCGCTTCCCGTCTTTTGACATCATGGTTAGCTGGCTGCGCCTGTGCATCCGCCCTGCGTGAAACAACGCCCCTCGTTGTCTTATTTATTTTTTCAGCGAGGGTGTGGTTTATGGGCACGAGCAGTGCATATGTTCGCCTGTCGTCACTCATCTCCTTCCGCCTTCTTCAGACTGTGCGGCCTCCTGGCCGCGGCATGCGAAAAGGGATCAGCAGAGGCCGCCCAGTCTGAAGCAGGTGTAAGGACGTGTGTGAGCGTCGAAAATATTTACTGCTCAAGGCCACGAATCCCAGCACCGCAGTGTGACTTTATGAAAAGGCAGTGTGGGTCTGGGATTTATGGCCATCGTTAACCGCAGCAGCCAACATGAAATGAGGTCATAAGACGGGCAGCGCTAACAGGGCATTGCCAAGGGATAACACAAGAGCGCAGACTCCTGTACAGCAAAAAACAACGCTCAGGAAGCAGCGCCAAGCACAAAGGCGTTATTTGGGACACCTATGCTGCGTCTCCTTAAAAATACAAGTCACGCCTCAACTACAGTTTGACTGTAGAATGGGCTAAATTGTGTACGTGTTGCATTCAGCGTGTGCAAGTAGACAAATTAATAGAGCAACCTTTTCTTGTGCAGCATTAATGCTGCACAAGGTGTGGCTCTTGTACTTTGTAACACCTGAGGGGGGGTTAAAGGATACCTTTGAAATTGGTTCAACTAGGCTTCGGCCTACACTCTGCTCCTCTCCTCCTCCTGCTGACCCTGGGCTGTAACAACGCTAGTTTTTGCCCGGAAGTGCTAGCTGCACAGAGAAAAACACCAGCCAATGTGTTAGTGGGGTTCAGCACCGCCTGCTGTTCCCCCACTGTGTAGCCGGCAAAGTGTCCTGCAAACGCAACGCAGACACAAAGCTGACTCCAGTGCAGGCTTCGGCCTACACTCTGCTCCCCCTGCTTACCCTTTGCTCCAACACCGCTAGTTGGGGCTGTAGGAAGACAATGTTTGATAGGCAAAGCATCCGGGTTCCAGCACCGCCAGCTGGTTCTCGGCAGTGTTCTTGTCACAGGTACTCCCTCGTGCCAAACCTGGTTTCAGCACCGTCAGCTGTTTCCGGGTTGTGTCAAACTCGCTGAGACGCCTATGCTTGCCCCGTCGTGTTGCAGTCGGGTTAGCCAACTCCAGGGTGCCTCCAGTTTAGGAGCTTCCTATGTGGGCTGCATGAATTGGTAGTCAAGGCTGGTTCTATAGTGCCAGCAGGCCCAGCTCCCCCTGTAGGACTGTTGGGGTTCGGTAACTGCGGCTGCCTCGCGGCCTAGTTGTTCTCTCCTCTCCTGTGGGCCTTCGGGTCCACCTCCTGGTTCCAGCACCGTCAGCTGGTTCCAGGCCGAGCCTTTGGCTTAGGTGCCTCCTCCTGGGTATCCGAGTTCTGCCAACGCCAGGCGGTCCTTGGTAGTGCTTTTAAGCGCGGGCACCTACAGCTTAGTAACCGGGTTCCAGCACCGTCAGCTGGTCCTCGGTGCCATTGGCTCTTGCACACTGGGGCAACGCATCCGGGTTCCAGCACCGCCAGCTGGTTCTCGGCAGTGTTCTTGTCACAGGTACTCCCTCGTGCCAAGCCTGGTTTCAGCACCGTCAGCTGTTTCCAGGTTGTGTCAAGTTCACTGAGACGCCTATGCTTGCCCCGTCGTGGTGCGGTCGGGTTAGCCAACTCCAGGGTGGCTCCAGTTTAGGAGCTTCCTATGTGGGCTGCGTGAACTATTAGTCAAGGCTGGTTCTGTAGTGCCAGTAGGCCCAGCTCCCCCTGTAGGACTGTTGGGGTTCGGTAACTGCGGCTGCCTCGCGGCCTAGCTGTTCTCTCCTCTCCTGTGGGCCTTCGGGTCCACCTCCTGGTTCCAGCACCGTCAGCTGGTTCCAGGCCGAGCCTTTGGCTTAGGTGCCTCCTCCTGGGTATCCGAGTTCCGCCAACGCCAGGTGGTCCTTGGTAGTGCTTTTAAGCGCGGGCACCTACAGCTTAGTAACCGGGTTCCAGCACCGTCAGCTGGTCCTCGGTGCCATTGGCTCTTGCACACTGGGGCAACGCATCCGGGTTCCAGCACCGCCAGCTGGTTCTCGGCAGTGTTCTTGTCACAGGTACTCCCTCGTGCCAAGCCTGGTTTCAGCACCGTCAGCTGTTTCCGGGTTGTGTCAAGTTCACTGAGACGCCTATGCTTGCCCCGTCGTGGTGCGGTCGGGTTAGCCAACTCCAGGGTGCCTCCAGTTTAGGAGCTTCCTATGTGGGCTGCGTGAACTGGTAGTCAAGGCTGGTTCTGTAGTGCCAGTAGGCCCAGCTCCCCCTGTAGGACTGTTGGGGTTCGGTAACTGCGGCTGCCTCGCGGCCTAGCTGTTCTCTCCTCTCCTGTGGGCCTTCGGGTCCACCTCCTGGTTCCAGCACCGTCAGCTGGTTCCAGGCCGAGCCTTTGGCTTAGGTGCCTCCTCCTGGGTATCCGAGTTCCGCCAACGCCAGGCGGTCCTTGGTAGTGCTTTTAAGCACGGGCACCTACAGCTTAGTAACCGGGTTCCAGCACCGCCAGCTGGTCCTCGGTGCCATTGGCTCTTGCACACTGGGGCAACGCATCTGGGTTCCAGCACCGCCAGCTGGTTCTCGGCAGTGTTCTTGTCACAGGTACTCCCTCGTGCCAAGCCTGGTTTCAGCACCATCAGCTGTTTCCGGGTTGTGTCAAGTTCACTGAGACGCCTATGCTTGCCCCGTCGTGGTGCGGTCGGGTTAGCCAACTCCAGGGTGCCTCCAGTTTAGGAGCTTCCTATGTGGGCTGCGTGAACTGGTAGTCAAGGCTGGTTCTGTAGTGCCAGTAGGCCCAGCTCCCCCTGTAGGACTGTTGGGGTTCGGTAACTGCGGCTGCCTCGCGGCCTAGCTGTTCTCTCCTCTCCTGTGGGCCTTCGGGTCCACCTCCTGGTTCCAGCACCGTCAGCTGGTTCCAGGCCGAGCCTTTGGCTTAGGTGCCTCCTCCTGGGTATCCGAGTTCCGCCAACGCCAGGCGGTCCTTGGTAGTGCTTTTAAGCGCGGGCACCTACAGCTTAGTAACCGGGTTCCAGCACCGCCAGCTGGTCCTCGGTGCCATTGGCTCTTGCACACTGGGGCAACGCATCTGGGTTCCAGCACCGCCAGCTGGTTCTCGGCAGTGTTCTTGTCACAGGTACTCCCTCGTGCCAAGCCTGGTTTCAGCACCGTCAGCTGTTTCCGGGTTGTGTCAAGTTCACTGAGACGCCTATGCTTGCCCCGTCGTGGTGCGGTCGGGTTAGCCAACTCCAGGGTGCCTCCAGTTTAGGAGCTTCCTATGTGGGCTGCGTGAACTGGGAGTCAAGGCTGGTTCTGTAGTGCCAGTAGGCCCAGCTCCCCCTGTAGGACTGTTGGGGTTCGGTAACTGCGGCTGCCTCGCGGCCTAGCTGTTCTCTCCTCTCCTGTGGGCCTTCGGGTCCACCTCCTGGTTCCAGCACCGTCAGCTGGTTCCAGGCCGAGCCTTTGGCTTAGGTGCCTCCTCCTGGGTATCCGAGTTCCGCCAACGCTAGGCGGTCCTTGGTAGTGCTTTTAAGCGCGGGCACCTACAGCTTAGTAACCGGGTTCCAGCACCGCCAGCTGGTCCTCGGTGCCATTGGCTCTTGCACACTGGGGCAACGCATCTGGGTTCCAGCACCGCCAGCTGGTTCTCGGCAGTGTTCTTGTCACAGGTACTCCCTCGTGCCAAGCCTGGTTTCAGCACCGTCAGCTGTTTCCGGGTTGTGTCAAGCTCACTGAGACGCCTATGCTTGCCCCGTCGTGGTGCTGTCGGGTTAGCCAACTCCAGGGTGCCTCCAGTTTAGGAGCTTCCTATGTGGGCTGCGTGAACTGGTAGTCAAGGCTGGTTCTGTAGTGCCAGTAGGCCCAGCTCCCCCTGTAGGACTGTTGGGGTTCGGTAACTGCAGCTGCCTCGCGGCCTAGCTATTCTCTCCTCTCCTGTGGACCTTCGGGTCCACCACCTGGTTCCAGCACCGTCAGCTGGTTCTCGGCAGTGTCTTTTGCTCTTGTACCTTCTGCTCCCCATCCTGGTTCCAGTACCGTCAGCTGGTTCCGGACAGAGCCTTTGGCTTAGGTGCCTCCTTCTGGGTATCCAAGTTCCACCAACGTCAGGTGGTCCTTGGTAGTGCTTTCAGGCACGGGTACCTCCTGCTTAGTAACCGGGTTCCAGTAACGTCAGCTGGTCCTCGGTAGTTCCATTGGCTCTTGGACCTTCGGCTACCCATCCGGGTTCCAGTACCGTCAGCTGGTTCTCGGCAGTGTCTTTTGCTCTTGTACCTTCTGCTCCCCATCCTGGTTCCAGTACCGTCAGCTGGTTCCGGGCAGAGCCTTTGGCTTAGGTGCCTCCTTCTGGGTATCCGAGTTCCGCCAACGTCAGGCGGTCCTTGGTAGTGCTTTTTAGCATGGGTACCTCCTGCTTAGTAACCGGGTTTCAGTAACGTCAGCTGGTCCTCGGTAGTTCCATAGGCTCTTGAACCTTCGGGTAGCCATCCGAGTTCCAGTTCCATCAGCTGGTTCTTGGCATTTTCTCAGCCTTCTTGTACCTTCTGCTACATTTCCAAGTTGAAGACCCTAAAGTCGACGACCCGGAAGACCACCCCGATGACGACGACGACGACCCGGAAGACCACCCCGATGACGACGGCGGAGACGACGACGGCGGAGACGACGACGGCGGAGACGACGACGGCGGAGATGACGACACTGGAGACGACGACCCTGGAGACGACGACCCTGGAGACGACGACATGGAAGACCGAGAAGCAGAAGAACAAGAGGCTGCAGAACAAAGAGCAGAAGAACATTAAGCATAACACTTAATATCAGAGCAAAAGATATTATCTAAATTATATGCAGAAGAAGACTAAGCAGTGTATGGGGGTGAGTCCGTTCCTCCTCGTGGTGCCCCTGGATAAAGCCTGATGCTGCAGGCCAAACTGAACGCGGACAAATGTAACTTTTGTGACTGGCAGAACGGAAGGTGTAATCTTCCAACTTTTATAGATAACAACTACGGGAATGCCTGTCACAAATGAGAATATGATGAAGAAGTAGAATAGGAAGAATAATAACAGTGGAATAAAAAGAATATGTAGAATAGGAAGAATAATAATAGTTGAATAAAATGAATATGAAGAATGTAATCAAAAAAAAAAAAAGGTAAAGGATGAAGAAGAAGATGAATAAGGTGAAGAAGAAGTTGATGTCAAAGATGCTGATGATTATGAAGATGAAAGTGTGGGAAAAGAAAAAAAAAAAAGAAAAAAAAGAAGGGGAAGGGCGTGGAATAGTGAAACATCAATATCTGACAAAATAAAAAAAAAAATTTACATAGTCAATATCTTTGTCACTCCGAACGTCTTAAAAAAAAACAAAAAACATGCTATTCTATTTGATTGGGATAAACCTCTATGACTTTAATGTCTCCGCCACCTCCCCAAATACATCCGGCATTATTCTTAGTTGTTTTCCTTCATGTAGAATGAACCTACAAGGCAAGAAAGGGTTTATTTTAATTCCGATATTTTGGTCCCATTGACTTGCATTGGGATCGGGTATCGGTATCGGCGATATCCGATATTTTTTGAATATCGGCCGATCCTATCCGACACCGATACTTTCCGATATTGGAAGGTATCGCTCAACACTAGTGACTATACTATATACTAAAGGACTGTGCTATACATAATAAGTGAGAACACCATATACTGACAGGCTAATCTATGCATAATAAGTGAGTACATGTGGCACCCCTAGGGGTATTTGCCACAAAAATAGTTACTGACACTAAACACAAATATTAAGATAGCAAAACTGCACTACCTCCTCCGGCCAGAAGGGGGAGCTCCAGAGACTCCCCTTGATCCATTCTGGTCTGAGAGAAGAACTGGCAGTTGGGCTAAGGAGCTGAAAGTGAGAGGTCATACAGTTGAATCTCTAACAGCCCTATGACTGTTTCCAGGCCTAAATCACCGGCCTGAGGAGAAGAGGGACAGAGAAAAAGGACATTGTGAGAACCGGGTAGCATTAATCACTACCCAGAACAGGCGCAAAGACGGATACCGGATCCGTGGCTGTATTCATTATATATAATACAGCAACCGGAAAAACGTGAGGTGATATCAGCTTCACTAGGGTCGGACGCAGCAACAGACACAGAGTTCAGCGGTACTCCCGGAGGGGGTAAGCCGATAAAAGGACTCGGGTTGCCCGTCGAACCAGGACCCGGAGGGGACAGATTGGGCCGGCAGCCAGTTCACATACAGCAGCAGGGCCACACAGAAACTGCGTACAATAAGAGGCGAAGACCTCGGCAGGGTCAAAGTAACTCAGAGTTCCCATACAGACTCCGGTGACAGGACTGGTTGTAAATCCCTTTATGTTGAAGTAAACTGGTTAAACGTTTCAGTGCCTCAGACTTTCATTTGGACAATAGCCATCTATCCAGGATCGAGATCGTCACCGCTGGGAGAACCTGCTGCTGATCAAGTAAGTGCCTGTCCCCTCATGATACCCCTTACACTGTGCATTGCCTGAGGCCACAGCACCGGGTCAAGCCACCCGTGACATCTCCCTCAAGAGACAGACCCCATTGGTCCGGTGCTGGGTATCCCGGTCTCCTGGGTGTCACATACACCTGTAGTCTGTCATCATAAATTTGTATACGGTAAATGATATCTATAACCCTGTATGTAACCCCTTTAAACCGATATTCAAAAAGGGCTCTAAAAGTGAACCTGGAAATTATAGGCCAGTAAGTCTAACCTCTATTGTTGGTAAAATATTTGAAGGGTTTCTGAGGGATGTTATTCTGGATTATCTCAATGAGAATAACTGTTTAACTCCATATCAGCATGGGTTTATGAGAAATCGCTCCTGTCAAACCAATCTAATCAATTTTTATGAAGAGGTAAGCTATAGGCTGGACCACGGTGAGTCATTGGACGTGGTATATCTCGATTTTTCCAAAGCGTTTGATACCGTGCCGCACAAGAGGTTGGTACACAAAATGAGAATGCTTGGTCTGGGGGAAAATGTGTGTAAATGGGTTAGTAACTGGCTTAGTGATAGAAAGCAGAGGGTGGTTATAAATGGTATAGTCTCTAACTGGGTCGCTGTGACCAGTGGGGACCGCAGGGGTCAGTATTGGGACCTGTTCTCTTCAACATATTCATTAATGATCTGGTAGAAGGTTTACACAGTAAAATATCGATATTTGCAGATGATACAAAACTATGTAAAGCAGTTAATACAAGAGAAGATAGTATTCTGCTACAGATGGATCTGGATAAGTTGGAAACTTGGGCTGAAAGGTGGCAGATGAGGTTTAACAATGATAAATGTAAGGTTATACACATGGGAAGAGGGAATCAATATCACCATTACACACTGAACGGGAAACCACTGGGTAAATCTGACAGGGAGAAGGACTTGGGGATCCTAGTTAATGATAAACTTACCTGGAGCAGCCAGTGCCAGGCAGCAGCTGCCAAGGCAAACAGGATCATGGGGTGCATTAAAAGAGGTCTGGATACACATGATGAGAGCATTATACTGCCTCTGTACAAATCCCTAGTTAGACCGCACATGGAGTACTGTGTCCAGTTTTGGGCACCGGTTCTCAGGAAGGATATAATGGACCTAGAGAGAGTACAAAGGAGGGCAACAAAATTAATAAAGGGGATGGGAGAACTACAATACCCAGATAGATTAGCGAAATTAGGATTATTTAGTCTAGAAAAAAGACGACTGAGGGGCGATCTAATAACCATGTATAAGTATATAAGGGGACAATACAAATATCTCGCTGAGGATCTGTTTATACCAAGGAAGGTGACGGGCACAAGGGGGCATTCTTTGCGTCTGGAGGAGAGAAGGTTTTTCCACCAACATAGAAGAGGATTCTTTACTGTTAGGGCAGTGAGAATCTGGAATTGCTTGCCTGAGGAGGTGGTGATGGCGAACTCAGTCGAGGGGTTCAAGAGAGGCCTGGATGTCTTCCTGGAGCAGAACAATATTGTATCATACAATTATTAGGTTCTGTAGAAGGACGTAGATCTGGGGATTTATTATGATGGAATATAGGCTGAACTGGATGGACAAATGTCTTTTTTCGGCCTTACTAACTATGTTACTATGTTACTATGTTACTAAACACCTTTCTCATGTACAGCACCATGGAATTAATAATAATACGCTATATACTAAGGGACTGTGCTATACCTAATACAGTTGGGGCCAAAAGTATTGACACCCCTGCAATCCTGTCAGATAATACTCAGTTTCTTCCTGAAAATTATTGCAAACACAAATTCTTTGTTACTATTATCTCCATTTAATTTGTCTTAAATGAAAAAAACACAAAAGAGAATGAAGCAAAAAGCAAAACATTGATCATTTCACACAAAACTCCAAAAATGGGCCAGACAAAAGTATTGGCACCCTCAGCCTAATACTTGGTTGCACAACCTTTAGCCAAAATAACTGCGACCAACCGCTTCCGGTAACCATTAATGAGTTTCTTACAATGCTCTGCTGGAATTTTAGACCATTCTTCTTTGAATGATCCACCAAAAACAAATGCGTCAAGATCCTCAATAACCAGCAAAAACCGAACAAAAGTAAACAAGGATCTCTTAAAATATAACTTTTAATATACAAAGTTTAAAAGAGTTTATCCAAAATTGAAGACAAGTAGTAAGACGTATATACCATAGGGAAATAAAGACAATTAATGTGTCCTATTGGGCCCTACAAATCCACTATAATAGCTCCTACCTGACAGTGGAGGTTGGCACCCTAAGTTTCAGCGGTATGCGCCCCCACTCCGCGGAGGCTTGCCCTCCTGTCCCTACAAAACCCTATGATCAGCTAAAAAATGTGTCCCAATACACCCATAGCCCAAGTGAAAAAAACACAAAAAATATACAAAAAAAAATTAAGAAAAAATGAAAAAAATGAAATAATAAAGCGGGTAGATCCTACAGATAATTAATGCTCTATTCAGCTCCAAAAAATGGGAAAGAAAAGGGGAATAATATCCCCCCCTTTTTTTTACAAAATGTTCATGTCAATCTATAGGCAAATATGGTGTGAGATTGTAAACTTGTCTGATTTGTTCTGTAATGTTATTAGGGGGAAGCAAGAACAATAAATCCGCATTCCATATCACACATTGTCCATTCTGGATCCCCAATGGTTGTCATCATAACTGTTTGTACAGAGTCCTGCAAACAATCAATGCCTGTTTAGATGAACACACGGAGCGGAGTCTGCTATCCACCATGGGCCACCGAACGACCCCCACAAAAATCAGAAACCACTTTCATTTATAATAGTTTTAGTAACCTCCTATAAACACCACCTCCAAGATATCAAATGTTCCCCTTCAGGTGGGTTTCTTTAAACACTTCATCATAATCTGCATATTTGAGGCTGATAATGCTCATTAATTTATGCCATATCAAAACAATGCTCAGATAGCCATATATACTCATCCGTGCTGTGATGTAAGGAGTCACTGTCACACTGGGTCATCGGTGAACCACATATAAACGACATCCCAAATATTATCCAATGCGTTTCCCCCCCATGGGAATAGCGGGGGTTCATCAGGGAATGTTGGCCATCACAATGGAATAGGGCTGGAAAAACACCGCTCATCCCCTTCTTATATACCTTATAAAAAATGCCGCCTGTCGCGCCTTTCAGGATCCACTTCCGGGGGTACGTCCCTGTTACCTGATGACCAGAAGCTGTGCAGAAGAACATGCGCAATCGGACAGGAGTCCTGTGGAACGCATCCTGATACTAACTTCTGGGGGTACGTCCCCACATACTGGTGACAGGAAGCTGCACAGAGAAGCTGCGCCATCGGACCTTCGTTCAGTGGAAAGCATCTGCGCTCCACCGGCCGGACCGGCGTACTCGCTTACATCTAGACGCCGGTGATGACGCTTCACGGTCTTAAGAGGCCCGGCAGCATTTTACAGGGGATACTAACCAAACACCGCCAAACAATAAATACGGCATAGAGCACGCTCAAGTCCCTCATATTATGACGGTGTGTCTGACGTTGGTTGTGCACCACCACCGTCAGAGACACTTCATTGTACTATGATGGACCCTGTGCCAGTGCAAAATAATTTTAAATCCATGATTGGTTCATTTTAATGAAGGTTAGATCATCCGGCTTTAATAGCTGTTTTCCTACTCCCAGATAAGGGAGCCTTCGAGGCTTGTGTAGCCAGACGGTGACGCTGACTCAACACCTCCAGCCTTAGGTGCTATTGTGCTTTTGCCACTACCACCAGATGCTCCACCACCACCACCATCAGTACCAGCTGGCAACCACCGCCCACGGCCTCTTCCACCAGACTTTTTGACTCTTTGTGATACCAGTAATCGGCTGTAATGTGTCCTATCATGAGTCGGCAGGCCCTCTTTCCAGTGTCCTTAGTGTTTTTGTTTTTATTCTATGTTGGGTGATTTTGTTGTCACCATTGCCCTCTTGCCTTGCACTTTAATAAAGCAATTTTACTGTAGACACGAGGTTATCTTTTTGGATTTATTTCCTCTTCCCGTTCTTTGCATGTTATTTGGATACCGTCTTGTTCCAATACCTGGGCAAATAAGCTTAGCTGGGAGTGATTATCATTATTTTTTACTTTATTGAAAATTTAGAACTTTCCCAGATGCTGCACTGTGTACATTTTTTGCCTTTGGCTACCCCTATTCTTTTCTTTTTTGGGGGGGGGACTGAACCAAAACTCAGGCCCAGTGTATATAACAACGCAATCTAAGTGGCAGAAAGTGGCTGGAAGATATATAAAAAA
This sequence comes from Ranitomeya imitator, assembly GCF_032444005.1. NCBI lineage: Eukaryota > Metazoa > Chordata > Amphibia > Anura > Dendrobatidae > Ranitomeya > Ranitomeya imitator. The sequence continues at coordinate 4,549,384 of NC_091283.1, read as the reverse complement.
ATACAAGGACTGTAGCACAATTTCAATCTCCCTACAATGATCTCAGGACAAGTATGGCAGCAATAAAAAGGACTGCTGCACACAAAAGTGTGGACAAAGAAACATGATAACTGTGCAGAAAGGAGCAACAGGATTTTTGCTTTTAAAAAAGCAGTTGGTTTGCACAGCGGCGTACACAGAGCAATGCAGCTATCAGGGAGCCTTATAGGGCAGCCTAATAAGCTACAGAGCTGATGCACAAAAATATAAACTCCACTGTCCCTGCAAAAAAATGGTGGTGTTGGACAGTGGAAATCGCTACAGCACAAGCAGTTTCGGGGTTAATCTTCCCTCCCTAACTATATCCCTTCTTCTGATGAAGCGGCAGCAACCTCTCCCTAGGCTCAGATCAGCAGCAGTAACATGGCGGTCGGTGGGAACGCCTCTTTATAGCCCCTGTGACGCCGCAGACAGCAAGCCAATCACTGCCATGCCCTTCTCTAAGATGGTGGGGACCGAGACCTACGTCATCACGCTGCCCACACTCTGCGTCCTCCTTCATTGGCTGAAAAATGGAGCTGAAAGCGTCAAACGAAACGCGACTTTTGCGAGCAGATCGCCGACCTCATGGCCGATCCCACACTAGGATCGGGTCGGGTTTCATGAAACGTGACTTTGCGGAAAGTCAGCGATTTTTGAATTTGTCCAATCCGTTTCGCTCAACCCTACCCATGACCTGAGGGAGACCCAGCTTTCTCACACTGGGCCCTACATTATGCTCCACAATTTGTTGGTAGTCTTCAGACTTCAGAGTCCTTGTGCCATCTGATAAAAAAACCTGGAAGCACACGGATATTTCACACCAATGAGAGAATGTAGAATAAGGGATGTTGCAGATAACATTATCACTCCACATCACACAGAGCAGAGACAGAATAATATCTACATCCAGGCACCGCTGACGTCTCGTCTTATTAGAGCCACGTTCTTCTGTTTCTTCTCCATCTGGTCAGACCTTCATGTCGACATCTCCAGCCACGACTCATCTTGTCACGATGATAATCGCAGCCCTGAAAAAAATAAGGTCACATACATTGTATACATACATGTGTTTCCCCCCAAATACAGATATGTACCCACCATTAATATACTAATAGCCACGCATCATTAAAAATATAAAGTGATAAGCAGCACTGTGTCCCCATTACCTGTAAACTCTGACTCCCAATTAGATAAACTACTGAGTCTGAGTCTGTAACACCCCAGGGTCCTGGTTGTTACAGTGGCGTTGCTTTCCTCATGGGGAGAGTGATGTCACACTTGGAAGCGAGGAATATCTCTTCTATCAGGTAACCACAAAGCATACAACATGTTCACACTCCAGGACAGAAGGGGGAGCTCTAAACCAGGATTAAAGGGAACTTCAATATATATACATTCTGGTTTGGAGAGAAAGTCAGTCAGTAAGTAAGAAGAGAGAGAGAAGGCCAGACAGCAGACTGGAGCAGTCTGAGGCTGAGAGGAGAGTTGGGGAAGGCCAGGGAGGAGCTTGTCACGGAACTTCAGCTGAGGCGGAGCTGGTACGAAAGGAGAATAGCTGAGCAGATGTGGGAGTCTGCAGCTCCAGGCAGAAAGAGGAAGGAAGAGAGCAGTCAGAAAGACTAAAGGGGCCGTGCAGCCAAGAGGGTGCTGCAGCTCCTGGACAGAGAAACTGAGAAGGAAGAACAGTGTGTAGTGAGAGTGCATGAGAGAGAAGTGCAGGAGAGTGACACCAAGGGAGGGCAGCAGCGTTTGGGCTATCTCCCTGTGGAGCGCAGATTCCCGGTAGCCAGAACACCGAGGTTTTGTCGGACTCTCGGAGGCACAGCAGAAACCTGCAGGAGAGCTGGACTACACGTATTCTGGCCACCCTAATACCCAGGAGACATAGTGGCGCATAGAGCCCAGGTCATGATAGAGACCCTGTAAAAAGGCTTGAGCCTCCTGTCATATGGGTTAGTGTCCCACCTTTATGGAGGACAGAGAGAACTGTGAGGACCTTGCCAGAATCCACAGGCAGCAAGGGACTACACCAAAGTGCTGGTAGGAAGGCTTATATTTCCACCTGGTAAAGGGGACTCTGAACTTGCTTCCAAGCCAGCCGGACCCTGCCTGTACCTGTGATCTGGTGCCCTGGACTGTGGATACCTGAAGTCTCCAGTAAACCAGGTAAAGAGACTGCAAACCTTTTTCCTCTGTTCTTTACTTCACCACTCACGATCCTCATCTACACACCAGGAGCCCTGGGGACCCAATTTCATCTGTAGGAAGTTATACCTAGTGTTGAGCATCCCGATACCGCAAGTATCGGGTATCGGCCGATACTTGCGGTATCGGAATTCCGATACCGAGATCCAATACTTTTGTGGTATCGGGTATCGGTATCGGATCCATAGTGAGGTGTAAAATAAAGAATTAAAATAAAAAATATTGATATATTCACCTCTCCGGCGGCCCCTGGACATCACCGCGGGTAACCGGCAGGCTTTTTTGTTTAAAATGAGTGCGTTTAGGACCTGAGGAATGACGTCGCGGCTTCTGATTGGTCGCGTGCCGCCCATGTGACCGCGACGCGACCAATCAGAAGCCGCGACGTCATTCTCAGGCACTAAACTCCTCATTCTAGGAATTTAGGACCTGAGGAATGACGTCGCGGCTTCTGATTGGTCGCGTCGCGGTCACATGGGCGGCACGCGACCAATCAGAAGCCACGACGTCATTCCTCAGGTCCTAAACGCGCTCATTTTAAACAAAGAAGCCTGCCGGTTACCAGCGTGATGTCCAGGGGCCACCGGAGAGGTGAGCATATCAATATTTTTTATTTTAATTCTTTATTTTACACATTAATATGGATCCCAGGGCCTGAAGGAGAGTTTCGTCTCCTTCAGACCCTGGGAACCATCAGAATACCTTCCGATACTTGGTGTCCCATTGACTTGTATTGGTATCGGATATCGGTATCGGCGATATCCGATACTTTTCGGGTATCGGCCGATACTATCTGATACCGATACTTTCAAGTATCGGACGGTATCGCTCAACACTAGAACTTATACCATCTAGCTGCCATATCATCACCCCAGAGGACCCCGTTAAGGAGCGTCGGACCCTACTGACCGAATACCACAGGTGGCATCACGAACACAAGCTTTATTACCAACCCCTTTAAAGACCTTTCCCTTTTACTTGAGTGCCCAGGTCCACGGACAGGGTCGGTGCCACCGTGACACCCCTTTGATTGCGACCGGACCCGGTACCGAGTATCCCACACTGCCCTGGTGGCGACTCATGTCTCTCCCCAATTACCTGTAAGGCCATGTGCACACGGAATATATACAAGGTTTTACACTACAAGAGAAGTGAATGAGATTCCTGAAGCCTCGTGCACACGCTGCTTATTTTTTCCTTGCAGATTTGCAGCAGATTAAAATCTGCATAATGTCAATTCTTGCAGCGTATTTAACCCTTGCTAATGGGAAAAATACGTAAAGCATGGGAAAAATGTGGAAAACTTTCTTCCTGCCATCGCATTACGACATGCAGCAAAATTTTCTCCTGCAAATCCTGAACATGTGCACACAGCCTTAGTCCCTGCCCTGTGCCCCACCCCTCCCCATTCATTATAAGTCCTTGATAGCATCATAATGAATTTGGGGGTGGGAGAGGATGCTATCAGGTACTGAGCCTCCTCCGCCACCTCCCAATTCATTACAAGTCCCTGACAGCGTCTTCTCCCACCTTTCAGTTCATTATAAAGTGTCCTATGCTCCTTATCGCCTCCTCTCCCAATCCCCAATAAATTTTAAGTCCCCGTTGGCATCACAATGATTTGTGAAATGGGGAGAACGCTATCAGGGGCTTAGCATCCTCCTCAACCACCCAATTAGTTTTATATCCATATCTAACATATTCCTCCACCACCCCTGTTCGTAAGTCCATTATAAGTCCCCCTGCCTCCCATCTCAATCCCCCACATCCCATCATTGTCCTCTGCTCCACCTCCATCATTGCCCTCTCCACCACCCCTATCATTGTTCTCCACCATCATTGCCTTCTCCCCCACCCCTATAATTGTTCTCCCCATTATTGTCCTCCCCATCACCTCCATCATTGCCTTCTCTCCCACCCATATCATTGTTCTCCACCATCATTGTCCTCTCCTCCACCTCCATCATTGCCCTCTCCACCACCCCTATCATTGTTCTCCACCATCATTGTCCTCTCCACCACCTCCATCATTGCCTTCTCCCCCACCCCTATCATTGTTCTCCCCATCATTGTCCTCTCCACCACCTCCATCATTGCCTTCTCTCCCACCACCCCCATCATTGCTCTTTCCACCACCTCTGTACCAGTCACCTCTCTGCATGTTCCCCGGCAGCCATACACACTCATACACAGCACCTCTCATCTCTCCGCATGTTCTCCGCAGCCGCAACACATCCACGCAGCATCTCATCGCTGGCACGTCACTCTGACACAGACACGCGCTGAATGCTGATGTCATCCAGCCGTACTGCTGTGTCAGACAGGAAGCGCCGGGCAGGAAACGACTGATCCCTGCAGCTCCACTGTCATTTTCTCCTGTAGGCAGCGGATCTCTCCCTGCCCACCGCACATGAGAGCAATCAGGCCAGGGGCCCCTCAGGGCCAAATAAACAGGTCAGTTTGCCCTCAGTGTTAGCGCCCTGCATGGGTCCCCCTCCATTGCCAGGCTTGATGCAGCCATACCGGTTGTACATGTGATATGGCCACCCCTGTCCTGAAATACTCTGTGCTGCTGGATAACCCACTCCATTCTATTATGTAACTAACTGTCTGTGGCCTTCTGTAAGATTTGCACACTCGCATCCTGAAATACTCTGTGCTGCTAGAAAACCTTGCTCCTTCCAGTATGTAACTCTGTGAATTCCCACAATATTACAACACGCCTACCCTTAAATACTCTGTTCTGCTGAGTCACTGATCCTCTAATGAAACTAATTGCAGCCCACTGAATTTCACCATCCCTCCTTACATCTTGACTCTGCCCCATCACATACAGCCCTTTGCTCACTAATATTATCACTGCCCTCTATTGTAGCTGCAGAGTCTTCTCTTGAAATTCTCTGTGCTGCTGTAAAGGGGACCACAGCACCATGGCATGCCGAATCCGGAACTGAAAAGACTGCATCCCCTGCTCCCAGGGGGAAGCTTTAGTGAGGCGGACAATCCTCTGTTGCCTGGGGGAAGCTGGAGTGAGGCGGAATTTCCTCCTGACTGAGGGGGCGGGGATATAAAAGGAGAAAGCACGCGCAGCAGAGCAGCTTGGCGCCAACCCAGGGCAGCGCGCAGTCAGGCGAGCGGCACGCTCCGCCCCCTTACCTCACCGAGAACTGGCGCTGCAACAGGGCCTCACCGTCTACAGAGAGACCGCTGCCAGGAGAGAACCTGGGCAGTCGAAAGAGAGAGACCCCTGCGCTGAGGGGAGCCGTGCGTTCAGCAGCAGCTCAGAGAGAGACTTGGCGGGAACATATAGTTAGCAGCAGGGACCAATGAGTACTGCGGCCCCAGAGCATCCGTACAGCGCCAGCCCGCGCCCAAGCATCGCCACCGCTCACAGAGACTGCAAGGAGAGATGTGCAGGGTGCCCGCTGGTCACCACGGAGCGAGGTGTGGAGCGTTCCGGGCTTGTGAGTACTGTGTGCGTGCTGCCAGAGACAGATCGGGTGCAGCACCCCGCCATGGAAGAAGTACACCAGTTGTTATCGGCGCTTCAGTATTGGCAGGAACATGCAGTGCGCAGCACAGAGAGAAGAGTGCAGTGCACCTAGTAGCTGACAGAGATCGAGGTACAGTGTGCTTCATGACTGTGAGTACAGCGCACGTGCCGAGAACCGAGAGAACCGAGTACTGGATAGACTTGTGTAACCCACCTTACCAGCAAATACTTTCCCATTCACGGGAGACCCTGATTTTGCCAGTTTATAGTTGCAGAGCCCCGTTGGGCTCGTACAGGACTGTGACCCGTACCCTTGTCAGCCACTGCAGCATATGGACGAGGGGTAGCTGAAGGTACCAGAGACCGACTGCTGCTGCCAGAAGACAAGGCATTGTTATTTACAGGATACCACTGGAAAAGACACCGCACCTGCCATTGTCGGCGCTATTGTCTTCATAGTCTGATGTTATGGCTGGCAATCAGGCAACACAGCGTGCAGTAATCAGCGCACATACAGAGATCTGGCAATAACCAAAAACAATAGGACGAGCTCTGAGACGTGGAATCTCTGTAGACTGCAGTACCTGATCTATCCTCACACAACTATAAGCAGCAGTGGATTGCGCCTAACAACTACCTATGCAACTCGGCACTGCCTGAGGAGCTGACTAGCCTGAAGATAGAAATACAAGCCTGACTTACCTCAGAGAAATACCCCAAAGGAATAGGCAGCCCCCCACATATAATGACTGTTAGCAAGATGAAAAGACAAACGTAGGAATGAAATAGATTCAGCAAAGTGAGGCCCGATATTCTAGACAGAGCGAGGATAGCAAAGAGAACTATGCAGTCTACAAAAAACCCTAAAACGAAAACCACGCAAAGGGGCAAAAAGACCCACCGTGCCGAACTAACAGCACGGCGGTGCACCCCTTTGCTTCTCAGAGCTTCCAGCAAAAGTTAATAGCAAGCTGGACAGAAAAAACAGAAAACAAACTAGAAGCACTTATCTAGCAGAGCAGCAGGCCCAAGGAAAGATGCAGTAGCTCAGATCCAACACTGGAACATTGACAAGGAGCAAGGAAGACAGACTCAGGTGGAGCTAAATAGCAAGGCAGCCAACAAGCTCACCAAAACACCTGAGGGAGGAAGCCCAGAGACTGCAATACCACTTGTGACCACAGAAGTGAACTCAGCCACAGAATTCACAACAGTACCCCCCCCTTGAGGAGGGGTCACCGAACCCTCACCAGAACCCCCAGGCCGACCAGGATGAGCCACATGAAAAGCACGAACAAGATCTGGGGCATGGACATCAGAGGCAAAAACCCAGGAATTATCTTCCTGAGCATAACCCTTCCATTTGACCAGATACTGGAGTTTCCGTCTAGAGACACGAGAATCCAAAATCTTCTCCACAATATACTCCAATTCCCCCTCCACCAAAACAGGGGCAGGAGGCTCCACAGATGGAACCATAGGTGCCACGTATCTCCTCAACAACGACCTATGGAATACATTATGTATGGAAAAGGAGTCTGGGAGGGTCAGACGAAAAGACACCGGATTGAGAATCTCAGAAATCCTATACGGACCAATAAAACGAGGTTTAAATTTAGGAGAGGAAACCTTCATAGGTATATGACGAGAAGATAACCAAACCAGATCCCCAACACGAAGTCGGGGTCCCACACGGCGTCTGCGATTAGCGAAAAGCTGAGCCTTCTCCTGGGACAAGGTCAAATTGTCCACTACCTGAGTCCAGATCTGCTGCAACCTGTCCACCACATAATCCACACCAGGACAGTCCGAAGACTCAACCTGTCCTGAAGAGAAACGAGGATGGAACCCAGAATTGCAGAAAAATGGAGAGACCAAGGTAGCCGAGCTGGCCCGATTATTAAGGGCGAACTCAGCCAACGGCAAAAATGACACCCAATCATCCTGGTCAGCGGAAACAAAACATCTCAGATATGTTTCCAAGGTCTGATTGGTTCGTTCGGTCTGGCCATTAGTCTGAGGATGGAAGGCCGAGGAAAAAGATAGGTCAATGCCCATCCTACCACAAAAGGCTCGCCAGAACCTCGAGACAAACTGGGAACCTCTGTCAGAAACAATATTCTCAGGAATGCCATGTAAACGAACCACATGCTGGAAGAACAAAGGCACCAAATCAGAGGAGGAAGGCAATTTAACCAAGGGCACCAGATGGACCATTTTAGAAAAGCGATCACAGACCACCCAAATGACCGACATTTTTTGAGAAACGGGAAGGTCAGAAATGAAATCCATCGAAATATGTGTCCAAGGCCTCTTCGGGACCGGCAAGGGCAAAAGCAACCCACTGGCACGTGAACAGCAGGGCTTAGCCCTAGCACAAATTCCACAGGACTGCACAAAAGCACGCACATCCCGTGACAGAGATGGCCACCAGAAGGATCTAGCAACCAACTCCCTGGTACCAAAGATTCCTGGATGACCGGCCAGCACCGAACAATGAAGTTCAGAGATAACTTTACTAGTCCACCTATCAGGGACGAACAGTTTCTCGGCCGGACAACGATCAGGTTTATTAGCCTGAAATTTCTGCAACACTCTCCGCAAATCAGGGGAGATGGCAGACACAATGACTCCTTCCTTGAGGATACTCGCCGGCTCAGATAACCCCGGAGAGTCGGGCACAAAACTCCTAGACAGAGCATCCGCCTTCACATTTTTAGAGCCCGGAAGGTATGAAATCACAAAATCAAAACGAGCAAAAAATAACGACCAACGGGCCTGTCTAGGATTCAAGCGCTTGGCAGACTCAAGATAAGTAAGGTTCTTATGATCAGTCAAAACCACCACGCGATGCTTAGCACCCTCAAGCCAATGACGCCACTCCTCGAATGCCCACTTCATGGCCAGCAACTCTCGGTTGCCCACATCATAATTACGCTCAGCAGCAGAAAATTTCCTGGAAAAGAAAGCACATGGTTTGAACACTGAGCAACCAGAACCTCTCTGTGACAAAACCGCCCCTGCACCAATCTCAGAAGCATCAACCTCGACCTGGAACGGAAGAGAAACATCAGGTTGACACAACACAGGGGCACAGCAAAAACGACGCTTCAACTCCTGAAAAGCTTCCACGGCAGCAGAAGACCAATTAACCAAATCAGCACCCTTCTTGGTCAAATCGGTCAATGGTCTGGCAATGCTAGAAAAATTACAGATGAAGCGACGATAAAAATTAGCAAAGCCCAGGAATTTCTGCAGACTTTTTAGAGATGTCGGCTGAGTCCAATCCTGGATGGCCTGAACCTTAACCGGATCCATCTCGATAGTAGAAGGGGAAAAGATGAACCCCAAAAATGAAACTTTCTGCACACCGAAGAGACACTTTGATCCCTTCACGAACAAGGAATTAGCACGCAGTACCTGGAAAACCATTCTGACTTGCTTCACATGAGACTCCCAATCATCTGAGAAGATCAAAATGTCATCCAAGTAAACAATCAAGAATTTATCCAGATACTCACGGAAAATGTCATGCATAAAAGACTGAAAAACAGATGGAGCATTGGCAAGTCCGAACGGCATCACCAGATACTCAAAATGACCCTCGGGCGTATTAAATGCCGTTTTCCATTCATCTCCCTGCCTGATTCTCACCAGATTATACGCACCACGAAGATCAATCTTAGTAAACCAACTAGCCCCCTTAATCCGAGCAAACAAGTCAGAAATCAATGGCAAGGGATACTGAAACTTAACAGTGATCTTATTAAGAAGGCGGTAATCAATACACGGTCTTAGCGAACCATCCTTCTTGGCTACAAAAAAGAACCCTGCTCCCAATGGTGACGACGATGGGCGAATATGTCCCTTCTCCAGGGACTCCTTCACATAACTGCGCATAGCGGTGTGTTCAGGTACGGACAAATTAAATAAACGACCCTTAGGGAATTTACTACCAGGAATCAAATCGATAGCACAATCACAATTCCTATGCGGAGGTAGGGCATCAGACTTGGACTCTTCAAATACATCCTGAAAGTCCGACAAGAACTCTGGGATGTCAGAAGGAATGGATGACGAAATAGACAAAAATGGAACATCACCATGTACTCCCTGACAACCCCAGCTGGTTACCGACATAGAGTTCCAATCCAATACTGGATTATGGGTTTGTAGCCATGGCAACCCCAACACGACCACATCATGCAAATTATGCAGTACCAAAAAGCGAATAACTTCCTGATGTGCAGGAGCCATGCACATGGTCAGCTGGGCCCAGTACTGAGGCTTATTCTTGGCCAAAGGTGTAGCATCAATTCCTCTCAACGGAATAGGACACCGCAAAGGCTCCAAGAAAAATCCACAACGTTTAGCATAATCCAAATCCATCAGATTCAGGGCAGCGCCTGAATCCACAAACGCCATGACAGAATATGATGACAAAGAGCACATTAAGGTAATGGACAAAAGGAATTTGGACTGTACAGTACCAATAACGGCAGAGCTATCGAACCGCCTAGTGCGTTTAGGACAATTAGAAATAGCATGAGTAGAATCACCACAATAGAAACACAGTCTGTTCAGACGTCTGTGTTCTTGCCGTTCTACTTTAGTCATAGTCCTGTCGCACTGCATAGGCTCAGGCTTACTCTCAGACAATACCGCCAGATGGTGCACAGATTTACGCTCGCGCAAGCGACGACCGATCTGAATGGCCAAGGACATAGACTCATTCAAACCAGCAGGCATAGGAAATCCCACCATTACATCCTTAAGAGCTTCAGAGAGACCCTTTCTGAACAAAGCCGCTAGTGCAGATTCATTCCACAGAGTGAGTACTGACCATTTCCTAAATTTCTGACAATATACTTCTACATCATCCTGACCCTGGCATAAAGCCAGCAGATTTTTCTCAGCTTGATCCACTGAATTAGGCTCATCGTAAAGCAATCTCAGCGCCTGGAAAAATGCATCAACATTACTCAATGCAGAATCTCCTGGTGCAAGAGAAAACGCCCAGTCCTGTGGGTCGCCGCGCAAAAAAGAAATAATAATCAAAACCTGTTGAATAGGATTACCAGAAGAATGAGGTTTCAAGGCCAAAAATAGCTTACAATTATTTCTGAAGCTCAGGAACTTAGTTCTGTCACCAAAAAACAAATCAGGAATCGGAATTCTTGGTTCTAGCATCGATTTCTGATCAATAGTATCTTGAATCTTTTGTACATTTACAACGAGATTATCCATTGAGGAGCACAGAGCCTGAATATCCATGTCCACAGCTGTGTCCTGAAGCACTCTAATGTCTAGGGGAAAAAAAAGACTGAAGACAGAGCTAAGAAAAAAAAATGATGTCAGGATTTCTTTTTTCCCTCTATTGGAAATCATTGGAGGGCTCCTTGTACTGTTATGGCTGGCAATCAGGCAACACAGCGTGCAGTAATCAGCGCACATACAGAGATCTGGCAATAACCAAAAACAATAGGACGAGCTCTGAGACGTGGAATCTCTGTAGACTGCAGTACCTGATCTATCCTCACACAACTATAAGCAGCAGTGGATTGCGCCTATCAACTACCTATGCAACTCGGCACTGCCTGAGGAGCTGACTAGCCTGAAGATAGAAATACAAGCCTGACTTACCTCAGAGAAATACCCCAAAGGAATAGGCAGCCCCCCACATATAATGACTGTTAGCAAGATGAAAAGACAAACGTAGGAATGAAATAGATTCAGCAAAGTGAGGCCCGATATTCTAGACAGAGCGAGGATAGCAAAGAGAACTATGCAGTCTACAAAAACCCTAAAACGAAAACCACGCAAAGGGGCAAAAAGACCCACCGTGCCGAACTAACAGCACGGCGGTGCACCCCTTTGCTTCTCAGAGCTTCCAGCAAAAGTTAATAGCAAGCTGGACAGAAAAAAACAGAAAACAAACTAGAAGCACTTATCTAGCAGAGCAGCAGGCCCAAGGAAAGATGCAGTAGCTCAGATCCAACACTGGAACATTGACAAGGAGCAAGGAAGACAGACTCAGGTGGAGCTAAATAGCAAGGCAGCCAACGAGCTCACCAAAACACCTGAGGGAGGAAGCCCAGAGACTGCAATACCACTTGTGACCACAGAAGTGAACTCAGCCACAGAATTCACAACAGTCTGAGGAGCTACTGACTTTCTAGACAGATTTAAACAGAACTGCCGTTATCTGAACCTTTGTTCTTCATCTCACAATATCCTTTGCCATTTGAACTGTTTAATCCTTTGTTTAACCCATTTCCTCTCTGCATGGAGTATTCACCTGTTATTAAACCTGTTAACCCTTGCTCTGCCTCCGTTCCGTCACTGCATCCTGCAACCTGCTTACACTAGGCGTAGTTAGCAGGATGCAGTCCAAGAGCGCAGAGGTGGCAGACCAGGTGGTTAGGGGAGCTCCAAGGGCTAGTATACCGCTGGGGACAATATTGAGTAACCTCCCTAAGTTTACGGGGAACAACATTCTGCTATGGAGCTGGACTGAGTGAGTCAGGGTATGTTGAGGATGTACCCCATGACCCCCGTAATGGAGGAAGAGATTGCCCTGATGGTTCTGGACGGAAAGGAGAGGACCTCCATTATGTTGCGGCCTCCCCATGAACGCGATACCTTTAACAAGGTGCTAAAAATTCTAGAAGAGATGCACGGAGACCCCACAGATGTCAGAGAATTGCGCATGCATTTTTTCTGCCGTGACCGAGTACATGAACTTGCTACAGGAGATCCATACTGCAATTGTTAAGATAGATGGCATAGGTGTAGGACCCCCTGACATAGTGCTGCGAGACCATATAGTGACAGGCTGTAGAGATGCGCTGCTTAAGCAAGCCTTGCATGAGCACCTGCAAGCTAATCTGCACATGATATTTTCAGAGATGGGGGCAGAAGCGCGAAAAAGAGGGCACGAGCAGGTGACCACAGCCTTGACAGGGATGGTCTGGAGCCACGAATTAACTACCCCAAACGAGGAAGAGCAGGAGTAGTCCCGTGAATTACAACAGGGAATGCGGAAAATCAGGGCAGAAATCGAGAGCCTGAAGGAAGTCCTTGCTGCTGCCTTGGGGTCCACTCCCATACCCCAGGGTAACTACCGTCAAGAGAAGAAGGATGTTGGAGGAGAGGTGCGGAGCATAAGAGAAGCTCCAACAGCAGCCCCAAAATTTACTTCCATATCCTGGGGTGAAGAGTGACTATGGAGAGGATATGCCTCCCGTGGAGGACAGCGAACCAGACCAAAGCGCCCACCAGATAGGTGCAGAAATGGGTGTTGGATGTGTGGAAGAATGGAACACCTGTCCAGAAGTTGTCCTAAGAGATAACAGACAGCAAAGATTCGCACACCCTTCCGAAGGTCATTCCAACTAGAGAGAGTGCTGCCCCTGGAGGAAAAAGTATGGTGAGCAGAGGGGAGGCGCACCCAGAGCCACGACGTCAGACGCCGAGAAGAGAGGAAGAAGATGTTGACTGTCTACAGTGAGAGGTCTGCGCTGCTACGTCAAGTGGAGGCGAATCTGGTGGAACTCCAAATTGGATCCAATTGTCCCTGTGAGATTCAACCCGAAGGGGAAGAAGGGACACCTACCTGAGTAGTCCATAGTAGTATGTTGCAACCTTGCATGTCACAAGATCCTGACGGAGAAGAGAAAGTGCCAAGTGTCTTTGAAATTCTCACTCCCACGGTTCCTGACGGTGATGAGGAAGAATCCCCTGCCTCATTCTCTAACATGAATAGTCCGCCGCCCACTAGTCCAAGAGAAGTATATAGGCCTGAAACTCCAGAAATAGCTGCTCCATTGAACCTGGACTTACTCCCGTCCCTGGCGACCCAACCTGACTCTACCACTCAACCTGACTCTACCACTCAAACTGAAGTTCTGAGTACCCCTAATAACCAAAGTCAAGAGGAGGTTCAAGGTACTCCTTATGACCATGCTGGTGATTCGCCCTGTGAGATCCACAGGACAATTTCTTTTGGCAGAATGTGTTACAAGAGAGGCAGGCATGGATGCTAGAATTGTGGGCATCGGTCCCACCGACGAAGAGCATAGAGGAGCACAAAGAACACATGCCCGTGGAATGGCGAGTTAAAGGAGAGGGGGAGTGTAAGGGGGACAACAGCACCGCAGGTACCTGCGCGCTGGATCTGGAACTGAAAAGACTACATCCCCTGTTCCCGGGGGGAAGCTTTAGTGAGGCAGACCTTCCTCTGTTGCCTGAGGAAAGCTGGAGTGAGGCAGAACTTCATCCTGACCGAGTGGGGCAGGGATATAAAAGGAGAAAGCATGCACAGCTGGGCAGTTTGGCGCCAACCCAGGGCAGCACGCCGTCAGGCGAGCTGCACGCTCTGTTCCCACACCCCACTGAGAACCGGAGCTGCAACAGGGCCCCACTGTCTACAGAGGGACCGCTGCCAAGAAAGAAGCTGGGCATGCTGCAGCAGTCGAGAGAGAGAGACCGCTGTGCTGAGGGGAGCCGTGCGCTCAGCAGCAGCTCTGAGAGAGACTTGGTGGGAACAGATAGTACGCAGCAGGGACCAGTGAGTAATGCGGCCCCAGAGCATCCATACAGTGCAGGCCCATGCCCAACCACCACCACCGCTCTCAGAGACTGTGAGGAGAGACATGAAGGATGTCCATTGGTCACCACGGAGCGAGGTGTGGAACGTTCCGGGCTAGTGAGTACTGTGTGCGTTCTGCCAGAGAGAGATCGGGTGCAGCACCCCGCCATGGAAGCAGTACAGCAGTGGTTGTTGGCACTTCAGTCATGGCAGGAATAGGCAGTGCACAGCATAGAGAGAAGAGTGCAGCGCTCCTAGTACTTGACAGAAATTTAGATTGTCACGGTTCACGGAGAGGATACCCTTATCTTCCCCACCACTCACACCAATTTGTCATGAACCGGGGTGGTTTGGTTGCCCCTGGTTCTTTTTGAAGAGGATTTATCTTTATCCCACTTCCCAGTTCCGGTTTGGAACTTGCAGCTCTCTGGAGCCCCCTACCTTTAGGTCAGACAGGGTACTGCACCTAGGATAATTAGTTGCCAGAAAGGCTGCCTTACTTTGTACTGGCTAAGGGGCACACTGCAGCAAGGGTGATATAACTACTCCCACTCAGGCGGGACAATAATTATCAATGCCGCCGGTCCCTACAAAGCCTCCCAAATGCATAGGACAAATTTGCTGCCTCCAGTTCCAATTTCTTAATTAATAACGGGTCCGGAGCCCACCCAAATTAGTATCGTAATTCACTTCAGGGGATGTGACAGTTCGTTATAGAGCAAGGAGAGACAAAGCTAGTAATTTTATACCATATATCTTACTCCAAAAAAGGTAGGCAGTGTTTGCAGAAGTATAAAAGATATAAAGAAGACAAGTACCGTATGTACAGTACAATTACAAATAAAATGGGATTAAAGTAGAAAAACACATTTTGTTATGTCATTTCATCTCATGGCTGACCATGTGCTCTGGGGGATGGGCAAACATATATCCAGATGCATTACAGATCTGTCTTGCAGCTAGACCCAGGACAAAGACACTGAAGACTGCTGTCTCACTCACTTATCTTCCAGTCTAAAACCAAGGCACTACCCCTGTGGTGACCTCACTCAAAGGTTGAATCCTCCCATTTCTTAGAGTTATGACAAACCGTTTCTATACATAACTCGCTGTGTGAGCCTCATATGAGAAGGACACAATGATCATGATGTTCACCACATTAGGGGGGTTCTATAAAATATAAACACGGCGTAGATACATGACCCGCTTATGGACAAATCCTCTCCTTGCTACTCGTTGCGTTTAGCTCCTAGCGATTTCAGTGAGCTATAGATCTCTCGATGGACATCCGGAATATATAATCCTTATATCTCTAGCCCTGATCGGTGCCAGTATACATAACTTTAAGAGAACAATAGAGTCCCATGCAGTTTCTGTACCAGTTTTGGCTGGTATTAGGGGGGAGGGGGAATGAGGGATTTCACAGCTCATAACCATAAAAATTCCTGGCAGCTGGTCTCACATTACATTATATAGCAGGGAGGAGGGAGTTGCCTGCAGGCAAAAAGAGACAGCGTGTGTCTGAAAAGCCATGGACCATTTAGGTATATACTCAAAACATGGCATATTCACATTATCATGACAGAGGTGACATGTGCTTCATGACTGTGAGTACAGCGCACGTGCCACAAAGAGAGGACCGCATTCTGGCTAGATTTGTGCAACCCACCTTACAAGCATATACTTTCCCGCTCACGGGAGACCCTGATTTTGCCAGTATATATTTGCAGAGCCATGTGTGGCTTGTCAGCCACTGCAGTATATGGACTTGAGGTAGCAGAAGGTACCGGAGACCGATAGCTGTCACCAGAAGACGAAGCATTGTTATTTACAGGATACCACTGGAAAAGACACCGCCCTGCGGTTGTCAGCGCTATTGTCTCCATAGTCTGAGGAGCTACTGACTTTCTAACCAGAATTCTACACAACTGCCATTATCTGAACCATTGTTCTTCAACTCACAATATCCTTTGCCATTTGAACTGTTTAATCCCCTGTTTAACCCTTTACCTCCCTGCATGGAGTATTCCCCTCTTATTAAACTTGTTAACCCTTGCTCTACCCGTCACTGCATCTCACTACCTGCTCACACTGTTGAGCTCCTGCTCTTTCAGTTGTGGAACTCTAGTTGTAAAGAAAAAAAAGTTGTACATGATTTATATTTTGCAAAAACATGTATTACACTGCCAGATACAAATGTTTATTCCCCTCTCTGTAACCTGGGGTAATGAGGTATGCCTTTCCTGGAATAATTTGGGCTGCTGGGCCCAATGCCTTTTTATTTTCTCTTCTGAAATACTCTGTGCTGCAGGAGATCACTAGTTCAGTTCCTCAGTGCGCTGCTCGCCCGCTGTGTGATACTTCTGATAATCTAATTGATTATCATCTGATGTTTTATTTTTGCCCCATTCTGATGCAGAAGAATGTACATTGGGGGCTTTATCAGGAAGGGGATCTGTGAAGCCCGCTTTATTTGTGGCTGTGTTCCCATTTTTGCATCATATTTTTGACATTGTTGATCTTTGGTAAATTTGATGCATCTTTCTATACAGCATTTCTGTCTGTTACTGAATCTCCACTTTTTACTGCAAATCCTGAAAGAACGGAGAATTGTGACTCCTGCAACTGTGTAAAAAGTCACAATTCATAAATCTGTCTTGATTTCCGGTCATGGTCGCGACCATTTCTCACCCTGATTTCAAATGTGGTTAGAAAAAAAGTTTCAATTGACAAATTTTGTTCATTTTTAGCAACATAAAAGCAACTAAATGAGCAACTTTTTGACACGAAACGACTGGTGCAAACCCATTAATACATGAAAACGTTCTCCCCTTAAATCTTAGTTGGGCGCGTCCTGTCGTGAAGCTTCGGTTGGAATCTTTGTCCTTTCGGCAGAGGACGGTTCCTGTCATCGCCACCCTCAGCAATATCGCCATATTTATAACTTTGCATGTGCAAGCCGTAACGAGACATAACGAGGAATATCAGTCTTTCCACTATGAAATAATAATTAAACTGGCAAGAGAGAAATTTTGCCTGGAAATGAAGATCACGGGAAGCGTTCGGTGTGGAGCTCAATGTTTTCTACCTTACATCAATTTACACTTCCCACCAGAACTTAACGATACAATGTTTGGATTTTTCCTCTGTAATTTACATCTCCCAAAAGGTGATAACTTAAAAAAAGAACTTGCGATCCTCTGCTGATTGCTTAACAAGCTCGGCACAGCACTTTCTGTAGACGAAGCTGTGATAAATACTCATTCACTTTTTAAGAAATGTTGGCAAACTTTTATCCAGGAAAGATAATCGGTGCACAGAAGTTTCCACAAGGAGATGACGCGCATTTAAAGTATTTATACTTTATAGGATTTTATTGTTTCAGTAACTCAGCAATTACAGGCAGCGCCAAGCAAAGGAGGTACCGACCACCATAGAAAGGAGACGACATGCCCATCTGCAGGAACATGTGCCCCGATTCATCATAGTTTGTTGTAATGATGGTTCTCATCTAGTGATGGGCAAGTGTGCTCACCACTGCTCGATACTCCGATACTTTGGTGCTCGGGGCCCTGTAAGAAGCTGATGTGAATTATCTGAGCCGGGAGCCACATGAGAGACCATCATCCAGGAAAATGCTTGAGTTTGTCATTCAATTCCGCTATGCTTGCTACTCAAGTCAAGCATGTCCAAGTGTTTGACCTGCTCAATTCGAGTACTGAGCCCTCGAGCATTTCAGTGTTTGATCAACACTATTCTTATTCCACATTCCCACATCCATGCTTCATGGTCCGAGTATGCAGCCTGATGCACGGACTGTCCACAGATCTCCTGACCTAAACATGTCCCCTTCAAGCAGCATGTGAAGGCAACAAGTTTGGGTAAGTTAGCCGAACTTATCCGAACCCCACTGAAATCAGTATGAGGCAAAACCAAACTCATAGACAACACCTTCAGGGGGGCACAAAGGCTTCTCAAACAGCTCAAATTAGGGGCAGGCACCAGGAAAAGTGGCATCAATTGACCCAGAGTACAAATAGTATAATTGCGCAGTATTGATGCATGTGACAGAGCTTGGAGTAGCATTTGTAGCTTAAGGATTGATCAGTAAAAGGTGGATGAGTGACAGGTGTAGGCCTGGTGCTCTGAGAGTCCTGCCAAATTTAGGCAACACATATGAAGGAGACCCCACTAGGAGTCCAAACATTTCTAAAAAATTAGTGGCAGACACCAGGAAAACTGGCATCAATTGACGCACAGTAGAAATGCTATAATGGTGCAGCATGGATGGATGAGACAGGGCCTGGCTCAGCATTTTTAGCCTGCAAATTGAACAATGAGAGGTGGATGAGTGAAAGATGTAGGCCTGTCTCCATTTCCCAAAAATTTGACTTGTCTTGACTCAGGAGGAAGCAAAAGGAGGAGGAATAGGAGAAATATTACTTGCTCAAAAAAGCAAAGGCAAATTGTAAAAGAAACAGTGGTGGACACACCTTCTGATTGTTGTGCGACCAAGGCACTTGTTAAGAACATTAGCAGCATTAGCAACAGCAGCCAGTGAAGCCACGACAAAGGTGGCACAGACTACAATAACGTGAGATCAATGCAGAACACTGAAAACGACACCATCGCCTTGACTGCCCAGTCTGCAACTGGGGTGAAAAAGTCCTTGGAGATCCATGACCTGTTCATCTTGATGAAAGTTAGGCGGTCTACACTTTCAGGGGACAGCCGGCTGCGCTTATCCATCAGGACACCACCAGCAGCGCTGAAGACACGTTCTATGAGAGCACTGGCTGCCAGGCATGACAGGCGAGCTCAGGCCACTCTTCCAATTTTGAACACCAAAATGCAAAAGGGTCCAAACCCCCACTGATGGCATTAATATTGAGCTTGAGATACTCCATCCCCATCCTCTCCAGTCGTTCACGGCGTGTCAGACTTATACTCTGTTCTGCTGGTGCATGAGATGATCTAAAAAATATGTGAAACCTCTCACAGAAATTGTTTCTGCCACTTACGCTGCTGCTGCTAATTTTCTCTGCATTGATGGCTTGATGTTGGGTTTGAAGTCAAGAACTGTGATGAACACTGTGTGCCTCACTGCTGTCTTGGTAAAAAACACTTTTAAGATTGTCTACAAGCGTGTTTCTATATTCCAACATACATAGTAACATAGTAACATAGTTAGTAAGGCCGAAAAAAGACATTTGTCCATCCAGTTCAGCCTATATTCCATCATAATAAATATCCAGATCTACGTCCTTCTACAGAACCTAATAATTGTATGATACAATATTGTTCTGCTCCAGGAAGACATCCAGGCCTCTCTTGAACCCCTCGACTGAGTTCGCCATCACCACCTCCTCAGGCAAGCAATTCCAGATTCTCACTGCCCTAACAGTAAAGAATCCTCTTCTATGTTGGTGGAAAAACCTTCTCTCCTCCAGACGCAAAGAATGCCCCCTTGTGCCCGTCACCTTCCTTGGTATAAACAGATCCTCAGCGAGATATTTGTATTGTCCCCTTATATACTTATACATGGTTATTAGATCGCCCCTCAGTCGTCTTTTTTCTAGACTAAATAATCCTAATTTCGCTAATCTATCTGGGTATTGTAGTTCTCCCATCCCCTTTATTAATTTTGTTGCCCTCCTTTGTACTCTCTCTAGTTCCATTATATCCTTCCTGAGCACCGGTGCCCAAAACTGGACACAGTACTCCATGTGCGGTCTAACTAGGGATTTGTACAGAGGCAGTATAATGCTCTCATCATGTGTATCCAGACCTCTTTTAATGCACCCCATGATCCTGTTTGCCTTGGCAGCTGCTGCCTGGCACTGGCTGCTCCAGGTAAGTTTATCATTAACTAGGATCCCCAAGTCCTTCTCCCTGTCAGATTTACCCAGTGGTTTCCCGTTCAGTGTGTAATGGTGATATTGATTCCCTTTTCCCATGTGTATAACCTTACATTTATCATTGTTAAACCTCATCTGCCACCTTTCAGCCCAAGTTTCCAACTTATCCAGATCCATCTGTAGCAGAATACTATCTTCTCTTGTATTAACTGCTTTACATAGTTTTGTATCATCTGCAAATATCGATATTTTACTGTGTAAACCTTCTACCAGATCATTAATGAATATGTTGAAGAGAACAGGTCCCAATACTGACCCCTGCGGTACCCCACTGGTCACAGCGACCCAGTTAGAGACTATACCATTTATAACCACCCTCTGCTTTCTATCACTAAGCCAGTTACTAACCCATTTACACACATTTTCCCCCAGACTAAGCATTCTCATTTTGTGTACCAACCTCTTGTGCGGCACGGTATCAAACGCTTTGGAAAAATCGAGATATACCACGTCCAATGACTCACCGTGGTCCAGTCTATAGCTTACCTCTTCATAAAAACTGATTAGATTGGTTTGACAGGAGCGATTTCTCATAAACCCATGCTGATATGGAGTTAAACAGTTATTCTCATTGAGATAATCCAGAATAACATCCCTCAGAAACCCTTCAAATATTTTACCAACAATAGAGGTTAGACTTACTGGCCTATAATTTCCAGGTTCACTTTTAGAGCCCTTTTTGAATATTGGCACCACATTTGCTATGCGCCAGTCCTGCGGAACAGACCCTGTCGCTATAGAGTCACTAAAAATAAGAAATAATGGTTTATCTATTACATTACTTAGTTCTCTTAGTACTCGTGGGTGTATGCCATCCGGACCCGGAGATTTATCTATTTTAATCTTATTTAGCCGGTTTCGCACCTCTTCTTGGGTTAGATTGGTGACCCTTAATATAGGGTTTTCATTGTTTCTTGGGATTTCACCTAGCATTTCATTTTCCACCGTGAATACCGTGGAGAAGAAGGTGTTTAATATGTTAGCTTTTTCCTCGTCATCTACAACCATTCTTTCCTCACTATTTTTTAAGGGGCCTACATTTTCAGTTTTTATTCTTTTACTATTGATATAGTTGAAGAACAGTTTGGGATTAGTTTTACTCTCCTTAGCAATGTGCTTCTCTGTTTCCTTTTTGGCAGCTTTAATTAGTTTTTTAGATAAAGTATTTTTCTCCCTATAGTTTTTTAGAGCTTCAATGGTGCCATCCTGCTTTAGTAGTGCAAATGCTTTCTTTTTACTGTTAATTGCCTGTCTTACTTCTTTGTTTAGCCACATTGAGTTTTTCCTATTTCTAGTCCTTTTATTCCCACAAGGTATAAACCGCTTACACTGCCTATTTAGGATGTTCTTAAACATTTCCCATTTATTATCTGTATTCTCATTTCTGAGGATATTGTCCCAGTCTACCAGATTAAGGGCATCTCTAAGCTGTTCAATCTTTGCCTTCCTAAAGTTCAGTGTTTTTGTGACTCCCTGACAAGTCCCCCTAGTGAAAGACAGGTGAAACTGCACAATATTGTGGTCGCTATTTCCTAAATGCCCAACCACCTGCAGATTTGTTATTCTGTCAGGTCTATTAGATAGTATTAGGTCTAAAAGTGCTGCTCCTCTGGTTGGATTCTGCACCAATTGTGAAAGATAATTTTTCTTGGTTATTAGCAGAAACCTGTTGCCTTTATGGGTTTCACAGGTTTCTGTTTCCCAGTTAATATCCGGGTAGTTAAAGTCCCCCATAACCAGGACCTCATTATGGGTTGCAGCTTCATCTATCTGCTTTAGAAGTAGACTTTCCATGCTTTCTGTTATATTTGGGGGTTTGTAACAGACCCCAATGAGAATTTTGTTACCATTTTTCCCTCCATGAATTTCAACCCATATGGACTCGACATCCTCATTCCCTTCGCTAATATCCTCCCTTAAAGTGGACTTTAGACAAGACTTTACATAGAGACAAACCCCTCCTCCTCTCCGATTTTTACGATCCTTTCTAAACAGACTGTAACCCTGTAAGTTAACTGCCCAGTCATAGCTTTCATCTAACCATGTCTCGGTTATTCCCACTATGTCAAAGTTACCTGTAGATATTTCTGCTTCTAGTTCTTCCATCTTGTTTGTCAGGCTTCTGGCGTTTGCGAGCATGCAGTTTAGAGGATTTTGTTTTGTTCCAATCTCCTCACTGTGGATTGTTTTAGAAATGTTCTTACCTCCCTTCTGAGTATGTTTTCCTGTGCGTGTCCCTTTCCAAGGGGAATACATCTGGCAAAATTTAGTCTTGTAGCATGGATCTAACAGAATGGCATCCCATTTGTCAGCACTATTTCTAATCCTAACAATACGGGCATAAAGTTGAAGATAGTGCAGCAAGAAGATGCTCATGTGTCAGGCGCATCCATGATGTTCAAGTCTATGGTGTGTTGGTGACAGGGTAACACTAAATGTTGCTTTCTCCATCCCCTCCCACCAACCACGAACAGAGAGTTGTTGTGCGCCCATCACCTTTTCCTCCTTGTCCTCCTCCATTTGTTCCTTGGATCCTGCACCTTCACTGACAAGTCGTCTGGTAGCATGAGTCCCCCTCGATTGCTGTAATCCACCCTTCCATGCCACCCACCTGTGCGGTGAAAGTCCAGAACTTTGAGATATTGTTATTCCTTCCGCATCCTCCTCTGCTTCCGCCTCTTCCTCTGGAACCACCAACTCCTCCCGCAGGCTATTCAATGCATGTTACAGCATAGTGATACTGATGATGGCATTGTCAGCAGTAACCATCTTGTTAGCCATTTCAAAACTGTGCAGAAGGGTGCAGAGGTCCTTCACCTGTGCCCACTCTGCAAGCATGATTTGCACCATGTTCGTACTGCATTGACAGATGCTATGCAAAATTGCATACTACACCAGGGCCTGTCGCTGCTGCCACAGTCAATGCAACATGTGCAGAATGGAATTCCACCATTTTAACACATCATATATCAACCGGTAGGACAAGAGACCTCTGCAGTCGATGACCCGTGGGATGAGAATGGCAGCAGTGAGCACACAGTGACCATGCTTTCTACTGCAGCATATCCAGGCTGAGCTAGTGGCTGAGAAATTGCTGTACAACCAGGTTGAGGACTTGAGCCATGCACGGCACATGTGTGAGGTTGCCCCAGAGTAGGGCAGCCACCAGGTTCGTGCTGTTATCACACACTGCCTTCCCTGATTCCATGCTCAGTGGAGACAGCCATTGCTCAAACTCAGCATGGACAGCTGTCCACAACTCTTGAGCTGTGTGACTGCGATCTCCAAGGCACATTTATTTAATCACTGCGTGATTGCGGTGAGCCCTGGCTGCGCAGTATGGAGGTGGGGGAGATTCTCTCTGCACTGTTGGAACGTGTGTCTCATTAAAGGAGAAATTGAGGGTGCAGGTGGAGGCCCTAGAGGAGCTGGTGGAGGCAGAAGCAGTGAAGGAAGTGTTAGATGCAGTGATTTGTTCTGCAAGCCTTGGGAATTCAAAGACATGTGGAGCAGCCCCTTGCCCACCTGTCCCCACAGCCACCAGAGTCACCTTGTGCCCAGTCAGTGAGATGTAATGCCCCTTGGTTGCTTGCTCATCCAGGTATCAGTGGTCAAATGCACATTGTCAGACATAGTACGTAGCACAGTTAGCACTGGCCAGCCCGCCACAGGGCGATTATTAATAGGCTGTGATCCAGATGCTTTGCATTCTTTGTGTGAACACTGCCGCATGCAGATTATCTGTTTGCACTGGTGTGCCAAACGGCCAATCCCTGATTGTAGGCTGGCTGTCTCATTTGGTAGTAGCGAACCTGTGCAGTCGCCATCTTTACTCGGGCCCACTGCACTCTGATAGTGCATTTGATTTGAGGCCTACACAGGTAAGCATCTTTGCCTGTTTTTATTTTGGGTGTTTTCTCATGTCTGAGGGAAGCGTAACCTTCTCATCTTCCTCCACCTACTCTGCTGAGCTACTCAGCTGCATGTCTCTGGGTTCAAACTATGTGGGATCTACAACCTCATCATCATCCTCTCTGCTTTCTCACTCCTCGACTTTTAAGAGTCGTTCTCCTCCTCTTCCTTCCCTGACCCCAGAGTACAGATCTTGTACACCTCAGGCATCTGAATCTCCTCAGGATCACCTTCATCCCCAGAGGTTAATGTCTAGTGGTGAGGGTCTAGATTCTGTTTGGACGCTACTTCATTTGGCCCCAGATCCAACTGAAAAACATTTTGGATATCAGTGCAGATGCTTTCCTTCTCTTGAGTCTGTTAATCTTTGGAGCAGACCTCTGATGACCATGGAATAGAATGTGTGAACAGCTCTGCATATGTAGCTCCTCACAGTCTGTTGGGCAGTTGGAGAGTCGAGACACAGGTGGAAGCAAGGGTAATTAGGATGCCACCTCTGTGGACTGTACTGAGTGCGATGTTGAGGTGGAGGAAGAGGAGGAGAAGCCATTTGATGCGGCGCTTGTTGTCCACTGAAGCACATGCTTTTTCTGGCCTTCATCTACAAAACATACTTGCTTTTCGGCTGCCAAAGAAAGGGAGTGGAGTAGCCCGTCCAGTAACAGAAGCAGTCCGTTGTCTTTGGATAGGAGGAGACAGTGTTTGTTCAGCAAAGCTTTCAGTAACATTACCACGTACACCTTGAATGCCAAGACTATTCCCCTTCCACCACGACCTCACTTTTTCACACTCATGTTGGATGTACCCTTCCCCCCTTTTACCAAACTGTTTCACAACCCTGGACTCAAACCTGTCAGTCACTTGTCACTAGAGATGAGCGAACATTGTCAGCTCACTCCTTACTCAGCGAGCTGCAGCGGTTACCGAAGAAGCTGCATCGGGAGCCCCGATACCTGGAGCGCTCCGGCTCATCTGCGGCTCCGAGCCGCGGAAGCATGTGTTGGGCTCTCCATGCCCGTATTGTGACTGTTACACAGCCACATGTCCGCTTTTTATATGGAGAGGGTAATGTCACTTCGGCAGCCAATGACACAAGAAAAGAATAGCTGTCCGCGGCTCCTCTGACACATACACACTCCCTCCTCTCTTCAAATAAATCCCCCCCCCCGCTCATCATACAGCACCACTATCCTAACGAAAGTCCTAAAAGTACCTTCACACTCAACGACGCTGTTTGGTCGCTGGAGAGCTGTCACACAGACCGCT
The DNA here is from genome assembly GCF_032444005.1 of Ranitomeya imitator. NCBI lineage: Eukaryota > Metazoa > Chordata > Amphibia > Anura > Dendrobatidae > Ranitomeya > Ranitomeya imitator. Next base: position 4,523,979 of record NC_091283.1, on the reverse strand, counting down.
CTCCAGCAACCAACGATGCCGGTAACCAGGGTAAACATCGGGTTACTAAGCGCAGGGCCGCGCTTAGTAACCCGATGTTTACCCTGGTTACCAGCGTAAAAGTAAAAAAAACAAACGCTTCATACTTACTTTCCGCTGTCTGTCCCCGGCGCTCTGCTTCTCTGCACTCCTCCTGCACTGGCTGTGAGCACAGCGGCCGGAAAGCAGAGCGGTGACGTCACCGCTCTGCTTTCCGCCCGGTGTGTTCACAGTGAGTGCAGGAAAGCAGAGCGCCGGGGACAGACAGCCGAAGGTAAGTATGAAGCGTTTGTTTTTTTTTACTTTTAGGATGGTAACCAGGGTAAACATCGGGTTACTAAGCGCGGCCCTGCGCTTAGTAACCCGATGTTTACCCTGGTTACCAGCGAAGACATCGCTGAATCGGTGTCACACACGCCGATTCAGCGATGTCAGCAGGAAGTCCAGCGACAAAACAAAGTTCTGGCCTTTCTGCCCCGACCAACGACAGCACAGCAGGGGCCTGATCGCTGCTGCCTGTCACACTGGACGATATCACTAGCCAGGACGCTGCAACGTCACGGATCGCTAGCGATATCGTCTAGTGTGAAGGTACCTTTACAACAGCATTAGTGGAAACTGGATCATTTACAGAACTCTGCCTGAATTTTGGCAATTTTGAGGAAAATGCTCGGGAGTCAGAACATGAATCCGAATGTGTTACGTTCGTGCCAAATTTGAGATTAGCGAATGTTTTTGGAACAAGTTGACTCCTCTCTAGTTGTGAGCCCTGACACTGCGGGGGCTCAGTCCCTGAAGACTTGCCCTTGTTTGTTGCACCGTGGTTGCATTTGTATTGGATAGATCTAGATATGGGCGACAATAGGCCCCGGAGTGAGAAGGGTGCGTTCACTGCTTGTAGCCTAAGAGCTGAGCGTTCATGGGTATGTGTGCTGGGGTGAAGAGTGGGGATTCGGGGGGATAGGGATGCCATAAGACACTGTGACAAGAGACTGAATTCTGGACTTTACTGCAAACAGATTTAACACATTCAATTCTTTATTAAAGGGTGGTATAAATGGGGAAAAAAAACTGTGTGAGTCTCATTTCTTTCACTGAGAATGTCAAGGCTGCAACTGTTCAGCAGCCAGTGATTGCCTGCAGCGGTCATGTGATGCCCCCACCTCAAGCAGAAGCAAGCCACAGAATGGACAAGCGGCATTGGTCTGTAAGGTGAGTTTATTTTTGTTTGTTTTTCCAGCTTTTGCACCCCATTAGTAAAGTGTTTAAGAGTAATGGTCACCGCCTTTCACACACTCCGACGCACCTCACCGGCGATGGGACGGAGCACTGTAGGTATTTCTGAGATCTATAAAGTCATCTGATGAAATGAAGTCTCCCAGAGCTTGTGGCCACTTTGGATATGTAGAATATTGTGGCAGGGAACGTGGCAGCCGGTGCCTCCCTCTACTTGGCGCGTATGCGGCTGCGTGTCAGGGTCAGGGATGCTAAGTCCGCCCTTACATTAAGCGTTAGATAATCGCACACTAATTTGTATCTTCCTTACAAGCAGCAAATGTTTCCTTCTCCTCATTGCAGTGTATTAGCATCATGAGATGAGTTGTGCGGAGACACATTAGTAATTCGGCGTTCATTATGCAGCAGAACGGCGGTGCAGGCAGCGGCTCCGCGGCCGGCGCTCCCTCTTGACCCTATCACTTCTGTAGCACCGGCTGCTAATCTAACTCTTTGGTTTCAGCATTTTTGTCTTCATCAGTCAACAGGTTTGTAATCGTTTGATCGGGTGTTTGTGATATCCCGTCCGCGCCGCGCATTAATAAGGAGCGCAGAAATGAGATGCACAGCCGCTTAGCACTGAACCTCTGACCCCAAAGTCATTAAATTCGTGGGCTGACAAAGTTAAAACTAATTACTGCGGATGCCCAATTACTTATGTATTCTTTTGGGAGAAGGAAAGATGAGGAACATCAGTTTGTTCACAAAGTGTTTTTCTTTTTCTCTCTGCAATATTGACAATTTTGCATTAACTATTTTACTTGGGTAGAGAGGCACCTGACCCGCTAACACTGGTATTACGAAAACACATCAATCTGCGCGGGGCCGCGCCGCCGAGGAAATACTTTCCAAACTTTCCAAAGTTGCTCCATTTGCTGATACTTTTTAATTAAGGAAAGTAAAGATATTGCAGCTTCTTCTTTCCAGAGTCTTCGAGACGGATCCTTTGTTTTAACTACGGAACATTAATAAGAAGCCGAATGGACCAAAGAGACAGGATCAGAAATAACGGCCAGAGATGGAAGCAACGCTTGTATCTCGCCTGCTACTATCTGTCTCACACCTAAAGGAACGTGTCACAATAAATCCACGATGTGGAAAAGGAGCGGAGAAGATTCATCTATAATTTATGTAAAAATATTCAGCATAACGCAGGAGTCCAGTGGGCGGTCCTAATTAATGATTGAAAATAGATGGATCATTTCTTATCATGAGACACACAAAGTCAAAATTGTTGGTCCCTTTCGTTTAATGACAGAAAATCCCTCAATGGTCACAGAAATAACTGGAATCTGACAAAAGTAAGAATAGATAAAAGAGCTGTGTGTATCAGTATCACATTCAGCATGGACCAGAGGAAGCGAAGGAGTTGTCTCAGGAGATTAGAAAGAACATTATACACAAACATGTTACAGGTAAAAGTTATAAGACGTCTCCAAGCAGCTTGATGTTCCTGTGACTACAGCTGCAGATATTATTCAGAAATATAAAATCCATGGACTGTAGCCGACCTCCCTGGACGCGGCCGCAGGAGGAACATTGATGGCAAATCAAAGAGACGGATAATACGAATGGTAACAAAAGAGCCAGAAAAACTTCTAAACAGATTAAAGGTGAACTTCAAGTTCCAGGAACATCAGTGTCAGATCGCACCATACGTCGTTGTGTGAGCCAAAGTGGACTTCATGGGAGACGACCAAGGAGGACACCATTGTTGGAAAAAAAAATCATAAAAAAGCCAGACTCGAATTTGCCAAACTACATGTTGACAAGCCACAAAGCTTCTGTGAGAATGTCCTATGGACAGATGAGACATAAATGGAACTTTTTGACAAGGCACATCAGCTCTATGTTCACAGATGGAAAAATGAAGAATATCAAGAAAAGAACACTGTCCCTACTGTGAAACATGGAGGAGGCTCTGTTATGTTCTGGGGCTGCTTTGCTGCATCTGGCACAGGGAGACTAGAATCTGTGCAGGGTACAATGAAATCTCAAGACTATCGAGGGATTCTAGAGAGAAATGTGCTGCCCAGTGTCAGAAAGCTTGGTCTCAGGCTCAGGTCATGGGTCTGACAACAGGATAATGACCCAAAACACACAGCTAAAAACACCCAAGAACGGCTAAGAGGGAAACATTGGACTATTCTGAAGTGTCCTTCTATGAACCGTGACCTAAATCCTACTGAGCATCTTTGGAAAGAGCTGAAACATGGCATCTGGAGAAGGCAACCTTCACACACGAGACAACGGGAGCAGTTTGGTCTTGATGAGCGGCCAAAATACCCATCGAGAGGAGCAGAAGTCTCATGAATAGTGTTGAGCGATACTGTCTTATACTTGAAAGTATCGGTATCGGATAGTATCGGCCGATACCCGAAAAGTATCGGATATCGCCGATACCGATATCCGATACCAATACAAGTCAATGGGACACCAAGTATCGGAAGGTATCCTGATGGTTCCCAGGGTCTGAAGGAGAGGAAACACTCCTTCAGGCCCTGGGATCCATATTAATGTGTAAAATAAAGAATTAAAATAAAAAATATTGATATATTCACCTCTCCGGCGGCCCCTGGACTTCACACTGGTAACCGGCAGGCTTCTTTGTTTAAAATGAGCGCCTTTAGGACCTGAGAATGATGTTGCGGCTTCTGATTGGTCGCGTGCCGCCCATGTGACCGCCACGCGACCAATCAGAATCCGCGACGTCATTCTCAGGTCCTAAAGGCGCTCATTTTAAACAAAGAAGCCGGCCGGTTACCAGCGTGATGTCCAGGGGCCGCCGGAGAGGTGAATATATCAATATTTTTTATTTTAATTCTTTATTTTACACCTCACTATGGATCCGATACCGATACCCGATACCACAAAAGTATCGGATCTCGGTATCGGAATTCCGATACCGCAAGTATCGGCCGATACCCGATACTTGCGGTATCGGAATGCTCAACACTACTCTTGAACAGTTACAGGAATCGTCTGATTGCAGTGATTGCCTCTAAAGATTGTGCAACAAAATATTAAGTTAAGGATTCCATCATTTCTGTCCAGGCCGATTTCATGAGGTTTATTCTTTTCTAAATTCTGTGAAAGCATGGCTGAAAAGCAATGTCTGACTGCCATTTGTTAATTTTCATAGATGTTTTATCTATTATTACTTTTGTCAGATTCAAGTTATTTCTGTGACCATTGTGGGTTTTTCTGCCATTAAACGAGGAGGACCAACAATTTTGACCACATGTGTACATGAACTGTGATGGTGGACGATATGTTGTGTATCTTCATGTACCTACTTTTACAGTGAAGTCTGACAATCAGTAAGTGACCCCGCCCTCTGGACTCTTTAACACAAACCTATATATCAGCCAGCCTCAGCTGTTCCTGCTCCATAACGTAAGGCTGATGGATCAGATCGCTTGTTCAATGGGGACGGGTTCCCTTTAAATGGGACTTGTGGTTTCAGTAAATAAATGTTACAATTTTCCAACATATTTTTTAGAAAATGTTTCTTGAAGAGTCTCAGGACCTGTGCTTGCTGTTATTCATTCATCAATTGTATTGCTTACCTTCAGTGGATAAGAACAAACTGGTGAATAATGAGGTGTTTGAAAGTTTGTGAACCCCTAAGAATTTTTTAGATTTCTGCATAAGTTTGATCCAAACCTACATCAGATCTTCACCTCATAGTAAATGGAGAAACAAATGTGTAAAACTTGTTTTTTTTTTTTTTTAGGAAGGAAAATGATAGATCCAATACCCAGGTCTGCAAGTGGCAAAAGTATGTGACCCCTTCTGTCTCAGTGTCTGGTCTGACCCTTGTGCAGCAATAACTGCGTCTAAGGTTCCCGGTAGGTGCTGATTATTGCTGCACGTTGGATGTCCGCCCGTTACTCCTCACATACCAGCTTCACCTGTGATGTTGGTGGTCTTCTCCATGAACTTATCTCTTCTGGCCCTTCCACATCATTTCTATAGGACTAAGGTGTGATGGGGTGTACGGCAGAGCAAGAAGGGACAACAGGCCGAGGGATGATTCCACAGATTTATTATCAAGAACGCTGGAACAACACATGCAGGTAGATCTACAGAGTCCACAATTAGTCCAATGGAACAGGTTCGGGGGCACCTCCCGATAATCCTTGTGCCAGCTAACAAAGCAATAGTCCACAATTAGTCCAATGGATCCCAAAACAATCTCACGAACGACGAGATATGTCCTCAGCTCAAGTCTCGCCCCGTTCGCTTCCGCAGTCCCAGATGGGCGTGGGGTCTTGCCTTAGCTAAGAATCCCCACTCCTTCTCCTTCAAGGATCAACTCACATCTGATCTCAAAATAAGACTGGATTGTCTGAGCTCCTGGGATCCGCCCATGAAGGGGGTAGCGGTTACACCTTCTATTCAATGGTTGGGTCCACCAGAAGATTCTAGACTGGTGGGCTCCAGGCAGTCTATGTAGTATGTACATTTGACTAGCCACCTGCTGTGAGGAAGAATGGCTATTCCTCCACTAGTGATGTGGACAAAGCTTAATTACATTAGAGCTTAGGGCTGCAAGTATTGGGGGGAGGAGACATATTGTTACAGGTGAACTCCCAGCACAAGAAAATACATAAATTACAGCTAATAGAAACCAGAGAACAGTTACATACATCAAATGGCATATTATTCAAATACAGGACAGGGCAAAAGAACATATCATGACATAAGGTAGAATTCATCATTTGTTATTCCATCAATGATGGCCGCCGTCTTGGCCCACATGCAGCAGAATAGTCCCAGACCGCGAGACAGCCCCCTCCGAGGGTCACACAGGTATCAGGCTTTTATGCTACAGTAGATTTCAGGATTTTTCTTCCCTCAAACATAAGGCTTCTCATTTAAACCAAGAAATGTATCTTAGTCTCATTCATCTATAAAACATTGTTTTAAGTGAAGACCTTTTGTCTTTTCCAGGTAATTTTTGGTACAATGCAGCAGTGTTTTTTTGGGAGCGAGGTGGCACTCTCCTTGCAATCCTGCTTTGCACTCCATTACTGTTTAGTGTCCTCCTGCTTGAGGACAGATGATCATTGGCCTTTAGTTGCTTGGAGGTGACCTTGGGTTCCTTTCTCCATCCCTTCTAGTTTATCACTCTATACTCTATAACATTGTATCCTTCGAGCTCTCCGGGCCGTCATAGTATGGAGCCGCATCCATCTGAGAAATGAAGGAGAGACATATAGAATATTACATTTGGTGCTTCGTTCTTAGCCAAGAACATTTCAGCTTTTCAGCATCTTTCGGCTCTTCTGACTCGTCCGTGTTATTAAACACTTGCATTTACCCTGAAATAATAATTATGGACCACAAGCTTCTCAATTTCTTTGCTTTACCTCTCTAATTCCTCCTGGAAAATATTTCGATAAACTGATAACTGGGCGTCACTGCTCCGCTCATCAGTGAAACTAGTATCTTCCTTGTGTAATCATTGCTAATCGTCAAGGTATTTATACGATGTATACATTTTCAGGAACAATAACTGCGGAATTTCACCACTGAGTTCTAAGAAAAGATACTACAAAATTGTCATTTGATGGGGAACGCTAGAATTCACTAAACAGTTGTGTCAAACATGAGGGGTCCCACAAGTGAAGGTTCATTTCATTTCCTTTGTTAGTGCACTGATAATGTGCGATATTTTTCAGTTTCAATTCATTAAAAAAATATTTCCGTCCTTTTATGTGATTACTTATACACATGCGGAGTGCTACAGGTAATATTCCATCTGTTCCGTGTTGGCCACTGATTAGACATGTCTGTAATGTGAGGGTGTGAGACCAGGAATGAGCGGAGCCTCTGCGCACCATCAATGATTGACGTCCACAAGGTTGGATCCTTGGGACTGAGAATAAAGCTCAGTGGTTAAAATCAGCGACGCCACGATAAGTCTCCATTTAGGCTTGGCCTGATTGTGCGCAGAGAATTTAGTCATCTCATTACTAAACTGAAGAGAAAGACGGTGATGAAGAAAACCGCAGCCAATTCCTCCCAGGTCCATGGGCAGGATGAAGGCGCCGGCTGATCGGAGGCTTCCGGAATCCCGAGGCGTTCTCCGCAGATAACACATTTACTGTAATGTCCATTCTCTAAAGTCAACATGGAAGTGTTTGCACACGAACAAATTCTATCAAACCTGCAAATTGACTTCACTTTAAAGATTTAATCCGCGCTATAACAAGGACAGAAGTTATCTGATCTTAGGAGGCAAGAAAAGGAATGTTAGTAATGAAATCCACAAGCGGCCACAGACGAATAATTCCTTCTCAAATTGTTGTGGCTTCCTTATCGTGTCTGAGGTCTTCAAGTATCGACTGAGCAAACAAGACTCCTGTGCGGCCATCCGAGGAACTCAGGGCGAAACCCTGAGGAACATTTCCCTCCAAAGAAAATCTAATATGTACAAGTTCCCAGGTCATTATTTGGGGTCAGATTCTTGGACAATTCTGCTCAGTGGTTCTTGGCTTCCACGTTCTCCAGGGGGATCAGGACACCTTCCATCTCTCCTGTGGTCACTTTCCAGTGAAAGTGAGGAGAAAACGTTTAATATCTGCTGTAATAATGACTCCAAACTCATTTGTCTTTTCAAATACTTTTTAAAAACCTAAGCGAGTTTTATAATGTTTTAGATCGATTCCACTTATTTTGGAAAGCGCTGAAGTTCCTAAAATTTACTTTTTATGAATTAATCATTTATTTATTATGGTGGAAAGCGCCATCGCTCATTGCTTATTAGCAGGTTTAGTCTTTTATTCCCTGTCTGCAAGATCTGTATAAACTTTCAGAAGAATCACCAGAAAATCTACCCAGAAAAAAACTGATGGGCTGTGAAAGCAGGTAGTGCAGCTGCAGAAGGTGCGAGCATGTGTGTGTGTGTGTGTGTGTGTGTGTGTGTGTGTGTGTGTGTATGTGTGTGTGTGTGTATGTGTGTGTGTGACATATAGTGTGTGTGTGTGTGTGTATGACATATAGTGTGTGTGTGTGCAGCCTGCATGTGTGTGTATAACATATAGTGTGTGTGTGTGACATATAGTGTGTGTGTGACATATAGTGTAAGTGTGTGACATATAGTGTATGTGTGTGTGCAGCCTGCATGTGTATGTGTGTATGACAATGACATATAGTGTGTGTGTGCAGCCTGCATGTGTGTGTGTATGACATATAGTGTGTGTGTGTGTGTAACATATTGTGTATGTGTGTATGACATATAGTTTATGTGTGTGTGTGACATATAGTGTGTGTGTGTGTGTGTGTGCAGCCTGCATGTGTGTGTGTATGACATATAGGGTGTGTGTGTGTGACATATCGTGTATGTGTGTGTGTGACATATAGTGTGTGTGTGTGACATGTAGTATGTGTGTGACATATCGTGTATGTGTGTGTGACATGTAGTGTGTGTGACATATAGTGTGTGTGTGTGTGTGACATATAGTGTGTGTGTGTGTGACATATCGTGTATGTGTGTGTGTGACATATAGTGTGTGTGTGTGACATGTAGCATGTGTGTGACATATCGTGTATGTGTGTGTGTGACATATAGTGTGTGTGACATATAGTGTATGTGTGTGTGACATATAGTGTATGTGTGTGTGTGACATATAGAGTAATGTGTGTGTGTGTGACATATAGTGTGTGTGTGTGTGACATATAGTGTATGTGTGTGTGACATCGTGTATGTGTGTGTGTGACATATAGTGTGTGTGTGTGTGTGACATATAGTGTGTGTGTGACATATAGTGTATGTGTGTGTGACATATAGTGTATGTGTGTGTGACATATAGTGTATGTGTGTGTGTGTGACATATAGTGTGTGTGTGTGACATATAGTGTATGTGTGTGTGACATCGTGTATGTGTGACATATAGTGTGTATGTGTGTGTGACATATAGTGTATGTGTGTGTGACATATAGTGTGTGTGTATGTGACATATAGTGTATGTGTGTGTGTGACATATAGTGTATGTGTGTGTGTGACATATAGTGTATGTGTGTGTGTGACATATAGTGTATGTGTGTGTGTGACGTATAGTGTATGTGTGTGTGACATATAGTGTGTGTGTGACATATAGTGTATGTGTGTGTGTGACATATAGTGTATGTGTGTGTGACATATAGTGTGTGTGTGACATATAGTGTATGTGTGTGTGACATATAGTGTATGTGTGTGTGACATATAGTGTATGTGTGTGTGACATATAGTGTGTGCGTGTGTGACATATAGTGTGTGTGTGACATATAGTGTATGTGTGTGTGTGACATATAGTGTATGTGTGTGTGACATATAGTGTATGTGTGTGTGACATATAGTGTATGTGTGTGTGACATATAGTGTGTGCGTGTGTGACATATAGTGTGTGTGTGACATATAGTGTATGTGTGTGTGTGACATATAGTGTATGTGTGTGTGACATATAGTGTGTGTGTGACATATAGTGTATGTGTGTGTGACATATAGTGTATGTGTGTGTGACATATAGTGTATGTGTGTGTGACATATAGTGTATGTGTGTGTGACATATAGTGTATGTGTGTGTGACATATAGTGTATGTGTGTGTGTGACATATAGTGTGTGTGTGACATATAGTGTATGTGTGTGTGACATATAGTGTATGTGTGTGTGTGTGACATATAGTGTGTGTGTGTGTGACATATAGTGTATGTGTGTGTGACATCGTGTATGTGTGACATATAGTGTGTATGTGTGTCTGACATATAGTGTATGTGTGTGTGTGACATATAGTGTATGTGTGTGTGACATATAGTGTGTGTGTATGTGACATATAGTGTATGTGTGTGTGTGACATATAGTGTATGTGTGTGTGTGACATATAGTGTGTGTGTGACATATAGTGTATGTGTGTGTGTGACATATAGTGTATGTGTGTGTGTGACGTATAGTGTATGTGTGTGTGACATATAGTGTGTGTGTGACATATAGTGTATGTGTGTGTGTGACATATAGTGTATGTGTGTGTGACATATAGTGTGTGTGTGACATATAGTGTATGTGTGTGTGACATATAGTGTATGTGTGTGTGACATATAGTGTATGTGTGTGTGACATATAGTGTATGTGTGTGTGACATATAGTGTATGTGTGTGTGACATATAGTGTGTGCGTGTGTGACATATAGTGTGTGTGTGACATATAGTGTATGTGTGTGTGTGACATATAGTGTATGTGTGTGTGACATATAGTGTGTGTGTGACATATAGTGTATGTGTGTGTGACATATAGTGTATGTGTGTGTGACATATAGTGTATGTGTGTGTGACATATAGTGTATGTGTGTGTGACATATAGTGTATGTGTGTGTGACATATAGTGTATGTGTGTGTGTGACATATAGTGTGTGTGTGACATATAGTGTATGTGTGTGTGACATATAGTGTATGTGTGTGTGTGTGACATATAGTGTGTGTGTGTGTGACATATAGTGTATGTGTGTGTGACATCGTGTATGTGTGACATATAGTGTGTATGTGTGTCTGACATATAGTGTATGTGTGTGTGTGACATATAGTGTATGTGTGTGTGACATATAGTGTGTGTGTATGTGACATATAGTGTATGTGTGTGTGTGACATATAGTGTATGTGTGTGTGTGACATATAGTGTGTGTGTGACATATAGTGTATGTGTGTGTGTGACATATAGTGTATGTGTGTGTGTGACGTATAGTGTATGTGTGTGTGACATATAGTGTGTGTGTGACATATAGTGTATGTGTGTGTGTGACATATAGTGTATGTGTGTGTGACATATAGTGTGTGTGTGACATATAGTGTATGTGTGTGTGACATATAGTGTATGTGTGTGTGACATATAGTGTGTGTGTGACATATAGTGTATGTGTGTGTGACATATAGTGTATGTGTGTGTGTCATATAGTGTATGTGTGTGACATATAGTGTATGTGTGTGTGACATATAGTGTATGTGTGTGTGTCATATAGTGTATGTGTGTGTGACATATATTGTTTGCGTGTGTGTGCCGCATTGAATGTGTGTGTGTTTGTGTTATGTGTGCGCAGCCTGGAGCATATGTATGTGTGTGTGTAACATATAGTGTATGGTGTGTGACCTGTAGGCCGGGGTTACACTTGCGAGTGGGATGTGAGAAACTCACGCGAGTCTCTCGTATCAATAACCGGCACTGTCGCAGGCACTCGGACCAGAGCGTGCGGCTACATGTATTTCTATGCAGCTGAACGCTCCCCGAGTGCTGGCAGCAGTGGCAGATATTGATTCAAGAGACTCGTGTGAGTTTCTCACATCCCACTTGCAAGTGTGACCCCGGCCTTAGTGTATGTGTGTGTGTGTAGCATGGAGAATGTGTGTATATGTGTGCAACATGATATGTGTGCAGCATAGAGTGTGTATGTGTCTGTGTCACATGTGTGTGTATATCTGTGTAGCATGGAGTGTGTGTGTCATATGTGTGTGTATATATAAGTGTGCACCACAGTGTGTGTCTGTGCAGAAGTGTGCAGAATAGAGTGGGTGAGTATTTTTCTGTTCATCATATGTATGTATCTGTGTAGCATGTAGTGTGTATGTGTGTAGCATGGAATATGTGTATGTTGTTGTGTAGCATGCAGTGTGTGTGTAGCATGGTGTGTGTGTGACGTGTGTGTGTAGCATGGTGTGTGTGTGTGTCTGTGTTGCTGATAAAAGCAAAAACAATGTGCATTTACGGTAATTAATTTTTAAAAATTCTTAACACCGTATTGTCTGATATTTTTTACTTAAAAAAAACCATTTCTCCCAAAAGAGAAGGAACTTGATAGATGTAATGGATATTCTGTCCATAGCAGATATCGCTGTCTCCATCATGCTGCTTGTAATGTGGAAGGACCACACTTTGTCACTACAATATCTCTGCATGAACCATGGAATTCAATGAGATACAATTTTACATAATTTGTATTTGAAAACCGACAATTGACAAAAAGTAAAAAGTCCTAACGACACACAATAGTTCTTGTTAATGAGGTGGCCCCCAAAAAAGTATTTGTCACAACTCTGTTGTTGGAATCCCAGGGGGCCATGGGCTCCTTCCCTGTCCCTAACTCTAGGGCCACCCGAGCTCTCCCTGCATCCCGGATTACTTCAGAAGGTGAAGATGCCAGGGCCACGTACTTTGCTAACCTCCTGAATCAGCCCTTATCTGTCCCTCGCCCCCCACTCAGGGAAGTGGAGAAAGATCATGTATGTATATACACAAACCAGACAAACAAGGAAGGACATACAGGGATAGATGAAAATACTAAACATACAATTATACACTCACAGACAACATAGAGTAAGGCTGCCTTCACACTAGCAGTATTTGGTCAGTATTTTACATCAGTATTTGTAGCCAAAACCAGGGGTGGAACAATTAGAGGAAAAGTATAATAGACACATATGAACCACTTCTGCATTTATCACCCACTCCTGGTTTTGGCTGAGAAATACTGATGTAAAATACTGACCAAATACTGCTAGTGTGACGGCAGCCTAACACTGAGGAGAAAAGGGAGGTGAACTGAATAGGAGAGGAATCGCACACAGCTGAAATGCCAAGCAACAATCGCAGATCAACACTCCAAACGACTCCACCAACAACAGGCACCTCCATTCCACACCAGGCACTACAAGATGCACACTGACAATACAGATTGCCAGAGGTGAGAATATATAGCAGAAGGGAGTGGCCAACACTGAACAGCTGAGATCATCCAAGCAGGGTGGCTTCAGAGACTCTAAGATGAATAGTTTAACCCCTGCACTGATAACAGAAACCTGCACTGTTTAATATGAAGGGGAAGTTCTTCAAATCAGTGCAGTAGTATGTGAAATCAGACACTGCGGTCTTCTGGCTCCTTTGTCATGTCAAACCCGTGACAATATTCTTGCGGTGTTTGAGGTGGTTGTCACTTCAAAAAGTAGGTGTGAAAGGAATGAATGTATCTCCAGGCAGGAAGTAGAGCAATTCAACCATGAAGATGTCAATATACGAATAGGGCTGAGTGAACATGCTGAGTGATACTCGGATATCACTCGAGTATCTGGATGCTTGATTGTACTCGTTACTCGGTGAGTAATGGACTGTGCTCGATGTAAAACTCTAATCCCTGCCCAGCATTTTTGTCGAATGTTACGCAGCCAATAAGCATGTGGGGATTGCCTGCGCATCACTGTAAGGCAGTAGCCATCTTGGTTGTGGCATTACTGTGATTGGCTGGCCATGTGACATCATCAGGGGATATAAAAGAGCAAGTGGCGCTGGGCTCAGCGCACTGACGCCATGGCACGGACCTGTGACACTCTGTATTGGAGGGAGAGAGTGCTTGTCCAGTCCTGCGTGTGCACAGTATAACGAGTCAGAGGCCTGTAGAGTAGATAATGGGGCTGAAGCGGAGCCATCAGACTAACAGCCCTGCTAAGGGATAATCATCTGTATCACATACAATCTGCATGTAGTCTAGGGAGAGAGTAATAGGAGCAGGGTGTAATAAACTTAGTGCTAAGTGCAGTGGAGACCAGTATCATGGGTCAGAAAAGAGGCTGAGAGACAATAGGTTAAGAGTTCAAGAATATTTATAATGATATGCAGGTAAACAGCTATGACACAGCAGGTTAGTAGCAGACAGAGCTGGATAGGCGGTAAGCACGTGTACAGACCGTGGAAGTCCAAGTATGTCAGGTCCAGAGACCTGGAGACCAGACCAGGCCTCCTAGCAGGGAGCAGTCCAGCTGCAGAGACGAGTGCAGAGCAGATCCAGGGAAGCAAGTCTTTGCAATGAAGAGATGTAGAACCGGATACAGACGGGGTATCCCAAAGTAACAAAGAAACCAGCAAGATAGCAGTTCTTCCAGCTTGATCACAAGTCAGGAACAAGATACTCAAGCAATGAGTATATATACAGAGCTCCCTTAAATACACCACAGACAGGAACAAGGAAAATATGACAGGAAACAAGATGGCTCCCGTGAGGCCAATGACTCCATCTTAGGTAAGGGCAAAAGTAACTGAACTGAGGGCAAACAGAAACAGATATACAGTCCAAGTCCTTACATTACTCCCTTCTTAAAAGACGTCCTCTGGACGATCTCAAGTCTGGCTTATTGGGGTATCTGCTGTGAAACATTCTGATCAGATAGGGAGCATGGATGTTCTCCAGAGGTTCCCAGGAATTTTCTTCAGCCGAGTATCCCTGCCATTTCACCAGATGCTGAAGACGTCTCCTATGAATACGTGAATCCAAGATTTTCTCCACGACGAATTCCTCTTGCCTGTCAGTGAGGACTGGATCAGGAGGAGAAGAGGTGCGTCCGGGAAAAGAATTAGGCACTGCTGGTTTAAGCAGGGAAACATGGAAAACAGGATGAATTCTTAGAGAGTTAGGCAACTTGAGTCGACAGGCTACAGGACTCACAATACCGCTGATCTTATATGGGCCAACATATTTTTGCCCCAACTTGGAAGTCGGAATTCTAAGTTTCAAGTTATTTGTTGAGAGCCAGACCATGTCTCCTACCTTGTATGTTGGTGCTGGCTTACGGAATCTGTCTGCTGCCTTTTTGAATCTTTCCTGTGCTGAAACTAAGGTATTCTTTAGAACGTCGAAATTTAGCTGTAAAGATGAAATGTGGTCAGCAACCGCAGGCACAGACATATCTATCGAGGGAAAATACTGGGATAATATCCCTTGTTAGCAAAGAACGGAGATAATTTGGTGGAAGCATTCTGAGAGTTGTTATACGTGAACTCAGCCAACGGCAGTAGACTCACCCAATCGTCTTGAAGATGACACACGTAGCAACGCAGATACTGCTCCAAAGTTTGGTTGGTTTGCTCTGTTTGGCCGTTAGACTGTGGATGAAAAGCAGATGATAATTTTACTTTGATGTCCAGAGCAGCACAGAAGCTTTGCCAGAACCGTGAGGTGAATTGAACCCCACGATCAGATATTACTTCATCCGGAGCTCCGTGTAGACGAAAAACATTTTGCACAACAAGATCCGCTGTTTGCTTAGCTGTCCTCCTATATGTTCCCCCACCATCAGAGTGTATTCTCCTATATGTCCCCCACCAGTATCTGAGTGTCTTCTATGTATCTCTCCTCCAGCACCTGAGGTGTCCTCTTACGTGTCCCTGCTCCAGCATCTGAGTGTGTTCTCCTATATGTCCTTCCTCTAGCACCTGAGTGTGTTCTCCTATATATCTCCCACCACCACCACCACACCATCTGAGTGTGTTCTCCTATATGTACCCCAACCAGCATCTGAGTGTGTCCTCCTATGTGTCCCACCTCCAGCTCCTGAGATGTCCTCCTATGTGTCCCACTTCCAGCCTCTGAGTGTGTCCCTCCTCCAGCACCTGAGAATGTCCTCCTATGTGTCCCTCTCCCCATCATTAGAGTGTGGCCTCCTATGCATCTCATCCAACCGCTTCAATAGCAAATTACCAATGGCTTCTATCTGGTTTATCTCTTCTAACAGATGGTGCATTTTAAGCAGAACTCTGCTTCTCGTCTACAGTAAAATGCTTTCATTTGATGTTTTTTTTATTAAATCTGCATCCCTAGTGACCTTTTTACATCAACGGCAGCCCCAGGTCACTGGTGAGGTTTGCAAAGGACTATGATACATAAGTGGACTTTCCATGAAACCCAATAAACTTTGAGGACACCTCCACCCCTTCTCCAGAAGGTCGCCCTAAAATAGTGCAAAGACTGGTCCTTGCTATCTCCTGATAAGTGTATTATATAAACTCCTGAACATTAAGATCTTCAGTTCTTTAATATCTCCTTTTATATTTTAGATTGCGGTGCTTGTAGAATTTCATATTTGTAGGTTTTCCTTTTTCCCCTGTAGTGTCTGGTTGGACCATTTCCTCCACTAATGATTCTGAGTAGACTTTAGTCCTTCTTTTCTTTTTGATCCCACTACATCTCTTATAATAAGCATGATATAAAGACGTAATGAGTATTGGGGAAATAAATAGAACCTCTAAAGACGTTCCCAAGGTCAATGAAACGTCTCACAATGATCCAATTCAATCTAAACGCGCTTTATTGTTGCTTTTTTAACCCCAGCTTTCTACTACAGAGGAGACAGATTATTTTAACGTCTCTACTTACTAAGAATCATACGGTGATATTGCCGCCTAAGTGCTGCGGTTTTACATATCTCTCTATTATATCTGAATATTTGTTCTTTTTAGTAGTTGGATTTCTTTAATCTGAGATTTCAAGGAGAAGAGAAAGTCTTCTGTGACTTTTATTTTTCCATTATTTTTCTTTTATATCTACAAAGCTCGCCACCTGTTTTGCAGAAGAAAATGCAATTCTTCTTGCAAACCAAATGGCAAGCTTTAAACTCGTGGTGACACAAGGAGCATATTTTAACTTTAGAAGTGGGGGGTGGGTGCTTTTATGAATCATTCCAGAGGAATAATTTACAGTTAAGATGCGATTTCCCGAGAAGCATGAGAAGTAGCATAATATATATTTTTTTGCATTTGATTGCTTGCTCCGGCTTGAGCCCATATCTTTCCCAGCACATGACAGCTGATCTGATCAGCTTTCATATGGCTATACTAGTCACAGGTGGATCTGAGATCCACCCACGACTGTTAAGTTAAATCATAGAATTGTACAATGATAGAGTTGGAAGGGACCTCCAGGGTCATCGTGTCCAACCCCCTACTCAATGTAGGACACACTAAACCATCTCAGACTGATGTCTGTCCAGCCTCTGTTTGAAGACTTCCATTGAAGGAGAACTCACCACCTCTCGTGGCCGCCTGTTCCACTCATTGATCACCCTCACTGTCAAAAAGTTTTTTCTAATATCTAATCTGTATCTTCTTCCTTTCAATTTCATTTCATTGCTTCTCATGTTTCCATGTGCAAATGAGAATAATGATGATCCTTCTACAATGTGACAGCCCTTGAGATATTTGTACACAGCTATTAAGTCTCCTGTTAGTCTTCTTTTTTTCAGATAAACATTCCCAGATCCTTTAACCGTTCCTTGTAGGACATACTTTGTTGACCACTCACCATCCTGGTAGCTCTTTTCTGAACTTGATCTAGTTTTTCAATGTCTTTTTTAAAATGTGGTGCCTACAACTTGACCCAGTATTCCACATGAGGCCTGACCAAGGAGGAGTAGAGGGGGATAATTACTGCACGTGATCTAGACTCTATGCTTCTCTTAATACATCCTAGAACTGTTTGCCCTTTTGCTGCTGCAGCACACTGTTGACTCATGTGCAGTCTGTGATCTATTAGTATACCAGTCTTTTTCACACGTGCTGTTGCTTAGTTCTATTCCTCACATTCTATAGATGTAATTTTCATGTTTCTTGCCCAGATGTAGACTCTTGCATTTTTCCCTGTTAAATACCATTCTATTAGTCATTGCCCATTGTTCAAGCTTATCTAGATCCTTCTGAATCCTTTCACTGTATTCTCTGTGTTAGGTATCCCTCCTAGCTTTGCATCGTCTGCAAATTTCATTAGTTTACCTTCACTTCCTTTATCTAGATCATCAATCTTGCCTTGCGCAGGCGTGTACTACGGAGGACAGAGAATGAACTTCAATCCAATATTTTGGCCAGCATGCAGCCAGTGGGTAAGGAAAGGGTGAATCAAACATCCGAAAACTCCACCCATATGACCCAAAAGCAGTCCCGCCAAATTCAGGTGACAGGTTCCCTTTAATAAATGCCCCCTCAGCATCAGAAATCCAATGATAAGATAGAGTACAAGCTGTAGAAGCTGTAGTCAGTAGCTGGCCCAGGCAGAGGCATGACGTTTTACCAAGTGATCTTTGCAACTGAGATAGGATGATGGTTGTTGCTGTCTGCAGGGGGGGTGTCCAGTAGAGGCTGTGGTTAGTTATCGGCCCAGGAGGAGTGAAGATTTACCAAGTGATGATTGCACTTGAGATAGGGTAATGGTTGTTGCTGTCTGCAGGGGTGGGTGCCCAGTAGAGGCTGTAGTCAGTTGCCGGCCCAGGAGGAGTGAAGGTTTACCAAGTGATATTTGCACTTGAGATAGGGTAATAGTTTTGGCCTGCAGGGGTGGGTGCCCAGGAGAGGCTGTAGTCAGTTACCAGCCCAGGAGGAGTGAGGGTTTACCAAGTGATGATTGCACTTGAAATAGGGTAATGGTTGTTGTCTGCAGGGGTGGGTGCCCAGTAGAGGCTGTGGTCAGTTGCTGGCCCAGGAGGAGTGAAGGTTTACCAAGTCATGATTGCACTTTAGATAGGGTAATGGTTGTTGTCTGCAGGGACGGGTGCTCAGTAGAGGTTGTAGTCAGTTGCTGGCCCAGGAGGAGTGAAGGTTTACCAAGTGATGATTGCACTTGAAATAGGGTAATGGTTGTTGTCTGCAGGGGTGGGTGCCCAGGAGAGGCTGTGGTCAGTTATCGGCCCAGGAGGAGTGAAGATTTACCAAGTGATGATTGCACTTGAGATAGGGTAATGGTTGTTGTCTGCAGGGGTAGATGCCCAGTAGAGGCTGTGGTCAGTTGCCAGCCCAGGAGGAGTGAAGGTTTACCAAGTGATGATTTCACTTGAGATAGGGTAATGGTTATTGTCTGCAGGGGCGGGTGCCCAGTAGAGGCTGTGGTCAGTTGTTGGCCCAGGAGGAATGAAGGTTTACCAAGTGATGATTGCTCTTGAGATAGGGTAATGGTTGTTGTCTGCAGGGGCGAGTGCTCAGTAGAGGCTGTGGTCAGTTGTTGGCCCAGGAGGAATGAAGGTTTACCAAGTGATGATTTCACTTGAGATAGGGTAATGGTTGTTGTCTGCAGGGGCGAGTGCTCAGTATAGGCTGTGGTCAGTTGTTGGCCCAGGAGGAATGAAGGTTTACCAAGTGATGATTTCACTTGAGATAGGGTAATGGTTGTTGTCTGCAGGGGCGGGTGCCCAGTAGAGGCTGTGGTCAGTTGTTGGCCCAGGAGGAGTGAAGGTTTACCAAGTGATGATTTCACTTGAGCTAGGGCAATGGTTGTTGTCTGCAGGGGTAGATGCCCAGTAGAGGCTGTGGTCAGTTGCCGGCCCTGGCGGTGGCATGACGTTTTACGAAGTGATGATTGCAGTCAAGGTTCATTCTGCATTTTCTTTAGGAACCTCTGAGATGATGCTGTCACTTTAGTGCAAATATTGTAGGTCTCAGAGGCTACCCTTCTGCTAACCCAATTGAAGGAAGTCACAGACTATTTTATATCAGCCGTCAGAAGGGATATGTCTATAGAGACATTTGCTTCCACTGAGTGAAGCATGTGACTAAATTCATATTATGGTTATGACACTTAGTAATTCCATATAGATACGTCCTGAGCAATATATTAATCCTATACATAGCTATTCCCCTCTCGTTCTCCAGCCTGATGTGTATTGCACCGTGTCAGTGCCTGAGGCAGGCCATCTCAGCCATTGTTAAGAGTCCCGCTAACATTTCTGCCTGAAGACTGCACCAATTGTGTACAGGAGCCCGAGGCCAACACTAGCTGTTTGCTAAACCCCGAGGCTATCAGCTCATCTGCATCACTGCGACGTTACTGGTAAGGTCTGCACCCAGGCGGT
This sequence comes from Ranitomeya imitator, assembly GCF_032444005.1. Classification (NCBI taxonomy): domain Eukaryota; kingdom Metazoa; phylum Chordata; class Amphibia; order Anura; family Dendrobatidae; genus Ranitomeya; species Ranitomeya imitator. The sequence continues at coordinate 4,504,058 of NC_091283.1, read as the reverse complement.
GAAAATAAATGCCTGCCTTTACAAGTGCTACAGAATCTTAATCTAGATAAAATCCAGCCATTAATGGATTCCTTTGAGACATTAATTCTCACATCACCTTTTCTGCCAAATAAAAACCTAGGTACAGACGTATGAGATGGTGGAGCCCAGCCTATATGAGCTCCGCGAAATGGGAGCAGTGTTGACTGACGACAAGTGATCTGCTCAACTTTGGGAAACATAGTGACAAGGATTTCTAATATTCTCAACTGTGACTGAATACAGGAGTCCTGACGGGTCTGACCTCTACATCTACACATATGTGCATGAATGAATGAGAAAGAGAAGTAATCGTCAGAATATGTCAACAGATTTTAAAAGCAAAACTGCCATTACTTAGGATAGGAAGACAATATCCTGAACCATTGCAGTTTTCAATTCTGCCCGAACAGTTATTATTATTATTATTATTATTTTTTATTATGGCGCCATTTATTCCATGGCGCTTTACATGTGAGGAGGGGTATACATAAGTTCATAAGTTCACTTGTCAGTTGTGCTGTGTAGCCTGGAACACAATAAGGAAAGAAAACCTGTCATTAAAATAACACTTAACTTCACGAGGAGCATGGATTGTGTGAAAATAAAAAATCTATCATAAATATTATAAAGTATTATTATGATGACCTTAGAAAATCATGGCCAACTTCCAGGAATAGTATCCCCTTGTCCATTGACAGCTTGAAATGTGGCAGCTCCACTTCCTTCACTTGAATGGAGCTCAGCAGCTATATACGATGCTTTGTAAGAACGGAGGTGATGACGTTTCTTGAGAAATTCACTGACTGATTATATTCTCAAATGACCTCTATTATATAGATCTGTATTTCAGCCTCACTTGTCGTGTGCAATGAAACTGTGACTTCATAATAAGAACATCGCTTGGCAGATTGGAGCTCGGACGTCCTCATGTGCATCAGGTGGTTGGCCAAATTGGTGGGTCTGGATGACATTCATCTGATAGGGCCACCTTACAGCTATCTTTAACCCAAATGAGGTGGGTACAAGTTCTGTTTTCAGTTTTTTGCTTTTCAGGTGCAGGAGGTTACATCCCAATGGCCTTTCCCATTCATTCTGACCAGGAAGCCGGTCTGATGTGTCTCCAGCCCTCCCTGCACCACTCCTTGTCCATAGACGGTCTATGTCTTAGGAATGCCACATGACTTTTGGATATGGGATGGACCCCACTCCTTCTTAAAACCACCATAACTACTGTAAACCTAGGTACTAAAATAAATACACAAAACACATTATTTTGGTTGTCAAAATGGCCACAGCTTTTATTCAAATCACAGGATTAAATAATCACAGTAGGAGTCAGGTGGAGTGCTAGTACATTGGGATTCACAAGTACTGCGATATCCCCAGCTGTCTGACATACAGCACCAGGACAGACAGCCATAAAGGGGCGGCACGCACTGGCTTGCCATTCAAGCAGAGCCAGTAAACTTTCAGGGCACCAATGACCCTATTATCCTCACCCTGTGCTTAACCACTGTGCCCGCCCCTGATTGATGTTACCATTACAACGTCCTTGAGGCTGGCCACCAAAGCCGAGCCTGCTCACCACCATGAGGTTTTACATCCTCTATTAGTTAAAATGAGTCCACCTTAACTTGTCTGCAACTTCCACCTGACTCCTAAACCGCCACCAGCGAGGCCATTTGACACCTTGAATGGACTCGACCCCCATCACCCATGCCTAATAAAGTCATCAACCAGATCTGCATGCTATGGAAAGACTGTGCATATAAGGAACAAAATTCCAGGACTGCAACAGATTAATTTTATCAATGCAACACTACCAAATTATGATCGATAATATGGTAACTACAGCAAAATACCAGCCGCTAAACACCCTGCAATGTGGATCCTATAATAGGGAATGCAGAAACTAAACCATAACAAAGGGGTAGCCACAGTCTGACTACCTGTATAATGACATCTGTGATGCCTCAAAAACTATTATACTGCATGTATTGTAGCCAGCTCTAATAACTCACTAATTCACAGATTTCAGTTCAAGAAACCACCATTACATACAGTAGCTGGGCTGTGCAGTAACCAATTCTTAAACCCACTTACTATTACTACCCAAAAAGTGATGAGTGTATATAAAGAGAAAGATACTATAAACAAGGAGTAATTAAAAGCCATACACAATATAAAATCGACATTATAACCGATCATTAAATAATTTAAATAATTTCTGCAATATTTGGACATGGTAAATGAAATAAGCCTATTGCAGAAAAGTCTACAAAGACATTATTAATAACCTTGCCACGCCATTGTTAATTGCTTTACAGGCACTTGATAACATATACCATTAACCTTCTCCAACTGGGACAAAGGCATTGGGAATAGGCACATTGCCCTTCGTGTCAATGCACTTGATGTCTTCACCCCTAGCCGCTCCCACTGGCTAAAGGGCATCGGGATGCATTTTATTACTTTTCTCTTAGTCACTCCCACTGACTCCAGGGCATCCATATTAGGTACATTGCTCTTCAGTTTGATGCTCCAGATTACTGCATTCTCCAGACAACAACCTTGAAAGAAATAGGAGTTGGTCAATATAAACAGTCAAAATCAGTGCCTCAGCATTCTCAAGTCACAGGTACTATTCAGGACCTCGTCCAACACACCAGGCATATGACCTGTCCAGGTGCTATTCAGGACGTCAGTCCAACACCCCAGGCATATAACCTGTCCAGGTGCTATTCAGGACATCAGTCCAATACTGGGGAAAATGTGTGTAAATGGGTTAGTAACTGGCTTAGTGATAGAAAGCAGAGGGTGGTTATAAATGGTATAGTCTCTAACTGGGTCGCTGTGACCAGTGGGGTACCGCAGGGGTCAGTATTGGGACCTGTTCTCTTCAACATATTCATTAATGATCTGGTAGAAGGTTTACACAGTAAAATATCGATATTTGCAGATGATACAAAACTATGTAAAGCAGTTAATACAAGAGAAGATAGTATTCTGCTACAGATGGATCTGGATAAGTTGGAAACTTGGGCTGAAAGGTGGCAGATGAGGTTTAACAATGATAAATGTAAGGTTATACACATGGGAAGAGGGAATCAATATCACCATTACACACTGAACGGGAAACCACTGGGTAAATCTGACAGGGAGAAGGACTTGGGGATCGTAGTTAATGATAAACTTACCTGGAGCAGCCAGTGCCAGGCAGCAGCTGCCAAGGCAAACAGGATCATGGGGTGCATTAAAAGAGGTCTGGATACACATGATGAGAGCATTATACTGCCTCTGTACAAATCCCTAGTTAGACCGCACATGGAGTACTGTGTCCAGTTTTGGGCACCGGTGCTCAGGAAGGATATAATGGAACTAGAGAGAGTACAAAGGAGGGCAACAAAATTAATAAAGGGGATGGGAGAACTACAATACCCAGATAGATTAGCGAAATTAGGATTATTTAGTCTAGAAAAAAGACGACTGAGGGGCGATCTAATAACCATGTATAAGTATATAAGGGGACAATACAAATATCTCGCTGAGGATCTGTTTATACCAAGGAAGGTGACGGGCACAAGGGGGCATTCTTTGCGTCTGGAGGAGAGAAGGTTTTTCCACCAACATAGAAGAGGATTCTTTACTGTTAGGGCAGTGAGAATCTGGAATTGCTTGCCTGAGGAGGTGGTGATGGCGAACTCAGTCGAGGGGTTCAAGAGAGGCCTGGATGTCTTCCTGGAGCAGAACAATATTGTATCATACAATTATTAGGTTCTGTAGAAGGACGTAGATCTGGGGATTTATTATGATGGAATATAGGCTGAACTGGATGGACAAATGTCTTTTTTCGGCCTTACTAACTATGTTACTATGTTACTATGTTACTAATACCCCAGGCATATAACCTGTCCAGGTGCTATTCAGAACATAGTCCAACACCCCAGGCATATGACCTGTCCAGGTACTATTCAGGACCTCGTCCAACACCCCAGGCATATGACCTGTCCAGGTACTATTCAGGACCTCGTCCAACACCCCAGGCATATAACCCAATTTGTATGCATGTAGAATATGATTGCCATGACCACAGGGACTTTACCCTAACAGGGTCTTGTAAGATATAAATGCTTCTGGAGACCAGGGGGCCATACCATGATGGTCACTCCTCCACACCAGGGGGCCATACCAAAGATGGTTACATCTCCATTCCACGGGGTCATACTATGATGTACACCCCTCCATCCAGGGGCCACACCCGAGATGTTTACTCCTCCCCTAAACAGAGGGTCCATACCTGAGATGGTTACCCCTACTGACCAAATTATAATTAGCTTCAAGGACCCACTAAAAAAGAAACAAATAAGTGCTTTTTTTTTTTTTTTTTTTTTTAATTCACACCTTTATTAATACAAACATACAATAACCCAACAAAGCATAAATAACCTTAGCTAGCTGGGAGGAGTCCTTGAAGCTCATAAGATCTGGAGATTACCAAGCATAAAGTGAACATAAAATGTACCAACAATTACTCCCAGCCGTTACCCCACTGGCTCGGGAGCACCATAACCACAGGGTTCCAATGTTCACTTGAACTTCCTGAGGATCCGACAAACCTTTGCCGAAACTCCCCTCCACATTTCACCAGATCAGAACCATATTTAATACCAAAAGGAAGAATCCATATCGCAATGGATCCCCCAGACCAATTTGTAACGAACTTCAAGGAACCCCCCAACTGCCCGGCTCCAGGTAATCCACTTAGTCTGTGCTATCCACCATCTTAGGTAATATAAAATTTAGCACTCAGTAGATATACACCATTCCTGCAAATATATGAAGGGGACAATATAAGAATTAAAAACAGCATACAATAAAACATCAAAGCATAAAGAACATTAACATGCTGGGAGGAGTCCTTGAAGCTCATAAGATCTGGTGATTACCAAACAAAAAGTGAACATAAAATGTACCAACAATTACTCCCAGCCGTTACCCCACTAGCTCGGGAGCACCACAACCACAGGGTTCCAATGTTCACTTGAACTTCCTGAGGATTCAACAAACCCTTGCTGAAAATCCCCTCTACCATTCACCAGATCAAGAACCAAATTAAATTCCAAAAAGAGGAATCCATATCCCAATGGATCCCCCAGACCAATTTATAACCAACTTCAAGGACCCCTCCCCCCCCCCCCCCTAACTGCACAAGATGTGGGATAAGTGAAGATGAAAACACCATGTAAGTTTACAACCAAGGTATATTACAGGTTGATCCTGGAAAATGTCCCATCATAAGGTCAGATACATTCGATGATGGGCAATGCTGTTATATGCTGTAACAGTAAAGGAGAAGCCACCTGCTCCTCTACAGCAGTTACAGACAGGCTCTCTAACCAACAGCTGCACATACATCATAAGAAAATATAATATGTAGATCTAGTATAAGCTGCCTGCAGCCATAAGTGTATGTGCAGAAAACTGCAAGGTCTGTGTCCCCAGTTAGTCACACTACCTACATACAATAGACGAGAGACAGGGCTGAAAACTGGGCCCATGAGGTGTTCTCCAGAGCAAGGTGCAGCATCACACTAGGAGTGCCCACTCACTGCCCGCCATGTGCTGAGTTATTAGTGCCCACTCACTGCCCGCCATGTGCTGAGTTATTAGTGCCCACTCACTGCCCGCCATGTGCTGAGTTATTAGTGCCCACTCACTGCCCGCCATGTGCTGAGTTATTAGTGCCCACTCACTGCCCGCCATGTGCTGAGTTATTAGTGCCCACTCACTGCCCGCCATGTGCTGAGTTATTAGTGCCCACTCACTGCCCGCCATGTGCTGAGTTATTAGTGCCCACTCACTGCCCGCCATGTGCTGAGTTATTAGTGCCCACTCACCACCCCACCATGTGCTGAGTTATTAGTGCCCACTCACTGCCCGCCATGTGCTGAGTTATTAGTGCCCACTCACTGCCCACCATGTGCTGAGTTATTAGTGCCCACTCACTGCCCGCCATGTGCTGAGTTATTAGTGCCCACTCACTGCCCACCATGTGCTGAGTTATTAGTGCCCACTCACTGCCCGCCATGTGCTGAGTTATTAGTGCCCACTCACTGCCCGCCATGTGCTGAGTTATTAGTGCCCACTCACTGCCCGCCATGTGCTGAGTTATTAGTGCCCACTCACTGCCCGCCATGTGCTGAGTTATTAGTGCCCACTCACTGCCCGCCATGTGCTGAGTTATTAGTGCCCACTCACTGCCCGCCATGTGCTGAGTTATTAGTGCCCACTCACTGCCCGCCATGTGCTGAGTTATTAGTGCCCACTCACTGCCCGCCATGTGCTGAGTTATTAGTGCCCACTCACCACCCCACCATGTGCTGAGTTATTAGTGCCCACTCACTGCCCGCCATGTGCTGAGTTATTAGTGCCCACTCACCATACCGCCATGTGCTGAGTTATTAGTGCCCACTCACTGCTCGCCATGTGCTGAGTTATTAGTGCCCACTCACTGCCCGCCATGTGCTGAGTTATTAGTGCCCACTCACCACCCCACCATGTGCTGAGTTATTAGTGCCCACTCACTGCCCGCCATGTGCTGAGTTATTAGTGCCCACTCACTGCCCGCCATGTGCTGAGTTATTAGTGCCCACTCACCACCCCACCATGTGCTGAGTTATTAGTGCCCACTCACTGCCCGCCATGTGCTGAGTTATTAGTGCCCACTCACTGCCCGCCATGTGCTGAGTTATTAGTGCCCACTCACTGCCCACCATGTGCTGAGTTATTAGTGCCCACTCACTGCCCGCCATGTGCTGAGTTATTAGTGCCCACTCACTGCCCACCATGTGCTGAGTTATTAGTGCCCACTCACTGCCCGCCATGTGCTGAGTTATTAGTGCCCACTCACTGCCCGCCATGTGCTGAGTTATTAGTGCTCACTCACTGCCCGCCATGTGCTGAGTTATTAGTGCCCACTCACTGCCCGCCATGTGCTGAGTTATTAGTGCCCACTCACTGCCCGCCATGTGCTGAGTTATTAGTGCTCACTCACTGCCCGCCATGTGCTGAGTTATTAGTGCCCACTCACTGCCCGCCATGTGCTGAGTTATTAGTGCCCACTCACCACCCCACCATGTGCTGAATTACTCCCCGAATAATTATTGACACCTGATAAAATATATATAGTAAGGCTCCAGGTAATCCACTCAGGCTTCAGGCTTGTGATAAGCTGCCTGCAGCCATAAGTATATACAGAAAAAGGGGTGGATATATGAGGCAGGACAGCATGCAACATAATAGGACTAAAGGCTGACATATCTCCAGAAATAAAGCACGGATTTGGAAGTCATGCACAGATTATATGTGCAGCAAGGAAAATAACCTGGAGACCCGGGATCTAACATGTACTCAGTCTGTATACATGATAAGCATGCTGCGCAGAGATGGAGCCTTTACTCATATATCACATATAGATAGTGAGAGTAACCTGGTTATCACCCAGCATCATCAGACTGTACTGCAGCAGAGATGAGGTCACATACAGGTCACCAGACTCCATAAATGGGAAGAGGGGAATCAGCAGACAGCAGCATGCAATGCACAGACATGAAGTGCAGCCTCTTACCCTCATATATATATAAGGTATATATATATACCATCCCTTTACTGCTCCCTCTCACCAGTGACGAGTCCCTGTAACTGCCCAGCTCCACGCTACCAATAGCAGACACTGTATGTGTCAATGCTCTGACCCATCACACAGATACACAAAACTCATGAAGACTCTGCACAATACAGCAGAAATAAGACACAACAGCCATGTCTGTAAGGAGGTCACACAGGAGCTGTCTCTGCAGTGTGTGAGGCAACTTGTAACAGACCCATGAGGGAACATGGCGGCTACATGAATCTCTGAGGTAATATTACTCCCAAATAAGATGTAAGAGCTGAGACTACACTAATACATGATGAATGTGGATAGTATATCAGCCATGTCTGCAGGGAGGTACACATGAGGAAACATGGCAGCTACATGAATTTCTGAGGTAAAATTGATCCCATATATGATGTAGGAGCTGATACTACACTAATATATGATGTGTGAGGTGAATGTGCTCCTATCAGCTATAATACATAGTAACATAGTTAGTAAGGCCGAAAAAAGACATTTGTCCATCCAGTTCAGCCTATATTCCATCATAATAAATACCCAGATCTACGTCCTTCTACAGAACCTAATAATTGTATGATACAATATTGTTCTGCTCCAGGAAGACATCCAGGCCTCTCTTGAACCCCTCGACTGAGTTCGCCATCACCACCTCCTCAGGCAAGCAATTCCAGATTCTCACTGCCCTAACAGTAAAGAATCCTCTTCTATGTTGGTGGAAAAACCTTCTCTCCTCCAGACGCAAAGAATGCCCCCTTGTGCCCGTCACCTTCCTTGGTATAAACAGATCCTCAGCGAGATATTTGTATTGTCCCCTTATATACTTATACATGGTTATTAGATCGCCCCTCAGTCGTCTTTTTTCTAGACTAAATAATCCTAATTTCGCTAATCTATCTGGGTATTGTAGTTCTCCCATCCCCTTTATTAATTTTGTTGCCCTCCTTTGTACTCTCTCTAGTTCCATTATATCCTTCCTGAGCACCGGTGCCCAAAACTGGACACAGTACTCCATGTGCGATCTAACTAGGGATTTGTACAGAGGCAGTATAATGCTCTCATCATGTGTATCCAGACCTCTTTTAATGCACCCCATGATCCTGTTTGCCTTGGCAGCTGCTGCCTGGCACTGGCTGCTCCAGGTAAGTTTATCATTAACTAGGATCCCCAAGTCCTTCTCCCTGTCAGATTTACCCAGTGGTTTCCCGTTCAGTGTGTAATGGTGATATTGATTCCCTCTTCCCATGTGTATAACCTTACATTTATCATTGTTAAACCTCATCTGCCACCTTTCAGCCCAAGTTTCCAACTTATCCAGATCCATCTGTAGCAGAATACTATCTTCTCTTGTATTAACTGCTTTACATAGTTTTGTATCATCTGCAAATATCGATATTTTACTGTGTAAACCTTCTACCAGATCATTAATGAATATGTTGACGAGAACAGGTCCCAATACTGACCCCTGCGGTACCCCACTGGTCACAGCGACCCAGTTAGAGACTATACCATTTATAACCACCCTCTGCTTTCTATCACTAAGCCAGTTACTAACCCATTTACACACATTTTCCCCCAGACCAAGCATTCTCATTTTGTGTAGCAACCTCTTGTGCGGCACGGTATCAAACGCTTTGGAAAAATCGAGATATACCACGTCCAATGACTCACCGTGGTCCAGCCTATAGCTTACCTCTTCATAAAAACTGATTAGATTGGTTTGACAGGAGCGATTTCTCATAAACCCATGCTGATATGGAGTTAAACAGTTATTCTCATTGAGATAATCCAGAATAACATCCCTCAGAAACCCTTCAAATATTTTACCAACAATAGAGGTTAGACTTACTGGCCTATAATTTCCAGGTTCACTTTTAGAGCCCTTTTTGAATATTGGCACCACATTTGCTATGCGCCAGTCCTGCGGAACAGACCCTGTCGCTATAGAGTCACTAAAAATAAGAAATAATGGTTTATCTATTACATTACTTAGTTCTCTTAGTACTCGTGGGTGTATGCCATCCGGACCCGGAGATTTATCTATTTTAATCTTATTTAGCCGGTTTCGCACCTCTTCTTGGGTTAGATTGGTGACCCTTAATATAGGGTTTTCATTGTTTCTTGGGATTTCACCTAGCATTTCATTTTCCACCGTGAATACCGTGGAGAAGAAGGTGTTTAATATGTTAGCTTTTTCCTCGTCATCTACAACCATTCTTTCCTCACTATTTTTTAAGGGGCCTACATTTTCAGTTTTTATTCTTTTACTATTGATATAGTTGAAGAACAGTTTGGGATTAGTTTTACTCTCCTTGGCAATGTGCTTCTCTGTTTCCTTTTTGGCAGCTTTAATTAGTTTTTTAGATAAAGTATTTTTCTCCCTATAGTTTTTTAGAGCTTCAATGGTGCCATCCTGCTTTAGTAGTGCAAATGCTTTCTTTTTACTGTTAATTGCCTGTCTTACTTCTTTGTTTAGCCACATTGGGTTTTTCCTATTTCTAGTCCTTTTATTCCCACAAGGTATAAACCGCTTACACTGCCTATTTAGGATGTTCTTAAACATTTCCCATTTATTATCTGTATTCTCATTTCTGAGGATATTGTCCCAGTCTACCAGATTAAGGGCATCTCTAAGCTGTTCAAACTTTGCCTTCCTAAAGTTCAATGTTTTTGTGACTCCCTGACAAGTCCCCCTAGTGAAAGACAGGTGAAACTGTACAATATTGTGGTCGCTATTTCCTAGATGCCCAACCACCTGCAGATTTGTTATTCTGTCAGGTCTATTAGATAGTATTAGGTCTAAAAGTGCTGCTCCTCTGGTTGGATTCTGCACCAATTGTGAAAGATAATTTTTCTTGGTTATTAGCAGAAACCTATTACCTTTATGGGTTTCACAGGTTTCTGTTTCCCAGTTAATATCCGGGTAGTTAAAGTCCCCCATAACCAGGACCTCATTATGGGTTGCAGCTTCATCTATCTGCTTTAGAAGTAGACTTTCCATGCTTTCTGTTATATTTGGGGGTTTGTAACAGACCCCAATGAGAATTTTGTTACCATTTTTCCCTCCATGAATTTCAACCCATATGGACTCGACATCCTCATTCCCTTCGCTAATATCCTCCCTTAAAGTGGACTTTAGACAAGACTTTACATAGAGACAAACTCCTCCTCCTCTCCGATTTTTACGATCCTTTCTAAACAGACTGTAACCCTGTAAGTTAACTGCCCAGTCATAGCTTTCATCTAACCATGTCTCGGTTATTCCCACTATGTCAAAGTTACCTGTAGATATTTCTGCTTCTAGTTCTTCCATCTTGTTTGTCAGGCTTCTGGCGTTTGCGAGCATGCAGTTTAGAGGATTTTGTTTTGTTCCAATCTCCTCACTGTGGATTGTTTTAGAAATGTTCTTACCTCCCTTCTGAGTATGTTTTCCTGGGTCGTCTTTGTTCGAGTCTAATGTTTTTCTTCCCGTCCCCTCTTCTTCTAGTTTAACGCCCTCCTGATGAGTGTAGCGAGTCTTCTGGCGAATGTGTGTTTCCCAGGTTTGTTGAGGTGTAGTCCGTCTCTGGCGAGGAGTCCATCATACCAGTAATTCACACCGTGGTCCAGGAATCCAAATCCTTGTTGTCTGCACCATCGTCTTAGCCATTTGTTTGCATCAAGGATCCTGTTCCATCTCCTGGTGCCATGCCCGTCTACTGGAAGGATAGAAGAAAAAACTACCTGTGCATCCAGTTCCTTTACTTTCTTCCCCAACTCTTCAAAGTCCTTGCAGATTGTCGGTAGGTCCTTCCTTGCCGTGTCATTGGTGCCAACATGTATCAGAAGAAATGGGTGGACGTCCTTGGAGCTGAAGAGCTTTGGTATCCTATCGGTCACATCCTTGATCATCGCACCTGGAAGGCAGCATACTTCTCTTGCAGTTATGTCCGGTCTGCAGATGGCTGCTTCGGTGCCTCTCAGTAGTGAGTCTCCCACCACCACCACTCTTCGTTGCTTCTTGGCTGTACTTTTTGCTGTCAATTGTTGCTGTGTGCCCTTTTCTTTTTTGCTTGCTGGTATTGCTTCATTCTTAGGTGTGCCATCTTCATCCTCTACAAAGATTTGATATCGGTTCTTCAGTTGTGTGGTTGGTGATTTCTCCATGGTCTTCTTGCTTCTTTTGGTCACATGCTTCCACTCATCTGCTTTTGGAGGTTCTCTGACACTTTTTGCACCTTCTGTGACCAGTAGAGATGCTTCTGTTCTGTCTAGAAAGTCTTCATTCTCTTTGATGAGTTTCAAAGTTGCTATTCTTTCTTCCAGACCCCGCACCTTTTCTTCTAAAAGGGCCACTAGTCTACACTTCTGACAGGTGAAATTGGATTCTTCTTCTGGTCGATCTGTGAACATGTAGCACATGCTGCAGCTCACCATGTAGGTTGTCACATCTGCCATGTTGCTCCTAGATCCTGCTGACTTGCTGTGTGTTTTCCTTCTTGTGTAATCTACTCAGCCAAGCTCTCTTGCAATAATGTCCTACAGGCAAAAATTACGGCGCGCGGTTTGGTGATGCTTTCGAAGCAGCTGGTCCCGGCTGTACCCAACGATCTTCTAGCTTAGGGAGACTTCGCTTCTCCCAGAAGGCACCTGGAATATGCAAATTAGCCTCCTGAAGCTTGAATCCCTGGTTTGGTGATGCTTTCGAAGCAGCTGGTCCCGGCTGTACCCAACGATCTTCTAGCTTAGGGAGACTTCGCTTCTCCCAGAAGGCACCTGGAATATGCAAATTAGCCTCCTGAAGCTTGAATCCCTGGTTTGGTGATGCTTTCGAAGCAGCTGGTCCCGGCTGTACCCAACGATCTTCTAGCTTAGGGAGACTTCGCTTCTCCCAGAAGGCACCTGGAATATGCAAATTAGCCTCCTGAAGCTTGAATCCCTGGTTTGGTGATGCTTTCGAAGCAGCTGGTCCCGGCTGTACCCAACGATCTTCTAGCTTAGGGAGACTTCGCTTCTCCCAGAAGGCACCTGGAATATGCAAATTAGCCTCCTGAAGCTTGAATCCCTGGTTTGGTGATGCTTTCGAAGCAGCTGGTCCCGGCTGTACCCAACGATCTTCTAGCTTAGGGAGACTTCGCTTCTCCCAGAAGGCACCTGGAATATGCAAATTAGCCTCCTGAAGCTTGAATCCCTGGTTTGGTGATGCTTTCGAAGCAGCTGGTCCCGGCTGTACCCAACGATCTTCTAGCTTAGGGAGACTTCGCTTCTCCCAGAAGGCACCTGGAATATGCAAATTAGCCTCCTGAAGCTTGAATCCCTGGTTTGGTGATGCTTTCGAAGCAGCTGGTCCCGGCTGTACCCAACGATCTTCTAGCTTAGGGAGACTTCGCTTCTCCCAGAAGGCACCTGGAATATGCAAATTAGCCTCCTGAAGCTTGAATCCCTGGTTTGGTGATGCTTTCGAAGCAGCTGGTCCCGGCTGTACCCAACGATCTTCTAGCTTAGGGAGACTTCGCTTCTCCCAGAAGGCACCTGGAATATGCAAATTAGCCTCCTGAAGCTTGAATCCCTGGTTTGGTGATGCTTTCGAAGCAGCTGGTCCCGGCTGTACCCAACGATCTTCTAGCTTAGGGAGACTTCGCTTCTCCCAGAAGGCACCTGGAATATGCAAATTAGCCTCCTGAAGCTTGAATCCCTGGTTTGGTGATGCTTTCGAAGCAGCTGGTCCCGGCTGTACCCAACGATCTTCTAGCTTAGGGAGACTTCGCTTCTCCCAGAAGGCACCTGGAATATGCAAATTAGCCTCCTGAAGCTTGAATCCCTGGTTTGGTGATGCTTTCGAAGCAGCTGGTCCCGGCTGTACCCAACGATCTTCTAGCTTAGGGAGACTTCGCTTCTCCCAGAAGGCACCTGGAATATGCAAATTAGCCTCCTGAAGCTTGAATCCCTGGTTTGGTGATGCTTTCGAAGCAGCTGGTCCCGGCTGTACCCAACGATCTTCTAGCTTAGGGAGACTTCGCTTCTCCCAGAAGGCACCTGGAATATGCAAATTAGCCTCCTGAAGCTTGAATCCCTGGTTTGGTGATGCTTTCGAAGCAGCTGGTCCCGGCTGTACCCAACGATCTTCTAGCTTAGGGAGACTTCGCTTCTCCCAGAAGGCACCTGGAATATGCAAATTAGCCTCCTGAAGCTTGAATCCCTGGTTTGGTGATGCTTTCGAAGCAGCTGGTCCCGGCTGTACCCAACGATCTTCTAGCTTAGGGAGACTTCGCTTCTCCCAGAAGGCACCTGGAATATGCAAATTAGCCTCCTGAAGCTTGAATCCCTGGTTTGGTGATGCTTTCGAAGCAGCTGGTGCCGGCTGTACCCAACGATCTTCTAGCTTAGGGAGACTTCGCTTCTCCCAGAAGGCACCTGGAATATGCAAATTAGCCTCCTGAAGCTTGAATCCCTGGTTTGGTGATGCTTTCGAAGCAGCTGGTCCCGGCTGTACCCAACGATCTTCTAGCTTAGGGAGACTTCACTTCTCCCAGAAGGCACCTGGAATATGCAAATTAGCCTCCTGAAGCTTGAATCCCTGGTTTGGTGATGCTTTCGAAGCAGCTGGTCCCGGCTGTACCCAACGATCTTCTAGCTTAGGGAGACTTCGCTTCTCCCAGAAGGCACCTGGAATATGCAAATTAGCCTCCTGAAGCTTGAATCCCTGGTTTGGTGATGCTTTCGAAGCAGCTGGTCCCGGCTGTACCCAACGATCTTCTAGCTTAGGGAGACTTCGCTTCTCCCAGAAGGCACCTGGAATATGCAAATTAGCCTCCTGAAGCTTGAATCCCTGTGAGGTGATAACCCCAGTATTATACTCCCTGAGACTGCAGACATGTTTCCTCCTGTCCATCGTGTGAGAGAAAGAGGGAGAGCCAGAGTTGCCTCCCCTATATAAGCCCCACCCTCCTCACAGTAATACACCAGGCACAAACATCTAAACTCCTTCCTCTTAAAGCAACATCACTCTTGTTTAAAATCTACACTGCAATACAAACAAAGGCTGCAGGAGTTCTCAGTCCACCCATCCCCAAGTCATGTCCACCTCCGTCTAGTCTCCGGTGGTTTCTTGAAAACCCCATGGATCTCCTTTTTACTACAGATTCTATTGGAAGGTGAGCTAAATATAGTACTATAGTATTCTTATTTTATCTACCTTAAAGGGTGTCTATCATATCGCCCAAAGCCAGTGTAAAACTATACCACGGCTGCCTTTATCCCCCATACTCCACATGCAGTAATCTTCCTAATTCCCATGCTCTGTAACTTCCCACTTACTCTTTTTCAGTGGGTGGTGTCCATTCTTTAGCATTCTGCTATAAGTTCTGTAACTTCATTTTCCTCAATCTCCAGCATGCAATGCTTTTTTACCTGTCCAATCACTTCCCTGCCCTGAACAGGAAGCCCATCTTCTCTCATGTCTGTGCAATCTGAAAACATGGGCAGAGAGAAAAAAACCCAACCCCCAACAAAGATCCTCCTGCGCAACTTGTGAGGAAACAATGCTCCTCCCTTTCTGTAGAGAGACAAAGAACTGCTCTACCTTCCCTGTTTACTCTAGGAATCCATCTTGTTGTCTCCGCTGATGGACCTCAGGCAATGGACCTAAAGTTTCACAGAATGGATACCCCTAGGGGACATCACTTGGTGGAAATGGTTGTGTTCAAACATCAATTTCGGTAAATAGTATTTTGCAGTTGTCACACTGCATTCACAC
Source organism: Ranitomeya imitator (assembly GCF_032444005.1). Lineage (NCBI taxonomy): Eukaryota > Metazoa > Chordata > Amphibia > Anura > Dendrobatidae > Ranitomeya > Ranitomeya imitator. Next base: position 4,488,630 of record NC_091283.1, on the reverse strand, counting down.
GTAGCAGATATGGTGCATTATTTTGCCAGAGTAAAAATCACATTTTTTTTACCGTGATTGATGAAAACTGCAAAATGGTGCTGCACTGCTACAACTGCGCCTGCAAAATAAATATCTCTGAGCCCGTCCTAATGGGACACGCAGGACAAGCATGAAGATGTACATAAAAAAAGTGCAGTGGTTACAAATACACTCCAGTAACATTCACACTAGCGTTGTGCGCCGCTGCGTCGGCGACGCAACGCACAACGCACGCAAAAACGCGGCAAAGTGCACGCAAAAACGCTGCATTTTCCGACGCATGCGTCGTTTTTTGCCAAAAATCGGACGCAAGAAAAATGCAACTTGTTGCGTTTTCTTGGTCCGACGCTTGCGGCAAAAAAGACGCATGCGTCGCACAACGCAACAAACAAAAACGCATGCGTCACCCATGTTAAATATAGGGGCGCATGACACATGCGTCGCCGCTGCGTCGCCCGACGCTAACCCGACGCACACTAGCATAACGCTAGTGTGAACGTAGCCTAAGAAATCAGATGTCTCCTGAAGGGAGAAAAAGAAGTGCTGTGGTGAAGAAGCAAAGGAGAATGGTGGTCGTGGGGGATTTCCTACTTAGAGGAGCAGAAGCTCCTATCTGCCCCGGACATTACTTCACCAGAAGTGTGCTGTCTTCCAGGTGCGTAAATCAAAGATGTGTCTGATAGGGTATCGAGACTCTTCAGTGCTAGAGACGACCACCCACGTCTACTAATACACGTAGGAACAAATGACAGCAAGAAAAGACCAGGAATCCATAGGCAGACACTTTGAAGACATAGGCAGGAAAGTGAAGGAACTGGGAGCACAGGTAATCTTCTCATTTATCCTCCAAGTGGATGGACATGGACCGAGGAGATTGAACAGGAATCTACAGGTGAACAACTGGCTACATCGATGGTGCCGCGAGCAATGTTTTGGGTTTCTTGACCATGGTGTGAATCACCTTTATGATTAATTCCTTGCTACAGATGGGTTGCATCTTTCAAAAACAGGAAAACACATATTTGGTAGATGCCTTGCTACACTCATCAGGAGAGCTTTAAACTAGAGCAATTTGATATGGGAAATATACAGCCAGGAAGAAATATGCAGCTAATGAATTCTTTTGAGAACCTGATATTAGAAGTGGAGATAAAGAACAAAAACAAAAAACTCTGAATGAAAATAGAAAAGCAAGAGAAACCGACTACAAACTAAAATATGTCTATACAAATGCGCAGCGCATGGGAAACAAACAAGGAGACTTGGAGGTGCTGACACTGGAAGAGAAATATGTCATTGGCATCACTGAAACTTGGTGGGACGATACACATGATTGGAACACAAACCTTGAAGGCTACAACTTATTTTTTCTAGAAGCATGACTAACAAGAGGGGAGGAGGAGTTGCATTGTATATTAGGAAAACATATATCTCCACAGAGATCCAATGTTCAGAGACTGGTAGCTCTGCAGAAACTGTTTGGGTAAGAATTCAAGGAGAGAAGAACAGAAAAGACATTATTGTAGGTGTTTACTATAGGCCACTTGGTCAGACTGAACAAACGGATTAACTCTGTTTTCATAAGATGTCTCTGTTCTCAAAAAAGTACAAAAGAGTGATCATGGGTAGTGTTGAGCATTCCGATACCGCAAGTATCGGGTATCGGCCGATATTTGCGGTATCGGAATTCCGATACCGAATTCCGATATTTACCGCATATCGGATACCGGAATCGGAAGTTCCCAGAATTCCAAACTGCACGCAGCAGCCAATGAGGAATGAATGGAAGTGTGGGCACATCCTGTTTAGCATGGTGGGCATGTAACTACTGGCAAGGCTGTGATTGGCTGCTGAAATGATGTCATGATGCACTATAAAAAATGCTGCCGCCATTTTGCGCTCACTCTGCTGTGATTTCAGTTAGGGACAGGACGCTGTGTTCTAACTGAGGGCCAGTTGAGATAGCGAATTGCTTCATTGCGCTTTTCCCAGGCTAATTTAGTAACCGCTGTGTGTTCACCTTGCTCTTGCCTTGCAGCGCTGTTTTAACAGCGTTCTGTAAGGTCTTTGTGTGTGTGTGTGAGTGTGCAGCTCATTCTGTAGTCTGTGTGCAGCCATAGCCGGTTGTATTCAGCTCAGGGGAGGTTCACACTGCCTCATACTGTTCTATCCATTGTCCTTTTTTGCTAATAGTGCAGCTTGCTGCACCTTTTTTCTAAAATTTCCTATTAGTGGCTTTCCACCCGTCTCCAGCTAAATTGTGGAAAAACACTACATAGGATAACCTAGAGGAGGGTTTTTGGGCCTTGCAGCGCCGTTTACGGCTGTCTGCACGGTCTCCGTGTGAGCGCAGCTCGCCCTGTAGTCTGTGTGCAGCCACAGCCGGTTGTATTCAGCTCAGGGTGCGTCACTGCCTCATACCGTAAAATAACTTGTCCTTTTTTGCAAATAGTGCAGCCTGCTGCACATTTTTTCTAAAATTTCCTATTAGTGTCTTTCCACCCGTCTCCAGCTAAATTGTGGAAAAACACTACATAGGATAACCTAGAGGAGTGTTTTTGGGCCTTGCAGCGCCCTTTACGGCTGTCTGCACGGTCTCCGTGTGAGTTAAACTCGCTCTGTAGCCCAATCTGCACAAAAAAAAGTAAAGTTCACCAAACACCACTTAACACTTGTGTAGGCCAAATTTTATCAATAATAAAGTCTAGTCCACACTTTACAACATTAGTGTTTCTTACACCTGTTAGGAGGAGCATTTCAGGAATAAGCACACTAAGGCCTTAGTACTTTTCTGCTTATCTTTATCTGTCAACCAAGATGAAGAGGGCAGGGAGGCACGTGGGCGTGGGCGCGGAGCAGGGAGAGGACGTGGTGATTCTGTGCCTGCTGCGGGCGCCGGTGACTCATCATCACCCAGTTTCAGCAAGGAACAGTCCTTCATGTGTAGCTTTGTCGGAGAGCGCCGTGCACCGCTGCTGCGTGAAGATCAAATTGAAGCCGTTGTCGGATGGATGGCAGCTAACGCATCCGCATCGACTTCAATTAGTGCCACATCCTCTCAGGCACAGACCACTGGAGAGCAGCCATCTGTCTCTTCACCACCTGCCAAATTGGCCAGGCAGTCAGAGAGCCCAGGACAGGAGCCGTCTCTACTTCTGTTCTCTGAATCTCTTGGCTTGGAAACAGGGGGCCAGCCAAGCAGCATTGGAGAAATGGAAGAAGAGGCAGTGTGCAGTGATGCCCAACAGCTTTGTCTCTCTGACTCTGAAGAGGCGGGTGGGCCAGTGCCTCCGGTGACCACAGCGCAGTACGCATCTGATGATGAAACTCAGGTGCCGCTTTCTGATGCGTACTGTGCTGCCGAGACTACCCAGGAGGAGCAGTTGGTGGCAGAGGGTAGTGGAGATGATGAGGTCCTTGACCCATTGTGGCGTGAGGAACAGGAAGGTGGTGGGAGCAGCTCAGAGGAAGAGATTCCCCTAACGGGCCAAAGAGGGAGAGGGAGGGGGAAGACTGCGGAGCCTGTAGCCTCCACTTTGGCACCAGTTAGGAGCCTGTCTCTTTCAAAAGCCAAAAAGGGCGCTCCCAAAACTTGCAGTGCCTGGTCCTTTTTTGACACAGTTGCAGATGACATTTGTTTTGTCAAATGCAAGCTGTGTCATGAGAAAGTCAAAAGAGGGAAAAGTGTCAGCAACCTCAATACCACAAATATGTGGAAACATGTGCGGACCAGGCACGCGGTGGAGTTACAAAACCACACTGAAGACCTAGGCCAACCAACAGCAGCAGCTACCACCTCTTCAGCTCGTGTTGCCTCTTCCTCCAGCTCACACACAGCTGGTTCGGCTTTCTCCCAGGATCGCCATGGAAGAACCTCTGGCACTGTTGTCCAGAGACCTAGTGTAATTCCACCCACAGCACCACGTTCCCAGTCATCCTCACACTCCCAGCCTAGTCTACAGCCATCGGTAGTACAGACATGGGAGAAAAGGCGGCCATTCTCGGCAAACCACCCCCGTGCACAGGCTCTGAATGCAGGCATTGCCAAACTTCTGTCATTGGAAATGCTCTCATTCAGGCTGGTGGAGACTAACAGCTTCCGTGACTTGATGGCATTGGCAGTCCCACAGTACCAGGTGCCCAGCCGCTTTTATTTCAGCAGGCAAGCCGTCCATGCCCTGCACAAGCATGTGGAGGGACACATAAAACACGCGCTACTGAATGCCGTCAGTAGCAAGGTCCACCTCACCACCGATGCGTGGACCAGTCAACATGGACAGGGGCGATACCTTTCCCTCACTGCCCATTGGGTTAATGTTGTTGAGCCAGGTACAGATCGTGCGAGTGGCGCAGGACGTGTCCTGCCCACTCCAAGGATTGCAGGAATCCAGTCTGTACGCATCGACTCCTCCTCTTACACAAGTTCCTCAGAATCATCGCTGCAGGAGCCGTCACAGTCCACCTCCACATGGACCCGTGAATGTTTACCTGTTACGACCGACATGAGCACAGCCGTGGCCAAACGTCAACAGGCCGTCTTGAAATTAGTTTCTTTGGGGAATCGAAGCCACACAGCACAGGAGCTCTGGAATGCCATCAAGCAGGAGAGCGATGTGTGGTTTGTGCCAGCGAATCTCCAGCCAGACATGGTAGTGTGTGACAATGGCCGAAATCTGGTGGCAGCTTTGGCCCTTGGCAACCTCACTCACATCCCATGTCTGGCACATGTACTCAATTTGGTTGTGCAGAGTTTTCTGAGGGACTATCCGGATCTTGATGCACTGCTGCACAAGGCCCGCCTAGAGTGTGCTCACTTGCGGCGTTCCAGCTTGGCAAGATCGCGCATTGCTGCTCTGCAGCGCCGATTCCGCCTTCCGGAACATCGAATCATATGTGACCTACCTACCAGGTGGAATTCCACGTTACATATGTTGGAGCGGTTGTGTGAGCAGCAGCAAGCAGTAATGGAGTACCAGCTGCATCAGGCGCAAAAAAGTCGCAGTCAGCGCCGTTCAGACTTCACAACCACAGAGTGGGCCACTATGAAGGACGTCTGACAGGTTTTGCGTCCTTTCGATTATTCCACGCGGATGGCAAGTGCAGATGATGCACTAGTCAGCATGACTGTCCCCATTATCTGCCTGCTTCAACAAACACTGCAAGCGTTAAGGGATGATGTTGCGGAAGAGGTGGAGGATGAGGAGTCTCCTTTTCCATCAGCTTCTGGACAGTCAGCGCCACGTGGTTCCTCACAAAGGGGTCGGCAGGGGACACTTTGTGAGGAGGATGAGGAGGAGTCTATTGAGGAGGAAGAGCTCCGTCCAGAGGAGGGAGTTACACAATTGTCCAGTGGTCAGTGTGTACAGCGAGGGTGGGGTGATGAAGAGTGGGCAGAGATCATGTCTCAAGCAGGGGACAGCGTTTCTGGGCCAGTTGGCAGTCTGCAGCACATGGTTGATTTCATGTTGCAGTGCCTGAGAGACGACCGCCGCATCGACCACATTCTCAACATGCCTGATTATTGGGTGTACACCCTCCTCGATCCTCGCTACCAGGACAACATCCAAAACCTCATCCCAGCGTTGACCCGGGAGCGTAAAATGCGGGAGTACCAGGAGACACTGGTGAATTCCATCATCTTCTCCAGTCCAACTCAGAGGAGTGCTGCTAGTGCTTTACAAAGCATCTCAGTGCGTCGAGGCAGTGGAGGAGGCTCTGCACAAAGAGGGAGCAGAAGCAGTGCCTCTGCCCAAGGCAAGACCAGTATGGCACAACTGTGGCAAACTTTTGTGTGCCCGCCCCAAATGTCTACACCATCACCGGCGGCTCCAGTCAGCAGGAGGCAACGGCTACGTCAGATGGTGACAGACTACATGTCTTGTCCTCTTACTGTACTCCCAGACGGCTCTTCCCCTTTCAAGTTTTGGGTCTCTAAGCTGGATACATGCCCAGAGCTAAGCCAGTATGCATTGGACGTGCTGGCTTGCCCTGCGGCTAGTGTGTTGTCGGAACGCGTCTTTAGTGCCGCAGGTGGTGTACTAACAGACCGTCGCATGCGACTATCCTCCGATAACGTTGACCTGCTTACTTTTCTGAAAATGAACCAGGCCTGGATCTCGCAGGAATTTGCCACTCCTCTGCCTGATTAAGTAATTGGGTGTCATCCAGGTCTCCTGATGTGTTCATCTTTCTACCACCTGAAGTGCTATTCCTGGGCTCCAACACCGCCAGTTGCGGCTCAGAAGTGCAGGCTGCACAGTCAAAACATACGACCCAGTGTTATTGGGTTTCAGTAACGTCAGCTGATCCCCAGCTGTGTATCCGGCAATGTGGCCTGCGACCGCCACGCTGACACAACAACCGAAATGTAAGGGAACCTGTCCCCCCCCCGGCGTTTGTTACTGAAAGAGCCACCTTGGGCAGCAGTAATGTTGCACAAGGAAAAGGTAGCTCTTTTAGTTTAGCTCCTTGCTCATGGAGAACTTAACACTTATAAAATGTGTCCACTGATACCGTTATACCGTCCCGGAGGTGGGACTTTCCTTCGTAATGTGACGCAGCACAGCCGTCATTCCTACCCCCTTGGTGCCGCGCGCCGCCTCCTCAGCGTTGTTTTAAGCTGTCACGGAGCCTGCGCTGTTCTGTTATCCCTTGGCCATGCCCACTTAGCGCTGCCTGTCTTCTGACATAATTGGGTGTCAGGCTGGCTGCGCCAGTGCGGCCGCGCTGCCCGAGATCCCGCCTCGCAGTGTCTTCTGATTTAATCACACTGCGGGCCTGGGATCCATGGGCATGCGCAGTGCATATCTTCACCTCAGGCTCTCGCTCATCTCCCTCTGCCTTCTTCAGACTGTGCGCCGTCAGCTGATCCCTAATAGCATGCCACGGCCGTGACGCCGCACAGTCTGAAGAAGAAGGAAGGAGGGGAGTGAGAGGCGAGGATATGCACTGCACATGCCCATGGATCCCAGGCCTGCAGTGGGATTACATTAGACGACACTGCGAGGTGGCATCTCGGGCAGCGTGGATGCACAGGCACTGACAGCCTGACATCAAATTATGTCAGAAGACAGGCAGCGCAAATTGGGCATGGCCAAGGGATAACTGAACAGCGCAGGCTCCGTGACAGCTTAAAACAACGCTGAGGAGGCAGTGCACGGCACTAAGGGGATAGGAATGACAGCTGTGCTGCGTCCCATTACGAAGGAAATTCCCACCTCCGGTACGGTTTTACGGTATAAGGGGACACATTTTTAGTGTTTACTTCTGTGTTTGCAAGGAGCATAATTAAAAGAGCAACCTTTTCCTTTTGCATCCTTAGTGCTGCACAAGATGGCTCTTTCAGCTACAAACGCCTGGGGGGGGGGGGTTAAAGGTTCCCTTTCAACTTGCTCCAATCAGGCTTCGGCCTACACTCTGTTCCTCTGCTACTCGTGCTGTCCCTGGGCTCTAACACCGCCAGTTGGTGCCTGGAAGTGCTGTCTGCACAGTCAACAGTCGCTCCTCTGTTATTGGGGTTCAGTAACGTCAGCTGATCCCCAGCTGTGTGTGCAGCAATACCTCCAATCTGCTCCTCCTGCTGTCCCTGGGCTCTAACACCGCCAGTTGGTGCATGGAAGTGCTGTCTGCACAGTCAACAGTCACTCCTCTGTTATTGGGGTTCAGTAACATCAGCTGATCCCTAGCTGTGTATCCGGCAACGTGTCATGCGACCGACCGCCACGCTGGCACACTAACAGACATTTACATGCCTACAGTGCAGTCTTCGGCCTACACTCTGCTCCTCCTGCTGTCCCTGGGCTCCAGCACTGCTGGTTGATGCCCGGAAGTGCTGTTTGCACAGAGCTAAACACCTCGCCAATGTGTTAGTGGGGTTCAGTCACGCCTTCTGCTTCCCTGCTGTGTATCTGGCAACGTGTCATGCGACCGCCACGCTGGCACAACTGAAATGTAAGGGAACCTCTTCCCCCCCCCCCCAGGCGTTTGTTACTGAAAGAGCCACCTTGTGCAGCACAAGGAAAAGGTGGCTCTTTAAATTATGCTCCTTGCAAACGCTGAACTACACACTCATGTACTGTGTCCCCTCACACCGTAAAACCGTCCCGGAGGTGGGACTTTCCTTTGTAATGTGACGCAGCACAGCCGTCATTCCTACCCCCTTGGCTCCGTGCGCCGCCACCTTAGCGTTGTTTGATTCTGTCACGGACACTGCGCTGTTATGTTCTCCCTTGGCCATGCACAGTTTGCGCTGCCCGTCCTCTGACATCATTTGTTGTCAGGCTGGCTGCGCCTGTGTGTCCACGCTGCCCGAAATCCCACCTCGCAGTGTTGTCTAATGTGATCCCACAGTGGGACTGGGGTCCATGGCCATGCACAGTGCATATCCTCACCTCTCACTCCCCTCCTTCCGGCTTCTTCAGACTAGGCGGCGTCAGCTGATCCCTAATAGCACGCCACGGCCGTGACGGCGCACAGTCTGAAGAAGCAGGAAGGAGGGGAGTGAGAGGCGATGATATGCACTGCGCATGCCCATGTACTTGAGGCCCGCAGTGGGATTACATTAGACGACACTGCGAGGTGGCATCTCGGGCAGCGTGGACGCACAGGCACTGCCAGCCTGACACCTAAATGATGTCAGAAGACCGGCAGCGCAAAATGTGCATGGCCAAGGGATAACATTACAGCGCAGGCTCCGTGACAGAATCAAACAACGCTGAGGAGGCGGTGCACGCCACCAAGGGGGTTGGAATGACGGCTGTGCTGCGTCACATTACAAAGGAAAGTCCCACCTCCGGGACAGTTTTACGTTGTGAGGGGACACATTACATGAGTGTGTACTTCAACGTTTGCAAGGAGCATAATTTTAAGAGCCACCTTTTCCTTTTGCAGTATTATTGGTGTACAAGATGGCTCTTTCAGCAACAAACGCCTGGGGGGGGGTTAAAGGTTCCCTTTCAACTTGCTCCAGTGCAGGCTTCGGCCTACACTCTGCTCCTCTCCTCCTCCTGCTGACCCTGGGCTCTAACACCGCCAGTTTTTGCCCGGAAGTGCTAGCTGCACAGAGAAAAACACCAGCCAATGTGTCAGTGGGGTTCAGCAACGCCTGCTGTTCCCCTGCTGTGTAGCCAGCAACGTGTCCAGCACAAGCCACGCTGGCACAACAGAACAAAAGCTGCCACCAGTGCAGGCTTCGGCCTACACTCTGCTCCTCTCCTCCTCCTGCTGACCCTGGGCTCTAACACCGCCAGTTTTTGCCCGGAATTGCTAGCTGCACAGAGAAAAACACCAGCCAATGTGTCAGTGGGGTTCAGCACCGCTAGCTGTTCCCCTGCTGTGTAGCCGGCAACGTGTCCTGCAAACGCCACGCAGACACCTGAACTAAAATTAAAGTGAACCTCCCCCCCCCAGGTGTTTCTATATATAACAGCCACCTTGTACAGCAGTAATGCTGCATTTGTACAAGGTGGCTGACTTTTTCTCCTTGCCCACGTCGAACTCAACACGTACAAAATGTGTCTCATTAGAGACCATTACACTGTCCCTGAGGTGTGACTTTCCTTTTTAATGAAAAGCAGCACCCCCCTGGGTAGCGCTGCCCATGTTATGACATCATTGGTTGGCTGGCTGCGCTTGTGCGTCCGCCCTGCCCGACACAACGCCCCTCCGTGTCTTATTTATTTTGACTGCGAGGGTGTGATTGATGGGCATGTGCAGTGTATATCTTCGCCTGTCTTCATTCATCTCCTTCCGCCTTCTTCAGACTGTGCGGCCTCATGGCCGTGGCATGCGATAAGGGATCAGCTGAGGCCGCCCAGTCTGAAGCAGGTGTAAGGACATGTGTGGCGAACATATTTACTGCACAAGGCCATGAATCCAAGCCCTGCAGTGTGAATTTTTGAAAACACACTGCGGGTCTGGGATTCATGGGCATCGCTAACCGCAACGTCAAACATGAAATGAGGTCATAAGACGGGCAGCGCTCACAGGGCATTGCCAAGGGATAACACAAGAGCGCAGACTCATGTACAGCAAATAACGACGCTTAGGAGTCTGCGCCCAGCACCTAGGTGTACATTTTGACACCTGTGCTGCGTCTCCTTAAAAAGGCAAGTCACGCCTCCAATACAGTTTTACTGTATAATGGGCTAAATTGTGTACGTCTTTCATTCAGCGTGTGCAATGAGCAAAATTTAAAGAGCAACCTTTCAATTGTGGAGCATTACTGCTGCACAAGGTGTGGCTCTTCTAGATTGTAACAACTGAGGGTGGGTTAAAGGTTACCTTTGAAATTGGTTCAATTAGGTTTCGGCCTACACTCTGCTCCTCCTGCAGACCCTGGGCTCTAACACCGCCAGTTGGGGCCCGGAAGTGCTGGCTGCACAGAGAAAAACACCCGCCATTGTGTCAGTGGGGTCCAGCAAAGCCAGCTGTTCCCCTGCTGTGTAGCCGGCAACGTGTCCTGCAAACGCAACGCAGACACAAAGCTGCCTCCAGTGCAGGCTTCGGCCTACACTCTGCTCCCCCTGCTTACCCTTTGCTCCAACACCGCCAGTTGGGGCTCTAGGAAGACAATCTTGAATAGGTCCACATCCGGGTTCCAGCACTATCAGCTGGTTCATGGCAGTGTCTTTGTCACGGGTACTCCCTCCTGCCCAGCCTGGGTCCAGCACCGTCAGCTGGTTCCGGGTAGTGTCAAGGTCACTTACACGCCTATACGTTGTCCCGTCGTGTTGCGGTCGGGTTAGCCAACTCCATGGTGCCTCCAGTTTAGGAGCTTCCTATGTGGGCTGCGGGAATTGGCAATCAAGGCTGGTTCTGTAGTGCCAGTAGGGCCAGCTCCCCCTGTAGAACTGTTGGTGTTCGGTAACTGCGGCAGCCTCGCGGCCTAGCTGTTCTCTCTTCTCCTGTGGTCCTTCTGGTCCACATCCTGGTTCCAGCACCGTCAGCTGGTTCCGGGCAGAGCCTTTGGCTTAGGTGCCTCCTTCTGGGTATCCGAGTTCCGCCAACGCCAGGCGGTCCTTGGTAGTGCTTTTAAGCGCGGGTACTTACAGCTTTGTAACCGTGTTCCAACACCGTCAGCTGGTCCTCGGTGCCATTGGCTCTTGCACACTTGGGCAACGACGACCCGGAAGACCACCCCTAAGATGACGACGACACCAGAGACGACAACCACTGAGATGACGACGACCCTGGAGACGACGACCATGAAGACCACCCCGATGACGACGACGACGGCGGAGACGACGACCCTGGAGACGACGACCCTGGAGACGACGACATTGAAGACCGAGAAGCAGAAGAACAAGAGGCTGCAGAACAAAGAGCAGAAGAACATTAAGCATAACACTTAATATCAGAGCAAAAGATATTATCTAAATTATATGCAGAAGAAGACTAAGCAGTGTATGGGGGTGAGTCCGTTCCTCGTGGTGCCCCTGGATAAAGCCTGATGCTGCAGGCCAAACTGAACGCGGACAAATGTAACTTTTGTGACTGGCAGAACGTTAGGTGTAATCTTCAAACTTTTATAGATAACAACTACGGGAATGCCTGTCACAAATGAGAATATGATGAAGAAGTAGAATAGGAAGAATAATAGTTGAAGAAAATGAATATGAAGAATGTAATAAAAAAAATGTAGAAGATGAAGAAGAAGATGAATAAGGTGAAGAAGAAGTTGATGTCAAAGATGCTGATGATGATGAAGAAGAAACTGTGGGAAAAGTAAAAAAAAAAGGTGAAGGGCTTGGATAGTGAAACATCAATATCTGACAAAGTAAAAAAAATCTTAACATAGTCAATATCTTTGTAACTCCGAACGTCTTAAAAAAAAATTAAAATTCCTGCTATTCTATTTGATTGGGCTAAACCTCTATGCCTTTAATGTCTCCGCCACCTCCCCAAATACATCCGGCATTATTCTTAGTTGTTTTCCTTCATGTAGAATGAACCTACAAGGAAAGAAAGGGTTTATTTTAATTCCGATATTTTGGTCCCATTGACTTGCATTGTAATCAGGTATCGGTATCGGCGATATCCGATATTTTTTGAATATCGGCCGATCCAATCCGATACCGATACTTTCTGATATCGGAAGGTATCGCTCAACACTAATCATGGGAGATTTTAGCTATCGAGATATTTGTTTGGAATCTCCAATGGTTGGATGTTTTAAAGGACAGAAATGTGCAAGAAGGATGGGAGATTTTGCTAAATTATATTCTCATTGCACAAGTGGTAACAATCCTGAAATGAAGGAAGAATTGGAAGCATCTAAAGAGACCATGATGGATAAACACAGAACTTAATCTTGTTAAAATGGAAAAAATAAATGAATATTAAATGGAAAGAAGGGGCATATCTAAAGAAGAATACAAGTGCTTTCCACTAAATTAGAATATCATCAAAAAGTGAATTTAATTCAGTTCGTCAATACTTCTTTCAAAAAGTGAAACTCATATATTATAAAGAGTCGTTACAAACAGTGTGATCTGTTTCACGTGTTCATTTCTGTTAATGTTGATGATTATTAGTGATGAGCGAATATACTCGTTACTCGAGGTTTCCCGAGCATGCTCGGGTGTCCTCCGAGTAATTTTTAGTGCTCGGAAATTTAGTTTTCATCACCTCAGCTGAATGATTTACAGCTATTAGCCAGGCTAAGTACATGTGGGGGTTGCCTGGTTGCTAGGGAATCCCCACATGTAATCAAGCTGGCTAATAACTGTAAATCATCCAGCTGCGGCCAAAAAAACTAAATCTCTGCACACGAAAAATTACGTGGAGGACACCCGAGCGCGCTAGGGAAATCTTGACTAACGAGTATATTCGCTCATCACTAATGATTATGTCAAAGAAAATCCAAAAGTCACTATGTCAGTAAATTAGAATACTTTATAACACCAGCTTGAAACATTATTTTAAAATCCGTAATGTTGGCCTACTGAAATGTATGATCAGTAAATGCCCTCAATACTTGGTCGGGGCACCATTTGCATCAATTACTGCATCAATGTGGAATGGCAGGAGGCGATCAGCCTGTGGCACTGCTGAGGGGTTATGGAAGCCCAGGTTGCTTTGATAGCAGCCTTCACCTAATCTGCATTGTTGGTTCTGGTGTCTCTCATCTTCCTCTTGACAATGCTCCATAGCTTTTCTATGGGGTTAAGGTCAGGCGAGTTTGCTGCCCATCAAGCCTAGTGATGCTGTTGTTTTTACACCAGGTATTGGTACTTTTGGCCGTGTGGACAGGGGCCAAGTCCTGCTGGAGAATGACATTTCCATCTCCAAAAAGCTTGTCGGCAGAGAGAAGCATGAAGTGCTCTAAAATGTCCTGGTAGACGGCTGCGCTGACTTTGGTCTTGATAAAACACAGTGGACCTACACCAGCAGATGACATGGCCCCCAAACCATCACTGATTGTGGAGACTTCACACTAGACCTCCAGCAGCTCGGATTGTGGCCTCTCCACTCTTCCTTAAGACTCTGGGACCTTGATTTTCCAAATGAAATGCAAAATTTACTTTCATCTGATTACAACACCTTGGGCCACTGACAACAGTCCAGTTCTTTGTCTCCCAGGCAAAACGATTCTGGCGTTGTCTATTGGTCATGAGCGGCCGGACACAAGGAATATGACACTTGTAGCCATGTCCTGGAGACGTCTGTGTGTGGTGGATCTTGAAGCAATGACTCCAGCAGTAAACCTCCCCTCAATTTTTGAATGGCCTTTTCTTATCAATGCTTTCCAGGCTGCGGTTATACCGGCTGATTGTGCACCTTTTTCTACCACACTTTTACCTTCCACTCCACTTTCCATTAATCTTCTTGGATACAGCACTCTGTGAACAGCCGGCTTCGTTTGCAATGACCTTTTGTGGTTTCCCCTCCTTGTGGAGTGTGTCAGTGACGCCTTCTGGACATCTGTCAGGTCAGAAGTCTTCCCCATGATTGTGGAGCTACTAAAACAGACTAGGGGACCTTTATAAATGCTTAGGAGCCTTTGCAGATGTTTATTAGTAATTATTGTAATTTATTGAGATAATGACTTTTGGGTTTTCATTGGCTGTAAACCATAATCATCAACATTAACAGAAATAAACATTTGAAATAAATCACTCTGTGTGTAATGACTCTATATAATAAGAGAGTCACTTTTTGTATTGAAGAATTGAGATAAATTAACTTTTTGATATTCTAGTTTAGTGAGAAGCACCTGTATAATGCTGTCATAGAATGTTAGAGTTGGAAGGGAACTCCAGGGTTTTCATGTCCAACCCTCTGCTCAATGCAGGATTTACTAAACCATCTCAGTCAGATGTCTGTCCAGCCTCTGTTTGAAGATTTCAATTGAAGGAGAACTCACCAACTTTCCCACTCATTGATCTCCCTCACTTTCAAAAAGTTTTTTTCTGATATCTAATCTGTATTTTCTCCCTTTCAGTTTCATTGTGTTGCTTCTCGTGTTTCCATGTACAAATGAGAATAATGATGATCCTTCTACACTGTGACAGCCCTTCAGATATTTGTAGACAGCTATTAAGTCTCCTCTTAGCCTTCCTTTTTGCAGCTAAACATTCCCAGTTCCTTTAACTGTTCCTCGTAGGACATACTGTGCAGTCCGCTCACCATCCTAACATAGTAACATAGTTATTAAGGTTGAAGGAAGACTTTAAGTCCATCCAGTCCAACCCATAGCCTAACCTAACATGCCCTAACATGTTGATCCAGAGGAAGGCAAAAAAAAACCATGTGGCAAAGAGTAAGCTCCACATTGGGGAAAAAAATTCCTTCCCGACTCCACATACGGCAATCAGACTAGTTCCCTGGATCAACGCCCTATCAAGGAATCTAGTGTATATACCCTGTAACATTATACTTTTCCAGAAATGTATCCAGTCCCCTCTTAAATTTTAGTAATGAATCACTCATTACATCATACGGCAGAGAGTTCCATAGTCTCACTGCTCTTACAGTAAAGAATCCGCATCTGTTATTATGCCTAAACCTTTTTTCCTCCAAACGCAGAGGATGCCCCCTTGTCCCTGTCTCAGGTCTATGATTAAAAAGATCATCAGAAAGGTCTTTGTACTGTCCCCTCATATATTTATACATTAACATGAGATCACCCCTTAGTCTTCATTTTTCCAAACTAAATAGCCCCCAGTGTAATAACCTATCTTGGTATTGCAGACCCCCCAGTCCTCTAATAACCTTGGTCGCTCTTCTCTGCACCCGCTCCAGTTCAGCTATGTCTTTCTTATACACCGGAGACCAGAACTGTGCACAGTATTCAAAGTGTGGTCGAACTAGTGATTTGTATAGAGGTAAAATTATATTCTCCTCATGAGCATCTATGCCTCTTTTAATGCATCCCATTATTTTATTTGCCTTTGTAGCAGCTGCCTGACACTGGCCCCTGAATATGAGTTTGTCATCCACCCATACACCCAGGTCTTTTTCATTGACGGTTTTCCCCAGAGTTTTAGAATTAAGCACATAGTTATACATCTTATTACTTCTACCCAAGTGCATGACCTTACATTTATCCCCATTAAAGCTCATTTGCCATTTATCAGCCCAAGCTTCTAGTTTACATAAATCATCCTGTAATATAGAATTGTCCTCCTCTGTATTGATTACCCTGCAGAGTTTAGTGTCATCTGAAAATTTGGAAATTCTGCTCTGTATGCCCCCTACAAGGTCATTAATAAATAGCTCTCCTCTGAACTTGTTCCTACTTTCAATGTCTTTTTTAAAATGTGTTGCACAGAGCTGGATACAGTATTTCATATGATGCCTGATCATAAGGAGTAGAGGGGATGATTACTTCATGTGATCTAGACTCTATGCTTCTCTTCAAACATCCTAGAACTGTGTTTGCCTTTTTTGCTGCTGCATCACAATGTTGACTCATGTGTAGTCTGTGATCTATTAGTATTCCCAAGGCTTTTTCACATGTGCTGTTGCTTAGTTCCATTCCTCCCATTTTATAGTTGTAACTTTTGTTTTTCTTTCCCGGATATAGAATCTTGCATTTCTCCCTGTTATATGCCATTCCATTATTCACTGCCGATTATTCAAGCTTATTTAAATCATTCTGAATCCTTGTCTTGTCAAGTGTTATCTATCCCTCCTAGCTTTGCATCGCCTGCAAATTTGAACAACAAAATTTATTGTGCTATGTCAAGAAACACACCAGTGCTGCACTAAAGGAGTGACCCTCATAGAGTTATATTTAGCACTTGTTCATGTAGGTCATGCACATTTGCTTCAGAGTTATTATCCCCTCAAGCGTGATTTCGTTTTTTTCTATCCAAAATTTATTGTGGAATTTCTCCTGAACACACCCACATGCCATATGTGGAGGAAAACTATTTTTGGGGCACACGGCTGGGCTCAGAAAGGAAGGAGTGATATTTTGAAACGCTGACTTTGACGGAATGGTCTGTGGATCTCATCTCGCGTTTGGAGAGCACCCGATGTGCGTAAACAGTGGAAAACCTCCACAGGTAACCCCATTTAGGAAACTAGACCCTGAAGAAATGTATTTATGTATGTGGTGAGCCCCTTGAACCCACAGTTGCTTCACAGAATTTTACAACGTGGATCTGCAAAAATGAAAGAAAAAATATTCCCACAAAAATGTTTATTTTAGCCCCAATTGTTTTAATTTTCTCCTGTGTACACCGATACCACATATGTAATTGAAAACTACTTTTGAAGCACATTGCAAAGCTCAGAAGGGAATAGGCATCATATTGGAATTCAGATTTTGCTGGACTGGTTTGAGGGTGCCAAGTCACATTGGCAAAGCCCCTGAGGTGCCAGAACAGCAGAACCCCCTCCATAAGAGACCCCATTTTACAAACTAAACCTCTCAATGAATTTATCTAGTGGTGCAATGATCATACTGACAGCACAGATGTGTAACAGAATTTTATACCGTTGGGCAGTGAAGAAAAAAAATAATTAACATTTTTAGCACCAAAATGATATTGCAGCCCAAGATTTTGCATTTATACACTTGGAAATGGGTAAAATTGCACCTTAATTTGTCCCACAAAATGAGAATGCTTGGTCTGGGGGAAATTGTGTGTAAATGGGTTAGTAACTGGCTTAGTGATAGAAAGCAGAGGGTGGTTATAAATGGTATAGTCTCTAACTGGGTCGCTGTGACCAGTGGGGTACCGCAGGGGTCAGTATTGGGACCTGTTCTCTTCAACATATTCATTAATGATCTGGTAGAAGGTTTACACAGTAAAATATCGATATTTGCAGATGATACAAAACTATGTAAAGCAGTTAATACAAGAGAAGATAGTATTCTGCTACAGATGGATCTGGATAAGTTGGAAACTTGGGCCGAAAGGTGTCAGATGCGGTTTAACAATGATAAATGTAAGGTTATACACATGGGAAGAAGGAATCAATATCACCATTACACACTGAACGGGAAACCACTGGGTAAATCTGACAGGGAGAAGGACTTGGGGATCCTAGTTAATGATAAACTTACCTGGAGCAGCCAGTGCCAGGCAGCAGCTGCCAAGGCAAACAGGATCATGGGGTGCATTAAAAGAGGTCTGGATACACATGATGAGAGCATTATACTGCCTCTGTACAAATCCCTAGTTAGACCGCACATGGAGTACTGTGTCCAGTTTTGGGCACCAGTGCTCAGGAATTATGTTATGGAACTAGAGCGAGTACAAAGGAGGGCAATAAAATTAACCCAGAGAGATTAGCTAAATTAGGCTTATTTAGTCTAGAAAAAGACGACTGAGGGGCGATCTAAGAACCATGTATAAGTATATAAGGGGACAATACAAATATCTCTCTGAGCATCTGTTTATACCAAGGAAGGTGACGGGCACAAGGGGGCATTCTTTGCGTCTGGAGGAGAGAAGGTTTTTCCACCAACATAGAAGAGGATTCTTTACTGTTAGGGCAGTGAGAATCTGGAATTGCTTGCCTGAGGAGGTGGTGATGGCAAACTCAGCCGAGGGGTTCAAGAGAGGCCTGGATGTCTTCCTGGAGCAGAACAATATTGTATCTTACAGTCATTAGGTTTCTTTAGAAGGATGTAGATCTGGAGATTTATTCTGACGGAATATAGGCTGAACTGGATGGACAAATGTCTTTTTTTCAGCTTTGCTAACTATGTTACTATGGTACTATGTGAACCAAATAGGAGAGGATGAGGATGAACATGCAAAAAACTAAATCCATCAATCTTCTGAACAACTCTCTAAACGCCTACTCCAAACACGAACTTCACCTCCAACTCCTAACAAGGCAGTAAGAACTATGACTGGAATACTCAAGTGCCAGTGGCGAGCATATATAGCAGAGAGGAGTGCCCAACATTGAACAGCTGAAACAATTGAGGTTGGAGATTTTATGAGACACAGCCTCTATGAAGCCCACCTTCCTATGAAGCCCATCCTCCTAAGAAGCCAAGTCTTTATAAAGCCCAGTGTAGCACCAACATCCCTGTGTGTTTCCCATTCTTCTCTCCCCCCAGTAGGGACAGGGACTTACTCACCACCTCAGTCCTCAGCACGCTCCTCCTCCTGCTTTTGCATTCTCCCGCGGTCTGTACATGTCTGGCAGATCTCCTCGGGCACAGTGTTTAGGGCTTGTGTGCTATCATTTTCTTAGAGAGACAGCACGCACAGTCCTAAAGTATGCCCAGCCAGTAGCTGAAAGACATATTATTTAAGGCACCTCCACATGTTTGGAGGTGTCTGAGCAACGTATTCTGTCAGCCAGTCTGTACACTTGCTAGTTCTCAGAGTGCTTGTATTTCAGTATGACTGCACCTATCATGCCTTGCTGTATACCAGCTATACCTACCTATACCTGCCATGCTTTCCTGTACACCAGCTGTGCCCACCAGCACTTGCTGTCAGGCTCAGACTGGCCCATAGGGGAACAGGATAATCCCCCGGTGGGCCCCTGTGCAGACACGGACCCCAGCCCCACTATTTGTGAAGTACTTGGTACAATTCACCTGATACACTCTGTATAGAAAAGAGCAGCATATCATCATTCATTTACCATGCTACCCAGTTTATTGTTATATAGAGGTGTAGGTAAATTTGTGAAAGAGGGTAGTGAAATATTTACATGCAGGTGAAAAGTGGGCCCCCTAAAGTCACTGTTAGTGGTGGACCTTGGCATCCCAGTAAGACACTGCTTGCCGTGCCTATCTGTATACCAGCCATGCCTGCCAACATCTGCCATGCCTTTCTGTTTGTCAGCCATGCTGGCCTGTAACTGCACCCTTTCCTGGCTTTTCCAGTTTACCACTTTCGGGGTCAGCTACCGTGTGTCTGAAGTTTGTCCAGGAGTAGCAACTGGCATCCATCTGGAGCCAAGTCTAACCTCATCAGCAGGGGCTCTAGCGAATAGTCAGGTGTTCTCCTAGTCACACCCCTTCAGGATCTCCTCGGTCCACAGCTGAGTGGTTCCACCACCACGTGCATTACAGATTGCTCTGGTTGGAACCTGCTAGCTCTCAATCTCTGAGCTGAACGAGAAGATTTCCCTCCAGAAAGACAAGATCTTCTAATATCTGTGGACAGTGAACACCCGCTTGGACACACTGACATCTGCGACAGTATCCGCTCCTGTCCAAGATGAGGCAACCTCTGCTTTGGCACTCCTCTCCACTACTTATGTTAATGGTTCTGGAACCCATCTATCTGCTCTTACATGGTTTTATGGTAATCCTACACAATGTCGCAATGGTCTTTCTCCCCCTCAAGGCCATATATTCCCTCTGTCCCAGACAAAAAAAACAGCCATGTCTGAATATATCGATGAGAATCTAGCCAGGGGATTTATCAGGAAGTCATCCTCCCTGGCTGGAGCAGGATTCTTCTTTGTTAAGAAGAAGGGTGGCTCACTCCATCCCTATTTTAATTATAGGGTCTTCAACCAAATAATCATCAAGAATATGAATCCTCTGCCCCTCATCTCAGAGTTGTTAGATAGTCTCAGAGGTTACAGAGTCTTTTTTAAGTTTGATCTGCTGGCAGCTTATAACCTGATCCTAATACACCAGGGGGAGGAATAAAAGACTGCCTTTAACACCTGGGAGAGTCTTTATGAGTATCACATAATACCGTTTGGGCTTTTCAATGCCATCTTCCAAGAACTGGTAAACGATTTTTTTCCGCGGTCTACTCTACTGATGTGTGGTGGTCTTCTTGGGAGACATATTGGTGTTTTCAACCGACCTGCCCAAACACAGGAAAGACGTTTCCCCAGATCCTACTGAGGTTGAGGAGGACTCGCCTATATGGCAAGTTCGAGAGGTGTGTGTTCAAAAGGAATTCTCTTCAATTCCTGGAATACATTATCTCAGAGACTGGACTAAGAATAGACCCAGAGAACGTGTCTGCGGTTTTGAAGTGGCCCATCCAGATATTCTGAAAGCAATCCTGCGGTTTCTGGAATTTGCTAATTTAAATCGCAAGTTCATACAACATTTTAGCTCTTGCACCGCTTTAATTTGTGATCTTACTCGCAAGGGCAAGACTCTCGCTCTTTCTAGGTCTTTTCTGTCTTCTGACCAAAAGGAAAAGCCTCAACACATCATTGAGTCCTCCAAGATGCTTTCTGTTGATTCGGTGAACTTGTCTCATGTTCCTCCCGGAAGAACCTTCATCGCAGAACCAGACAGGAAGCTGGCTCTTCAGTGGGGTCACTCATATAAATTGGCTGGTCATGCCCGGCAGAAGAAAATGTCTTCTCATTTTATGGCAATATTGGTGACCATCACTGCGCAAAGATATTGTGGATTTTCTCGGTCTGTCTGTCATGTCACTAGAATAAAACTTCTCCAAAGTAGCTTCTGTCTGGCCAATTACTACCCCTGCCCATACCATCAGCTCCCTGGCGGCACATTGCGATAGACTTCTTTACTGATCCTGGTTGTATCGTCATCTGGGTAGTTGTGGATCGGTTGTTGAAGATGGGCCTCTTTACTCAATTGCCCTCCATTCTGCTTTTGTCCTTGCTGAAAAGTTCATCCAGCATATCTTCTGTCTTCACAGGTTACCTCTCCATATAGTTTCTGATAGAGGCATCCAGATCACATAACAGGTCTGGAGGGTTACCTATAAGCTACTGAATTGAATTCTAGACTTCTCTTCAACCTACCATCTTCAATGCAACGGCCAGGTAGAGCGGATCAACCAAATGTTGATAAATTTCCTGTGGCATTTTGTCAATGCTCCTCACAGTGATTGGATCAAATTCCTACCTTGGGCCGAAATTCTCTTACAATAATCATGTGTGTGAGTCCTAATTCTCCAGTTTTTATTGTGTATGGACAACACTTCAATATTCCATTCCATGTAGAAACTGCCTCCAACATCTCTGTAGCTGAAGCTCATTCAAAGGACTCATCTAGAATTTGGTAGGACACCAAGGCCAGATTGAAGACGACCTCAGAATTGATGAAAAGACACGCGGAGAAGAAGAGTTTGGATTCACCTCAGTTTCGTTCTGGGGACAAGTTTTGGCTTTCTTTGAAGTTTTCCCTCTCAAGCTACTTTCATACAAGTTGAGTCCTTGCTTTATCGGTCCTTTCAAGGTTCTCAAACAGATAAATTCTGGATCCTATAAGCCTCTTTATGTATCCCCAACTCATTTCATGTGTCCTTCTTCAAGTCTGTTGCATTAAGCGCCTTCTTGAAGGACCCAGGTACTATTTCTACTCCTGTCAGTTCTGACAATGTCTTCAAGGTAGAGAACATTCTGGCCACCAAAAGGGTAAGAGGAAAAAACATTTTATAGTGAACTGGAAGGGATTCGGTCCTGAAGAGAGGTTGTGGGAGCCAAATAGAGAATCCATGCCTCTCTTTTCCTGGAGCAATTTATTGCAGGCTTGAAAAAGAATGGATGTAAGTGCAGGGTTACTGTAACATTGGAATCACTGCATGATCCTCCATTCTCCTCACCCTCGGCAGGGATGCCGACTCACTCACAATCCTGGCCCTTGGCCCGCACCTACTTGTGCATTCTCCTGGGGTCCGCACACATCTTGCGATCCCCGGGCACTATGGTTAGGGCAAGTTCTCTTAAACAGACAGCATACACTGTCCTAAAGTGCTCCCAGCCAATGACTGGGAGACCATTATTATTTAAGGCACTTCCACTTGTTGGGAGGTGCCTGAACAACATGTTCTGCTAGCAAGTCTGCACACTTGCTAGTTCTCAGGTCACTAGTGTTTGTATTTCAGTATGTTGCATCTGACATGTCTGCCTCTATACCAGCTGTACCTGCTTGCATTTGTCATGCTTTCCTGTTTATTAGCTGTGCCCACAAGCACCCACTGTTCCTTTCTGTATACCAGCCATACTTGCCTGCACTTGCCATGCTTTCCTGTATAACAGCTGTGAATGCCAGAACCTTCTGTGTCTTCCTGTATACCAGCTGTACCTACTTACACCTGCCATGATTTCCTGTATACCAGCCGAATCCGCCAGCACCTGCCGTGTCTTTGCATACATCAAACATGCCTGCCATGCCCACCCTTTCTTGGTAGTTTAAGCTTTCTTCCCCTTTTGGGGTCAGCTGCCATGTGTCCTAGGTCTGTCTTGGAGTAGCACCTGGTGTCCATCTGGAGCAAAGTCTAACCACACCATCAAGGGCTCTACCAAAGAGTCAGGTGTTCACCTAGTCACCCCCCCGGCTCTTCTCCAGTCCACGGCTCAGTGGTTTCACTACCACGTGCATTATGCCCAGCCTCTATTAATCCCTTCTAGGAAGCTCAGCCTCTATGAAGCCCAGCCTCTTAGGAAGTACATTCTCTCACGCAGCTCAGACCTAACGTTGGTCTTCATAGGTGAACAGCCATTACATTAGGTATTACAATACTGTGATATTGCAATATATACAGTAGATAAGTGAACAAACTATCATAGGATCAAGTCCCTAAAGGGAACTTAAAAAAACTAAAGTGAAAATATATAATAAAAATATATTTTTACTTTTATCATTTTTACAAACATAAATGGTTAAGTCTCTGCTCCCTTTTACAATGTACAATATAAAAAAATAAAAATAATTAACATATTCATTGCTTCTGTGTCCATAAACCCTGAACTATCAAATTCTAACTTAACGTAATCCGCAGAATTGCTGTTTTTCGTCCAGGCACAACCTCAATGTAATAAAAAGTAAACAAAATGTCACATGTAGCCCAAAATGTCAAGAAAGAAAACTACATCTTGCCATGGAAAAAACAAGCGCTCACACATCTTCACCTATAAAAATAAAAAAAAGTTACAGATCTCTGAAAATGGCAAAAAAAAAACATGTTTTGTACAACATCAAACACTAGAATATTAAAAAATACCTCATCAGTTTCATATCACCGTAATTGTCATTTTTACAGCACCGTAAACACCATAAAAATTAAGCCCATAAAATAATGGAAACATTTTTTCTCCATTTTCACCCTACTTCTATTTGTTTTTTAATTTTTCCGGTTCATTGTATGGTAAAATGACCGGTGTCATTGAAATGGACAACTTTTCTTTCCAAAAACAAACCCTCATAGAGATATATCAATGGAAAAATAAAAAGTTACAGATCCCCAAAATAGAGATAGAAAATAACAAATGTGAAAGTTTTTCGTGACATCGTATGCTACATAAAATGATTTAATCAAAAAATTCTGCTCATAAATGAAAACTAAATGAATAAAAAAGTGAAGGATGGGAAATTGAAACATAGCCATTTTAGGAAGGGGTTAATGTATAATACTTTTTTTTTTGATCAGTGGCGGACACTGACAGAGGAGACCACTGTGCCAGAGCAATACATGGCCCCTGTGCCGTCCAAAAACTCATCATAATTCACAGTGCCTCCTGCTTTGGAGATGTGGTGGCCCCTGACCTCTTGGGATGTGCAAGTGTTACGTTCGCCCCCCCCGCCCCCCCCCCCCCCCGTTACCAACAGAATAAGACACAAAAAAAACAATGTGTCAGGATTCCGCTAAAACAAAACAAAAAAAAATTATAGATTAAAAAGAGCAACTCATTGACATAAAAGTAATAAAATGTAGCGCCCTGTGAACAGTGGTTAAATCACAATGGCTCCAAAATCACTCGTCCTGCTGAGGCTATTACCGCTCATTTTTATGAAAAGGAAGTCTTTTCGAAAAGCTCCGTTAATGAGAAGAATTGTCCTTTCACCTAAACTAAACTGGAGCTGAACCGCGTAAATGCCGGTAGAATCATTAGCGCCACGCACGGCCTGCAGACGGACTTGGCTTCCCGCCGGGGGGGGGGGCACAATTTATGTTCTCTTTATAAAGCGAGCCCGGGCAAAAAAAAAAAAAAAAGGAGAGAGATTGAAAAACATTTTATCCATAATGCGTTCTCAGGTTAAAAATAAATTTGCGGAGAAAAGATGATTAAAATTGGAAGTCTATAAAATATCTGGAGAATTCAGGAAATGTCTTTCAACAGCAGCGAACCTCTGATAATTGCAAACTCGGGATTATAAAAACCTTCTTCTTCTTCTTCATTTATTGCCTGTTTATTTTATTTTGTTCTTTTTTATTTTCTGACAAGAATTCTGCATTTTATTCTCATTTCAATATTTCAGTAATATTTCTCATTATGTTTTGGGGGGAGGGGAGGATGGTAAATTCCCGTATGTGAGCTCTGAGTGTAAAGGTGGCCAATGAAGAAACGTCCATCACGACAAAGCCACTGGGGCCATCGATATCTTGCCATGGTCAACTGGTACAGATACGCAAAGTCAATCAGGGGTCGAACAATCAATGTTTGGGGTTTGTCTTGATGAAGGAGTCACATTCTTCGAACCGCGTTGATGCGTAAAACCACCTGAAATGTGATTAGCCTCCTCCAATATTCTCCACGGCAGCGAAGATGAGTCCATTTCTCTCTCCACTTTTGTGCAAACAATCAATGTAGACACAAATGCCGTATGGCCAGTGTATCGGTGTTTGTTCCGGAGCGTCCAGGGCCTCCCAGCTTCGTGCATTCTATGGGAATTGTGCATTGATTGACAGTTTGAGCCAACGGGATGATCCCGCCGCTGGTCCAAACTGTGCGCGCTCCAATACTGCTACATGAGGCCGCGTCCCCTCTGCCGCATTGGAGGAGCGCGGGGCATGCCACCGGCCAGATCGAGCACTCGCACTTATATAGCGCCATGGAATTAATGGTGCTGTATAAATAAATAATAATAATACTATAGCAAAGAGCTTGTAAGCACTGCCTTCCCTGCCGCTGCTGACAGACTACAGAGATGGCCGCTAATCTAGAGAATGAGCAGGAAATAATAACCATACAAAAAACTTTTCTCTTGACAACATAGAGGATTTTTACTAAGAAGTAAATTGCAAAGTTGTTTGTTGTTTGTACCCATCTGTGATGGTGGGACAATCCTGCACCTCTGTGAAAAATCTATGTTGGCATCTACCTGCTATGTGATATTTATTATTATTTATTTATATAGCACCAGTAATTCCGTGGTGCTGTACATGAGAAGGGGCTACATACAGGGTTATAGATATCATTTACAGGAAACAAATTTACAGTGACAGACTGGTACAGAGGGGAGAGGACCCCGTCCTTGTGGGTGCTTACATTGTATTCACAGGGCTATGTGGGGGCTCATACTGTATAAAGAAGGGCTATGTAGGGCTCAGGTCCGTCTCCAGGTTTTCGTTGGCTCCGGATGAAAGAGTTTCATTGGGCCCCTTTAACACATACAGTACCACAATACATAATGGACAGATACAGCAGAGAAATATAGGAACAGTACAACGCCGAAGATTTCACCTTTTACATTACATGAGAGACATCTATTGTAAATTCTACAATGGCTCAGAAACCAGACAGTATAGTCCTCTATATAGTATAATGAGCACCACATAGTCCTCCATACAGTATTATGGGCACCACATAGTCCTCCACACAGTATTATGGACACCACATAGTCCTCCACACAGTATTATGGGCACCACTTAGTCCTCCATACAGTATTATGGGCACCACATAGTCCTCCATACAGAACTATGGGCCCCATATAATCCTCCATACAGTATTATGGGCACCACATAGTCCTCCATACAGTATTATGGGCACCACATAGTCCTCCATACAGTATTATGGGCACCACATAGTCCTCCATACAGTATTATGGGCACCACATAGTCCTCCATACAGTATTATGGGCACCACATAGTCCTTCATACAGTATTATGGGCACCACATAGTCCTCCACATAGTATTATGGGCACCACTTAGTCCTCCATACAGTATTATGGGCACCACATAGTCCTCCATACAGTATTATAGGCACCACATAGTCCTCCATACAGTATTATGAGCCCCATTTATTGCTCCATACAGAATACTGGAAATGGGCACCACATAGTCCTCCATACAGTATTATGAGCCCCATTTATTGCTCCATACAGAATACTGGAAAAGGGCACCACATAGTCCTCCATACAGTATTATGGGCACCACATAGTCCTCCATACAGTATTCTGGGCACCACATAGTCCTCCATACAGTATTATGGGCACCACATAGTCCTCCATACAGTATTATGGACACCACATAGTCATCCATACAGTATTATGGGCACCACATAGTCCTCCATACAGTATTATGGGCACCACATAGTCCTCCATACAGTATTATGGGCACCACATAGTCCTCCATACAGTATTATGGGCACCACATAGTCCTCCATACAGTATTATGAGCCCCATTTATTGCTCCATACAGAATACTGGAAAGATTTATATCTTTGTACCGTGTTAGCCAGTAGATAGAAAAATATTTGGAATTGAGAGTCCTCAGTGGTTGATATCTTTTAATGGCGAACTGAAAACATGGTAACAAATTGCAGCTTTCGAGACCTAAGTAGTCTGGAAAGCTGCAATTTGTTACCATCTTGTCAATTAGCCATTAAAAGGTATGAACCACTGAGGACTCTCAATTCTCCATATTTTTCCATATGTATATGACGGGCCCCATATAATGTTCCAGTATATGATGGACCTCATATGATGCTTCAAACATTAAAAAAATAAAACCAGAAATGCTCACCTCTCCTTGCTGGCTGTTGCTGTGCTCTGGACTCCTCACCATTGCCATCTTCTGGCTCTCTGCACTGTGACTGTTCAGATCAGAGGGCGCACACCAGTGACATCATCGCGCCGTCTGACCTGAAACGTCAGAGTCAAAAGATGCAGAAGATACCGGTGCAGCAATGGGGAGAGGTAAGTATTGCCAGCACCGGGGCCCTGACAAGTGGCGAGGGGCCCATTCGCGGGCACTGGGCATCCATAGCGCATTGTGTCCCCCGATGGCTAGAGTGCCCCCCACGCCTGCTCAGGGCCCCAGTACTTGCCTGGGTGCTGACTCCAGACCTGTTGGGGCTCATAGAGTATATAGGGGACTGCGTGTGGACTCTTACGGTATATATATATTGTGAATTCTGCTTTTGGGCTTCCTCCGGTGGTTGTAGGTGGTAATGCAGTTGTACCTGGGCTGCAGTCCTGGACAGGTGTATCTGCTGATTGCAATTCTGACTGGGGTATTTAGGTTTGCAGGACTCATTAGTCCTTGCCAGTTGTCAATGCTTCTTGGGAATTGTTGGACCTCTGTCTGGTTTCTCCTGCTTAGCTGCCAATTCAGCAAAGATAAGTGTCTGTTTCTTTTTCTATGGCACACAAGCTGTGTGCTTGTTTTTTGATTGTATTCCTGCTCTGAGTGTTGGAGTCTCTGGAGTTGCAGATATACGTTCCCCGTCTTTAGTTAGATGGTGGAATTTTTTGCATAATCTGCTGTGGATATTTTTGGAAGGGTTTTAATACTGACCGCACAGTACTCTGTCCTATCCTTTCCTATTTTAGCTAGAGTGGCCTCTTGTGCTAAATCCTGTTTTCTGCCTTGTGTGTGTCTTTCCTCTCCTACTCACAGCCAATATTTGTGGGGGGCTGCCTATCCTTTGGGATTCTGCTCTGGGGCAAGGTAGAATTCCTATTTCCATCTTTAGGGGTATTTAGTCCTCCGGCTGTGACGAGGTGTCTAGGGTTTGTTAGGTACACCCCACGGCTACTTCTAGTTGCGGTGTTTAGATCAGGATTTGCGGTCAGTATAGTTACCACCTACTCCAGTGAAAGTTTTCATGCTGCTCCAAGGTCACCGGATCATAACAGTACAACTGGCATATAATGAGTTAAATGCATCTCAGAAGAAGGGAAGAAAGGTGTTGAGCCATTTTTTTTCTTCAGTCTGCTTTATCTTCTCTTCCCTCTTTATCTCTAGGTGGCTGAGGAGCCTTGCGCTAGCATGAATGTTCAGGAATTAGCTTCTCGTGTAGACCAGGTTGCTGCTAGGGTACAGGGTATTTATGTAGGACATTATTGCAAGAGAGCTTGGCTGAGTAGATTACACAAGAAGGAAAGCACACAGCAAGTCAGCAGGATCTAGGAGCAACATGGCAGATGTGACAACCTACATGGTGAGCTGCAGCATGTGCTACATGTTCACAGATCGACCAGAAGAAGAATCCAATTTCACCTGTCAGAAGTGTAGACTAGTGGCCCTTTTAGAAGAAAAGGTGCGGGGTCTGGAAGAAAGAATAGCAACTTTGAAACTCATCAAAGAGAATGAAGACTTTCTAGACAGAACAGAAGCGTCTCTACTGGTCACAGAAGGTGAAAAAAAGTGTCAGAGAACCTCCAAAAGCAGATGAGTGGAAGCATGTGACCAAAAGAAGCAAGAAGACCGTGGAGAAATCACCAACCACACAACTGAAGAACCGATATCAAATCTTTGTAGAGGATGAAGATGGCACACCTAAGGATGAAGCAATACCAGCAGGCAAAAAAGAAAAGGGCACACAGCAACAAGTGACAGCAAAAAGTACAGCCAAGAAGCAACGAAGAGTGGTGGTGGTGGGAGACTCACTACTGAGAGGCACAGAAGCAGCCATTTGCAGACCGGACATAACCGCAAGAGAAGTATGCTGCCTTCCAGGTGCGATGATCAAGGATGTGACCGATAGGATACCAAAGCTCTTCAGCTCCAAGGACGTCCACCTATTTCTTCTAATACATGTTGGCACCAATGACACGGCAAGGAAGGACCTACCGACAATCTGCAAGGACTTTGAAGAGTTGGGGAAGAAAGTAAAGGAACTGGATGCACAGGTAGTTTTTTCTTCTATCCTTCCAGTAGACGGGCATGGCACCAGGAGATGGAACAGGATCCTTGATGCAAACAACTGGCTAAGACGATGGTGCAGACAACAAGGATTCGGATTCCTGGACCACGGTGTGAATTACTTGTACGATGGACTCCTCGCCAGAGACGGACTACACCTCAACAAACCTGGGAAACACACATTCGCCAGAAGACTCGCTACACTCATCAGGAGGGCGTTAAACTAGAAGAAGAGGGGACGGGAAGAAAAACATTAGACTTGAACAAAGAAGACCCAGGAAAACATACTCAGAAGGGAGGTAAGAACATTTCTAAAACAATCCACAGCGAGGAGATTGGAACAAAACAAAATCCTCTAAACTGCATGCTCGCAAACGCCAGAAGCCTGACAAACAAGATGGAAGAACTAGAAGCAGAAATATCTACAGGTAACTTTGACATAGTGGGAATAACCGAGACATGGTTAGATGAAAGCTATGACTGGGCAGTTAACTTACAGGGTTACAGTCTGTTTAGAAAGGATCGTAAAAATCGGAGAGGAGGAGGGGTTTGTCTCTATGTAAAGTCTTGTCTAAAGTCCACTTTAAGGGAGGATATTAGCGAAGGGAATGAGGATGTCGAGTCCATATGGGTTGAAATTCATGGAGGGAAAAATGGTAACAAAATTCTCATTGGGGTCTGTTACAAACCCCCAAATATAACAGAAACCATGGAAAGTCTACTTCTAAAGCAGATAGATGAAGCTGCAACCCATAATGAGGTCCTGGTTATGGGGGACTTTAACTACCCGGATATTAACTGGGAAACAGAAACCTGTGAAACCCATAAAGGCAACAGGTTTCTGCTAATAACCAAGAGAAATTATCTTTCACAATTGGTGCAGAATCCAACCAGAGGAGCAGCACTTTTAGACCTAATACTATCTCATAGACCTGACAGAATAACAAATCTGCAGGTGGTCGGGCATCTAGGAAATAGCGACCACAATATTGTACAGTTTCACCTGTCTTTCACTAGGGGGACTTGTCAGGGAGTCACAAAAACACTGAACTTTAGGAAGGCAAAGTTTGACCAGCTTAGAGATGCCCTTAATCTGGTAGACTGGGACAATATCCTCAGAAATGAGAATACAGATAATAAATGGAAAATGTTTAAGAACATCCTAAATAGGCACTGTAAGCGGTTTATACCTTGTGGGAATAAAAGGACTAGAAATAGGAAAAACCCAATGTGGCTAAACAAAGAAGTAAGACAGGCAATTAACAGTAAAAAGAAAGCATTTGCACTACTGAAGCAGGATGGCACCATTGAAGCTCTAAAAAACTATAGGGAGAAAAATACTTTATCTAAAAAACTAATTAAAGCTGCCAAAAAGGAAACAGAGAAGCACATTGCTAAGGAGAGTAAAACTAATCCCAAACTGTTCTTCAACTATATCAATAGTAAAAGAATAAAAACTGAAAATGTAGTCCCCTTAAAAAATAGTGAGGAAAGAATGGTTGTAGATGACGAGGAAAAAGCTAACATATTAAACACCTTCTTCTCCACGGTATTCACGGTGGAAAATGAAATGCTAGGTGAAATCCCAAGAAACAATGAAAACCCTATATTAAGGGTCACCAATCTAACCCAAGAAGAGGTGCGAAACCGGCTAAATAAGATTAAAATAGATAAATCTCCGGGTCCGGATGGCATACACCCACGAGTACTAAGAGAACTAAGTAATGTAATAGATAAACCATTATTTCTTATTTTTAGGGACTCTATAGCGACAGGATCTGTTCCGCAGGATTGGCGCATAGCAAATGTGGTGCCAATATTCAAAAAGGGCTCTAAAAGTGAACCTGGAAATTATAGGCCAGTAAGTCTAACCTTTATTGTTGGTAAAATATTTGAAGGGTTTCTGAAGGATGTTATTCTGGATTATCTCAATGAGAATAACTGTTTAACTCCATATCAGCATGGGTTTATGAGAAATCGCTCCTGTCAAACCAATCTAATCAGTTTTTATGAAGGGGTAAGCTATAGGCTGGACCACGGTGAGTCATTGGACGTGGTATATCTCGATTTTTCCAAAGCGTGTGATACCGTGCCGCACAAGAGGTTGGTACACAAAATGAGAATGCTTGGTCTGGGGGAAAATGTGTGTAAATGGGTTATTAACTGGCTTAGTGATAGAAAGCAGAGGGTGGTTATAAATGGTATAGTCTCTAACTGGGTCGCTGTGACCAGTGGGGACCGCAGGGGTCGGTATTGGGACCTGTTCTCTTCAACATATTCATTAATGATCTGGTAGAAGGTTTACACAGTAAAATATCGATATTTGCAGATGATACAAAACTATGTAAAGCAGTTAATACAAGAGAAGATAGTATTCTGCTACAGATGGATCTGGATAAGTTGGAAACTTGGGCTGAAAGGTGGCAGATGAGGTTTAACAATGATAAATGTAAGGTTATACACATGGGAAGAAGGAATCAATGTCACCATTACACACTGAATGGGAAACCACTGGGTAAATCTGACAGGGAGAAGGACTTGGGGATCCTAGTTAATGATAAACTTACCTGGAGCAGCCAGTGCCAGGCAGCAGCTGCCAAGGCAAACAGGATCATGGGGTGCATTAAAAGAGGTCTGGATACACATGATGAGAGCATTATACTGCCTCTGTACAAATCCCTAGTTAGACCGCACATGGAGTACTGTGTCCAGTTTTGGGCACCGGTGCTCAGGAAGGATATAATGGAACTAGAGAGAGTACAAAGGAGGGCAACAAAATTAATAAAGGGGATGGGAGAACTACAATACCTAGATAGATTAGCGAAATTAGGATTATTTAGTCTAGAAAAAAGACGACTGAGGGGCGATCTAATAACCATGTATAAGTATATAAGGGGACAATACAAATATCTCGCTGAGGATCTGTTTATACCAAGGAAGGTGACGGGCACAAGGGGGCATTCTTTGCGTCTGGAGGAGAGAAGGTTTTTCCACCAACATAGAAGAGGATTCTTTACTGTTAGGGCAGTGAGAATCTGGAATTGCTTGCGTGAGGAGGTGGTGATGGCGAACTCAGTCGAGGGGTTCAAGAGAGGCCTGGATGTCTTTCTGGAGCAGAACAATATTGTATCATACAATTATTAGGTTCTGTAGAAGGGCGTAGATCTGGGGATTTATTATGATGGAATATATACTGAACTGGATGGACAAATGTCTTTTTTCGGCCTTACTATGTTACTATGTTACTATGTATTGTTCAGACTCCTGTTTTAGAACCGAAGATTCCTACTCCTGATTTGTTTTTTGGTGACAGGTCCAAATTTTTGAGTTTTAAAAACAACTGTAAACTGTTTTTTGCTTTGAGACCTCGATCCTCCGGTGATTCCATTCAGCAGGTTAAAATCGTCATCTCCCTGCTGCGTGGCGACCTGCAGGATTGGGCGTTTTCCCTGGAATCTGGGAATCTGTCTTTGCTTAATGTAGACTCCTTTTTTCAGGCTTTAGGATTATTATATGATGAACCTAATTCTGTGGATCAAGCTGAGAAGAACTTGTTGGCCCTGTCTCAGGGTCAAGAGGCGGCAGAATTGTATTGTCAGAAATTCAGAAAATGGTCTGTGCTGACTAAATGGAATAATGATGCTTTGCCGGCAATTTTCAGAAAGGGTCTTTCTGAATCCGTTAAAGATGTTATGGTGGGGTTTCCCACGCCTTCCGGTCTGAGTGATTCTATGTCTCTGTCCATTCAGATTGACCGGCGCTTGCGGGAGCGCAGAACTGTGCGCGCTGTGGCATTGTCCTCAGAGCAGATTCCTGAGCCAATGCAGTGTGATAGGATTCTGTCTAGAATGGAACGACAAGGATTCAGACGTCAGAATAGGTTGTGTTATTATTGTGGCGATGCTTCCCATGTCATTTCTGTCTGCCATAAGCGGACCAAGAGGATCGCCAGTTCATTTACCATCAGTACTGTACAACCTAAATTTCTGTTATCTGTGTCCTTTATCTGCTCATTGTCATCATTTTCTGTCATGGCGCTTGTGGATTCAGGCTCCGCCTTGAACTTAATGGACTTTGAGTTTGCCAGGCGTTGTGGTTTTCCCTTGCAGCCTTTGCAGAACCCTATTCCTTTAAGGGGCATTGATGCTACACCCTTGGCTTAAAATAAGCCCCAGTTTTGGACACAGGTGACCATGCGCATGGCACCAGCCCATCAGGAAGATTGTCGATTTCTGGTGTTGCATAATTTGCATGATGCTATCGTGCTGGGTTTTCCGTGGTTGCTGGTACATAATCCTGTGTTGGATTGGAAGTCCATGTCTGTGATTAGTTGGGGTTGTCAGGGGATTCATAATGATGTTCCTTTGATGTCAATCTCCTCTTCTTCCTCTTCTGAAATTCCAGAGTTTTTGTCTGATTTTCAGGATGTATTCGATGAGCCCAAGTCCAGTTTCCTTCCACCGCACAGGGACTGCGATTGTGCTATTGACTTGATTCCAGGCTGTAAGTTTCCTAAGGGTCGATTTTTCAACCTGTCTGTGCCTGAACAAACCGCCATGCGGAGCTATATTAAGGAGTCTTTGGAGAAAGGGCATATTCGGCCATCTTCTTCACCGTTGGGAGCGGGGTTCTTTTTTGTTGCTAAAAAAGATGGTTCCTTGAGACCCTGTATTGATTATCGCCTCTTGAATAAAATCACGGTCAAGTTTCAATACCCTTTACCTTTGCTTACTGATTTGTTTGCTAGGATTAAGGGAGCTAGTTGGTTTACGAAGATTGACCTTCGGGGGGCATATAATCTTGTTCGTATTAAGCAGGGTGATGAATGGATAACTGTGTTTAACAAGCCCGAAGGCCATTTTGAATACCTTGTGATGCCATTCGGACTCACTAATGCTCCATCTGTTTTTCAGTCCTTCATGCATGATATTTTCCGGACTTATATTGATAAGTTCTTGATTGTATATTTGGACGATATTTTGATTTTTTCCGATGATTGGGAGTCTCATGTGGAACACGTCAGGATGGTATTTCAGATACTTTGTGATAATGCTTTGTTTGTGAAGGGGTCTAAGTGTCTCTTTGGGGTGCAGAAGGTTTCTTTTTTGGGCTTTATTTTTTCTCCCTCATCTATAGAGATGGATCCGGTTAAGGTTCAGGCCATTCATGATTGGATTCAGCCCACATCCGTGAAGAGCCTTCAGAAATTTTGGGGTTTTGCAAATTTTTATCGCCGTTTCATTGCTAATTTTTCCAGCGTGGTTAAACCCTTGACCGATTTGACGAAAAAAGGTGCTGATGTGGCGAATTGGCCCTCTGCGGCTGTCTCTGCCTTTCAGGAGCTTAAACGTCTATCTACTTCTGCTCCGGTGTTGCGCCAACCGGAAGTTTCTCTTCCGTTTCAGGTTGAGGTTGACGCTTCTGAGATTGGGGCAGGGGCCGTTTTGTCTCAGAGGGATCCTGTTGGTTCCTTAATGAAACCGTGTGCCTTCTTTTCCCGTAAGTTTTCGCCTGCTGAACGCAATTATGATGTCGGCAATCGGGAGTTGTTGGCTATGAAGTGGGCGTTTGAGGAGTGGCGACATTGGCTTGAGGGAGCTAAGCACCGTATTGTGGTCTTGACCGATCATGAGAATTTGATTTACCTCGAGTCTGCCAAACGACTGAATCCTAGACAGGCTCGATGGTCCTTCTTTTTTTCCCGTTTCGATTTCGTGGTCTCGTACCTTCCGGGTTCTAAGAACATTAAGGCTGATGCCCTCTCTAGGAGTTTTTTGCCTGATTCTCCTGAGGTCTTAGAACCGGTCGGTATTCTGAAAGAAGGGGTGGTCCTTTCTGCCATTTCCCCTGATTTACGACGGGTTCTTCTGGAATTTCAGGCTGACAAACCTGACCGCTGTCCTGTGGGGAAACTGTTTGTTCCTGACAGATGGACTAGTAGAGTGATTTCTGAGGTTCACTGTTCCATGTTGGCTGGTCATCCTGGCATTTTTGGTACCATAGACTTGGTTGGCAGGTCCTTTTGGTGGCCTTCTTTGTCGCGTGATGTGCGTTCTTTTGTGCAGTCCTGTGGGACTTGTGCTCGGGCCAAGCCTTGTTGTTCCCGTGCTAGTGGGTTGCTTTTGCGATTGCCTGTCCCTGAGAGGCCCTGGATGCATATTTCTATGGATTTTATTTCTGATCTTCCGGTTTCCCAGAGGATGTCGGTTATCTGGGTTGTTTGTGACCGGTTCTCTAAGATGGTTCATTTGGTGCCTTTGCCTAAATTGCCTTCCTCTTCGGATTTGGTCCGTTGTTTTTTACAGCATGTGGTCCGTTTGCATGGTATTCCGGAGAATATTGTGTCCGACAGAGGTTCCCAGTTTGTTTCTAGGTTTTGGCGGGCCTTTTGTGCTAGGCTGGGCATTGATTTGTCTTTTTCTTCTGCGTTTCATCCTCAGACAAATGGCCAGACCGAGCGAACTAATCAGACTTTGGAGACTTATTTGAGATGCTTTGTGTCTGCTGATCAGGATGATTGGGTGGCTTTCTTGCCATTGGTCGAGATTGCCCTTAATAATCGCGCTAGTTCGGCTACATTGGTTTCGCCTTTCTTTTGTCATTTTGGTTTTCATCCTCGTTTTTCTTCTGGGCAGGTTGAGCCTTCTGACTGTCCTGGTGTGGATTCTTTGGTTGACAGGTTGCAGCAGATTTGGGCTCATGTGGTGGACAATTTGGTGTTGTCTCAGGAGGAGGCTCAACGTTTTGCTAACCGTCATCGGTGTGTTGGTTCCCGGCTTCGGGTTGGGGATTTGGTCTGGTTGTCTTCCCATCATGTTCCTATGAAGGTTACTTCTCCTAAAGGTACCGTCACACTAAGCGACGATGCAGCGATACAGACAACGATCCGGATCGCTGCAGCATCGCTGTTTGGTCGCTGGAGAGCTGTCACACAGACAGCTCTCCAGCGACCAATGATGCCGAAGTCCCCGGGTAACCGGTGTAAACATCGGGTTACTAAGCGCAGGGTCGCGCTTAGTAACCCGATGTTTACCCTGGTTACCATCGTTAAAGTAAAAAAAACAAACACTACATACTTACCTACCGCTGTCTGTCCCCGGCGCTCAGCTTCTCTGCTCTGGCTGTGAGCACAGCGGCCGGAAAGCAGAGCGGTGACGTCACCGCTGTGCTTTCCGACTGCCCGACGCTCACAGCCAGAGCAGAGAAGCACAGCGCCGAGGACAGACAGCGGTAGGTAAGTATGTAGTGTTTGTTTTTTTTACTTTAACGATGGTAACCAGGGTAAACATCGGGTTACTAAGCGCGGCCCTGCGCTTAGTAACCCAATGTTTACCCTGGTTACCAGCGAAGACATCGCTGAATCGGCGTCACACATGCCAATTCAGCGATGTCAGCAGGAGAGCCAGCGACGAAATAAAGTTCTGGCCTTTCTGCCCCGACCAGCGATGTCACAGCAGGGGCCTGATCGCTGCTGCCTGTCACACTGGACGATATCGCTAGCCAGGACGCTGCAACGTCACGGATCGCTAGCGAAATCGTCTAGTGTGACGGTACCTTAAGTTTAAGCCTCGGTTTATTGGTCCTTACAGGATTTCTGAGATTATTAATCCGGAGTCTTTTCGACTGGCGCTTCCGGCCTCTTTTGCGATCCATAATGTCTTCCATAGATCTTTATTGCAGAAATATGTGGAGCCCGTTGTTCCCTCTGTTGATCTTCGTGCCCCTGTGTTGGTTGATGGGGAGTTGGAATATGTTGTTGAGAAGATTTTGGATTCCCGCTTTTCGAGGCGGAAGCTTCAGTACCTTGTCAAATGGAAGGGTTATGGCCAGGAGGATTATTCTTGGGTTTTTGCCTCTGATGTCCATGCCGCTGATTTGGTTCGTGCCTTTCATCTGGCTCATCCTGATCGGCCTGGGGGCTCTGGTGAGGGTTCGGTAACCCCTCCTCAAGGTCTGCTTTTGGGCTCCCTCCGGGGGTTGTAGGTGGTAATGCAGTTGTCCCTGGGCTGCAGTCCTGGACAGGTGTATCTGCTGGTTGCAATTCTGACTGGGGTATTTAGGTTTGCAGGACTCATTAGTCCTTGCCAGTTGTCAATGTTTCTTGGGAAGTGTTGGACCTCTGTCTGGCTTCTCCTGCTTAGCTGCCAATTCAGCAAAGATAAGTGTCTGTTTCTTTTTCTATGGCACACAAGCTGTGTGCTTGTTTTTTGATTGTATTCCTGCTCTGAGTGTTGGAGTCTCTGGAGATGCAGATATACGTTCCACGTCTTTAGTTAGATGGTGGAATTTTTTGTATAATCTGCTGTGGATATTTTTGGAAGGGTTTTAATACTGACCGCACAGTACTCTGTCCTATCCTTTCCTATTTTAGCTAGAGTGGCCTCTTGTGCTAAATCCTGTTTTCTGCCTGTGTGTGTCTTTCCTCTCCTACTCACGGTCATTATTTGTGGGGGCTGCCTATCCTTTGGGGTTCTGCTCTGAGGAAAGTTAGAATTCCTATTTCCATCTTTAGGGGTATTTAGTCGTCCGGCTGTGACGAGGTGTCTAGGGCTTGTTAGGTACACCCCACGGCTACTTCTAGTCGCGGTGTTTAGATCAGGATTTGCGGTCAGTATAGTTACCACCTACTCCAGTGAAAGTTTTCATGCTGCTCCAAGGTCACCGGATCACAACAGTGTGCGGGTTCACACGGTATATAGGGGAATATCAGCATACTTAATTCTGTTCAATATTAAGTGATACAATTATTTTCTATTCATCTCTCTTTGATTTCTCGAATACTATACATTGAAACAAGTTTTCCTCGGTGAATCATCCCCTTCTGTGCGCAGGACGTCACCTTGGTGTTTTATTCAGCTTTGTTCCCTTCTCCGCTAAAAAGTAACAAGAGACAATTCTATGCTGTTTGCAGCCGTTATTATTTTTTTAGCCTTTTCTTCAAAGGTCATGTGTAGATGAGTTCCCCAGATAGAGAACATAGAGTGTGAACATTGCCAGGGGGTGGAATTGCTCGTTAGTGACAAGCATTTTTTTAGCTTGATTCATATCAATATCATGATATTATTATTACCATGTCCTCTGATTAAAAAAAAATCTAAAAACTGAAGCTAATGTATGTTTATGAGATGTTGACATGTGGGGATCACACTGTCAATAGGAGGTTATTCTAGGTTCATACTGAATATAGCGGCTGCATGGGGGCTCAAACTGTTATAAGGGCTCATAATGCGGACTGGGACAGTCCAAGAGATAAAATGGTGATTCATCCTGCCCTCACCCGCCATCTGCCATGCTCACGATGCAGACAGTGGCTAATATATCGGTGGAGGCCGTGTTCCATCAGTCAGCGTGTGTGACTGAGCCGGCAGATGAGATGACTGTACTTAATTGTGTCTGTTATTGAAAGAATCAGTGCACTGGAACAGAGCACTGGGGGAGCGGGAGTAAGAGGAGTATGTTTATTTCTTCATATGGGCATAAGATGTTTGCTCACACTGCATATATGAGGCTATGAGGTGGCTCATATTGTACATAGGAGGCTATGTGGGGGCTCATACTGTAGATAGGAGGCTATGTGGGGGCTCATACTGTACATAGGAGGTTATGCGGGGGCTCATACCGTAGATAGGAGGCTATGTGGGGGCTCATACTGTACATAGGAGGCTATGTGGGGGCTCATACTGTAGATAGGAGGCTATGTGGGGGCTCATACTGTACATAGGAGGCTGTGTGGGGGCTCATACTGTACATAGGAGGCTATGTGGGGGCTCATACTGTACATAGGAGGCTATGTGGGGGCTCATACTGTAGATAGGAGGCTATGTGGGGGCTCATACTGTATATAGGAGGCTATGTGGGGGCTCATACTGTACATAGGAGGCTATGTGGGGGCTCATACTGTACATAGGAGGCTGTGCGGGGGCTCATTCTGTAGATAGAAGGCTATGTGGGGGCTCATACTGTAGATAGGAGGCTATGTGGGGGCTCATACTGTACATAGGAGGCTATGTGGGGGCTCATACTGTAGATAGGAGGCTATGTGGGGGCTCATACTGTACATAGGAGGCTATGTGGGGGCTCATTCTGTAGATAGAAGGCTATGTGGGGGCTCATACCATAGATAGGAGGCTATGTGGGGGCTCATACTGTACATAGGAGGCTATGTGGGGGCTAATACTGTAGATAGGAGGCTATGTGGGGGCTCATACTGTACATAGGAGGCTATGTGGGGGCTCATACTGTACATAGGAGGCTATGTGGGGGCTCATACTGTACATAGGAGGCTGTGCGGGGGCTCATTCTGTAGATAGAAGGCTATGTGGGGGCTCATACTGTAGATAGGAGGCTATGCGGGGGCTCATACTGTAGATAGAAGGCTATGTGGGGGCTCATACTCTACATAGGAGGCTATGTGGGGGCTCATACTGTACATAGGAGGCTATGCGGGGGCTCATACTGTATATAGGAGGCTGTGCGGGGGCTCAAACCGTAGATAGGAGGCTGTGCGGGGGCTCATACTGTAGATAGAAGGCTATGTGGGGGCTCATACTGTACATAGGAGGCTATGTGGGGGCTCATACTGTACATAGGAGGCTGTGTGGGGGCTCATACTATAGATAGAAGGCTATGTGGGGGCTCATACTGTACATAGGAGGCTGTGCGGGGGCTCATACTGTACATAGGAGGCTGTGTGGGGGCTCATACTGTAGATAGAAGGCTATGTGGTGGCTCATACTGTACATAGGAGGCTATGCGGGGGCTCATACCGTAGATAGGAGGCTGTGCGGGGCTCATACTGTACATAGGAGGCTATGCAGGGGCTCATACTGTAGATAGGAAGCTATGTGGGGGCTCATACTGTATATAGGGAGCTACAAGGTGATTCATACTGTACATAGGAGGCTATGCGGGGCTCATACTGTAGATAGGAAGCTTTGTGGGGGCTCATACTGTACATAGGAGACTATCTGGGGGCTTATAGTGTATATGGGAGGCTACAAGGTAGTTCATACTGTACATAAGAGGCTATGTGGCAGATCATATTGAATATAGGAGGCTATGTGGAGGCTCATTCTGCATATAGGAGGCTATGTGGAGGCTCATTCTGAATATAGGAGCCTATGTAGGAGCAGAATTATCTTCAGTCTATTGGTTCGGCCTCTCATGTGGCCCTCAGGAAAATCAATTGAGCACTCCTGCTTTAGAGCCATAGATGAGATTTCATGTTCCAAAGAAACTGAGACTATGATACATTTGGTATTTTGGATTCTTTATGGCGCCTTTTCTTGATTTGGTGAACATGATACATTGAAAAAGTCTTCTGGGTGAATCATCCCCTTCTGTACGCAGGACGTCACCTTTGTATTTTATTCCCTTTGTTGCCTTCTCCACCAAAGTGTAACAAGAGGCAATTCTATGCTGTTTTCAGTGGTTATTATTATTATTTTTAGCCTTTTCTTCAAAGGTCATGTTTAGATGACTTCACCTGATAGAGAACATAAAGTGCGGACATTGTCAGAGGGTGGAATTGCTCATTAGCGCCAAGCAATGTTTTTTAAAGATAAAGAGAAAAGTCACTCCAAGTGTGTTCACCCTCAATATAAGACACAAGTACCCAAGGATTGTACAGTATCTGTCACCTGGCACAACTCTGTACTTGTAAGAATGAAAGGCTACTTCTCCGACCGCTGTCCTACCCACCGATGAGAAGAAACGTATTCAACCCAAACAGGAAAAAAGTGTTAATTATGGGTGTTGCCACAGCACGAAGATAAGGGAGTATGTTCTCTGGGTCTTCATTCATATAACGCCGTTTAATGTCAGGTTTACTCTTTCATTAGCTGCCTGATGAAGGATCTATGTGACGAAGAAGCTATGTGATGAAGGAGCTATGTGATAAAGGAGCTATGTGATGAAGGAGCTATGTGATGAAGGAGCTATCTGATGAAGGAGCTACCTGATGAAGGAGCTATCTAAAGAAGGAGCTATGTGATGAAGGAGCTATCTGATGAAGGAGCTATGTGACGAAGGAGATACATGGTGAAGGAGCTATCTAAAGAAAGAGCTATCTGATGAAGGAGCTATGTGATGAAGGAGATATCTAAAGAAGGAGCTATCTGAAGAAGGCGCTATGTGATGATGGAGCTATCTGTTGAAGGATCTATATGATGAAGGATCTATGTGATGAAGGAGCTACGTGATATGGAGCTATGTGATATGGAGCTATGTGATATGGAGCTATGTGATGAAGGAGCTATGTGATATGGAGCTATGTGATATGGAGCTATGTGATGAAGGAGCTATGTGATGAAGGAGCTATGTGATGAAGGAGCTTTGTGATGAAGGATCTATGTGATGAAGGAGCTATGTGATGAAGGATCTATGTGATGAAGGAGCGATGTGATATGGAGCTATGTGATGAAGGAGCTATGTGATGAAGGAGCTATGTGATGAAGGAGCTTTTTGATGAAGGAACTATGTGATGAAGGAGCTATGTGATGAAGGAGCTACGTGATATGGAGCTATGTGATATGGAGCTATGTGATATGGAGCTATGTGATGAAGGAGCTATGTGATATGGAGCTATGTGATGAAGGAGCTATGTGATATGGAGCTATGTGATGAAGGAGCTATGTGATGAAGGAGCTATGTGATGAAGGAGCTATGTGATGAAGGAGCTATGTGATGAAGGAGCTATGTGATGAAGGAGCTATGTGATATGGAGCTATGTGATGAAGGAGCTATGTGATATGGAGCTATGTGATAAAGGAGCTATGTGATGAAGGAGCTATGTGATATGGAGCTATGTGATGAAGGAGCTATGTGATATGGATCTATGTGATGAAGGAGCTATGTGATGATGGAGCTATGTGATGAAGGAGCTAGGTGATGAAGGAGCTATGTGATATGGAGCTATGTGATATGGAGCTATGTGATATGGAGCTATATGATGATGGAGCTATGTGATATGGAGTATGTGATGAAGGAGCTATGTGATGAAGGAGCTATGTGATGAAGGAGCTATGTGACGAAGGAGCTATCTGTTGAAGGATCTATATGATGAAGGAGCTATGTGATGAAGGAGCTATGTGATATGGAGCTATGTGATATGGAGCTATGTGATGAAGGAGCTATGTGATGAAGGATCTATGTGATGAAGGAGCTATGTGATATGGAGCTATGTGATATGGAGCTATGTGATATGGAGCTATGTGATGAAGGAGCTATCTGATGAAGGAGCTATGTGATATGGAGCTATGTGATATGGAGCTATGTGATATGGAGCTATGTAATATGGAGGTATATGATGAAGGAGCTATGTGATATGGAGCTATGTGATATGGAGCTATGTGATGAAGGAGCTATGTGATATGGAGCTATGTGATATGGAGCTATATGATGATGGAGCTATGTGATATGGAGTATGTGATGAAGGAGCTATGTGATATGGAGCTATGTGATATGGAGCTATGTGATATGGATCTATATGATGATGGAGCTATGTGATATGGAGTATGTGATGAAGGAGCTATGTGATGAAGGAGCTATGTGATGAAGGAGCTATGTGATGAAGGAGCTATGTGATATGGAGCTATGTGATTATGGAGCTATGTGATGAAGGAGCTATGTGATATGGAGCTATGTGATGAAGGAGCTATGTGATGAAGGAGCTATGTGATGAAGGAGCTATGTGATGAAGGAGCTATGTGATGAAGGAGCTATGTGATATGGAGCTATGTGATGAAGGAGCTATGTGATATGGAGCTATGTGATGAAGGAGTTTTGTGATGAAGGAGCTATGTGATGAAGGAGCTATGTGATATGGAGCTATGTGATATGGAGCTATGTGATGAAGGAGCTATGTGATGAAGGAGCTATATGATGATGGAGCTATGTGATGATGGAGCTATGTGATATGGAGCTATGTGATGAAGGAGCTATGTGATATGGAGCTATGTGATGAAGGATCTA
Source organism: Ranitomeya imitator (assembly GCF_032444005.1). Classification (NCBI taxonomy): domain Eukaryota; kingdom Metazoa; phylum Chordata; class Amphibia; order Anura; family Dendrobatidae; genus Ranitomeya; species Ranitomeya imitator. Next base: position 4,445,397 of record NC_091283.1, on the reverse strand, counting down.
TGTGATGAAGGAGCTATGTGATGAAGGAGCTATGTGATATGGAGCTATGTGATATGGAGCTATGTGATATGGAGCTATGTGATGAAGGAGCTATCTGATGAAGGATCTATGTGATGATGGAGCTATGTGATGATGGAGCTATGTGATGAAGGAGCTATGTGATGAAGGAGCTATGTGATGAAGGAGCTATGTGATATGGAGCTATGTGATAAAGGAGCTATGTGATGATGGAGCTATGTGATGAAGGAGCTATGTGATATGGAGCTATGTGATATGGAGCTATGTGATGAAGGAGCTATCTGATGAAGGAGCTATGTGATGAAGGAGCTATGTGATATGGAGCTATGTGATGAAGGAGCTATGTGATGAAGGAGCTATGTGATGATGGAGCTATGTGATGAAGGAGCTATGTGATGAAGGAGCTATGTGATGATGGAGCTATGTGATGAAGGAGCTATGTGATGATGGAGCTATGTGATGAAGGAGCTATGTGATGAAGGAGCTATGTGATGATGGAGCTATGTGATGAAGGAGCTATGTGATGATGGAGCTATATGATATGGAGCTATGTGATGAAGGAGCTATGTGATTAAGGAGCTATGTGATGATGGAGCTATGTGATATGGAGCTATGTGATAAAGGAGCTATGTGATGATGGAGCTATGTGATGATGGAGCTATGTGATGAAGGAGCTATGTGATGATGGAGCTATATGATATGGAGCTATGTGATGAAGGAGCTATGTGATGATGGAGCTATGTGATATGGAGCTATGTGATATGGAGCTATGTGATGAAGGAGCCATGTGATGAAGGAGCTATGTGATGAAGGATCTATGTGATGAAGGAGCTATGTGATGATGGAGCTATGTGATGAAGGAGCTATGTGATATGGAGCTATGTGATATGGAGCTATGTGATATGGAGCTATGTGATGAAGGAGCTGTGTGATATGGAGCTTTGTGATATGGAGCTATGTGATGAAGGAGCTATGTGATGAAGGAGCTATGTGATATGGAGCTATGTGATATGGAGCTATGTGATATGGAGCTATGTGATGAATTAGCTATGTGATGAAGGAGCTATGTGATATGGAGCTATGTGATAAAGGAGCTATGTTATGAAGGAGCTATGTGATGAAGGAGCTATGTGATATGGAGCTATGTGATGAAGGAGCTATGTGATGAAGGAGCTATGTGATATGGAGCTATATGATGATGGAGCTATGTGATATGGAGTATGTGATGAAGGAGCTATGTGATGAAGGAGCTATGTGATGATGGAGCTATGTGATATGGAGTATGTGATGAAGGATCTATGTGATGAAGGAGCTATGTGATGAAGGAGCTATGTGATATGGAGCTATGTGATAAAGGAGCTATGTGATGATGGAGCTATGTGATGAAGGAGCTATGTGATATGGAGCTATGTGATATGGAGCTATGTGATGAAGGAGCTATCTGATGAAGGAGCTATGTGATGAAGGAGCTATGTGATATGGAGTATGTGATGAAGGAGCTATGTGATGAAGGAGCTATGTGATGATGGAGCTATGTGATGAAGGAGCTATGTGATATGGAGCTATGTGATGAAGGAGCTATCTGATGAAGGAGCTATGTGATGAAGGAGCTATGTGATATGGAGCTATGTGATGAAGGAGCTATGTGATGAAGGAGCTATGTGATATGGAGCTATGTGATAAAGGAGCTATGTTATGAAGGAGCTATGTGATATGGAGCTATGTGATGAAGGAGCTATGTGATATGGAGCTATGTGATGAAGGAGTTTTGTGATGAAGGAGCTATGTGATGAAGGAGCTATGTGATATGGAGCTATGTGATATGGAGCTATGTGATGAAGGAGCTATGTGATGAAGGAGCTATATGATGATGGAGCTATGTGATGATGGAGCTATGTGATATGGAGCTATGTGATGAAGGAGCTATGTGATGAAGGAGCTATGTGATATGGAGCTATGTGATATGGAGCTATGTGATATGGAGCTATATGATGATGGAGCTATGTGATATGGAGTATGTGATGAAGGAGCTATGTGATATGGAGCTATGTGATATGGATCTATATGATGATGGAGCTATGTGATATGGAGTATGTGATGAAGGAGCTATGTGATGAAGGAGCTATGTGATGAAGGAGCTATGTGATGAAGGAGCTATGTGATATGGAGCTATGTGATTATGGAGCTATGTGATGAAGGAGCTATGTGATATGGAGCTATGTGATGAAGGAGCTATGTGATGAAGGAGCTATGTGATGAAGGAGCTATGTGATGAAGGAGCTATGTGATGAAGGAGCTATGTGATATGGAGCTATGTGATGAAGGAGCTATGTGATATGGAGCTATGTGATGAAGGAGCTATGTGATATGGAGCTATGTGATATGGAGCTATGTGATATGGAGCTATGTGATGAAGGAGCTATGTGATGAAGGAGCTATATGATGATGGAGCTATGTGATGATGGAGCTATGTGATATGGAGCTATGTGATGAAGGAGCTATGTGATATGGAGCTATGTGATGAAGGATCTATGTGATGAAGGAGCTATGTGATGAAGGAGCTATGTGATATGGAGCTATGTGATATGGAGCTATGTGATATGGAGCTATGTGATGAAGGAGCTATCTGATGAAGGATCTATGTGATGATGGAGCTATGTGATGATGGAGCTATGTGATGAAGGAGCTATGTGATGAAGGAGCTATGTGATGAAGGAGCTATGTGATATGGAGCTATGTGATAAAGGAGCTATGTGATGATGGAGCTATGTGATGAAGGAGCTATGTGATATGGAGCTATGTGATATGGAGCTATGTGATGAAGGAGCTATCTGATGAAGGAGCTATGTGATGAAGGAGCTATGTGATATGGAGCTATGTGATGAAGGAGCTATGTGATGAAGGAGCTATGTGATGATGGAGCTATGTGATGAAGGAGCTATGTGATGAAGGAGCTATGTGATGATGGAGCTATGTGATGAAGGAGCTATGTGATGATGGAGCTATGTGATGAAGGAGCTATGTGATGAAGGAGCTATGTGATGATGGAGCTATGTGATGAAGGAGCTATGTGATGATGGAGCTATATGATATGGAGCTATGTGATGAAGGAGCTATGTGATGAAGGAGCTATGTGATGATGGAGCTATGTGATATGGAGCTATGTGATAAAGGAGCTATGTGATGATGGAGCTATGTGATGATGGAGCTATGTGATGAAGGAGCTATGTGATGATGGAGCAATATGATATGGAGCTATGTGATGAAGGAGCTATGTGATGATGGAGCTATGTGATATGGAGCTATGTGATATGGAGCTATGTGATGAAGGAGCCATGTGATGAAGGAGCTATGTGATGAAGGATCTATGTGATGAAGGAGCTATGTGATGATGGAGCTATGTGATGAAGGAGCTATGTGATATGGAGCTATGTGATATGGAGCTATGTGATATGGAGCTATGTGATGAAGGAGCTGTGTGATATGGAGCTTTGTGATATGGAGCTATGTGATGAAGGAGCTATGTGATGAAGGAGCTATGTGATATGGAGCTATGTGATATGGAGCTATGTGATATGGAGCTATGTGATGAATTAGCTATGTGATGAAGGAGCTATGTGATATGGAGCTATGTGATAAAGGAGCTATGTTATGAAGGAGCTATGTGATGAAGGAGCTATGTGATATGGAGCTATGTGATGAAGGAGCTATGTGATGAAGGAGCTATGTGATATGGAGCTATATGATGATGGAGCTATGTGATATGGAGTATGTGATGAAGGAGCTATGTGATGAAGGAGCTATGTGATGATGGAGCTATGTGATATGGAGTATGTGATGAAGGATCTATGTGATGAAGGAGCTATGTGATGAAGGAGCTATGTGATATGGAGCTATGTGATAAAGGAGCTATGTGATGATGGAGCTATGTGATGAAGGAGCTATGTGATATGGAGCTATGTGATATGGAGCTATGTGATGAAGGAGCTATCTGATGAAGGAGCTATGTGATGAAGGAGCTATGTGATATGGAGTATGTGATGAAGGAGCTATGTGATGAAGGAGCTATGTGATGATGGAGCTATGTGATGAAGGAGCTATGTGATATGGAGCTATATGATGAAGGAGCTATCTGATGAAGGAGCTATGTGATATGGAGCTATGTGATAAAGGAGCTATGTTATGAAGGAGCTATGTGATATGGAGCTATGTGATGAAGGAGCTATGTGATATGGAGCTATGTGATGAAGGAGTTTTGTGATGAAGGAGCTATGTGATGAAGGAGCTATGTGATATGGAGCTATGTGATATGGAGCTATGTGATGAAGGAGCTATGTGATGAAGGAGCTATATGATGATGGAGCTATGTGATGATGGAGCTATGTGATATGGAGCTATGTGATGAAGGAGCTATGTGATGAAGGAGCTATGTGATATGGAGCTATGTGATATGGAGCTATGTGATATGGAGCTATGTGATGAAGGAGCTATCTGATGAAGGATCTATGTGATGATGGAGCTATGTGATGAAGGAGCTATGTGATGATGGAGCTATGTGATGAAGGAGCTATGTGATGATGGAGCTATGTGATGAAGGAGCTATGTGATGAAGGAGCTATGTGATGATGGAGCTATGTGATGAAGGAGCTATGTGATGATGGAGCTATATGATATGGAGCTATGTGATGAAGGAGCTATGTGATGAAGGAGCTATGTGATGATGGAGCTATGTGATATGGAGCTATGTGATAAAGGAGCTATGTGATGATGGAGCTATGTGATGATGGAGCTATGTGATGAAGGAGCTATGTGATGATGGAGCTATATGATATGGAGCTATGTGATGAAGGAGCTATGTGATGATGGAGCTATGTGATATGGAGCTATGTGATATGGAGCTATGTGATGAAGGAGCCATGTGATGAAGGAGCTATGTGATGAAGGATCTATGTGATGAAGGAGCTATGTGATGATTGAGCTATGTGATATGGAGCTATGTGAAATGGAGCTATGTGATGAAGGAGCTATGTGATATGGAGCTTTGTGATATGGAGCTATGTGATGAAGGAGCCATGTGATGAAGGAGCTATGTGATATGGAGCTATGTGATATGGAGCTATGTGATGAATTAGCTATGTGATGAAGGAGCTATGTGATATGGAGCTATGTGATAAAGGAGCTATGTTATGAAGGAGCTATGTGATGAAGGAGCTATGTGATATGGAGCTATGTGATGAAGGAGCTATGTGATGAAGGAGCTATGTGATATGGAGCTATATGATGATGGAGCTATGTGATATGGAGTATGTGATGAAGGAGCTATGTGATGAAGGAGCTATGTGATATGGAGCTATATGATGATGGAGCTATGTGATATGGAGTATGTGATGAAGGAGCTATGTGATAAAGGAGCTATGTGATGATGGAGCTATGTGATGAAGGAGCTATGTGATATGGAGCTATGTGATATGGAGCTATGTGATGAAGGAGCTATCTGATGAAGGAGCTATGTGATGAAGGAGCTATGTGATATGGAGCTATGTGATAAAGGAGCTATGTGATGAAGGAGCTATGTTATGAAGGAGCTATGTGATATGGAGCTATGTGATGAAGGAGCTATGTGATATGGAGCTATGTGATGAAGGAGCTATGTGATGAAGGAGCTATGTGATATGGAGCTATGTGATGAAGGAGCTATGTGATGAAGGAGCTATGTGATGAAGGAGCTATGTTATGAAGGAGCTATGTGATATGGAGCTATGTGATGAAGGAGCTATGTGATATGGAGCTATGTGATGAAGGAGCTATGTGATGAAGGAGCTATGTGATGAAGGAGCTATGTTATGAAGGAGCTATGTGATATGGAGCTATGTGATGAAGGAGCTATGTGATATGGAGCTATGTGATGAAGGAGCTATGTGATGAAGGAGCTATGTGATATGGAGCTATGTGATATGGAGCTATGTGATATGGAGCTATATGATGATGGAGCTATGTGATATGGAGCTATGTGATATGGAGCTATGTGATATGGAGCTATTATTATTATTATTATTGTTATTATTTATTTATATAGCACCATTGATTCCATGGTGCTGTACATGAGAAGGGGTTACATACAAGTTACAAATATCACATACAGTAAACAAACTAACAATGACTGACTGATACAGAGGGGCGAGGACCCTGCCCTTGCGGGCTTACATTCTACAGGATTATGGGGAAGGAGACAGTAGGTTGAGGGTTGCAGGAGCTCCGGTGTTGGTGCGGCGGTAGCTCCGGTGTTGGTGAGGCGGTAGCTCCGGTGTTGGTGAGGCGGTAGCTTCGTTGGTGATGAGGCAGCAGCGGTATGTGATGAAGGAGCTATCTGATGAAGGAGCTATGTGATGAAGGAGCTATGTGATATGGAGCTATGTGATATGGAGCTATGTGATATGGAGCTATATGATGATGGAGCTATGTGATGAAGGAGCTATGTGATATGGAGCTATGTGATGAAGGAGCTATGTGATATGGAGCTATGTGATGAAGGAGCTATGTGATGAAGGAGCTATGTGATGAAGGAGCTATGTGATGAAGGAGCTATGTGATATGGAGCTATGTGATAAAGGAGCTATGTGATGAAGGAGCTATGTGATGAAGGAGCTATGTGATATGGAGCTATGTGATGAAGGAGCTATGTGATATGGAGCTATGTGATGAAGGAGCTATGTGATATGGAGCTATGTGATGAAGGAGCTATGTGATATGGAGCTATGTGATGAAGGAGCTATGTGATGATGGAGCTATGTGATGAAGGAGCAAGGTGATGAAGGAGCTATGTGATATGGAGCTATGTGATATGGAGCTATGTGATATGGAGCTATATGATGATGGAGCTATGTGATATGGAGTATGTGATGAAGGAGCTATGTGATGAAGGAGCTATGTGATGAAGGAGCTATGTGACGAAGGAGCTATCTAAAGAAAGAGCTATCTGATGAAGGAGCTATGTGATGAAGGAGCTATCTGTTGAAGGATCTATATGATGAAGGATCTATGTGATGATGGAGCTATGTGATGAAGGAGCTATGTGATGAAGGAGCTATGTGATGAAGGAGCTATGTGATAAAGGAGCTATGTGATGAAGGAGCTATGTGATATGGAGCTATGTGATATGGAGGTATGTGATGAAGGAGCTATGTGATATGGAGCTATGTGATATGGAGCTATGTGATATGGAGCTATGTGATGAAGGAGCTATCTGATAAAGGAGCTATGTGATGATGGAGCTATGTGATATGGAGCTATGTGATGAGGGAGCTATGTGATATGGAGCTATGTGATATGGAGCTATGTGATGAAGGAGCTATCTGATGAAGGAGCTATGTGATGAAGGAGCTATGTGATGAAGGAGCTATGTGATGAAGGAGCTATGTGATGAAGGAGCTATGTGATATGGAGCTATGTGATATGGAGGTATGTGATGAAGGAGCTATGTGATATGGAGCTATGTGATATGGAGCTATGTGATATGGAGCTATGTGATGAAGGAGCTATGTGATATGGAGCTATGTGATGAAGGAGCTATGCGATGAAGGAGCTATGTGATGAAGGAGCTATGTGATGAAGGAGCTATGTGATATGGAGCTATGTGATGAAGGAGCTTTGTGATATGGAGCTATGTGATAAAGGAGCTATGTGATGAAGGAGCTATGTGATGAAGGAGCTATGTGATATGGAGCTATGTGATGAAGGAGCTATGTGATATGGAGCTATGTGATAAAGGAGCTATGTGATGAAGGAGCTATGTGATATGGAGCTATGTGATGAAGGAGCTATGTGATGAAGGAGCTAGGTGATGAAGGAGCTATGTGATATGGAGCTATGTGATGAAGGAGCTATGTGATATGGAGCTATGTGATAAAGGAGCTATGTGATGAAGGAGCTAGGTGATGAAGGAGCTATGTGATATGGAGCTATGTGATATGGAGCTATGTGATATGGAGCTATATGATGATGGAGCTATGTGATATGGAGTATGTGATGAAGGAGCTATGTGATGAAGGAGCTATGTGATGAAGGAGCTATGTGATATGGAGCTATGTGATAAAGGAGCTATGTGATGAAGGAGCTATGTGATGAAGGAGCTATGTGATGAAGGATCTATGTGATGAAGGAGCTATGTGATATGGAGCTATGTGATGAAGGAGCTATGTGATGAAGGAGCTACGTGATATGGAGCTATGTGATATGGAGCTATGTGATATGGAGCTATGTGATGAAGGAGCTATGTGATGATGGAGCTATGTGATGAAGGATCTATGTGGTGAAGGATCTATGTGATGAAGGAGCTATGTGATGAAGGAGCTATGTGATATGGAGCTATGTGATATGGAGCTATGTGATGAAGGAGCTATCTGATGAAGGAGCTATGTGATATGGAGCTATGTGATATGGAGCTATGTGATATGGAGCTATGTGATATGGAGCTATGTGATGAAGGAGCTATGTGATGAAGGAGCTATGTGATGAAGGAGCTATGTGATGAAGGAGCTATGTGATGAAGGAGCTATGTGATATGGAGCTATGTGATATGGAGCTATGTGATATGGAGGTATGTGATGAAGGAGCTATGTGATATGGAGCTATGTGATATGGAGCTATGTGATATGGAGCTATGTGATGAAGGAGCTATGTGATGAAGGAGCTATGTGATGAAGGAGCTATGTGATGAAGGAGCTATGTGATATGGAGCTATGTGATATGGAGCTATGTGATATGGAGGTATGTGATGAAGGAGCTATGTGATATGGAGCTATGTGATATGGAGCTATGTGATATGGAGCTATGTGATGAAGGAGCTATGTGATGAAGGAGCTATGTGATGAAGGAGCTATGTGATATGGAGCTATGTGATGAAGGAGCTATGTGATATGGAGCTATGTGATAAAGGAGCTATGTGATGAAGGAGCTATGTGATGAAGGAGCTAGGTGATGAAGGAGCTATGTGATATGGAGCTATGTGATATGGAGCTATGTGATATGGAGCTATATGATGATGGAGCTATGTGATATGGAGTATGTGATGAAGGAGCTATGTGATACGGAGCTATGTGATATGGAGCTATGTGATATGGAGCTATATGATGATGGAGCTATGTGATATGGAGTATGTGATGAAGGAGCTATGTGATATGGAGCTATCTGATTATGGAGCTATGTCATGAAGGAGCTATGTGATATGGAGCTATGTGATGAAGGAGCTATGTGATGAAGGAGCTATGTGATGAAGGAGCTATGTGATGAAGGAGCTATGTGATGAAGGAGCTATGTGATATGGAGCTATGTGATGAAGGAGCTATGTGATATGGAGCTATGTGATGAAGTAGCTATGTGATATGGAGCTATGTGATATGGAGCTATGTGATGAAGGAGCTATGTGATATGGAGCTATGTGATATGGAGTATGTGATGAAGGAGCTATGTGATATGGAGCTATGTGATATGGAGCTATGTGATATGGAGCTATGTGATATGGAGCTATATGATGATGGAGCTATGTGATATGGAGTATGTGATGAAGGAGCTATGTGATGAAGGAGCTATGTGATGAAGGAGCTATGTGATGAAGGAGCTATGTGATATGGAGCTATGTGATGAAGGAACTATGTGATATGGAGCTATGTGATAAAGGAGCTATGTGATGAAGGAACTATGTGATGAAGGAGCTAGGTGATGAAGGAGCTATGTGATATGGAGCTATGTGATATGGAGCTATGTGATATGGAGCTATATGATGATGGAGCTATGTGATGAAGGAGCTATGTGATGAAGGAGCTATGTGATGAAGGAGCTATGTGATATGGAGCTATGTGATGAAGGAGCTATGTGATATGGAGCTATGTGATGAAGGAGCTATGTGATGATGGAGCTATGTGATGAAGGAGCAAGGTGATGAAGGAGCTATGTGATATGGAGCTATGTGATATGGAGCTATGTGATATGGAGCTATATGATGATGGAGCTATGTGATATGGAGTATGTGATGAAGGAGCTATGTGATGAAGGAGCTATGTGATGAAGGAGCTATGTGACGAAGGAGCTATCTAAAGAAAGAGCTATGTGATATGGAGCTATGTGATATGGAGCTATATGATGATGGAGCTATGTGATATGGAGTATGTGATGAAGGAGCTATCTGATGAAGGAGCTATGTGATGAAGGAGCTATCTGTTGAAGGATCTATATGATGAAGGATCTATGTGATGATGGAGCTATGTGATGAAGGAGCTATGTGATGAAGGAGCTATGTGATGAAGGAGCTATGTGATGAAGGAGCTATGTGATATGGAGCTATGTGATATGGAGGTATGTGATGAAGGAGCTATGTGATATGGAGCTATGTGATATGGAGCTATGTGATATGGAGCTATGTGATGAAGGAGCTACGTGATGAAGGAGCTATGTGATGAAGGAGCTATGTGATGAAGGATCTATGTGATGAAGGAGCTATGTGATATGGAGCTATGTGATATGGAGGTATGTGATGAAGGAGCTATGTGATATGGAGCTATGTGATATGGAGCTATGTGATATGGAGCTATGTGATGAAGGAGCTATCTGATAAAGGAGCTATGTGATGATGGAGCTATGTGATATGGAGCTATGTGATGAAGGAGCTATGTGATATGGAGCTATGTGATATGGAGCTATGTGATGAAGGAGCTATCTGATGAAGGAGCTATGTGATGAAGGAGCTATGTGATGAAGGAGCTATGTGATGAAGGAGCTATGTGATGAAGGAGCTATGTGATATGGAGCTATGTGATATGGAGGTATGTGATGAAGGAGCTATGTGATATGGAGCTATGTGATATGGAGCTATGTGATATGGAGCTATGTGATGAAGGAGCTATGTGATATGGAGCTATGTGATGAAGGAGCTATGCGATGAAGGAGCTATGCGATGAAGGAGCTATGTGATGAAGGAGCTATGTGATATGGAGCTATGTGATGAAGGAGCTTTGTGATAGGGAGCTATGTGATAAAGGAGCTATGTGATGAAGGAGCTATGTGATGAAGGAGCTAGGTGATGAAGGAGCTATGTGATATGGAGCTATGTGATGAAGGAGCTATGTGATATGGAGCTATGTGATAAAGGAGCTATGTGATGAAGGAGCTATGTGATGAAGGAGCTAGGTGATGAAGGAGCTATGTGATATGGAGCTATGTGATATGGAGCTATGTGATATGGAGCTATATGATGATGGAGCTATGTGATATGGAGTATGTGATGAAGGAGCTATGTGATGAAGGAGCTATGTGATGAAGGAGCTATGTGATATGGAGCTATGTGATGAAGGAGCTATGTGATGAAGGAGCTATGTGATGAAGGAGCTATGTGATGAAGGATCTATGTGATGAAGGAGCTATGTGATATGGAGCTATGTGATGAAGGAGCTATGTGATGAAGGAGCTACGTGATATGGAGCTCTGTGATATGGAGCTATGTGATATGGAGCTATGTGATGAAGGAGCTATGTGATGATGGAGCTATGTGATGAAGGATCTATGTGGTAAAGGATCTATGTGATGAAGGAGCTATGTGATGAAGGAGCTATGTGATATGGAGCTATGTGATATGGAGCTATCTGATGAAGGAGCTATGTGATATGGAGCTATGTGATATGGAGCTATGTGATATGGAGCTATGTGATATGGAGCTATGTGATGAAGGAGCTATGTGATGAAGGAGCTATGTGATGAAGGAGCTATGTGATGAAGGAGCTATGTGATGAAGGAGCTATGTGATATGGAGCTATGTGATATGGAGCTATGTGATATGGAGGTATGTGATGAAGGAGCTATGTGATATGGAGCTATGTGATATGGAGCTATGTGATATGGAGCTATGTGATGAAGGAGCTATGTGATGAAGGAGCTATGTGATGAAGGAGCTATGTGATGAAGGAGCTATGTGATGAAGGAGCTATGTGATATGGAGCTATGTGATATGGAGCTATGTGATATGGAGGTATGTGATGAAGGAGCTATGTGATATGGAGCTATGTGATATGGAGCTATGTGATGAAGGAGCTATGTGATGAAGGAGCTATGTGATGAAGGAGCTATGTGATGAAGGAGCTATGTGATATGGAGCTATGTGATGAAGGAGCTATGTGATATGGAGCTATGTGATAAAGGAGCTATGTGATGAAGGAGCTATGTGATGAAGGAGCTAGGTGATGAAGGAGCTATGTGATATGGAGCTATGTGATATGGAGCTATGTGATATGGAGCTATATGATGATGGAGCTATGTGATATGGAGTATGTGATGAAGGAGCTATGTGATACGGAGCTATGTGATATGGAGCTATGTGATATGGAGCTATATGATGATGGAGCTATGTGATATGGAGTATGTGATGAAGGAGCTATGTGATATGGAGCTATCTGATTATGGAGCTATGTCATGAAGGAGCTATGTGATATGGAGCTATGTGATGAAGGAGCTATGTGATGAAGGAGCTATGTGATGAAGGAGCTATGTGATATGGAGCTATGTGATATGGAGCTATGTGATGAAGGAGCTATGTGATATGGAGCTATGTGATATGGAGTATGTGATGAAGGAGCTATGTGATATGGAGCTATGTGATATGGAGCTATGTGATATGGAGCTATGTGATATGGAGCTATATGATGATGGAGCTATGTGATATGGAGTATGTGATGAAGGAGCTATGTGATGAAGGAGCTATGTGATGAAGGAGCTATGTGATGAAGGAGCTATGTGATATGGAGCTATGTGATGAAGGAACTATGTGATATGGAGCTATGTGATAAAGGAGCTATGTGATGAAGAAACTATGTGATGAAGGAGCTAGGTGATGAAGGAGCTATGTGATATGGAGCTATGTGATATGGAGCTATGTGATATGGAGCTATATGATGATGGAGCTATGTGATGAAGGAGCTATGTGATATGGAGCTATGTGATATGGAGCTATGTGATATGGAGCTATGTGATGATGGAGCTATGTGATATGGAGTATGTGATGAAGGAGCTATGTGATATGGAGCTATGTGATATGGAGCTATGTGATATGGAGCTATGTGATATGGAGCTATGTGATGAAGGAGCTATGTGATATGGAGCTATGTGATATGGAGCTATGTGATGAAGGAGCTATGTGATGAAGGAGCTATGTGATGAAGGAGCTATGTGATGAAGGAGCTATGTGATATGGAGCTATGTGATATGGAGCTATATGATGATGGAGCTATGTGATATGGAGTATGTGATGAAGGAGCTATGTGATATGGAGCTATGTGATATGGAGCTATGTGATGAAGGAGCTATGTGATGAAGGAGCTATGTGACATGGAGCTATGTGATGAAGGAGCTATGTGATATGGAGCTATGTGATATGGAGCTATATGATGATGGAGCTATGTGATATGGAGTATGTGATGAAGGAGCTATGTGATGAAGGAGCTATGTGATGATGGAGCTAAGTGATGAAGGATCTATGTGATGAAGGAGCTATGTGATGAAGGAGCTATGTGATATGGAGCTATGTGATATGGAGCTATGTGATGAAGGAGCTATGTGATGATGGAGCTATGTGATGATGGAGCTATGTGATATGGAGCTATGTGATGAAGGAGCTATGTGATGATGGAGCTATGTGATGATGGAGCTATGTGATGAAGGAGCTATGTGATGATGGAGCTATGTGATGATGGAGCTATGTGATGAAGGATCTATGTGATGAAGGAGCTATGTGATATGGAGCTATGTGATGAAGGAGCTATGTGATATGGAGCTATGTGATATGGAGCTATGTGATGAAGGAGCTATGTGATGAAGGAGCTATGTGATATGGAGCTATGTGATGAAGGAGCTATGTGATATGGAGCTATGTGATATGGAGCTTTGTGATGAAGGAGCTATGTGATGATGGAGCTATGTGATGAAGGATCTATGTGATGAAGGAGCTATGTGATATGGAGCTATGTGATATGGAGCTATGTGATGAAGGAGCTATGTGATGATGGAGCTATGTGATGATGGAGCTATGTGATATGGAGCTATGTGATGAAGGAGCTATGTGATGATGGAGCTATGTGATGATGGAGCTATGTGATATGGAGCTATGTGATGAAGGAGCTATGTGATGATGGAGCTATGTGATGATGGAGCTATGTGATGAAGGAGCTATGTGATGAAGGATCTATGTGATGAAGGAGCTATGTGATATGGAGCTATGTGATGAAGGAGCTATGTGATATGGAGCTATGTGATATGGAGCTATGTGATATGGAGCTATGTGATGAAGGAGCTATGTGATGAAGGAGCTATGTGATATGGAGCTATGTGATGAAGGAGCTATGTGATATGGAGCTATGTGATATGGAGCTTTGTGATGAAGGAGCTATGTGATGATGGAGCTATGTGATGAAGGATCTATGTGATGAAGGAGCTATGTGATATGGAGCTATGTGATGAAGGAGCTATGTGATGATGGAGCTATGTGATGATGGAGCTATGTGATATGGAGTATGTGATGATGGAGCTATGTGATGAAGGAGCTATGTGATATGGAGTATGTGATGAAGGAGTCAACTAAATTTTGAAACATGTTGTATGAATGAATAAAGGTCCAGAGAACATGCACCTTCATCTTCACTTTGTGGCAGGGCCCATGAATTACCTTTCTGTTTCCTCTTTGGTGTGAAATGTTTTTTTTTAGCTTGAGTGATATCCATCACATAAAATAATAATAATAATAATAATAATAATAATAATAATAATAATAATAAATCCTCTGACTAAAAAGTGAAAATGATGCAAATACATATAAAATAATAATATTAAAAATAAATCAAGTTTTGCTCTTCTTCAAAAAGAGAATATTAGAAAACGAGTAGAAAACAATAAAATCACACCCCACAGCTTCATTATTGCCAGATTTTCAGCTGATCTCAAACAATAAATTTACATTGTAAAGTGTCATTAACAATGATTATTAATTAAGGCTAGGTATATGAAAACAACGGGATTACAAATGGGCCATTAATTAGAGAGGTTTTTCATGTGCTCTGACACCGAGCTGCTTTAATTAAAGATACATTTGCTCTCATTAAAACCTGCTAAATTCTCTTCTCCATGCTCCATTCCCACCACCCGCCCGTTATCATTTTATTTTCCCACATCTGCGAGAAGTCATTTAAATAAACATTATAAAACGAGGACGAGTTGATTCGATATTAATGTAGTTGTGCACTTAGAAATCCCATTTGATGCTGATATGAAAGTGCGTTATGACTGGTGCTCAGAATTTAATGTATCATCCGGTGAAGTTACATAAAACCCTGGGACATTTAAAGGGATTTTACACTCTGCTGCCAATTATTTCTAATTACTCGTCATATTTTATTAACATTCCCAGGTCATCGCACAGTAATTACGCTGATGACCCCATATAGGTCATGAATGAAAGGAATGGCATACACATGTATCTGATGATCTTCTTCTTTAATTAGTTCCCTTGACATGATAACCTCAGCTGTTTTCTTGGGTGGGGTCTGCTGTCACATGACTTTACTAATTACCACCTGGAAATCTGATGATAAAAGATGGCAAATAGTGGTGTATTGTGGAGCCACAGGCTGCTGAATGCTGCCACACCGTGCCTGGCATGGCCACGTCCTTCTGCTACAGCGGGCTACGTGGGACCATAACGACATCTCATAACTTCCCGGAAAATTGTCGCCATGTAGAGACATAGTAATGCTCCATGCAGGTGTAAGAGAACATTGCGGGAACCGTGAAGCTCTGGGACTTCCAACAACAAACACCATTGTACACGGGAAAACCCTCCATAGCTTCAGATATATAAGCTGATGAGTTGGAGTTTCAAGATCAGAGAAGGATTTTGGGTTGGTCATTGTCATATGGACTCACAAGCTTATTGCTGTTCTGTAGAAACCCTACTGTTACCGCACAGGGAACACAGACAGACCACACTTTGTGCCGGTAAAGACCCTCCAGTCCCCAATACCATGAGCTTCATCTGTCATAGAGCAGACACCGGCCGAGGGGTCTTCAGCCACTAATCACATATCAAGATGGACCCAAGTGGTCACTGTTAACAAAGTTACTTTTTCTTTGTGACATTTTAAATACATGTTTTTTTATTATTCACATATAGCTTCCTTGAAAGTTTAAAGGGTTACGTAAAAATTAAAGCTATCCTGTATCTATATAGTCCAAGATAGTGGCCGTTGAACCTTGAGAATGGGGCTCTACAGCCTTGTCCTGAATAGTCTGAGGGGCGCACCTTCTGTGCCACTCCGCTCCACTCGATGTCTATGGGACTGGGGGATTTCCGGAAATCCCCTAGACAATGAGTGAAACAGAGGTCGCACATTCAAAACTCAGCTGCATTCAGGTTGATGTTGGAGAGCATCGTTCTTGAGGTTCCACAGCTTTGTCTGTTGGGATGCTTGGGGGTCTTAGAGGTCAGACCACAGTGATCAGTAACTTGCGCCTATCCTATGGATTCTTGGGATAGAAGAATAACCTAATGTTTTGATAGCAATTCCTTTAAAACTAAATTAATCAGAGATTTATAAATTGATGAATGCAAAACTGTTCATCCCATTTCAAGCTTTGCACATAATGATTATATTAGCGATGAGCAAATTCAAATTTTTCACCTCGCTGGCAGGAAATCTGCATTAAATTCAGTCAATATAATTGAATCTGTCTTTTTATGTTCTTGGGTCTCCCCAGTCCTTGTATCATGATAAATGTAGGGGGCATAATGTCCGTCACTCTCCCTGACCCTTACTTTGCTCATGCATCCTTCCACTTAGTTGATCTGGTCCAATCAGGATTCATAGGTCGTCCGTCTTTTTCGAGTCATGGGTCTCTATTATTCAGTGCTTTCTTGGTTACTAGGTCTCTCATGATCATGACAGTGCAACACACATGTCATGATGTTACAAATCCTAGGTGGTGTTGGAGGCACCAAAGACCCAACAGGACCCATGGAGTGAGTGAGTACTTTACTAAATTTTACACAAAAAAAGAACCAGATATATGTTATAATTAGACAGGTGGAGAAATATTTGGAGAAAGCTAAATGTCCTTGGAGCAGTGGAAGCAGACACTATGTATTCTGCCAGATGCCGTCTCTGCCTTCCGTGCTCCAGTGTGCCCTACAGGGGACTCACCTGACTGGACTCCACCTTGGCAATGAAATGTATGATATTCCTGCTACCAGTGGCAGGGCCGGCTCCAGGTTTTTGAGGGCCCCCGGCGAAAGAGTCTCAGTGGGCCCCCCCTTTAACACATACCACGATTCATGATCGCATATAAACACAGTCGTATAGTATACAGTATAACACAGCCCACGTAGAATATAGTACAGCCACGTAGCATATAACACAGCCATGTAGTATATAACAGCTCACGTAGCATATAACACAGCCACGTAGTTTATAGCACAGCCCATATAGTATATAGCACAGCCACATAGTATATAACACGGCCCCCGTAGTATATAGAACAGCCATGTAGTATATAGAGACACTTGCCCCATATAGTGCTGCACAAACGTTATGGCCCCATAAGATGCTCCAAACAGACACTTACCCCATTTGCTGTTGCTGCAATAAAAAAAAAAATCACATACTCACCTTTCCGTCGCTCAGGCCCCCGGCACTTTCAATATTCACCTGTCCTTGTTCCAGCTGCCACTCCATCTTCTTCAGCATCTTCTGCACTGACGCTCAGGCAGAGGGTGCGCACTAACCATGTCATCACGCCCTCTGACCTGAGCGTCACTGTTGAAGATGTGGAAGACAGAGAGGCGGCTGGAATGAGGAGCAGGTGAATATCTCACAGCGCTCCCTTCCCGTTATACTCACCTGCTCCTGGCGCTGTGCAGTCCCTGCTTCCCCGACGCCACAGCTTCTTCCTGTACTGAGCAGTCACCGTTACCGCTCATTACAGTAATGAATATGCGGCTCCACCCTTATGGTGGAGGTGGAGATGCATATTCATTACTGTAATGAGCGGTACCATGTGACCGCTCAGTACAGGAGGAAGCTGGGGAGCCAGGGACCTGCAGGGACAGCGCCAGCCGCCAGGAGTAGGTGAGTATAATTAGACAGCCCCCGGCTGCTCCCCTTCCCCTGCCGAGTCAGCTCCGTGATGTGCCGCTAGCTGAGGGCCCCAGGGGGAGCAGTGGTCCTAGGCACTGGCAGCTGCCTGCCCTTAACGCTGGCCTTGAATGGGCCCCCCTGTCTCGCCAGGGCCCCGGCACTTGCCTGGGTACGCCGTGTGATGATGCCAGCCCTGACCAGTGGCACATGTCTTGCTTTAGTTAAAACCTCTCTGCCATCATATGTTGTTTAATGTAAAAGGGTTAAAAAAAGTTTTGGATCACAGCCAAGGAGGAATAAGGGTAAATAGTTGTCTAAAAAAAATGGGGGTCACCCAGGGTTAGGGTTTGTAGTTATAGATAGCAAAGTGATTCACTGTGAATTTGTGCCAATTTTTTTATTTACTGGATCCAGTGAATTCATATATTTTTGTTATTTGTTTCTGGAGAATCACCAGAAATACCCAACACCAGTTGTGGAGACACGGGGGTTCAGAGTGTGCGGTAGTCCACTGGCCCAAGACTGCATGGACCAGGGCTCACCCCACTGAACACCCGCTCTCCTTTTACCATGGGCAGAATAGTACTCAGACAGTACAGGGTGAGATTAAAACAGCGTGGACAACAAAACCGATAAGACATAAAACAGTCCCAGCAAAATACTCAAAATGGTGCACAATTACAGAGGAGGTAACAACAAGCTTAGGAAGCTGACAGTACATTCAGACAAGTGGCCAGGTGACAAGTGGCTGAACGTCTCCATGGAGCCAGGTTATCAGTGGGTCCAAATCCTGGCTTTCTCAAATGTATCCATGGGGCTCAGGTGACCGGTGGGTCCAAATCCTGACTTCCCCAAATGTATCCATGGGTTTATTGATGGTCAATGGAATAGATCTGTATTCTTTCAGTCAGGGCCGTGGTCCCGTAAGCTGGCATCCTGTTGAATGTCAAATATGTGTCCCTCGTGATGGAGCCATGATGTCCTGGCTAGGGTTGAGCGACTTTTAGTTTTTCAGGGTCGAGTCAAAAGTCGGGTCTAGTGAAATCGGCCGATCCTATTGAAAAGTCGGGGTCGGGGATCGGCTGAAACTCGAAACCCAATGTAAGTCTATGGGTTTTTTTTTTTTTTTACATTTCCTTCAGGGTGAAATAGCAGAAAAGCCGGTAATTCAATTACCGGCTTTTCATTTCTCCTGCCAAAACCCGACATGATTTGAGACATGATTACATACAGTAAACCATCTCATATCCCCCTTTTTTTTGCATATTCCGCACTACTAATGTTAGTAGTGTGTATGTGCAAAACTTCAGCTTGGCGTGGGCTCCCGCGCAATTTTCTCCACCAGAGTAGTAAAGCCAGTGACTGAAGGCAGATATTAATAGCCTGGAGAGGGTCCACGGTTATTGGCTCCCCCTGGCTAAAAACATCTGCCCCCAGCCACCCCAGAAAAGGCACATCTGTAAGATGCGCCTATTCTGGCACTTGGCCACTCT
Organism: Ranitomeya imitator; assembly: GCF_032444005.1. Classification (NCBI taxonomy): domain Eukaryota; kingdom Metazoa; phylum Chordata; class Amphibia; order Anura; family Dendrobatidae; genus Ranitomeya; species Ranitomeya imitator. The sequence continues at coordinate 4,425,725 of NC_091283.1, read as the reverse complement.
CTTCCCATTCCCGTGTAGCGGTGGGATATGGGGTAATGAAGGGTTAATGCCACCTTGCTATTGTAAGGTTACATTAAGCCAGATTAATAATGGAGAGGCGTCAATTATGACACCTATCCATTATTAATCCAATTGTATGAAAGAGTTAAAAAAACACACAATATTAAAAAGTATTTTAATGAAATAAACACACCGTTTGTTGTAATATTTTATTGTACGTTCAATCCACTGGCTGAAGACCCTCGCTCTGTAACAAATTAAAAATAATAAACCAACAATATCCATACCTTCCGTAGATCTGTAACGTCCCACGTTGTAAATCCATCTGAAGGGGTTAAAATATTTTACAGCCAGGAGCTCTGCTAATGCAGCGCTGCTGGTGGCTGTAAACCCCAGCGAATGAAGGTAATATAGGTCAATGACCTGTAGTTACCTTCATTCGCAGTGATGCGCCCCCTGCTGGATGTCCCTGGAGCGTGGGAAAAGTTCCCAGGCTCGAGGTCATATGAGGACATCCAGCAGGGGGCGCATCACTGCGAATGAAGGTAACTATAGGTCATTGACCTATATTACCTTCATTCGCTGGGTTTTACAGCCAGGAACACAGCCGCATTATAGCAGAGCTCCTGGCTGTAAAATATTTTAACCCCTTCAGATGGATTTATAACGTGGGACGTTACAGATCTACGGAAGGTATGGATATTGTTGGTTTATTATTTTTTATTTGTTACAGAGCCAAAAAAGGGGGATATCACATTGTTTACTGTATGTAAACCTTAAAGCACCAGCAGAACCAGTATAACAAATATGTAATAATTTTATTAAACAAAAAAAACATATCGCAACAGGAGCACAAGACAAACGACAGGGAACACACCACAAAGGGTGACAACATGGTGTCCACTAGGCAAACCAATATACAGAGAAAATAACCACACCTTTTTAATATATGACCCAATATAAAGCAACAGTGCAGAGCCTATAGGGGTGCGTAGGTAAGTACCAACAACTATAAAGCACCAACAGGGAGCTATGTCCGAAAAAGGAGGGCGAGCACAGAGCATAAAATATAATACAAGGAGGTTTACCTGCGGAGACCACGGTGTCACCCACCCCAACGCGCGTTTCGGCTCCGTGCCTTCTTCCGGGTTGCTTTATATTGGGTCATATATTAAAAAGGTGTGGTTATTTTCGTTGTATATTGGTTTGCCTAGTGGACACCATGTTGTCACCCTTTGTGGTGTGTTCCCTGTCATTTGTCTTGTGCTCCTGTTGCGATATGTTTCTAATTTCTTTTTTTGTTTAATAAAATTATTACATATTTGTTATACTGGTTCTTCTGGTGCTTCCTTTCCTTTTTGGTTGTTTGTATTCATATGCACTGGACCTCTATACGTACATCCTGGCACCCCTTCTATGATAGTGTGGGTGCCTTAATTTTTTCGGGTTTAATGTATGTAAACCATGTCTCAAATCATGTCGGGTTTTGGCAGGAGAAATGAAAAGTCGGTAATTGAATTACCGACTTTTCTGCTATATCGCGCTGAAGTTAATATATATATATATATATGTGTGTGTGTCTGAATGACATATATATATATATATATATATATATATATATATAAAACGAAACCCGACATTTAAGTAGAGATCGACTTTGCTAAAAGTTGGCGACTTTTGAAAAGTGCCGATCTGTTTCGCTCAACCCTAGTCCTGGCTGCTGTCCTATAGTGTGTTCCTGGCTGTGGTTTTGTAAAGAGTCTCTGATTTATTCAGAAGGATAGAAAATTCCTTTTTATACCCATCTCTGTGATTCAGATAATCTGCCACAAGTAAATGTATCGTCACGCTGAACGATATCGCTAGCAATCTATGACGTTGCAGCATCCTGGCTAGCGATATCATTCAGTTTGACAGGCAGCAGCGATCAGGATCCTGCTGTGCCATCGTTGGTTGGCGCAGAAAGTCCAGAACTTTATTTTGTCGCTGGACCTCCCACAGACATCGCTGAATCGGCGTGTGTGATGCCGATTCAGCGATGTCTTCACTGGTAACCAGGGTAAACATCGGGTAAACGTAAAAAAAAAAAAAAAACAGTACATACTTACATTCTGGTGTCTGTCCCCCGGCGCTGTGCTTCTCTGCACTGTCTAAGCGCAGCGGCCGGAAAGCACAGCGGTGATATCACCGCTGTGCTTTCCGGCCGGCGCTTAGTGCAGAGAAGCACAGCGCCGGAGGACAGACACCGGAATGTAAGTATGTACTGTTTTTTTTTTTTATGTTTACGCTGGTAACCAGGGTAAACATCGGGTTACTAAGCGCGGCCCTGCGCTTAATAACCCGAAGTTTACCCTGGTTACCAGGGGACTTCGCATAGTTGGTCGCTGGAGAGCGGTCTGTGTGACAGCTCTCCAGCGACCACACAGCAACGCTGCAGCGATCGGGATCGTTGTCTAGATCGCTGCAGCGTCGCTTAATGTGACGGTACCTTAAGGAGGGAGGTGGGATGAGTTTAACTCTCATTGTTTATTAGTTTGAGTGTAAATCAATCTGCATAGTTCTTTCTTCTCTGTTTTACAGGTCAACAAACTAGCTCTCCTGGTGTGATGGGTAATTAACATAATAATAAACATGCATTGTTCAATTACCCTGAGTCCCTGTCATCCCAGATAACAACACAATGTATAACAACAAAAATCAACTCAAATGTCAACGTTACGTTTTAGATGAAAAAAAGCCATAAAGCACTGCAGAAACTGTATGGAGAGTGTGTGACAGCACAGCAGCAAAACCTGGCTACTATCCAGGTGCTCAAAGCCAGATAAATTAAGGCAATTTTGATGTTGCTAAGGTTGTCTTACCTTTAAAGAGCGTAAAGAGCTGTGAATCAAAATTTTTTGAAACATTTGGTGATGCTGGTGAATTAGAACAGCAAAGGATCACTCTTTTCTAGTTGTTATAACTATACCCAGCTTGCAGAATTTCAGATGCACCCAAATTCCTAGGAATGAAGAGAGAAAAGGTTCAAAGTCTCCTCAGAGGAATGAGGTTATTGAGATATTGAAGCGCCTGATTTACGAGGCAGATTTGAGAGAAACTAGAGGAAGCACAACCAGCAAAAAATTCTGAAAAGTTCCCTTTAGTATCTGCAATAAAGAAGATGAAAATGAAGAGTCCTGAACCTCTAATAAATTCCTGATATTTCTGTTCCTGATTTGGCTGCAAACACATTGGGAAACCTGATCTAAAGGTTTGAATGAAATGTGCCTCTTGTAGGGGCAGTATATCCACATGGGAGGACATCACATCTTTCCATACTAATGGCCCCTCACAAAGATGATTGCGCCCTTTGGATTTAGGAAGAGACGTACAAGTGGCAAGGTTTGGCTGCACGGCATGCAGGAGTAACAGAAACATAAGGAGCCAATGGAAGGGTTTGTGTGCGAGAATGGGGCGTGAAACCTGCAAACAAATAGGATTATCATTATCGGTCCGAACATGTTAGGAATAGGGACAATAAACTAAACTGAAACATGAGAGATATAAACAGGGCACGAACCTTAAGATTATAATATCCTAGCTAAGAGTATCGAAAACTGCTGCAAAATAAAAAACAGTCTGTGGAAAGAAGATGAGCTTCATCAGGAAGGTATTAAACAGCGCTGTCTTAGCAAGACGATGATCTGGAAGTCCAGTCTAGGGATAGACTTGATGGTCCTCGCAATCTGTCTTGTTGTTTTCCCCTCCATGTTTGCTATTGAGAAGTTCCATAGTGAAATACTATGTAGACAATTTTAATGTTTTGAAAACCTAACATTATTGGAGAGTTTCTTCGTTTCTTGTGTTGTCACTTGTGCAGTACAAGTGTAACAGAAAGTGGTCATACCGTTGAGGAATCATTGCAGGATGTGATCATAGTGAGGAAAGACTGCCATATACTGGGCCGGTAATGGCAGGTGGAAACAACATGTAACGGAAGGCTTTCCGGAGGGGCAGTTTCATGTGCTGATCCTGGTCAGGTGACTCATGGGGTGGAGCCCTGAGATATATAAACCTTCCTTGCCAAATCATGAGGGTTTTTGGCACCAAGAGCAGCAGGAGAGAAGGAGCAGACCCGGAATAGTGTAGAGGCCGGCGTGATAGGCCTCAGCGAGATGCTTATGCCACCGGAGTGCGGGACACCGCCTGTTAAGGGTAAGACCACATCCGAGGAGACCCGGAGGCTGGACTTTGTCAGTCGAGAGTCAAGTCCCAGTCCTCTCCACTCTGGGTCCAGCAGAAACCTGCTGACAGTCAGGCTGCAAGGACCCGCGAGGAGGTGACATCACAGGAGGCACGACTGCAACCACAGTGAGGCGGCACAAGTGAACATGGCCATCACTTCCAGCCTCGACATACGGTACTAGGTGGCTGGGTTTAGGACAACAGGCTGGGAGGGGGCCTTTCGGGGAGCGAGAGACTCAATGCGTGCTAATAAGCAATAAGCTTCGTCAGAGATACTTGCGGCATAGCGGGAAAACCTGGTGACCCCCGCTTGGGCCAGAATTCTGGAAAGAGAGCTAAAGCATCTGCATGGTTACTCATGTGAACGGGTGTAACATCTTCATACAGAGAACTTCAGTATTGCATAAGTGAAGAACTTCGTTTGTTACTTGAGTCATACCAAGATCTGATTTATCCTATTGCTATTAGTTACAGCCCAGAATTGCTGTAAATTGTTGCGTTTAAACAAAGTTATATCGTTCACTGATTGTTGCTGTTTTGCGTTTTCTGTGTGTTGCATTTGGACTTCTGCATTACCTAAGGATTGTCTTCTTCACATGAGTCAGAAAGTTTCTGCAGTTTTCAAGCTGGAAACACAAGGGACATCTAATCAACAATCATGATCCGGCCGGTTCTGGAGATTGGTGGATCATGGGTTTGTCTTGCAGGTAGAAGTCTTTCGATCAATTGCTTGTTTTAAGTTTACGAGATATATAAATACTGTTATGCCAAAAAAAGACAAAAGTAATCTAGATATTTCTAGAATAATTTTTTTTCTTTTTCGGCATAAATGTGCTTGCATAGATCTCTCCGGATATCTCTATGTAATATTTAATGTACATCAACATCATAAGTCTAGGAGGTTGTATAGATTCAGGGCAACATCTGATCTCGAGGATGTGTCTTATGTTTCTGTCCTACAAATCAGACATCTTGGATTCATGGCTCTGACGTCATCTTCCACTTTTCCTATACTGGTTGTTGTAACACTCTCTCCTCCACAAGTCATTATTCTGGATAAATTTAGGAGTAAAGCTGGAAACCCCTTTATACCAAGACTATCAATGTGACATGAATGGTTTGATGGGCTGGATGTAGATATACTTAGCCGGAGTCTCTTGAGATTACAAGATCTTTCCATTTTTGTCTCCATCATCCAATGTGGTCATTTTCTTCCTATGGCCAATGGAGGAAGAGGCCAAAAATGAGACGAGGACAGTGCCATGTTCATTGGCTATATAATGTCATATTTATGAAGCCAAGTGTTCATAATAGGCTAACTAGATAGTAAATTAGCAATGTAAGCAGTGTAGCGATTTGCAGATATTAGCTGGCATGTAGAGGGTTAATCCGTGTCCTAAGTCTCTCCGGCACGAGGCTTAGTGAATAAATGCAAAGGATGAAAGTCCATAAATACATTTTATAAAGCTCTTGCTCCTCATCTGTCTTTGACAAAGCATTTCTGGAGTCAGCACTTTATTGTGGAAGCTGCCATATGTTGATGAGTTGATTTTTTTAGCACTTTTAGCGAGAGCCGTATGGTTAAACCAAACCAATGTAAGTAATATTCAGTCACAGAGATCAGCGGCGCTTTGTGCTCTAAGCTCCAGCTGTTCTGGTCGGGTCATCCATCCTCCGCACAATACAAAGGCTTAGGTGCTGCTTGATAATGAGAAGTTTCGTATTTTCTTCTACGACATTAATATTTTCAGAGTTCTCCTACAGGAATCCTGAAAACCATTGATTAGTTGTCTGCTGGTTAATATCCCTCTTTGTTACAAGGGATCCCCCAAAAATGAGCGTTCTTCTCCTGAGACCCCGAGTGATCAGCTGGAGTCTATGGTGGAACATGACCCAAAAGGAAGAGTCGTACAACGCAGATGTGGATCACTACAGAAAGCTGGGACTGGCCGGCAGCTGTCTGACCCAAGAGTGACAGCATGTATTTCTATGCAGCTGTCACACTCAGGTCGGGATAGCCGCTGGCCAATCCGTGCACTGCATTGCCGTCTGACTCTTCCCTAAGTGTTGAATTTTCCTATAGCACCACCACAGGGGAGAAAGGCATTACACGGTGCCTATGGAAACCAACATAGTCTGGAGGACCTCCAGAGTGATGGATGCTCCTTGTAGCCTCTCTATTATGATGGTCTAGAATCAGTGCTCCCCTCTATTAATTCATAAAATGGACTACCATGCCAAATAACACATTTAAAACCTTAAAGTGCTTTCAAGGTCTTAGATATTGATGTCTTATCCTTAGCACAAGTAATATTATCTGACCAGAAGAGGCCTGACACCCAGCGCTCCCGACGATCAGCCGTTGGAAAGCAGATGAGAACAGTGGATGGAGTCGGATCATCAGCGCACAGTACACCGTGTAGTTGCCGTTATCAGTTCTGCCATTCAGCAGAGCTGCAATACCGCGCACAACCTATAATCATGGGCGGCGCTCTTTTTGGAAGAAGACAATCGTGCACTGGAAGTTTACCAGTCTATTGATAAAAGGATTATCGGGAACTCTGTCTGGGTTGCATAATGATCATTCATCCGCTTATTTAATGTATTAATTTTATTTTAATGTATCAGAATCCTTATATTCTCCGGCTGCCCTTATTCCGTGGCATGACGTGGGTTACATAGTAACATAGTAACATAGTTAGCAAGGCCAAAAAAAGCCATTTGTCCATCATCCAGTTCAGCCTATATTCCATCATAATAAATCCTAATAACTGTAAGATACAATATTGTTAGGGTCGTGGATGACATCTAGGCCTCTCCTGAACCCCAGGTTGGACATCGAGATCTTAGGGCACCATTTTCTTCTATTCCTTTCTCCAGGTTTGTCAGTATTATGGCTGTTCCATGTTTTAGGGTCACTCTTCTCTCCTGGTTGTGACTCAAGACTTCCTTTAGTGGCTCATCTCCGGCTCTCAGACTATTTACCTGTGACGGACTCCTGTTGCATCTGGTTTTACTCGGTACTCCATCCCAGACTAATTCTAGTGTCCTGTCCTGGGGATCTGACCAGAAACAGCCATGACTTCATGAAGAGCGTTAGGGTAAAGGACATACAATCCCTTCTACTCCATCTCATACGTTAGCCAGTGCCAGCAAAATAAGAATAGAAGGCTCCATGTGCATAAATATATATATACTTGTATAAATTCATTTTTTTCTATAAATGTTAAAAAGTTCAATATTTTATAAGAACATGATTGGAGAAGAAATATCCCGTCAATTACTTTTGGAAGTTTTATTCTGGAACCCTACAACCTGAAGTTTGATCTTGTCACCGCACAATTCTTCAATCTTACACATTTTCAGCCGACTCCGTTAAATCTTCTTAAGTAAAGCTGCTGCCTGCTGGGCCGTGGAAGATTGACAAAGCCATTTTCTAACTATCTCTACCTATTTTAGTCCCAATAAGTATTTTAAGAAAACTGAATGATACCAGTTGGAGATGCAGGTTTTCTTTATAGTCCTCAGTAAAGCAATCAGTCCTTCTCAGACACAACATCTTTTTGAAGTCCTCAGCCTCACTGCAATCTTTCAAGATTTCTATCTTCATCTTTGACTCCAGAGCAAAACAAAAAGACTTTAGAATTTGTAGGACTGCGGAGATGAGGGATCGGTGGCTTCGGGGATTGTGCAATATCTAACTAATCTCGCCTCGGCAATACCATCCATAAGGGAAGCAACATTTTCTATTTTCTCTCACCGCTTTTCTACCCGCTTCAATGCCAGCGCGTTTGCATCAATACGTTTTGGAGTTTAATAAAGATAAACGATGAGACAAATCAAATTCTCTTTCAATTATTTGCAAAATAAAAATTCAGATTCAGCTGAATTCGATTTTGTTGTGATTTGCAGCCATTTAGTTTGATTGTAGAAGGAGATTTTTAAAAAAATGCTGCACTCATCCCGCCACTCACCTGTTCCAACAACTGAGCTGCGTCATTCTTATATTACTCACATGTCCTGGATCCAGCACCGGACTTTGATTCCTCCACCCACTGGTCTGCTTCCTTTATGCTAGTCAATGCCGGGTGACAAGGGTAACCAGTAAACACCTGTGATGTCATCACCCAAAGCTTGTGATGGCCGGCTCAGGTAGGTATGTTCTGCCTGAGTTTTTCAGGAACTAGAACACCTTGTTATCATGTGTCTTAGCCTCTTCTTTAAGACTCTGCAATTTCTGTCTACAATTCAGCCAAGAGCTACTGCTTCCAAGCTCCATCCTGTTAATCCTGGTGATATTGCACATTTATGACTCTTCTGTTGCTTCGGTCAACTACACCTCTGCGGCTCCACTGTACCACCGGCTCCGGTTCATGCTGATCACCCTGACCAATGTCTTACGGATCCCACCTTTCCAGGAGATACAATAATTCCTTCTCTCTCTTCCTTCCATAGCTTCACCTCAGGTGATAGTGATGCTCATTGTGACATTGTTGTGACTTAACAATGTGAGGAGGACGCCTATCATAAAGACAAGAAGCGACCAGAGCTAGGGAGAGCTAATGGAGGCACTGGCAGGGAGTTGTGGTGATGGGTCAGGTGCTAGGTGTGGGCAGAATACTTAGTAGCAAAGAGTTCCTCATAGCTACAAATTTATTAGAAATGGAAAAATCGTCTCTCAACAAATTTCCAGAATCCAAAGTATTTGCAGTTTGACTTGCGTGAATTCCAGGATTTTTCTCACCTTTCTTCAGCTCTCCTCATACGTCTCTTCTGATTGATTCTTCCGTATTCACTCTGTGCCTCCGGCACTGCCGCTGTGTGGTCCATCACACATCATTGATATTAATCCACGCCATGGTGCTTAGTAAAGGATGGCATCGCGGGAGGCCGGTAAAGAAGAAGATACCAGAGGGAAGACAGAGCGGGATTGCAGAACTGTCGGTGCCAAGATCCATATGGGATCGGCTGAGGAAAGGTGAGTATACTTTTTTATCTCTTCCCAGCAGATTCGATCCACACTGAATTTACTCTTTGTGAATTCAATTTCCTGACCGATTTGATCACAATTTATTTTATATTGACTCCCGCAAGATCCTTCCATTACGCACGCTGGAGCCAACAAACACCACTCCCAGACGTCATCTTTTGCCGTGGAGGACTCCGATCATTGATTTCAGTGCACTCCTTCATTTCTCCTGCGGTCGCGCTGTTGTTGACCACTTTTAGATTTCTCCAAGAAATATGATGATCTCAGAGAAGGATGGTCCAGGGTGGCAAACCCCTGTATATTTGCCCCTAATTCTAAATTTATACATGGATACCAACAACATCTGCCCCGAAATTTGCTTTTCAGCTCCACAATGAAGCAATAATCTCAGCACACTCTTTCTATGTTGTTTGCAGGAGAACTTCCAGCTGATTCGGTCGAACAGAAGAACTAACCGGATAGACAAGATGCATTCAAGCATACTGGTGGAGTCTTATTAATGAGCCAAAGAAAAGAACATGAATCAGAGACATGTTTGCAAAATCAAGGAAAACCCTGGGGTGCGTGGTGGTGTTAAGAGATAACAGCGCGAGGCATTGCTTGTTCTTCCTGAGGCTCAGTGTAATCTCATTGCGCCATTGTCGCCCCATCCCCCGCCCAACCCTGCTGGAGTCGCGGTGTTTAATTAGAACACTTACTGAATGTATCAGCCAATCTGCATTACGTTGCGGGCATTCGCGGTGCATATGTCCACTGGCAAATGATTTCCACACTGTCACTTCAGTTAATGAACATGCTAAAAATAAAACAAAATACTTTTAAATATGAAGCAATTTTACATTAATAATAATTTAATTACAGCACGTTAACTCCCGGTGGTGGGAGATATCGAGCTCCTCTTCTAATAACCATGATGAATCTGCTCTCCTTGTATTCTTTCCACCATTCCATACTTGTATTTTTGAGGCTCTTAACAACAATGAATTTACTTTTTGCCCATATTAAATTCCGTCCAATTAATTCACCCAAAAATAATTGCTTCCGGTAATTCATGACCCGTCACATTATTATATTAAATTACAAGCGGTGATGAATCTGTGGGGCGAGAATTCCAACCAAAATGGTCTATGGTTCGAAAAAAAGAAGAAACTAAAATATGTTCCCCTTGGAGAAGAATTTGTACATTTATTACATTTAATTGCAGAAATAGTTTTTTTCCTGCTGTGATCACTAAACTATACATTTAGGAGAAATTAATATTATTATAAGAAATGCCTGAAGAAAGGACAGAGTCACAATGAGCAGCTGAGCAGTCAACAAAAAGTGAGTAGACCCCAGGCCAAACCCTCAGACATCAGGGCCTGGCAGCTGAGTCCCACCAGTGATCTCGTGAGGAGACCCTGCGGCCGACCCCCAGACATCAGGGCCTGGCAGCGGGGACCAATCAGTGATCTCAAGTGAGGAGACCCTGCGGCCGACCCCCAGACATCAGGGCCTGGCAGCGGGGACCAATCAGTGATCTCAAGTGACGAGACAAAGGTCGACCCCCAGACATCAGGGCCTGGCAGCGGGGACCAATCAGTGATCTCAAGTGAGGAGACCCTGTGGCCGACCCCCAGACATCAGGGCCTGGCAGCGGGGACCAATCAGTGATCTCAAGTGACGAGACAAAGGCCGACCCCCAGACATCAGGGCCTGGCAGCGGGTACACATCAGTGATCTCAAGTGAAGAGACCCTGCGGCCGACCCCAGACATCAGAGCCTGGCAGCGGGGACAAATCATTGATCTCAAGTGAGGAGACCCTGTGGCCGACCCCCAGACATCAGGGCCTGGCAGCGGGAACCAATCAGTGATCTCAAGTGAGGAGACCCTGCGGCCAACCCCCAGACATCAGGGCCTGGCAGCGGGAACCCATCAGTGATCTCAAGTGACGAGACAAAGGCCGATCCCCAGACATCAGGGCCTGGCAGCGGGGACCCATCAGTGATCTGTTTAGTCCTGTTACCAATTTTGAACTGCATTTAGCCTACTATTTCATTGTGGGCCTACTAACTGTGTCTGCGCCACTCATTACAGTTGTCCTCCACTGAACAAAGCAATGCCCCCTGGTTAGTCCTGTTACCAATTTTGAACTGCATTTAGCCCACTTTATTATTTGGGCCTATATCTGTGTTTCCTCCTCATCCTGCCCATTGCCCAGCCAGTGATAGATGAGTCTGCTGGTACATTGACCCATAACGCAACATTCCCCGTGCACGCTACACTGCAAGATTGTGACCCTGCTGAAAGTCAGGTTCCCCTTCCCGCATACTATACCACCTTACACGGGGACAAAGAGGAAGGTGCAGATGAAGGTGCAGGTTCCTTCATCAGGTGGGGGGAGGAATACTAGTTGGCACTGGCACAGGGCCCCTCATAGTACGCAAAAGTGTCTCTGGCAGTGGGAGGCACCACCCGCCATCAAACACACCGCCATACTATGAGGGGCCCTGTGCCAGTGCCAATGCCAACGAGTGGGCTCCCCTGCTTGCTCAGGATCACAGCACTTGCAAAGTTGAAATACTTACCTCTCCCTGCTCCACCGCCGTGATGTATTCCGCGTTTCCTGGGCCCACGAAAATCTTGAACCAGCCCTACCCCCCACAACTTTAACCAAATGACCCCCTGTTTTCAATGCCCAACTATTATTATAAAGTAAATTAAGATTGACAAGCTTAAGAAATAAGAATTGATGTTTTTGACATTAACATGGGCACAGTAGGTGTTTTCCTGTCCTCCACTCACTGCCGACTTTTATTCCCCATTGACTTGCATTAGTTTTCGTGTTTCGTAAGGCCCCCGACTTTTCGAAATAATCGGCCGATTTCACCCAACACGACTTTTGTCAAAGTCGGGTTTCGCGAAACCCAACTCGATCCTAAAAAAGTAAAAGTCCCTCAATTCTAATGAGGAGGTCATTTTCTATGAGATCTTCATCCCGTTCTGGAACCTTAAAATTAAATACAGACATTAATGTTGAATACATTAACATAAGGAAAGAAAGATAACAGAGGCTGAGAAATGGCATGAATAAGGAAAATCAAGACACAAAAGGATTCCAGAAGAAAAATGTAAAGAAATAGGAATGTAAAGAAAGGAAGATTCAAGAATACTAAAGTGAGGATACAGTAAACAGTCAGCCAGGTATACTTACACGCTGCTGCCTTGCCACCCGACCGTGACCCCACTGCTCCTGCCCAGCCTCTGCCGCAGTAGAAGAAGTGCTCTAAAAAAATGAAAAACAAAAATTGTCATATGTGTAGATGTGACAGTGTATACTTACCAATCTTAGGAGGTGAGTACTCACTTCACTGACATGTCCAGGTTCAGAAGGCCCAGGACATTGCTCCTCATCAGAAGAAGACATTCTGATGCATGCAGAAAGAAAGAAATGGCAGAAATTAGGACATATAGAGACAGGAAATAGAAAATAAAGGCATTGGCTAGGATATAGTCACATTGTTCTGAGTGTAGATTCCTTCCTGTGTCTGCTCTGCTGCGTCTGGAAAGTTTCTCTGTCTGCTGCGTAGTGACCTGCAACTGTCCACTCCCTCCCTTTATCACCTTGTATGTGGGGGGTGGCTAATCAGTGTCTAGACATGTTTTTCTCTGGTGCAACGCATGCGTTCACATAGACAGCAATGCTTTTTTTGGCGCATTCCTTACGCAATCGACCGCATGCATTTCTAGGTGGCAAATTGACGCCTCTAAAATTACTACATGTAGCGTTTACCGCGCCAAACCGCAGATGACGAAACGACGCATGCGTCGTCAAACGCGGCAAAAAGCAACCGATCGCAGAAGCATGCGTCCCTAATGTTAAATATAGGAATACACAACGCATGCGGATATTTGCAGAAGAAACACTGCGGACACAACCGCAAATGTGAAACCGGCCTAATTGAAATCTCTAGACCTGAGATTACACAAGAACCACAAGACGATTCCTTCACCCTGGTATCATTTTAATCAGTGTAACAGCACCATCCTGACAGTGCCTGTAGTTTACTGAGCTAAATCCTGCTGACACGTTCGCTTTAAATTAATTGATTGATTTCAAGGTTCAAAGGGCTTTTCAGATGGAAACAACGCAATCTCAGGATAGGTGAAAACTTGCCGATCCATGGGAGTCCGGCAGCGGCACAATAGAGCATCAGCATTTTATAGGACATCTCCGTTAACCCCATTCTGACATCTGGTGTAATAATTAGTGTTGAGCATTCCGATACCGCAAGTATCGGGTATCGGCCGATAGTTGCAGTATCGGAATTCCGATACCGAGTTCCGATACTTTTGTGGTATCGGGAATCGGTATCGGATCCATATTAATGTGTAAAATAAAGAATTAAAATAAAAAATATTGATATACTCACCTCTCCGGAGGCCCCTGGACATCACCGCTGGTAACCGGCAGGCTTCTTTGCTTAAAATGAGCGCGTTTAGGGCCTTCCATGATGTCACGGCTTCTGATTGGTCGCGTGCCGCTCATGTGACCGCCACGCGACCAATCACAAGCCGCGACGTCATTCTCAGGCCCTAAACTCCTCATTCTAGGAATTTAGGACCTGAGAATGACGTCGCGGCTTGTGATTGGTCGCGTGGCGGTCACATGAGCGGCACGCGACCAATCAGAAGCCGTGACGTCATGGAAGGCCCTAAACGCGCTCATTTTAAGCAAAGAAGCCTGCTGGTTATTATTATTATTATTATTTATTATTATAGCGCCATTTATTCCATGGCGCTTTACATGTGAGGAGGGGTATACATAATAAAACAAGTACAATAATCTTGAAAAATACAAGTCACAACTGGTACAGGAGGAGAGAGGACCCTGCCCGCGAGGGCTCACAATCTACAAGGTTACCAGCGGTGATGTCCAGGGGCCTCCGGAGAGGTAAGTATATCAATATTTTTTATTTTAATTCTTTATTTAACACATTAATATGGATCCCAGGGCCTGAAGGAGAGTTTCCTCTCCTTCAGACCCTGGGAACCATCAGGATACCTTCCGATACTTGGTGTCCCATTGACTTGTATTGGTATTGGGTATCGGTATCGGCGATATCCGATACTTTTCGGGTATCGGCCGATACTATCCGATACCGATACTTTCAAGTATCGGACGGTATCGCTCAACACTAGTAATAATCCATCCCTGTGCCAGAGGCCTATGTGACCAAGAACAAATTATTATATTATCGCGGTCGAGGCTGTGCACGGGCGATCGCCGACGGGTATGAACTGATTCTGATTCTGATTCTGATTCTGACAGCTGACACTATGTGCCAGAAGCAGTCCTGCGTTGCTCCCGGGACTTTAACCCCCTAAATGCTGCGATCGAATGCGGTGCAGGCAGAGGGATGACAGCCCCTCTGTCTTTGGATCGAAGACACCGCAGTGTGACGCGAGGCTCCGATCGTTGCCATAGTGACCGGATGACATCATGACGACATCCAGGTCACCAGAGCAGGAAAGTTGCTGATCATGTGCAGTGCATGGTCACCAACTTTCCCTGTCAGTGCAGAGCTGACAGTTTCTATAGCATGGGGATGCTGCTGCATCCCCATATTATACAAAGGATCAGCCTGCAAAAAATTATAGTCCCACAATGGGACAATGTAAAAAAGTTTAAAAAAAAAAAATTAAAAAATGTTTTTAAATAATTGTAAATATAAAAATACAAAAATAATAGTAAAAAAAATCTAAATATATTGTATCTATAAAAAAAATATTTCTGTGGAAAAAAATATAAACAATAAAAGTTCACATATTTGGTATCACTGCGTTCACAATGACTCGACCTATAAAATTGTCCCACCAGTTAACCCCTTTAGTGAACACCATAAAAAACAAGGCAAAAAACAACGCTTTATCATCAAACCGCCGAACAAAACATGCAATAAAGCGTGATCAAATAAACCAATATAAATAAATATGGTACCGCTAAAAACGTAATCTTGTCCTGCAAAAAACAAGCTGCAATACAGCATCATCAGCGGAAAAATAATAAAGTTATAGCACTCAGAATAAAGCGATGCAAAAATATATTATTTTTTATATAAAAATAATTTTTATATAAAAGCACCAAAAGATAAAAAAAACAATAAAATTGACGTATTGCTGTAATCGTACTGAACCGAAGAATAAAGTTGCCTTATCAATTTTACCACACATTGAATGGCATAAACCCCCTCCCCAAAAATGGCTCATGAATTGCTGTTTTTTGTTCATTCTGCCTCCAAAAATTGGAATAGAAAGTGATAAAAAATGGCACGTGTCTGAAAATGGTACCAATAAAATTGTCAACTCGTCCCACAATAAACAAGACCTCACATGACTCTATCGGCCAAAATATGGAAAAAGCCCAAGAAAAATCTGTGCTCCAGGAGGCAAATAGCGCTCTGTTCCTCCCGAGTCTACCCGTATGGCTAAGTAGCACTGTACAGCCACATACAGTTTGGGCCAGAAATGTTTGGACAGTGACACAAGTTTTGTTATTTTAGCTGTTTACAAAAACATGTTCAGAAATACAATTATATATATAATATGGGCTGAAAGTGCACACTCCCAGCAGCAATATGATAGTTTCCACATCCAAATCGGAGAAAGGGTTTAGGAATCATAGCTCTGTAATGCATAGCGTCCTCTTTTTCAAGGGACCAAAAGTAATTGGACAATGGACTCTAAGGGCTGCAATTAACTCTGAAGGCGTCTCCCTCGTTAACCTGTAATCAATGAAGTAGTTAAAAGGTCAGGGGTGGATTCCAGGTGTGTGGTTTTGCATTTGGAAGCTGTTGCTGTGAGCAGACAACATGCGGTCAAAGGAACTCTCAATTGAGGTGAAGCAGAACATCCTGAGGCTGAAAAAAAAGAAAAAATCCATCAGAGAGATAGCAGACATGCTTGGAGTAGCAAAATCAACAGTTGGGTACATTCTGAGAAAAAAGGAATTGACTGGTGAGCTTGGGAACTCAAAAAGGCCTGGGCGTCCACGGATGACAACAGTGGTGGATGATCGCTGTTATGGCTGGCAATCAGGCAACACAGCGTGCAATAATCAGCGCACATACAGAGATCTGGCAATAACCAAAAACAATAGGACGAGCTCTGAGACGTGGAATCTCTGTAGACTGCAGTACCTGATCTATCCTCACACAACTATAAGCAGCAGTGGATTGCGCCTAACAACTACCTATGCAACTCGGCACTGCCTGAGGAGCTGACTAGCCTGAAGATAGAAATACAAGCCTGACTTACCTCAGAGAAATACCCCAAAGGAATAGGCAGCCCCCCACATATAATGACTGTTAGCAAGATGAAAAGACAAACGTAGGAATGAAATAGATTCAGCAAAGTGAGGCCCGATATTCTAGACAGAGCGAGGATAGCAAAGAGAACTATGCAGTCTACAAAAAACCCTAAAACGAAAACCACGCAAAGGGGCAAAAAGACCCACCGTGCCGAACTAACAGCACGGCGGTGCACCCCTCTGCTTCTCAGAGCTTCCAGCAAAAGACAATAGCAAGCTGGACAGAAAAAAACAGAAAACAAACTAGAAGCACTTATCTAGCAGAGCAGCAGGCCCAAGGAAAGATGCAGTAGCTCAGATCCAACACTGGAACATTGACAAGGAGCAAGGAAGACAGACTCAGGTGGAGCTAAATAGCAAGGCAGCCAACGAGCTCACCAAAACACCTGAGGGAGGAAGCCCAGAGACTGCAATACCACTTGTGACCACAGAAGTGAACTTAGCCACAGAATTCACAACAGTACCCCCCCCTTGAGGAGGGGTCACCGAACCCTCACCAGAACCCCCAGGCCGACCAGGATGAGCCACATGAAAGGCACGAACAAGATCTGGGGCATGGACATCAGAGGCAAAAACCCAGGAATTATCTTCCTGAGCATAACCCTTCCATTTGACCAGATACTGGAGTTTCCGTCTAGAGACACGAGAATCCAAAATCTTCTCCACAATATACTCCAATTCCCCCTCCACCAAAACAGGGGCAGGAGGCTCCACAGATGGAACCATAGGTGCCACGTATCTCCTCAACAACGACCTATGGAATACATTATGTATGGAAAAGGAGTCTGGGAGGGTCAGACGAAAAGACACCGGATTGAGAATCTCAGAAATCCTATACGGACCAATAAAACGAGGTTTAAATTTAGGAGAGGAAACCTTCATAGGAATATGACGAGAAGATAACCAAACCAAATCCCCAACACGAAGTCGGGGTCCCACACGGCGTCTGCGATTAGCGAAAAGCTGAGCCTTCTCCTGGGACAAGGTCAAATTGTCCACTACCTGAGTCCAGATCTGCTGCAACCTGTCCACCACAGAATCCACACCAGGACAGTCCGAAGACTCAACCTGTCCTGAAGAGAAACGAGGATGGAACCCAGAATTGCAGAAAAATGGAGAGACCAAGGTAGCCGAGCTGGCCCGATTATTAAGGGCGAACTCAGCCAACGGCAAAAATGACACCCAATCATCCTGGTCAGCGGAAACAAAACATCTCAAATATGTTTCCAAGGTCTGATTGGTTCGTTCGGTCTGGCCATTAGTCTGAGGATGGAAGGCCGAGGAGAAAGATAGGTCAATGCCCATCCTACCACAAAAGGCTCGCCAGAACCTCGAGACAAACTGGGAACCTCTGTCAGAAACAATATTCTCAGGAATGCCATGCAAACGAACCACATGCTGGAAGAACAAAGGCACCAAATCAGAGGAGGAAGGCAATTTAACCAAGGGCACCAGATGGACCATTTTAGAAAAGCGATCACAGACCACCCAAATGACCGACATTTTTTGAGAAACGGGAAGGTCAGAAATGAAATCCATCGAAATATGTGTCCAAGGCCTCTTCGGGACCGGCAAGGGCAAAAGCAACCCACTGGCACGTGAACAGCAGGGCTTAGCCCTAGCACAAATTCCACAGGACTGCACAAAAGCACGCACATCCCGTGACAGAGATGGCCACCAGAAGGATCTAGCAACCAACTCCCTGGTACCAAAGATTCCTGGATGACCGGCCAGCACCGAACAATGAAGTTCAGAGATAACTTTACTAGTCCACCTATCAGGGACGAACAGTTTCTCGGCCGGACAACGATCAGGTTTATTAGCCTGAAATTTCTGCAACACTCTCCGCAAATCAGGGGAGATGGCAGACACAATGACTCCTTCCTTGAGGATACTCGCCGGCTCAGATAACCCCGGAGAGTCGGGCACAAAACTCCTAGACAGAGCATCCGCCTTCACATTTTTAGAGCCCGGAAGGTATGAAATCACAAAATCAAAACGAGCAAAAAATAACGACCAACGGGCCTGTCTAGGATTCAAGCGCTTGGCAGACTCGAGATAAGTCAAGTTCTTATGATCAGTCAATACCACCACGCGATGCTTAGCACCCTCAAGCCAATGACGCCACTCCTCGAATGCCCACTTCATGGCCAGCAACTCTCGGTTGCCCACATCATAATTACGCTCAGCAGCAGAAAATTTCCTGGAAAAGAAAGCACATGGTTTGAACACTGAGCAACCAGAACCTCTCTGTGACAAAACCGCCCCTGCACCAATCTCAGAAGCATCAACCTCGACCTGGAACGGAAGAGAAACATCAGGTTGACACAACACAGGGGCACAGCAAAAACGACGCTTCAACTCCTGAAAAGCTTCCACGGCAGCAGAAGACCAATTAACCAAATCAGCACCCTTCTTGGTCAAATCGGTCAATGGTCTGGCAATGCTAGAAAAATTACAGATGAAGCGACGATAAAAATTAGCAAAGCCCAGGAATTTCTGCAGACTTTTTAGAGATGTCGGCTGAGTCCAATCCTGGATGGCCTGAACCTTAACCGGATCCATCTCGATAGTAGAAGGGGAAAAGATGAACCCCAAAAATGAAACTTTCTGCACACCGAAGAGACACTTTGATCCCTTCACGAACAAGGAATTAGCACGCAGTACCTGGAAAACCATTCTGACTTGCTTCACATGAGACTCCCAATCATCTGAGAAGATCAAAATGTCATCCAAGTAAACAATCAAGAATTTATCCAGATACTCACGGAAAATGTCATGCATAAAAGACTGAAAAACAGATGGAGCATTGGCAAGTCCGAACGGCATCACCAGATACTCAAAATGACCCTCGGGCGTATTAAATGCCGTTTTCCATTCATCTCCCTGCCTGATTCTCACCAGATTATACGCACCACGAAGATCAATCTTAGTAAACCAACTAGCCCCCTTAATCCGAGCAAACAAGTCAGAAATCAATGGCAAGGGATACTGAAACTTAACAGTGATCTTATTAAGAAGGCGGTAATCAATACACGGTCTTAGCGAACCATCCTTCTTGGCTACAAAAAAGAACCCTGCTCCCAATGGTGACGACGATGGGCGAATATGTCCCTTCTCCAGGGACTCCTTCACATAACTGCGCATAGCGGTGTGTTCAGGTACGGACAAATTAAATAAACGACCCTTAGGGAATTTACTACCAGGAATCAAATCGATAGCACAATCACAATTCCTATGCGGAGGTAGGGCATCAGACTTGGACTCTTCAAATACATCCTGAAAGTCCGACAAGAACTCTGGGATGTCAGAAGGAATGGATGACGAAATAGACAAAAATGGAACATCACCATGTACTCCCTGACAACCCCAGCTGGTTACCGACATAGAGTTCCAATCCAATACTGGATTATGGGTTTGTAGCCATGGCAACCCCAACACGACCACATCATGCAAATTATGCAGTACCAGAAAGCGAATAACTTCCTGATGTGCAGGAGCCATGCACATGGTCAGCTGGGCCCAGTACTGAGGCTTATTCTTGGCCAAAGGTGTAGCATCAATTCCTCTCAACGGAATAGGACACCGCAAAGGCTCCAAGAAAAATCCACAACGTTTAGCATAATCCAAATCCATCAGATTCAGGGCAGCGCCTGAATCCACAAACGCCATGACAGAATACGATGACAAAGAGCACATTAAGGTAATGGACAAAAGGAATTTGGACTGTACAGTACCAATAACGGCAGAGCTATCGAACCGCCTAGTGCGTTTAGGACAATTAGAAATAGCATGAGTAGAATCACCACAATAGAAACACAGTCTGTTCAGACGTCTGTGTTCTTGCCGTTCTACTTTAGTCATAGTCCTGTCGCACTGCATAGGCTCAGGTTTACTCTCAGGCAGTACCGCCAGATGGTGCACAGATTTACGCTCGCGCAAGCGACGACCGATCTGAATGGCCAAGGACATAGACTCATTCAAACCAGCAGGCATAGGAAATCCCACCATTACATCCTTAAGAGCTTCAGAGAGACCCTTTCTGAACAAAGCCGCTAGTGCAGATTCATTCCACAGAGTGAGTACTGACCATTTCCTAAATTTCTGACAATATACTTCTACATCATCCTGACCCTGGCATAAAGCCAGCAGATTTTTCTCAGCCTGATCCACTGAATTAGGCTCATCGTAAAGCAATCCGAGCGCCAGGAAAAATGCATCAACATTACTCAATGCAGAATCTCCTGGTGCAAGAGAAAACGCCCAGTCCTGTGGGTCGCCGCGCAAAAAAGAAATAATAATCAAAACCTGTTGAATAGGATTACCAGAAGAATGAGGTTTCAAGGCCAAAAATAGCTTACAATTATTTCTGAAGCTCAGGAACTTAGTTCTGTCACCAAAAAACAAATCAGGAATCGGAATTCTTGGTTCTAGCATCGATTTCTGATCAATAGTATCTTGAATCTTTTGTACATTTACAATGAGATTATCCATTGAGGAGCACAGAGCCTGAATATCCATGTCCACAGCTGTGTCCTGAAGCACTCTAATGTCTAGGGGAAAAAAAAGACTGAAGACAGAGCTAAGAAAAAAAAATGATGTCAGGATTTCTTTTTTCCCTCTATTGGGAATCATTGGGTGGCTCCTTGTACTGTTATGGCTGGCAATCAGGCAACACAGCGTGCAATAATCAGCGCACATACAGAGATCTGGCAATAACCAAAAACAATAGGACGAGCTCTGAGACGTGGAATCTCTGTAGACTGCAGTACCTGATCTATCCTCACACAACTATAAGCAGCAGTGGATTGCGCCTAACAACTACCTATGCAACTCGGCACTGCCTGAGGAGCTGACTAGCCTGAAGATAGAAATACAAGCCTGACTTACCTCAGAGAAATACCCCAAAGGAATAGGCAGCCCCCCACATATAATGACTGTTAGCAAGATGAAAAGACAAACGTAGGAATGAAATAGATTCAGCAAAGTGAGGCCCGATATTCTAGACAGAGCGAGGATAGCAAAGAGAACTATGCAGTCTACAAAAAACCCTAAAACGAAAACCACGCAAAGGGGCAAAAAGACCCACCGTGCCGAACTAACAGCACGGCGGTGCACCCCTCTGCTTCTCAGAGCTTCCAGCAAAAGACAATAGCAAGCTGGACAGAAAAAAACAGAAAACAAACTAGAAGCACTTATCTAGCAGAGCAGCAGGCCCAAGGAAAGATGCAGTAGCTCAGATCCAACACTGGAACATTGACAAGGAGCAAGGAAGACAGACTCAGGTGGAGCTAAATAGCAAGGCAGCCAACGAGCTCACCAAAACACCTGAGGGAGGAAGCCCAGAGACTGCAATACCACTTGTGACCACAGAAGTGAACTTAGCCACAGAATTCACAACAGATCGCCGCATACTTAATTTGGTGAAGAAGAACCCGTTCACAACATCAACTGAAGTCCAGAACACTCTCAGTGAAGTAGGTGTATCTGTCTCTAAGTCAACAGTAAAGAGAAGACTCCATGACAGTAAATACAAAGGGTTCACATCTAGATGCAAACCATTCATCAATACCAAAAATAGACAGAAAAACACCTCAAGAAGCCAGCTCAGTTCTGGAAAAGTATTCTATGGACAGATGAGACAAAGATCAACCTGTACCAGAATGATGGGAAGAAAAAAGTTTGGAGAAGAAAGGGAACGGCACATGATCCAAGGCACACCACATCCTCTGTAAAACATGGTGGAGGCAACGTGATGGCATGGGCATGCATGGCTTTCAATGGCACTGGGTCACTTGTGTTTATTGATGACATAAGAGCAGACAAGAGTAGCCGGATGAATTCTGAAGTGTACCGGGATATACTTTCAGCCCAGATTCAGCCAAATGCTGCAAAGTTGTTTGGACGGCGCTTCATAGTACAGATGGCAATGACCCCAAGCATACAGCCAAAGCTACCCAGGAGTTCATGAGTGCCAAAAAGTGGAACATTCTGCAATGGCCAAGTCAATCTCCAGATCTAAACCCAATTGAGCATGCATTTCACTTGCTCAAATCCAGACTTAAGACGGAAAGACCCACAAACAAGCAAGACCTTAAGGCTGCGGCTGTAAAGGCCTGGCAAAGCATTAAGAAGGAGGAAACCCAGCGTTTGGTGATGTCCATGGGTTCCAGACTTAAGGCAGTGATTGCCTCCAAAGGATTTGCAACAAAATATTGAAAATAAAAGTATTTTGTTTGGGTTATGTTTATTTGTCCAATTACTTTTGACCTCCTAAAATGTGGAGTGTTTGTAAAGAAATGTGTACAATTCCTACATTTTCTATCAGATATTTTTGTTCAACCCTTCAAATTAAACGTTACAATCTGCACTTGAATTCTGTTGTAGAGGTTTCATTTCAAATCCAATGTGGTGGCATGCAGAGCCCAACTCGCGAAAATTGTGTCACTGTCCAAATATTTCTGGCCCTAACTGTATGGGGTATTACAACATTCAGTAGAAATTGTGCGACAAACTACGGTGCCACTTTTACCCACTGCTTGTGTCAAAATGTAGAATCTGGGGTTAAAACAAATTTTTGGTGGTAAAAATGTAGTTATTTTGTCTTCCCTGCCCAACGTTATAAACTTCTGTGACGCCTTTGAGGATTCAAGGAGCTCACCACATACCTAAATACATTTTTTGAGGGGTCTAGTTTCCAAAATGGGGTCAGGTGTGGGGGGTTTCCACTGTTTAGGCACATCAGGGGCTCTCCAAATGGGACATGGCGTTTGCTAATGATTTCAGGAAATTTTACATTCAAAAAGTCAAATGATGTTTATTCCCTTCTGAGCTCTGCCGTGCGCCAAACAGTGGTTTTCTCCCTCATATGGGGTATCGGCATGCTCAGCAGAAAATTACACAACAAATTTTGGGGTCCATTTTTTCCTATTACCCTTGTCAAAATAAGAAAAATTGTATCTGAAGTAAATTTATTGTGAAAAAAAGTTTAATTGTTTATTTTTTTCACATTCCAAAAATTCCTGGAAAGCACTTGAAGAGTTAAACTTCTTGAATGTGGTTTTTAGCACCTTGAGGGGTGCAGTTTTTAGAATTGTGTCACTTTTGGGGTTGTTTCTATCATGTAGACCTTCAAAGTGACTTCAAATGTGGGGTGGTCCCTAAAAAATGGTTTTGTAAATTTTGTTGGAAAAATGAAAAATCTCTGGTCAAATTTTAATCCTTCTAACTTCCTAAAAAAAATTGGATCCAAAATTGTGCTGATGTAAACTAGACAAGTGGGAAATGTTACTTATTAACTATTTTATGTAAAATACAGGTGCTTCTCACAAAACAGGATATCATCAAAAAGGGAATTTATTTCAGTTCTTCAATACAAAAAGTGAATCTCATATAATCTATAGCAGGGGTGTCAAACTGCATTCCTCCAGGGCCTCAAACCATGCGTGTTTTCAAGATTTCCTTAGCATTGCACAAGGTGCTGGAATCATTCTCTGCAAGTGATTAAATTATCACCTGTGCAATACAAGGAAATCCTGAAAACATGACCTGTTTGCAGCCCTCGAGGAATGCAGTTTGACACCGCTGATCTATAGGGTCATTACACACAGAGTGATCTATTCCACGTGTTTATTTCTGTTAATGTTGATGATTATGGCTTACAGCCAATGAAAACCCAAAAGTCATTATCTCAGTTAATTAGAATACTTTATAACACCAGCTTGAAAAAAATGACATCCGAAATTTTGACCTACTGAAACGTATGTTCAGTAAATGCACTCGATACTTGGTCGCGGCTCCTTTTGCATCAATTACTGCATCAATGCGGCGTGGCATGGAGGCGATCAGCCTGTGGCACTGCTGAGGGGTTATGGAAGCCCAGGTTGCTTTGATAGCAGCCTTCAGCTCATCTGCATTGTTGGCTCTGGTGTCTCTCATCTTCCTCTTGACAATACTCCATAGATTCTCTGTAGGGATAAAGTCAGGCGAGTTGGCTTCCAATCAAGCCCAGTGATACTGTTGTTTTTACACCAGGTATTGGTACTTTTGGCAGTGTGGACAGGGGCCAAGTCCTGCTGGAGAATGACATTTCCATCTCCAAAAAGCTTGTCGGCAGAAGGAAGCATGAAGTGCTCTACAATGTCCTGATAGACGGCTGCGCTGACTTTGGTCTTGATAACACACAGTGGACCTACACCAGCAGATGACATGGCCCCCAAACCATCACTGATTGTGGAGACCTCACACTAGACCTCCAGGAGCTCGGATTGTGGCCTCTCCACTCTTCCTCCAGACTCTGGGATCTTGATTTCCAAATTAAATGTAAATTATACTTTCATCTTAAAACAACACCTTGGACCACTGACAACAGTCCGGTTCTTCTTCTCCTTGGCCCAGGTAAGACGCTTCTGGCGTTGTCTATTGGTCATGAGCGGCTTACACAAGGAATGTGACACTTGTAGCCCATGTCCTGGATACGTCTGTGTGTGGTGAAGCAATGACTCCAGCAGCAGTCCGCTCCTTGTGAATCTCCCCCACATTACTGAATGGCCTTTTCTTAACAATCCTTTCCAGGCTGCGGTTATCCCGGTTGCTTGTGCACCTTTTTCTACCACACGTTTTCCTTCCACTCCACTTTCCATTAATCTTCTTGGATACAGCACTGTGTGAACAGCCGGCTTCTTTAGCAATGACCTTTTGTGGCTTCCCCTTCTTGTGGAGTGTGTCAGTGACGCCTTCTGGACATCTGTCAGGTCAGAGTCTTCCCCATGATTGTGGAGCTACTGAAACAAACTAAGGGACCTTTATAAACACTTAGGAGCTTTTGCAGGTGATTATCGTTAATTATTCTAATTTACTGAGATAATGACTTTTGGGTTTTCATTGGCTGTAAGCCATAATCATCAACATTAACAGAAATAAACACGTGAAATAGATCACTCTGTGTGTAATGACTCTATAGAATATAGGAGATTCACTTTTTGTATTGAAGAACTGAAATAAATTAACTTTTCTTTTTGATGATATTCTAATTCTGTGAGAAGCCCCTGTATCTCTGTGATTTAAGGGCAGGGAAATTCAGAGTTGGAAAATTGCAAAGGTTTTGCAAATTTTAGCCAAATATAGTTTTTTTTCACAAATAAATGCAAGTCATACCAAAGAAATTATACCACTATCATGAAGTTTTATCATATGTCCACCAATTATATAGTGCATACCTCATAGTATTCATAATAAACCAACTTTTCCCATATCAAATACTAGGGGAAAAAAAGAGGCTAAAGCAAATAATAACCAATTTTTTTTTATACTACTGATGTTGCTCCCAGCTGTCTCACTAAGAGGTCTCATTGTTTATACATACTGTGTTTTAAATATTTCTTATTAAAAATTACATTTTTTAAAATTGGTTATTATTTGCTTTAGCCTCTTTTTTCCCCTAGTATTTGATATGGGAAAAGTTAGTTTATTATCACTATCATGAAGTACAATATGAATATAAAAAACAATCTCAGAATCTCTTGAAGAGTTTTAGAGTTACGACCTCATAAAATAATAGTGGTCAGAATTGTAAAAACTGTCCTGGTAATTAACAAGCAAACCACCTTCAGGGGTAAAGGGATTAATATTTCTTTAAAATACCTTTTAGCTGACATATTTAAGAAAAGCCTAAAATGAGAAATGTTTGGGGCCATAGGCAACAGTTTTCCTGGTGGGCGCCGGATGCCCTTCTGTAATTGTAAATGGACTGTGATGACCGAGTCCTGCCAGGAAGACTGCGAGCGAGACCCGACCATAGAGGAACAAGTTTCGGCTGCCAGGAAGGTGTATGGAGCCAGGCCAAGGCTCAGCTTCTAATAACGGGACCAATGTCACATGCTGTAAATGTGAAAAGTCATCCCAAATCCTAATAATTAACTCCAAAACACTAACATGCTCCAGATGAAATACTGGAGCCGCAGCAGAATTTGTGGAGTCTCCCAAGGTGGACCCTTCCTGCCGCCACCTGAGGACCCTCGGGAGTGATTCCCCACGTCTCTGGGGTAAATAGAATCAGTCAGCTCTGTTCTTTGATGCATTTTATGCCAGCTGATCCGTGGAAGCCCGATCTTCAGGGATTATACTCTCTGATCTCATTAGTGCTTATGATGACAAGTCATAATGAAGCCAAGTAGCAGAGAAGACGCTCCGACTGTCATTCACTGCACATCTTCATAGCCTCGTCCTCGGGGGCTTCTTAATGTCACTATTGTTAAGCTTATTCTTTACATGAATCTTTGTCCTCGCCGTTCAGATTGGGTAATTTATCACTAAACCTTAGATGAAGCTTTAAACGAGGAAATAGTCTATAATGCGGAGGAAAGCCTCCATCTGTAGCTTCAGGACTCATCTACACTTTCCGTAAAATGGCACAAGTTATCCGGAGAAGTGCAGCACGGATGCAATGTATCGGCAGATGGAATCCTCCAGACATGGAGAACTACGTCATATAACGTGGGTGTCTGACATTGTTATTTGTGTGACCAGCTGGTCATAGGGTTGATACATTGGCACAATAAGGAAATACAGTGGCCCTATGGGGAGGTGACTTTGGCGCAATCATGTTTGGGGTTTTGTTCTTTTGTAATGACAACCCTCATTCTATCTAGAGTCTTTCCAAGTAATCGGCCTTTGCACTGTCCTCGTATCCAGCACAGGATGCATTGGTGATATCTAAGTGCATGTGCACATCTAGTATTAGCAAGGGTCTTTATAGCAGATCTGCAGCAAAAAGCATATGTAAGTACAGTTAGGTCCATATATATTTGGACAGAGACAACATTTTTCTAATTTTGGCTGTAGACATTACCACAATGAATTTTAAACAAAACAGTTCAGATGCAGTCGAAGTTCAGACTTTCAGCTTTCATTTAAGGGTATCCACATTAAAATTGGATGAAGGGATTAGCAGTTTCAGCTCCTTAACATGTGCCACCCTTTTTTTAAAGGGACCAAAAGTAATTGGACAGATTAAATAGTTTTAAATAAAATGATCATTTTTAGTACTTGGCTGAAAACCCTTTGTTGGCAATGACTGCCTGAAGTCTTGAACTCATGGACATCACCAGACGCTGTGTTTCCTCCTTTTTGATGCTCGGCCTTCACTGCGGTGGTTTTCAGTTGCTGTTTGTTTGTGGCCTTTCTGTCTGAAGTTTAGTCTTTAACAAGTGAAATGCTGCTCAATGGGGTTGAGATCAGGTGACTGACTCGGCCATTCAAGAATATTCCACTTCTTTGCTTTAATAAACTCCTGGGTTGCTTTGGCTTTATGTTTTGGGTCATTGTCCATCTCTAGTATGAAACGACGACCAATCCGTTTTGCTGCATTTGGCTGGATCTGAGCACACAGTATGGCGGCTCTGAAGACCTCAGAATTCATTCGGCTGCTTCTGTCCTGTGTCACATCATCAATAAACACTAGTGACCCAGTGCCACTGGCAGCCATGCATGCCCGCGCCATCACACTGCCTCCGTCGTGTTTTACAGATGATGTGGTGTGCTTTGGATCAAGAGCTGTACACGCCTTCGCCATACTTTTCTCTTTCCATCATTCTGGTAGAGGTTGATCTTGGTTTCATCTGTCCATAGAATGTTCTTCCAGAACTGTGCTGGCTTTTTAGATGTTTTTTAACAAAGTCCAGTCTAACCTTTTTATTCTTGATGCTTATGAGTGGCTGCACCGTGCAGTGAACCCTCTGTATTTACTTTCATGCAGTCTTCTCTTTATGATAGATTTGGATATTGATACGCCGACCTCCTAGAGAGTGTTGTTCACTTGGTCGGCTGTTGTGAAGGGGTTTCTCTTCACCATGGAGATTATTCTGCGATCATCCACCACTAGGGTTGAGCGACCTTGACCTTTTTAGAGTCGAGTCGTGTTTCGCGAAACCCGACTATCTTAGAAGTCGAGTCGAGTGGAATCGGCCGATTATGGCGAAAAGTCGGATATCGCCCGAAACACGAAACCCAATGCAAGTCAATGGGGGAGCATAGTCGGCAGTGAGTGGAGGCCAGGAAAACACCTAGAGTGCCCATTTTAATGGCAAAAACATCCATTCTTGTTACAGAAGCTTGTCAAGCGTAATTTACCTTATAATAATTGGAAGGCATCAGTTCCTGGATCACTTTGCCACCTGGCTTCCACACTTTCTTTCCTGTGACACCCCCACCCTTATCATGGGTGATTTCAACATCCCTATTGCCTCTCCCCTCTCCCCATCTGCTTCTCACCTTTTGGCTCTAACCTCCTCTTTCGGCCTCTCGCAGCATACTAACTCGCCAACACATGAAGATGGAAACTCCCTTGACTTGGTCTTCTCCCGGCTTTGCTCAGTGGATGATTTCACAAACTCCCCTCTCCCACTCTCTGACCACCACCTTCTTTCATTCTCTATCAAGAACTGCCATCCCGCTCAGGTCACCCCCACTTTCCACACTTATAGAAACATACAGGCCATTAACACCCAGGAACTTATGAAGAACTTGCAGTCCTCATTGGCCCCAATCTCCTCCATCTCATGTCCTGATTCTGCTCTGAAGCATTACAATGAAACCCTGCAAAGTGCCCTGGATGAAGCTGCTCCTCCTATACATAAAACAACTCGGCACAGACGGCAACAACCGTGGCACACGCTGCAAACACGTTTCCTGCAGCGGTGCTCCAGGTGCGCAGAACGTCTGTGGAGAAAATCTAATCTACCCGAAGATTTCATCCATTATAAGTTCATGCTAAAGACATACAATTCTGCCCTTCACCTCTCCAAACAAACCTACTTCAACACCCTCATCACCTCCCTGTCCAATAACCCTAAACGTCTCTTTGACACGTTCCAGTCCCTACTCAACCCAAGAGCGCAGGCCCCAACCACGGATCTCCGTGCTGACAATCTGGCCAATTACTTCAAAGAAAAAATTGACCATATTCGACAGGAAATCATCTCCCAATCTCTTCATACCATGCACTGTCCTCCCTCCCCCACTGCATCTAGTTCACTCTCTGACTTTGAACCAGTTACAGAAGAAGAAGTAAGCAGGCTCCTTGCATCTTCTCGCCCGACCACTTGCACCAGTGACCCCATTCCGTCACATTTCCTCCAGTCCCTTTCCCCGGCTGTCACCTCTCACCTAACAAAAATATTCAACCTTTCCCTCACTTCCGGTATTTTTCCCTCCTCATTTAAGCATGCCATCATACATCCATTACTTAAAAAACCATCCCTCGACCAAAACTGTGCCGCTAATTATAGACCTGTCTCTAATCTTCCCTTCATCTCTAAACTCCTCGAACGCCTGGTCCACTCCCGTCTTACCCGCTATCTCTCAGATAACTCTCTTCTCGACCCTCTTCAATCTGGTTTCCGCTCTTTACACTCTACTGAAACTGCCCTCACTAAAGTCTCTAATGACCTACTAACAGCTAAATCTAATGGTCACTACTCCATGCTAATTCTCTTGGATCTCTCTGCAGCATTTGATACTGTGGATCATCAGCTCCTCCTCACTATGCTCCGCTCCATCGGCCTCAAGGACACCGTTCTCTCCTGGTTCTCCTCCTATCTCTCTGACCGATCCTTCACTGTATGTTTCGCTGGTTCCTCCTCCTCTCACCTTCCCCTTACTGTTGGGGTTCCTCAAGGATCAGTTCTAGGCCCCCTCCTCTTCTCTTTGTATACTGCCCCTATTGGACAAACAATCAGTAGATTTGGCTTCCAGTACCATCTCTATGCTGACGACACCCAACTATACACTTCTTCTCCTGATCTCACGCCTGCCTTATTAGAAAACACCAGTGATTGTCTTACCGCTGTCTCTAGCATCATGTCCTCCCTCTATCTGAAACTAAACCTGTCAAAAACTGAACTCCTCGTGTTTTCTCCCTCTACTAACCTACCTTTGCCTGACATTGCCATCTCCGTTTGCGGTTCCACCATTACTCCAAAGCAACATGCCCGCTGCCTTGGGGTCATCCTTGATTCTGACCTTTCATTCACCCCCCACATCCGATCACTGGCTCGCTCTTCTTACCTGCATCTCAAAAACATTTCTAGAATTCGCCCTTTTCTTACTTTCGACTCTGCAAAAACTCTTACTGTTTCACTTATTCATTCTCGTCTGGACTATTGTAACTCTCTACTAATCGGCCTCCCTCTTACCAAACTCTCCCCGCTCCAATCTGTCCTGAATGCTGCTGCCAGGATCATATTCCTCACCAACCGTTACACCGATGCCTCTACCTTGTGCCAGTCATTACACTGGTTACCCATCCACTCAAGAATCCAGTACAAAACTACTACCCTCATCCACAAAGCACTCCATGGCTCAGCACCACCCTACATCTCCTCTCTGGTCTCAGTCTACCACCCTACCCGTGCCCTCCGCTCCGCTAATGACCTCAGGTTAGCATCCTCAATAATCAGAACCTCCCACTCCCGTCTCCAAGACTTTACACGTGCTGCGCCGATTCTTTGGAATGCACTACCTAGGATAATACGATTAATCCCCAATCCCCACAGTTTTAAGCATGCCCTAAAAACTCATTTGTTCAGACTGGCCTACCGCCTCAATGCATTAACCTAACGATCCCTGTGTGGCCTATATTAAAAAAAAAAAAAAAAAATTAATTAACTGGTTCATGCAGCTTTACATGAACACCCAAGCCTTACACTATGGCTGGTCCGAATAACTATAGCAATTGTTACCATCCACCTCTCGTGTCTCCCCTTTTCCTCATAGTTTGTAAGCTTACGAGCAGGGCCCTCACTCCTCTTGATATCTGTTTTGAACTGTATTTCTGTTATGCTGTAATGTCTATTGTATGTACAAGTCCCCTCTATAATTTGTAAAGCGCTGCGGAATATGTTGGCGCTATATAAATAAAAATTATTATTATTATTATTATTATAAGGCATTTGAAATTGGGGGTCATTTGGCTAAAGTTGTGGGGGGTAGGGCTGGTTCAAGTAATTAGTGGGCCCAGTAAATCTGGACCACGTCACGGCAGTGGAGCAGGGAGAGGTAAGTATTTCAACTTTGCAAGTGCTGAGATCCTGAGCAAGCAGGGGGGGCCCACTCGTTGGCATTGGCACTGGCACAGGGCCCCTCAAAGTACAGCGGTGTGTTTGCACGGCGGGGGCGCCTCCCACTGGCAGCAACACTTTTGCGTACTATGAGAGGCCCTGTGCCAGTGACGTCGCCAACTAGTATTCCTCCCCACACCTGATGAAGGAACCTGCACTTTCATCTGCACCTTCCTCTTTGTCCCCGTGTAAGGTGGTATGGTATGCGGGAAGAGGAACCTGACTTTCAGCAGGGTCACAATCTTGCTGTGTAGCGTGCACGGGGAATTTTGCGTTATGGGTCAATGTACCAGCAGACTCATCTATCACTGGCTGGGCAATGGGCAGGATGAGGAGGAAACACAGATATAGGCCCAAAGAATAAAGTTGACTAAATGCAGTTCAAAATTGGTAACACAGGACTAACCAGGGGGCATTGCAGTGGAGGACAACTGGAATGAGAGGCTGACACAGAGAGTAGGCCCAAATCAGTAAGTAGTCGAAATGCAGTTCAAAATTGGCAACCGTAGTAAACAGGCGGCACAGCTTTGTTCAGTGGAGGAGAACAGCAAGGAGTGGCAGACACCGATAGTAGGCCCCAACCCAACTAGTAGGCCAAATGCAGTCTACCATTATCAACTACTTAACGAGAGCCTGAAAATGGAATTTCAGGACAGGAAACCAGGAGAACAGCAAGGAGTGGCAGACACCGATAGTAGGCCCCAAACCAACTAGTACGCCAAATGCAGTTGTTCCATTTAACCACAATTTAATGAGAGCCTGAAGATAGAAGTTCAGTAAAGGCAACCTGGAGAACACCTTGGAGTGGAACACACCATCTCTCTACACCCCATACCCAATTTGTAGGTCTAATGCAGCGTAGTTTCCAACAACTACTAAACGAGAGCATGAAGATCGAAGCAATGGAGAGGAAACCTGGGGAACACCTTGGAGTGGAACACACCATCTCTCTACACCCCATACCCAATTTGTAGGCCTAATGCAGTGTAGTTTCCAACAACTACTAAACGAGAGCCGGAAGATCGAAGCTCAGGAAAGGCAACCTGGAGAACACCTTGGAGTGGAACACACCATCTCTCTACACCCCATACCCAATTTGTAGGCCTAATGCAGTGTAGTTTCCAACAACTACTAAACAAGAGCATGAAGCTCGAAGCATTGGCGAGGAAACCTGGGGAACACCTTGGAGTGGAACACACCATCTCTCTACACCCCATACCCAATTTGTAGGCCTAATGCAGCGTAGTTTCCAACAACTACTAAACGAGAGCCGGAAGATCGAAGCTCAGGAAAGGCAACCTGGAGAACACCTTGGAGTGGAACACACCATCTCTCTACACCCCATACCCAATTTGTAGGCCTAATGCAGTGTAGTTTCCAACAACTACTAAACGAGAGCATGAAGATCAAAGCAATGGAGAGGAAACCTGGGGAACACCTTGGAGTGGAACACACCATCTCTCTACACCCCATACCCAATTTGTAGGCCTAATTCAGTGTAGTTTCCAACAACTACTAAACGAGAGCATGAAGATCAAAGCAATGGAGAGGAAACCTGGGGAACACCTTGGAGTGGAACACACCATCTCTCTACACCCCATACCCAATTTGTAGGCCTAATGCAGTGTAGTTTCCAACAACTACTAAACGAGAGCATTAAGATCGAAGCAATGGCGAAGAAACCTGGGGCACACCTTGGGGAGGCAGACACCGTTAGTAGGCCCTACCAAAGTTGTACCCCCAATGCAGTTTTAAAATTCCTAGAGGCTGAAAACAAGACTATTGACGCTCAGCTTTTTTCAAAGGAACACAGCTGAATTGAGTGGCGCAGACAGACACAGGTAGTAGGACTTAAACCAAAAATGTGGCTCACTGCAGCTTAAAAAAGTTACAGGGGTACACAAGCAGCAGTGCTCTGGGCAGTGGAGGACAATTTCAATAGTGGACCGCAGACAGACTTTGTACGCCTACTATTAAAAAAAGGATGCTCTATGCAATTAAAAATATGTTCCAGGGGTCCACGGGCAGCAGTGGTGTGGTCAGTGGACGAGTATTGGAAGGAGGGACCGCAGACAGGCGTAGTAGGCCTAACATAACAAAATTAGGCTGTAGACACTGTAAAATTGGTTCCAGGGGTACACGGGCAGCAGTGGTGTGGTCAGCGGAGGAAAATTGGAATTAGGGACTGCAGACAGACTTTGTAGGCTGTCCCCTGTGGACCATGCATCCAACACATTAACCCAGTGCGCAGTAATGGACACGTAACTTTTTGTGGACATGCCTACTGGTCCATGCGTCTCTTGTCAGGTGCACCTTTCTACTGTTTGATTGCCTGAGTGCTATGACAATGCAGACTTTTTCATGCCGGTGGAGGGCTGGGATGGCTTTTCTCGCAAAAGAAATGTCGACTGGGTAGCTTGAACCGTTGCACAGCGTAGTTCATCTGGGCTTTCTAAATATAAAACAAAGAAAAAAAGGAGGCTACATGCACTTTCAGCTGGGTTCCAGGGGTACACGGCCAGCATTGGTCTGGTCAGTGGAGAACTATTGGAAGGAAGGACCGCAGACACGCTTCGAAGGCCTAACATAATAACAGATGGCTGTAGGCAATTTAAAATTGGTTCCGTGGGTACACGGGCAGCAGTGGTGTGGTCAGTGGAAGCCTAGTGGAAGGAGTGACCGCAAACAGGCATCGAAGGCCTAAAATAATAACACATTGCTGTTGGCAATTTTAAATTGGTTCCAGGGGAACACGGGCAGCAGTGGCCTGGTCAGTGTAGTAGTAGTAGAAAGAACGGACCGCAGACAGGCATCGAAGGCCTAAAATAAAAAAATTGGGCTGGCTGTAGGCAATTTTAAATTGGTTCCAGGGGTACATGGGCAGCAGTGGTGTGGTCAGTGGAGGCCTAGTGGAAGGAGTGACCGCAGACAGGCATCGAAGGCCTAACATAATAACACATGGCTGTAGGCAATTTTAAATTGGTTCCGTGGGTACACGGGCAGCAGTGGTGTGGTCAGTGGAGGCCTAGTGGAAGGAGGGACCGCAGACAGGCTTCGAAGGCCTAACATAAACAAATAGGGCTGTTGGCAATTTAAAATTGGTTCCAGTGGTACAAGGGCAGCAGTACAATGGTCAGTGGAGGCCTAGTGGAAGGAGGGACCGCAGACAGGCATCGAAGGCCTAACATAATAACACATGGCTGTAGGCAATTTTAAATTGGTTCCGTGGGTACACGGGCAGCAGTGGTGTGGTCAGTGGAGGCCTAGTGGAAGGAGGGACCGCAGACAGGCTTCGAAGGCCTAACATAAAAAAATAGGGCTGTTGGCAATTTAAAATTGGTTCCAGTGGTACAAGGGCAGCAGTACAATGGTCAGTGGAGGCCTAGTGGAAGGAGGGACCGCAGACAGGCTTCGAAGGCCTAACATAACAAAAATGTCAATACAATGGTATTGTCAGTGCCAGGCATTGAAGGATGTCAGCGCATAGACTAAACATTGGTGGAGCTGTGAGAGATAATTTTGCAAGTGGTAGAGCACTGTTTGAGCTGGGGGGGGGAACTGTCTTGTGGCCGGCGGTACAGGCCCAGGGCCCCTCATATTACAACGGTGTGTCTGATGTTGGGTGCGCACCACCACCGCCAGAGACACTTTATTGTACTATGAGGGACCCAGTGGCAGTGCCGTCGACCAAAAGCGGGCACACCCACCTCTTTAGACAAACAGCACTCTCACGGGTGCTGGCGCCAAGTGGCGATACCACGGCCCCGTGTGGGGAGTTTGGCCATTTAGTGAGGTGTAAACATGTCGTATGCTGGACAATCAGGTGCAGAAAATTACGAGATTGGAAAAGTCATTAAGAATAGTCCACAGGCAAGACCTTTTCATAGGAAAGCTAGGTGTCAGCCGGGCAAGGTGGGGCAAAAGATTTCGAAATCCAGTTGTGGTTCATTTTAATGAAGGTTAGATCATCTACATTTTGGGTAGCCAGACGAGTCCTTTTTTCTGTTAGTATTGAACCTGCAGCACTGAATACTCTTTCTGATAGGACACTAGCTGCCGGGCAAGCAAGCTCCTGCAATGCATATTCTGCCAATTCTGGCCAGGTGTCTAATTTGGATGCCCAGCAATCAAATGGGAATGACGGTTGAGGGAGAACGTCGATAAGGGATGAAAAATAGTTTGTAACCATACTGGACAAATGTTGTCTCCTGTCACTTTGAATTGATGCTGCAGTACCTGTCCTGTCTGCGGTCATAGCAAAATCACTCCACAACCTGGTCAGAAAACCCCTCTGGCCAACGCCACTTCTGATTTCTGCCCCTCTAACACCTCTGGTCTGCTGGCCCCTGCAGCTCGTGTGAGAACGATCACGGGCGCTGTGTGCAGGGAATGCCAGAAGCAAACGGTCAACAAGAGTTGATTGTTTGGTTGCTAATATTAGTTCCAAGTTCTCATGTGGCATTATATTTTGCAGGCCAACCAGTAATCGTCATCGTTCATCATTTTAATAATGCGTGTGTCCCTTTTGAGGATACGTAAGGCATAATCCGCCATGTGGGCCAAAGTTCCTGTTCTCAAATCTGCGGTTGTGCTTGGTTGAGGGGCAGTTTCAGGCAAATCCACGTCACTTGTGTCCCTCAAAAAACCAGAACCCGGCCTTGCCGCGCCAACAATTTCCAGTGGCCCCGGAAAAGCTTCCTCATTAAAAATATAATCATCCCCATCATCCTCCTCGTCCTCCTCCTCCTCTTCGCCCGCTACCTCGTCCTGTACACTGCCCTGGCCAGACAATGGCTGACTGTCATCAAGGCTTTCCTCTTCCTCAGCTGCAGACGCCTGATCCTTTATGTGCGTCAAACTTTGCATCAGCAGACGCATTAGGGGGATGCTCATGCTTATTATGGCGTTGTCTGCACTAACCAGCCGTGTGCATTCCTCAAAACACTGAAGGACTTGACACATGTCTTGAATCTTCGACCACTGCACACCTGACAACTCCATGTCTGCCATCCTACTGCCTGCCCGTGTATGTGTATCCTCCCACAAAAACATAACAGCCCGCCTCTGTTCGCACAGTCTCTGAAGCATGTGCAGTGTTGAGTTCCACCTTGTTGCAACGTCTATGATTAGGCGATGCTGGGGAAGGTTCAAAGAACGCTGATAGGTCTGCATACGGCTGGAGTGTATGGGCGAACGGCGGATATGTGAGCAAAGTCCACGCACTTTGAGGAGCAGGTCGGATAACCCCGGATAACTTTTCAGGAAGCACTGCACCACCAGGTTTAAGGTGTGAGCCAGGCAAGGAATGTGTTTCAGTTGGGAAAGGGAGATGGCAGCCATGAAATTCCTTCCGTTATCACTCACTACCTTGCCTGCCTCAAGATCTACAGTGCCCAGCCACGACTGCGTTTCTTTCTGCAAGAACTCGGACAGAACTTCCGCGGTGTGTCTGTTGTCGCCCAAACACTTCATAGCCAATACAGCCTGCTGACGTTTGCCAGTAGCTGCCCCATAATGGGAGACCTGGTGTGCAACAGTGGCAGCTGCGGATGGAGTGGTTGTGCGACTGCGGTCTGTGGACGAGCTCTCGCTTCTGCAGGAGGACGAAGAGGAGGAGGAGGAGGGGGTGCGAACGGCTACAGCCAACTGTTTCCTAGACCGTGGGCTAGGCAGAACTGTCCCAAACTTGCTGTCCCCTGTGGACCCTGCATCCACAACATTCACCCAGTGTGCCGTGATGGACACGTAACATTTCTGGCCATGCCTACTGGTCCATGCATCTGTTGTCAGGTGCACCTTTGTGCTCACAGATTGCCTGAGTGCATGGACGATGCGCTCTTTAACATGCTGGTGGAGGGCTGGGATGGCTTTTCTGGAAAAAAAGTGTCGACTGGGTAGCTCATAGCGTGGTACAGCGTAGTCCATCAGGGCTTTGAAAGCTTCGCTTTCAACTAACCGGTAGGGCATCATCTCTAACGAGATTAGTCTAGCTATGTGGGCGTTCAAACCATGTGTACGCGGATGCGAGGCTAAGTACTTCCTTTTTCTAACCATAGTCTCATGTAGGGTGAGCTGGACTGGAGAGCTGGAGATCGTGGAACTAGCGGGGGGTGCCGGTGGACATGGCAGACTGAGAGACGGTGGGAGATGGTATTGTTGCCGCCGGTGTCCTAGATGCAGTGTTTCCTACTACGAAACTGGTGATTCCCTGACCCTGACTTCTTTGGCCTGGCAAAGAAACCTGCACAGATACGGCAGGTGGTGCAGAAAATGGTGGCCCTACACTGCCGGAAGGGATGTTGCGTTGATGACTAGCTTCATTGGCCGAGGGTGCTACAACCTTAAGGGACGTTTGGTAGTTAGTCCAAGCTTGCAAATGCATGGTGGTTAAATGTCTATGCATGCAACTTGTATTGAGACTTTTCAGATTCTGCCCTCTGCTTAAGGTAGTTGAACATTTTTGACAGATGACTTTGCGCTGATCAATTGGATGTTGTTTAAAAAAATGCCAGCCTGCACTCTTTCTAGCATCGGATACCTTTTCAGGCATTGCAGACTGAGCTTTAACCGGATGGCCACGCTGTCCTCCAACAGGTTTTGGCTTTGCCACGCGTTTTGGGCCAGATACGGGCCCGGCAGATGGAACCTGTTGCGATGTTGATGCCTGCTGCGGCCCCTCCTCCTCCGCTTCAGAACTGCTGCCGCCTGCACCCTGTTCCCCCAATGGCTGCCAATCGGGGTCAACAACTGGGTCATCTATTACCTCTTCTTGTAGCTCATGTGCAACTTCGTCTGTGTCACCGTGTCGGTCGGTGGTATAGCATTCGTGATGGGGCAACATAGTCTCATCAGGGTCTGATTCTTGATCATTACCCTGCGAGGGCAATGTTGTGGTCTGAGTCAAAGGACCAGCATAGTAGTCTGGCTGTGGCTGTGCATCAGTGCACTCCATGTCAGATTCAACTTGTAATGGGCATGGACTGTTAACTGCTTCACTTTCTAAGCCAGGGAAGGTATGTGTAAAGAGCTCCATGGAGTAACCCGTTGTGTCGCCTGCTGCATCCTTCTCTGTTGTTGTTTTTGCTGAAGAGGACAAGGAAGCGACTTGTCCCTGACCGTGAACATCCACTAACGACGCGCTGCTTTTACATTTACTAGTTTCAAAAGAGGAGGCAAAAGAGCTAGAGGCTGAGTCAGCAAGATAAGCCAAAACTTGCTCTTGCTGCTCCGGCTTTAAAAGCGGTTTTCCTACTCCCAGAAAAGGGAGCGTTCGAGGCCTTGTGTAGCCAGACGACGAACCTGGCTCCACAGCTCCAGACTTAGGTGCAATATTTTTTTTCCCACGACCACCTGATGCTCCACCACTACCACTACCCTCATTACCAGCTGACAATGAACGCCCCCGGCCAAGACCTCTTCCACCAGACTTCCTCATTGTTTTAAAAACGTAACCAAACTAACGGTATTTGTTGCTGTCACACAACTTACACGGTGAGCTATAACTTCAGTATGATTTAGCTACCCCTTTACAGGTGGGTGAGACCGCAAGGAAAATCAGGCACAATGTTACACACTCTGTTTTTGGTGGCAACAAATGAGAGAGATGCCACACACGCAGGACTGTCACTGAAGCACAAATGTAAATATTAATCTCCCACTGATTTGTTTTTTTTTTGTTTTTTTTTCAGGGAGACTTTAGAAAAAAAAAAAAAAGAATAAAATGATTTTTTAAGGAAGAATTTAGAAACCAAATAAAATAAAATGATTTCTTCACGGAGAATTTAGAAAACAAATAAAACAAAAAATAGGCTTTCTATGGCCCACTGAGTGAGAGATGATGCACACAGGAGTCAGGAGTGGCACACAAGCCCAGAGGCCAATATTGTTCTCCCAATGATTGATGTAGTGATTTGTTCAGGTAGATTTTGGAACCCAAATCAAGCAAAAAAAATAATAGGCTTTCTATGGCCCACAATTGGAGAGAGAGAGAGAGATGGCACACCCAGGAGTCAAGACTGGCACACAAGCAGAAAGGGCAATATTTCCCACTGATTTGTTTTTTTTTTGTTTTTTTTTTCAGGGAGACTTTAGAAAAAAAAATAATAAAAAGAAATGATTTTTTCAGGAAGAATTTAGAAACCAAATAAAATAAAACGATTTTTTTCAGGGAGAATTTAGAAAACAAATAAAACAAAATATAGGCTTTCTATGGCCCACTGAGTGAGAGATGACGCAAACAGGAGTCAGGAGTGGCACACAAGCCCAGAGGCCAATATTGTTCTCCCACTGATTGATTTAGTGATTTTTTCAGGTAGATTTTGGAACCCAAATCAAGCAAAAAAAATAATAGGCTTTCTATGGCCCACAATTGGAGAGAGAGAGAGAGATGGCACACCCAGGAGTCAAGACTGGCACACAAGCAGAAACGGCAATATTAATCTCCCACTGATTTGATTTTTTTTTTTTTTTTCAGTGAGACTTTAGAAAAAAAAATAATAGAATAAAATGATTTTTTAAGGAAGAATTTAGAAACCAAATAAAATAAAATGATTTCTTCAGGGAGAATTTAGAAAACAAATAAAACAAAAAATAGGCTTTCTATGGCCCACTGAGTGAGAGATGACGCACACAGGAGTCAGGAGTGGCACACAAGCCCAGAGGCCAATATTGTTCTCCCAATGATTGATGTAGTGATTTGTTCAGGTAGATTTTGGAACCCAAATCAAGCAAAAAAAATAATAGGCTTTCTATGGCCCACAATTGGAGAGAGAGAGAGAGAGATGGCACACCCAGGAGTCAAGACTGGCACACAAGCAGAAAGGGCAATATTTCCCACTGATTTGTTTTTTTTTGTTTTTTTTTTCAGGGAGACTTTAGAAAAAAAAAATAATAAAAAAAAATGATTTTTTCAGGAAGAATTTAGAAACCAAATAAAATAAAACGATTTTTTTCAGGGAGAATTTAGAAAACAAATAAAACAAAATATAGGCTTTCTATGGCCCACTGAGTGAGAGATGACGCAAACAGGAGTCAGGAGTGGCACACAAGCCCAGAGGCCAATATTTATCTCCTACTGATTGATTTATTGATTTTTTCAGGTAGAATTTAGAACCCAAATAAAGCAAAAAAAAAAAAATAGGCTTTCTATGGCCCACTGAGTGAGAGATGGCACACACAGGAGTCAGGAGTGGCACACAAGCCCAGAGGCCAATATTGTTCTCCCAATGATTGATGTAGTGATTTGTTCAGGTAGATTTTGGAACCCAAATCAAGCAAAAAAAATAATAGGCTTTCTATGGCCCACAATTGGAGAGAGAGAGAGAGATGGCACACCCAGGAGTCAAGACTGGCACACAAGCAGAAAGGGCAATATTAATCTCCCACTGATTTGTTTTTTTTTGTTTTTTTTTTCAGGGAGACTTTAGAAAAAAAAATAATTAAAAAAAATGATTTTTTCAGGAAGAATTTAGAAACCAAATAAAATAAAACGATTTTTTTCAGGGAGAATTTAGAAAACAAATAAAACAAAATATAGGCTTTCTATGGCCCACTGAGTGAGAGATGACG
This sequence comes from Ranitomeya imitator, assembly GCF_032444005.1. NCBI lineage: Eukaryota > Metazoa > Chordata > Amphibia > Anura > Dendrobatidae > Ranitomeya > Ranitomeya imitator. The sequence continues at coordinate 4,384,479 of NC_091283.1, read as the reverse complement.
CAAACAGGAGTCAGGAGTGGCACACAAGCCCACAGGCCAATATTGTTCTCCCACTGATTGATTTAGTGATTTTTTCAGGTAGATTTTGGAACCCAAATCAAGCAAAAAAAATAATAGGCTTTCTATGGCCCACAATTGGAGAGAGAGAGAGAGATGGCACACCCAGGAGTCAAGACTGGCACACAAGCAGAAAGGGCAATATTAATCTCCCACTGATTTGATTTTTTTTTTTTTTCAGGGAGACTTTAGAAAAAAAAAATAATAAAAAAAAATGATTTTTTCAGGAAGAATTTAGAAACCAAATAAAATAAAATGATTTTTTCAGGGAGAATTTAGAAAACAAATAAAACAAAAAATAGGCTTTCTATGGCCCACTGAGTGAGAGATGACGCACACAGGAGTCAGGAGTGGCACACAAGCCCAGAGGCCAATATTTATCTCCCACTGATTGATTTATTGATTTTTTCAGGTAGAATTTAGAACCCAAATCAAGCAAAAAAATAAATAGGTTTTCTATGGCCCACTGAGTGAGAGATGGCACAGACAGGGATGGCACTCGAGCAGAAATGCCAATCTTAATCTCCCACAGCTTTTTTTTTTAGGGAGCATTAAAAAAAAAAAAAACAGGAACTGTCCTACAATTACTATCTCCCTGCAGTAATCTCAGCCAGGTATGGCAGGCAGCAATAAGGAGTGGACTGATGCACAAATTAAATAAAAAGTGTGGACAAACAAACAAGATAGCTGTGCAGAAAGGAAGGAACAAGAGGATTTGTGCTTTGAAAAAAGCAGTTGGTTTGCACAGCGGCGTACACACAGCAATGCAGCTATCAGGGAGCCTTCTAGGGCAGCCCAATGAGCTACAGCGCTGAGGGGAAAAAAAAAAAAATGTAGCTTCCACTGTCCCTGCACACCGAAGGTGGTGTTGGGCAGTGGAAATCGCTACAGCACAAGCGGTTTGGTGGTTAATGGACCCTGCCTAACGCTATCCCTGCTTCTGACAAAGCGGCAGCAACCTCTCCCTAAGCTCAGATCAGCAGCAGTAAGATGGCGGTCGGCGGGAACGCCTCTTTATAGCCCCTGTGACGTCGCAGAAAGCAAGCCAATCACTGCCATGCCCTTCTCTAAGATGGTGGGGACCAGGACCTATGTCATCACGCTGCCCACACTCTGCGTCCACCTTCATTGGCTGAGAAATGGCGCTTTTCACGTCATTGAAACGCGACTTTGGCGCGGAAGACAAAAATCTAAAAAAGTATATAAATACAACAATACAGACAACAATAGAACAGATGCAATGAAAAAAGAAAGGCAACACTAGTGCCACGCACAAGAAAAGATAATCAGGTAAACTTTACACAGGATACATATAAATATATGCCTATAAATAATCAAAGTAGGTGAGCTGATTACTCCACATGCGTACAGATCCAAGATAATAATTGTGCATATAGCTAATAGAGCATAGGAGTAGCTACACCAACATTAAAAGGCTCCATGGCGTACCACATCAAAAAGGGGGGGGGGGGGTCCAGAGTATACACATACAAGCAATTACTTTCATATAAACTTAGCACCATCAGGAAACCCATATAGCCTATTGGAAATAGTATGAACCAATATTATACCGGGGACGTCCCATAGATATACAGTGGGTAAAGCCAGGCTAGATCCCGGATGGTAGCAAAGGATAGAGGTGGAGAGTAAGAAATAGTAAAAGATTGAAAACACTGTACCAACCTGTTACTTGTGCGTGGTAAGAGGGGCCCCAACGCGCGTTTCGCATATGTTGCTTCCTCGGGGGGCGCTCAAAAGCAACATATGCGAAACGCGCGTTGGGGCCCCTCTTACCACGCACAAGTAACAGGCTGGTTCAGTGTTTTCAATCTTTTACTATTTCTTACTCTCCACCTCTATCCTAGGCTATATGGGTTTCCTGATGGTGCTAGGTTTATATGAAAGTAATTGCTTGTATGTGTATACTCTGGACCCCCCCCCCCCCTTTTTTGATGTGGTACGCCATGGAGCCTTTTAATGTTGGTGTAGCTACTCCTATGCTCTATTAGCTATATGCACAATTATTATCTTGGATCTGTACGCATGTGGAGTAATCAGCTCACCTACTTTGATTATTTATAGGCATATATTTATATGTATCCTGTGTAAAGTTTACCTGATTATCTTTTCTTGTGCGTGGCACTAGTGTTGCCTTTCTTTTTTCATTGCATCTGTTCTATTGTTGTCTGTATTGTTGTATTTATATACTTTTTTAGATTTTTGTCTTCAATAAAAATTGTTTATTTTAGCTCGGGTGTCCATCTGTCATTGGTTTTCTTATATATATATTATGGCGGAGTATTGATTTCGTTTGCCCCCCCCCCTATAGGTTTACCTTTGTAGGATTTGCAGACAGGAATCTACATCATAGTTTATGGTAGTAATGACTGCTGAACCCCCATACACTGTTCCCATGATCACCGTTGCCTGGCTTACACCTCCCTGGAGTAGGCGTTCCTGGAATTTATGGCACATCCTGTTGACATTCTCTGATAGCGGCATATAAATAGCACAAATGCGTGGGGCAATAGTTCCGGCTCCCATCAGCCCACTTGCAATGTGAAGATGCAGAGCAGATTGTTATGGCAGCCTCTGGTTTACTGGAGTGCCCCTTCGCTACTATCTTGGTTCTTCTATGAAGTCCAACCCGTGGCACCCAAAAAATTAAAAAGGATAACAAATCAAGAAGAATACAAAAGTGGCAGAAATGATCAAATATTCTGAAATTCAAATTTGCCAAGTTCTGTGAATTTTTCAAAAAAATTTGATTTGCATCAAATATATTTGCCTGAAAATGCATGTAGCGCCTCCGTCCTGCTCCTCGGTCCTCACCTGTTGCCTCAGGACTGCCGCTTCAGCATGGTGCCTGGCGCGGACGCTGGTCTCCTGGGGGTCACCTTCCATGTCCTGCGATGCCTGCTCCTGCTGCAGCTTTCAGGACACTGCATGCGTCCCGCAGGTCTCCTAGCATGCCAATAAGGGCGGGCGCGCACTCCCGGTCTCTTAAAGAGACAGCGCCATTTTCAAAATACGTTTCAGACAATGCCTGAGTATCTCGTACTATTTCAGGCACCTCTGCCCTTAGGGAGGTGCCTGAGCAACAAGTGTTTCCTGTTGCTAGTTCCCAAGTTCCCTTTGCCTGTGTGTTATGCTCAGCTTGCACCTCGCTAATTCTGGTTTGTTTCCTCAGTGAACCTACCGTGCTCTCCCATGTCTTCCGGGACGACGCCGGCACCACCTACTTCTCTCCATGCCAGCTGTCGCCCGCTACCCGCTTGAGCCGCTTATCTCCTGCCTTGTTCTCCGCTACTTGCTGTACCTGCCTGCCCGCCATTTCAGCCAAGTCAGCTGCCACATACCCGGGGTCTAACTGAAGGTAGCACCATGCATCTCTCGATGTTTGAGGGGTCTTACAACGGGAGTCTGGGGCTTGCTTAGTCACGCCCCCTTCTGAGCCCCTGGGTAGTGGTCCCGTAGTTTCACAAAAAATTCAATAAACAAATGTGCACTTCACCATCTGTGCCTCCGTTTCCATTTGTTACAATGCATGTAGTGGAATTGTAATGCTGAAGTGTCTGACAGTGGGAGATGTCGTACTGGTGAATGCCATGCATTGTAACGTCTTCAGCACATAGATAGGGCCAACCCTATGATGATTGGGCGCACACAAGTTGGCACAGTCGCGCACCTTGCTCTATCGTCTATACATCCGGTAATAATCCACAGGACAAGCGGTGGTCTGACCTCACTAACTAGACATTTACACTTACTTTTGAGTTTAAAGGTTTTTGTCTTTGTGTTTTTAAAGAGACGTTAAATATGCAAAAACACTCTTCAGGGACCCTGGTCTCTTCGTCTCTGGAGTCACCTATAGGAAGCAGCAATCCTAAAAGTCAATATTAACCCTTTAAAAAGCCTTGCCACATGACTTCTGGGGAGATTGCCACACATTCCCGATTTCCTTCATTCTGACATTGTGACATCTGAGATTGTTCTTGGTCCTTGATCCTCAGTGTGCCAGCCATAGCCCCACTCCATGGTGTGGTGTCCCTAGCTGATTTTGACCATCTCCTAACCCCTAAATTCACTATTGACAGCCAACCTCAGTATTGCTTGTCTCTAGTTGGTGGCCTATCTAGTATGTCGATGAGATACAATGTATCAATGTCCCTTCTGTGTGGAGATAACATTTTTCTGAACTTTACTCCAAAAACAAAACTTTTCTAGACACTTGTTTTTTGCAAAAAGTGATGAGATCCACAGATGACTCCTACAGATGTCTGCAAGAAGGAGGTCGTGCAGATGAGAGTCGCCTTCTTCTGTCGTTACAGCTCTGTGGAACTTTGTCATATTCCTGTTACTTGTATCCGCTCTGTCTCATGTTTCTTGCTCTTTTCCAATGTTTCAAGTTTGATGGTGTGATATGGCGTGTGGGGTATCATTCTGTTTATGTTCATATTTTTACTGATTTTAGAAATGTTGTCTTGTTGCTCTGCATCATTCTGTATATTTCCTGTCTTGTTTAAAGTATTAATTACCTTACAAAGGGACTGACAATGAAATTATCTCACTTACCGTCTGAAGCCTGGATGTGTCCATGTCTCTTGAAGAACCCCTTGAGGTAGCTCAATTCACTCAGCTGCACACGTATGTAGACAAAAGTACACTGTCTCTTTAAATCGTCCACTGGTTTATTATACATGCGGCATAAACCAGTGAGAAGTGAACATAAATATGGCCCTTCAGGCAAAACAGGAAAATAAAACAAAATGGTATACAGTCTCTGCAGCTGCAAGGATCCGTCCGCTCAGGATATAACAATCGGATTCAGTACAGTTTAACACAAAACCTGCCAGCTCCAGATCCACTGAACACTGAATGCATCAGAAGACTGACTATTTAGTCCCCAGATCACACCCTGGGGTGGAGATAAGGTGGACAACCTCCCACCATCTTTACAGTTGTCCACAAAAACCCAGCCCTAAAAGTGGCTGATAAACCCCTCTCAACACATAGTGTGCTGGAGCAAATCACTGAAGCTAATAGCCTCAGTGAAACGTATCTCCCCTTCAGCACTTCACCAGTGACTTTGTCACACCCTGCTGGCTTTTCCTGACAGTCCATTCATGACCCCTCTGCTCTCCAAATGCCGAAAATCATCAGGTCTAGGGGGCCTGAAAACCATCCAATCTGTCTGTCTACCCCTGGTTATGGTAGGGCGTGAGTGGGACATAGAGTCGAGTAAGATTGATGCTTAGACCAGCACCCCAGAGAGACTAGCGAAATCCTGATTACCCTGGAGGATATCGCTGGAAGGGCCTATATGGGGAAGTATCAGGAGCCGCACTGCCATATTGATCTCTAAGCGAAGGATTGTGACTAGTGTTGAGCATTCCGATACCGCAAGTATCGGGTATCGGCCGATATTTGCGGTATCGGAATTCCGATACCAAATTCCGATACTTCCCGCGTATCGGATACCGGAATCGGAAGTTCCCAGAATTCAAACTGAACGCAGCAGCCAATGAGGAATGATTGGAAGTGTGGGCACATCCTGTTTAGCATGGTGGACATGTAAGTACTGGCAAGGCAGTGATTGGCTGCTGAAATGATGTCACTCTGCACTATAAAAAACGCTGCCGCCATTTTGCGCTCACTCTGCTGTGATTTCAGTTAGGGACAGGACGCTGTGTTCTAACTGAGGGCCAGTTGAGATAGCTAATTGCTTTATTTTCCTTTCCAAAGGCTAATTTAGCAAAACGCTGTGTGTTCTTCACTGTTCACATTGCTCTTGCCTTGCAGCGCTGTTTTAACAGCGTTCTGCAAGGTCTCTGTGTGTGTGTGTGTGTGCAGCTCACTCTGTAGTCTGTGTGCAGCCATATACCCGGTTGTATTCAGCTCAGGGGGGGTTCACACTGCCTCACACAGTTGTCCTTTTTTGCTCATAGTGCAGCCTGCTGCACATTTTTTCTCAAATTTCCTATTAGTGTTTTTCCACCCGTCTCCAGCTAAATTGTGGAAAAACACTACATAGGATAACCTAGAGGGGGGTTCTTGGGCCTTGCAGCGCCGTTTACGGCTGTCTGCACGGTCTCCGTGTGAGCCCAGCTCGCCCTGTAGTCTGTGTGCAGCTATAGCCGGTTGGATTCAGCTCAGGGTTCGTTACTGCCTCATACCTTGAGAAAAATTTTCCTTTTTTTCAAATAGTGCAGCCTGTTTAAAATTGAAAAAAAAAAATTCCTATTAGTGTTTTTCCACCCGTCTCCAGCTAAATTGTGGAAAAACACTACATAGGATAACCTAGAGGTTTTTTTTTGGGCCTTGCAGCGCCGTTTACGGCTGTCTGCACGGTCTCCGTGTGAGCCCAGCTCGCCCTGTAGTCTGTGTGCAGCCATAGCCGGTTGGATTCAGCTCAGGATGCGTTACTGCCTCATACCTTGAAAAAAAATTTCCTTTTTTTCAAATAGTGCAGCCTGTTTAAACTTTAAACAAAAAATTTCCTATTAGTGTTTTTCCACCCGTCTCCAGCTAAATTGTGGAAAAACACTACATAGGCTAACCTAGAGGGTTTTTTTGGGGCCTTGCAGCGCCGTTTACGGCTGTCTGCACGGTCTCTGTGTGAGCGCAGCTCGCACTGTAGTCTGTGTGCAGCCATAGCCGGTTGGATTCAGCTCAGGGTGCGTTACTGCCTCATACCTTGAAAAAAAATTTCATTTTTTTCAAATAGTGCAGCTAGTTTAAAATTTTAAAAAAAATTTCCTATTAGTGTTTTTCCACCCGTCTCCAGCTAAATTGTGGAAAAACACTACATAGGATAAACTAGAGGGGGTTTATTGGGCCTTGCAGCGCCGTTTACGGCTGTCTGCACGGTCTCTGTGTGAGCGCAGCTCGCCCTGTAGTCTGTGTGCAGCCATAGCCGGTTGGATTCAGCTCAGGGTGCGTTACTGCCTCATACCTTGAAAAAAAATTTCCTTTTTTTCAAATAGTGCAGCCTGTTTAAAATTTTTAAAAAAATTCCCTATTAGTGTCTTTCCACCCGTCTCCAGCTAAATAGTGGAAAAACACTAAATAGGATAACCTAGAGGAGGGTTTTTGGGCCTTGCAGCGCCGTTTACGGCTGTCTGCACGGTCTCCGTGTGATTTAAACTAGCTCTGTAGCCCGATCTGCAAAAAAAAAAGAGTAAAGTTCACCAAACACAACTTAACACTTGTGTAGGCCACATTTGAAAAATAATAAAGTTTAGTCCACACTTTACAACATTAGTGTTTCTTACACCTGTTAGGAGGAGCATTTCAGGAATAAGCACACTAAGGCCTTAGTACTTTTCTGCTTATCTTTATCTGTCAACCAAGATGAAGAGGGCAGGGAGTAAGGCACGTGGGCGTGGGCGCGGAGCAGGGAGAGGAGCAGGGAGAGGACGTGGTGATTCTGTGCCTGCTGCGGGCGCCGGTGACTCGTCGTCACTCAGTTTCAGCAGGGAACAGTCCTTCATGCGCAGCTTTGTCGGAGAGCGCCGTGCACCGCTGCTGCGTGAAGACCAAATTGAAGCCGTTGTCGGGTGGATGGCAGCTAACGCCTCGGCGTCGACTTCAGTTAGTGCCACATCCTCTCAGGCACAGACCACTGGAGAGCAGCCATCTGTCTCTTCACCACCTGCCAAATTGGCCAGGCAGTCAGAGAGCCCAGGACAGGAGCCGTCTCTACTTCTGTTCTCTGAATCTCTTGGCTTGGAAACAGGGGGCCAGCCAAGCAGCATTGGAGAAATGGAAGAAGAGGCAGTGTGCAGTGATGCCCAACAGCTTTGTCTCTCTGACTCTGAAGAGGCGGGTGGGCCAGTGCATCCGGTGACCACAGCGCAGTACGCATCTGATGATGAAACTCAGGTGCCGCTTTCTGGTGCGTACTGTGCTGCCGAGACTACCCAGGAGGAGCAGTTGGTGGCAGAGGGTAGTGGAGATGATGAGGTCGTTGACCCATCGTGGCGTGAGGAACAGGAAGGTGGTGGGAGCAGCTCTGAGGAAGAGATTCCCCTTACGGGCCAAAGAGGGAGAGGGAGGGGGAAGACTGCGGAGCCTGTAGCCTCCACTTTGGCACCCGTTAGGAGCCTGTCTCTTTCCAAAGCCAAAAAGGGCGCTCCCAAGACTTGCAGTGCCTGGTCCTTTTTTGACACAGTTGCAGATGACATTTGTTTTGTCAAATGCAAGCTGTGTCATCAGAAAGTAAAAAGAGGGAAAAATGTCAGCAACCTCAATACCACAAATATGTGGAAACATGTGCGGACCAGGCAAGCGGTGGAGTTACAGAAACAGACTGAAGATGTAGGCCAACCAACAGCGGCAGCTACCACCTCTTCAGCTCGTGTTGCCTCTTCCTCCAGCTCACGCACAGCTGGTTTGGCTTCCTCCCAGGATCGCCATGGAAGAACCTCTGGCACTGTTGTCCAGAGACCTTGTGTAATTCCACCCACAGCACCACCTTCCCAGTCATCCTCACACTCCCAGTCTACTCTACAGCCATCGGTAGTACAGGCATGGGAGAAAAGGCGGGCATTCTCGGCCAACCACCCCCGAGCACAGGCTCTGAATGCAGGCATTGCCAAACTGTTGTCCCTGGAAATGCTCTCATTCAGGCTGGTGGAGACTGACAGCTTCCGTGACTTGATGGCATTGGCAGTCCCACAGTACAAGGTGCCCAGCCGCTTTTACTTCAGCAGGCAAGCTGTCCCTGCCCTGCACAGGCATGTTGAGGGAAACATAAAACATGCGCTACTGAACGCCGTCAGTAGCAAGGTCCACCTCACCACCGATGCGTGGACCAGTCAGCATGGACAGGGCGATACGTTTCCCTCACTGCCCATTGGGTTAATGTTGTTGAGCCAGGTACAGATCGTGCGAGTGGTGCAGGACGTGTCCTGCCCACTCCAAGGATTGCAGGAATCCAGTCTGTACGCATTGACTCCTCCTCTTACACAAGTTCCTCAGAATCAACTCTGCAGGAGCCGTCACAGTCCACCTCCACATGGACCCGTGAACGTTTACCTATGACCGACATGAGCACAGCCGTGGCCAAACGTCAGCAGGCCGTCTTGAAACTAGTTTCATTGGGGCATCGAAGCCACACAGCGCAGGAGCTCTGGAATGCCATCAAGCAGGAGAGCGATGTGTGGTTACTGCCAGCGAATCTCCAGCCAGGCATGGTAGTGTGTGACAATGGCCGAAATCTGGTGGCAGCTTTGGCCCTTGGCAACCTCACTCACATCCCATGTCTGGCACATGTGCTCAATTTGGTTGTGCAGAGTTTTCTGAGGGACTATCCGGATCTTGATGCCCTGCTGCACAAGGTCCGCCTAGAGTGTGCTCACTTGCGGCGATCCAGCTTGGCCAGATCTCGCATTGCTGCTCAGCAGCGCCGATTCCGCCTTCTGGAACACCGCATCATATGTGACCTACCTACCCGGTGGAATTCCACGTTACATATGTTGGAGCGGTTGTGTGAGCAGCAGCAAGCAGTTATGGAGTACCAGCTGCATCAGGCGCAAAGAAGTCGCAGTCAGCGCCGATCAGACTTCACAACCACAGAGTGGGCCACTATGAAGGACGTCTGCCAGGTTTTGCGTCCTTTTGATTATTCCACGCGGATGGCAAGTGCAGATGATGCACTAGTCAGCATGACTGTCCCCCTTATCTGCCTGCTTCAGCAAACTTTGCAAGGGTTAAGGGATGATGTTGTGGAAGAGGTGGAGGATGAGGAGTCACCTTTTCCATCAGCTTCTGGAGAGTCAGCGCCACGTGGTTCCTCACAAAGGGGTACGCAGGGGCCAATTTTTGAGGAGGATGAGGAGGAGTCAATGGAGGAGGAAGAGTTCCGTCCAGAGGAGGGAGCGACACAATTGTCCAGTGGTCAGTGTGTACAGCGAGGGTGGGGTGATGACGAGCGGTCAGAGATCATGTCTCAAGCAGGGGACAGCGTTTCTGGGCCAGTTGGCAGTCTGCAGCACATGGTGGATTTCATGCTGCAGTGCCTGAGAAACGACTGCCGCATCGACCACATTCTCAACATGCCTGATTATTGGGTGTTCACCCTCCTCGATCCTTGCTACCGGGACAACGTCCAAAACCTCATCCCAGCGTTGACCCGGGAGCGTAAATTGCGGGAGTACCACGACACACTGGTGAATTCCATCATCTTCTCCTGTCCAACTGAGAGGAGTGCTGCTAGTGCTTTACAAAGCAGCTCAGTGCGTCGAGGCAGTGGGGGAGGCTCTGCCCAAAGAGGGAGCAGAAGCAGTGCCTCTGCCCAAGGCAAGCCCAGTATGGCACAACTCTGGCACACTTTTGTGTGCCCGCCCCAAATGTCTACACCATCACCGGCGGCTCCAGTCAGCAGGAGGCAACGGTTCCATCAGATGGTGACAGACTACATGGCTTGCCCTCTTACTGTACTCCCAGACGGCTCTTCCCCATTCAAGTTGTGGGTCTCTAAGCTGGATACATGGCCAGAGCTAAGCCAGTATGCATTGGAGGTGCTGGCTTGCCCTGCGGCTAGTGTCTTATCGGAACGTGTCTTTAGTGCCGCAGGTGGTGTACTAACAGACCGTCGCATGCGACTGTCCTCCGATAACGTTGACCGGCTTACTTTCCTGAAAATGAACCAGGCCTGGATCTCGCAGGAATTTGCCACTCCTCTGCCTGATTAAATAATTGGGTGTCATCCAGGTCTCCTGCTGTGTTCATCTTTCTACCACCTGAACTGCTATTCCTGGGCTCCAACACCGCCAGTTGCGGCTCAGAAGTGCAGGCTGCACAGTAAAAACATACGACCCAGTGTTATTCGGTTTCAGTAACGTCAGCTGATCCCCAGCTGTGTAGCCGGCAATGTGTCCTGCGACCGCCACGCTGGCACAACAACCTAAATGTAAGGGAACCTGTCCCCCTCCCCCCCCCCCCCGTCGTTTGTTACTGAAAGAGCCATCTTGTGCAGCAGTAATGCTGCACAAGGAGAAGGTAGCTCTTTTTTTTTAGCTCCTTGCACACGCAGAACTTAACACTTATAAAATGTGTTCACTGATACTGTTATACCGTCCCGGAGCTGGGACTTTCCTTCGTAATGTGACGCAGCACAGCCGTCATTCCTACCCCTTTGGTGCCATGCGCTGCCTCCTCAGCGTTGTTTTAAGCTGTCACGGAGCCTGCGCTGTTCTGTTATCCCTTGGGAATGCCCTATTTGCGCTGCCTGTCTTCTGACATAATTTGGTGTCAGGCTGGCTGCGCCTGTGCGGCCGCGCTGCCCGAGATCCCGCCTCGCAGTGTCTTCTGATTGAGTCACACTGCGGGCCTGGGATCCATGGGCATGCGCAGTGCATATCTTCCCCTCGGGCTCTCGCTCATTTCCCTCCGCCTTCTTTAGACTGTGCGCCGTCAGCTGATCCCTAATAGCATGCCACGGCCGTGACACCGCACAGTCTGAAGAAGAGGGAAGGAGGGGAGTGAGAGTCGAGTATATGCACTGTGCATGCCCATGGATCCAAGGCCCGCAGTGGGATTACGTTAGACGAGACTGCGAGGTGGGATCTGGAGCAGCGTGGACGCACAGGCACTGACAGCCTGACACCAAATTATGTCAGAAGACAGGCAGCGCTAATTGGGCATGGCCAAGGGCTAACAGAACAGCGCAGGCTCCGTGACAGCTTAAAACAACGCTGAGGAGGCAGCGCACGGCACCAAGGGGATAGGAATGACAGCTGTGCTGTGTCCCATTACGAAGGAAATTCGCACCTCCGGGACGGTTGAACGGTATAAGGGGACACATTTTTAGTGTTTACTTCAGTGTTTGCAAGGAGCATAATTAAAAGAGCAACCTTTTCCTTTTGCATCCTTAGTGCTGCACAAGATGGCTCTTTCAGCTACAAACGTCTTGGGGGGGGGGGGTTAAAGGTTCCCTTTCAACTTGCTCCAATCAGGCTTCGGCCTACACTCTGTTCCTCTGCTCCTCCTGCTGTCCCTGGGCTCTAACACCGCCAGTTGGTGCCTGGAAGTGCTGTGTGCACAGTTAACAGTCGCTCCTCTGTTATTGGGGTTCAGTAACGTCAGCTGATCCCCAGCTGTGTGTGCGGCAATACCTCGAATCTGCTCCTCCTGCTGTCCCTGGGCTCTAACACCGCCAGTTGGTGCCTGGAAGTGCTGTGTGCACAGTTAACAGTCGCTCCTCTGTTATTGGGGTTCAGTAACGTCAGCTGATCCCCAGCTGTGTGTGCGGCAATACCTCCAATCTGCTCCTCCTGCTGTCCCTGGGCTCTAACACCGCCAGTTGGTGCCTGGAAGTGCTGTGTGCACAGTTAACAGTCGCTCCTCTGTTATTGGGGTTCAGTAACGTCAGCTGATCCCCAGCTGTGTGTGCGGCAATACCTCCAATCTGCTCCTCCTGCTGTCCCTGGGCTCTAACACCGCCAGTTGGTGCCTGGAAGTGCTGTGTGCACAGTTAACAGTCGCTCCTCTGTTATTGGGGTTCAGTAACGTCAGCTGATCCCCAGCTGTGTATCCGGCAACGTGTCATGTGACCGCCACGCTGGCACAAGTAAAATGTAAGGGGACCTTTCCCCCCCCCCCCCCTAGGCGTTTGTTACTGAAAGAGCCACCATGTGCAGCACTAATACTGCACAAGGGAAAGGTCGCTCTTGAAATTATGCTCCTTGCAAACGCTGAACTACACACTCATGTAATGTGTCCCCTCACACCGTCCAACCGTCCCGGAGGTGGGACTTTCCTTTGTAATGTGACGCAGCACAGCCGTCATTGCTACCCCCTTGCCACCGTGCGCTGGCTCCTTAGCGTTGTTTGATTCCGTCATGGACCCTGCGCTGTTATGTTATCCCTTGGCCATGCACAGTTTGCGCTGCCCGTCCTCTGACATCATTTGTTGTCGTCCTGGCTGCGCCTGTGCGTCCACGCTGCCCGAAATCCCACCTCGCAGTGTCGTCTAATGTGATCCCACAGTGGGCCTGGTATCCATGGCCATGCGCAGTGCATATACTAGCCTCTCACTCCCCTTCTTCACGCTTCTTCAGACTAGGCGGCGTCAGCTGATCCCTAATAGCATGCCACGGCCGTGACGCCGCACAGTCTGAAGAAGCAGGAAGGAGGTGAGTGAGAGGCGATGATATGCACTGCGCATGCCCATGGATCCCTGGTCCGCAGTGGGACTACATTAGATGACACTGCAATGTTGGATCTCGGGCAGCTTGGACGCACAGGCACTGCCAGCCTGACACCTACATGATGTCAGAAGACGGGCACCGCTAACTGTGCATGGCCAAGGGATAACATTACAGCGCGGGCTCCGTGACAGAACCAAACAACGTTGAGGAGGTGGCACACGGCACCAAGGGGGTTGGAATGACGGCTTTGCTGTGTCACATTGCCAAGGAAAGTCCCACTTCCGGGACGGTTTGACAGTGTGAGGGGACACATTATATGAGTGTGTACTTCAGCGTTTGCAAGGAGCATAATTTTCAGAGCCACCATTTGCCATGTGCAGTATTACTGCTGTACAAGATGGCTCTTTCAGCAACAAATGCCTGGGGGGGGGGTTAAAGGTTCCCTTTCAACTTGCTCCACTGCAGGCTTCGGCCTACACTCTGCTCCTCTCCTCCTCCTGCTGACCCTGGGCTCTAACACCGCTAGTTTTTGCCCGGAAATGCGAGCTTCACAGAGAAAAACAACAGCCAATGTGTTAGTGGGGTTCAGCACCGCCAGCTGTTCCCCTGCTGTGTAGCCGGCATCGTGTCCAGCACAAGCCACGCTGGCACAACCGACCAAAAGCTGCCACCAGTGCGGGCTTCGGCCTACACTTTGCTCCTCTCCTCCTCCTGCTGACCCTGGGCTCTAACACCGTTATTTTTTGCCCGGAAATGCAAGCTTCACAGAGAAAAACAACAGCCAATGTGTTAGTGGGGTTCAGCACCGCCAGCTGTTCCCCTGCTGTGTAGCCGGCATCGTTTCCAGCACAAGCCACACTGGCACAACCGACCAAAAGCTGCCACCAGTGCAGGCTTCGGCCTACACTTTGCTCCTCTCCTCCTCCTGCTGACCCTGGGCTCTAACACCGCCAGTTTTTGCCCGGACATGCGATCTGCACAGAGAAAAACACCAGTCAATGTGTCAGTGGGGTTCAGCAACGCCAGCTGTTCCCCTGCTGTGTAGCTGGCAACGTGTCCTGCAAACGCCACGCAGGCACATGAACTGAAATTGAAGGAAGCCTGCCCCCCACCCCCAGGTGTTTCTATGTATAACAGCCACCTTGTACAGCAGTACTGCTGCATTTGTACAAGGTGGCTGACTTTTTCTCCTTGCCCACGTTTAATGAAACACGTACTAAATGTGTCTCATTGAGACCATTCCACTGTCCCTGAGGTGTGACTTTCCTTTCTAATGATACGCAGCATCACCCTTGTTAGCGCTGCCCGTCTTTTGACATCATTGGTTAGCTGGCTGCGCCTGTGCGTCTGCCCTGCTCGAAACAACGCCCCTCGGTGTCTTATTTTTTTGGACAGCGAGGGTGTGATTGATGGGCATGTGCAGTGCATATGTTTGCCTGTGTTCACTCATCTCCTTCCGCCTTCTTCAGACTGGGTTGTCTCATGGCCGCAGCATGCGATAAGGGATCAGATGAGGCCGCCCTGTCTGAAGCAGGTGTAAGGACATGTGTGAGCGGCAAACATATTTACTGCACAAGGCCACGAATCCCAGCCACGCAGTGTGATTTTTTGAATACACACTGTGGGTCTATGATTCATGTCCATCGCTAACCGCAACGGCCGACATGAAATGAGGTCAGAAGACAGGAAGCGCTCACAGCGCATGGCCAAGGGATAACAAGAGCGCAGACTCCTGTACAGCAAATAACAACGCTCAGGAAGCTGCGCCCATGCACCAAGGTGTTATTTTCGACACCTGTGCTGCTTTTCTTTAAAAAGAAAAGTCACGCCTCCACTACTGTTTTACAGTAGAATGGGCTAAATAGTGTACGTGTTTTATTCAGCGTGTGCAAGGAGAAAAATGAAGAGAGCAACCTTTTACTTGTGCAGCATTAATGCTGCACAAGGTGTGGCTCTTGTACCTTGCAACACCTGAGGGGGGGTTAAAGGTTACCTTTGAAATTGGTTCAACTAGGCTTCGGCCTACACTCTGCTCCTCTCCTCCTCCTGCTGACCCTGGGCTCTAACACCGCCAGTTTTTGCCCGGGCATGCGAGCTGCACAGAGAAAAACACCAGTCAATGTGTCAGTGGGGTTCAGCAACGCCAGCTGTTCCCCTGCTGTGTAGCTGGCAACGTGTCCTGCAAACGCCACGCAGGCACATGAACTGAAATTGAAGTGAGCCTGCCCCCCACCCCCAGGTGTTTCTATGTATAACAGCCACCTTGTACAGCAGTACTGCTGCATTTGTACAAGGTGGCTGACTTTTTCTCCTTGCCCACGTGGAACTCAACACGTACAAAATGTGTCTCATTAGAGACCATTACAATGTCCCTGAGGTGTGACTTTCCTTTTTAATGACACGCAGCACCCCCATTGTTAGCGCTGCCCGTCTTCAGACATCATTGGTGGCTGGCTGTGCCTGTGCGTCCGCCCTGCCCGACACAACGCCCCTCGTTGTCTCATATATTTTGACTGCGAGGGTGTGATTGATGGGCACGAGCAGTGCATATGTTCGCCTGTCTTCACTCCCCTCCTTCCGCCTTCTTCAGACTGTGCGGCCTCATGGCCATGGCAGGCAATAAGGGATCAGCTGAGGTCGCCCAGTCTGAAGCAGGTGTAAGGAGATGTGTGAGCGGCTAACATATTTACTGCACAAAGGCACGAATCCCAGCACCGCAGTGTGACTTTATGGAAAGGCACTGTGGGTCTGGGATTTATGGCCATCGCTAACCGCACCGGCCAACATGAAATGAGGTCATGAGATGGCCTGCACTAACAGGGTATTGCCAAGGGATAACACAAAAGCGCACTCTCCTATACTGCAAATAACAACAGTAAGGAGTCTGCGCCCAGCACCTAGGTGTAAATTTTGACACCTGTGCTGCGTCTTCTTCAAAAGAAAAGTCACGCCTCCACTACTGTTTGACAGTATAATGGGCTAAATAGTGTACGTGTTTTATTCAGTGTGTGCAAGGAGAAAAATGAAGAGAGCAACCTTTTACTTATGCAGCATTAATGCTGCACAAGGTGTGGCTCTTGTACCTTGCAACACCTGAGGGGGGTTAAAGGTTACGTTTGAAATTGGTTCAACTAGGCTTCGGCCTACACTCTGCTCCTCTCCTCCTCCTGCTGACCCTGGGCTATAACACCGCCAGTTGTAGCCTGGAAGTGCTAGGTGCACAGAGAAAAACACCCGCCAATGTGTTAGTGGGGTTCAGCACCGCCAGCTGTTCCCCTGCTGTGTAGCCGGCATCGTGTCCAGCACAAGCCACGCTGGCACAACCAACCAAAAGCTGCCACCAGTGCTGGCTTCGGCCTACACTCTGCTCCTCTCCTCCTCCTGCTGACCCTGGGCTCTAACACCGCTAGTTTTTGCCCGGAATTGCTAGCTGCACAGAGAAAAACACCAGCCAATGTGTTAGTGGGGTTCAGCACCGCCAGCTGTTCCCCTGCTGTGTAGCCGGCATCGTGTCCAGCACAAGCCACGCTGGCACAACCAACCAAAAGCTGCCACCAGTGCTGGCTTCGGCCTACACTCTGCTCCTCTCCTCCTCCTGCTGACCCTGGGCTCTAACACCGCTAGTTTTTGCCCGGAATTGCTAGCTGCACAGAGAAAAACACCAGCCAATGTGTTAGTGGGG
This sequence comes from Ranitomeya imitator, assembly GCF_032444005.1. Taxonomy (NCBI): domain Eukaryota; kingdom Metazoa; phylum Chordata; class Amphibia; order Anura; family Dendrobatidae; genus Ranitomeya; species Ranitomeya imitator. Next base: position 4,367,586 of record NC_091283.1, on the reverse strand, counting down.
TTCAGCACCGCCAGCTGTTCCCCTGCTGTGTAGCTTGCAACGTGACCTGCAAACGCCACGCAGGCACATGAACTGAAATTGAAGGGAGCTTGCCCCCCACCCCCAGGTGTTTCTATGTATAATAGCCACCTTGTACAGCAGTACTGCTGCATTTGTACAAGGTGGCTGACTTTTTCTCCTTGCCCACGTGGAACTCAACACGTACAAAATGTGTCTCATTGAGACCATTCAACTGTCCCTGAGGTGTGACTTTCCTTTCTAATGATACGCAGCACCACCCTTGGTAGCGCTGCCCGTCTTCTGACATCATTGGTTGGCTGCCTGTGCCTGTGCATCCGCCCTGCCCAACACAACGCCCCTCGTTGTCTCATATATTTTGGCTGCGAGGGTGTTATGGATGGGCATGTGCAGTGCATATGTTCGCCTGTCTTAACTCATCTCCTTCCGCCTTCTTCAGACTGTGCGGCCTCATGGCCGCGGCATGCGATAAGGGATCTGATGAGGCCGCCCAGTCTGAAGCAGGTGTAAGGACATGTGTGAGCGGCAAACATATTAACTGCACAAGGGCACGAATCCCAGCCACGCAGTGTGATTTTTTCCAAACACACTGTGGGTCTGGGATTCATGTCCACTGCTAACCGCATCGGCCAACATGAAATGAGGTCAGAAGACAGGAAGCGCTCACAGCGCATGGCCAAGGGATAACAAGAGCGCAGACTCCTGTACAGCAAATAACAACGCTCAGGAAGCTGCGCCCATGCACCAAGGTGTTATTTTCGACACCTGGGCTGCTTTTCTTTAAAAAGACAAGTCACGCCCCCACTACTGTTTTATAGTAGAATGGGCTAAATAGTGTACGTGTTTTATTCAGCGTGTGCAAGGAGATTCATTAAGAGAGCAACCTTTTACTTGTGCAGCATTAATGCTGCACGAGGTGTGGCTCTTGTACCTTGCAACACCTGAGTGGGGTTAAAGGTTACCTTTGAAATTGGTTCAACTAGGCTTCGGCCTACACTCTGCTCCTCTCCTCCTCCTGCTGACCCTGGGCTCTAACACCGCCAGTTTTTGCCCGGAATTGCTAGCTGCACAGAGAAAAACACCAGCCAATGTGTTAGTGGGGTTCAGCACCGCCAGCTGTTCCCCTGCTGTGTAGCCGGCATCGTGTCCAGCACAAGCCACGCTGGCACAACCAACCAAAAGCTGCCACCAGTGGAGGCTTCGGCCAACACTCTGCTCATCTCCTCCTCCTGCTGACCCTGGGCTCTAACACCGCTAGTTTTTGCCCGGAATTGCTAGCTGCACAGAGAAAAATACCAGCCAATGTGTTAGTGGGGTTCAGCACCGCCAGCTGTTCCCCAGCTGTGTAGCCGGCAACGTGACCTGCAAACGCCACGCAGGCACAGCAGAACAAAAGCTGCCACCAGTGCAGGCTTCGGCCTACACTCTGCTCCTCTCCTCCTCCTGCTGACCCTGGGCTCATAACACCGCCAGTTTTAGTCTGGAAGTGCTAGCTGCACAGAGAAAAACACCAGCCAATGTGTCAGTGGGGTTTAGCACCGCCAGCTGTTCCCCAGCTGTGTAGCCGGCAACGTGACCTGCAAACGCCATGCAGGCACATGAACTGAAATTGAAGGGAGCCTGCCCCCCACCCCCAGGTGTTTCTATGTATAACAGCCACCTTGTTCAGCAGTACTGCTGCATTTGTACAAGGTGGCTGAGTTTTTCTCCTTGCCCACGTGGAACTCAACACGTACAAAATGTGTCTCATTGAGACCATTCCACTGTCCCTGAGGTGTGACTTTCCTTTCTAATGATACGCAGCACCCCCCTTGGTAGCGCTTCCCGTCTTTTGACATCATGGTTAGCTGGCTGTGCCTGTGCATCCGCCCTGCGTGAAACAACGCCCCTCGTTGTCTTCTTTATTTTGTCAGCGAGGGTGTGGTTTATGGGCACGAGCAGTGCATATGTTCGCCTGTCGTCACTCATCTCCTTCCGCCTTCTTCTGACTGTGCAGCCTCATGGCCGCGGCATGCGAAAAGGGATCAGCAGAGGCCGCCCAGTCTGAAGCAGGTGTAAGGACGAGTGTGAGCGTCGAAAATATTTACTGCTCAAGGCCACGAATCCCAGCACCGCAGTGTGACTTTATGAAAAGGCACTGTGGGTCTGGGATTTATGGCCATCGTTAACCGCAGCGGCCAACATGAAATGAGGTCATAAGACGGGCAGCGCTAACAGGGCATTGCCAAGGGATAACACAAGAGCGCAGACTCCTGTACAGCAAAAAACAACGCTCAGGAAGCTGCGCCAAGCACAAAGGCGTTATTTGGGACACCTATGCTGCGTCTCCTTAAAAATACAAGTCACGCCTCAACTACAGTTTGACTGTAGAATGGGCTAAATTGTGTACGTGTTGCATTCAGCGTGTGCAAGTAGAAAAATTAATAGAGCAACCTTTCACTTGTGCAGCATTAATACTGCACAAGGTGTGGCTCTTGTACTTTGTAACACCTGAGGGGGGGTTAAAGTTTACCTTTGAAATTGGTTCAACTAGGCTTCGGCCTACACTCTGCTCCTCTCCTCCTCCTGCTGCCCCTGGGCTATAACACCGCTAGTTTTTGCCCTGAAGTGCTAGCTACACAGAGAAAAACACCAGCCAATGTGTTAGTGGGGTTCAGCACCGCCTGCTGTTCCCCCACTGTGTAGCCGGCAAAGTGTCCAGCAAACGCAACGCAGTCACAAAGCTGACTCCAGTGCAGGCTTCGGCCTACACTCTGCTCCCCCTGCTTAACCTTTGCTCCAACACCGCTGGTTGGGGCTGTAGGAAGACAATCTTTGATAGGCAACGCATCCGGGTTCCAGCACCGCCAGCTGGTTCTCGGCAGTGTTTTTGTCACAGGTACTCCCTCGTGCCAAACCTTGTTCCAGCACCGTCAGCTGTTTCCGGGTAGTGTCAAGCTCACTGAGACGCCTATGCTTGCCCCGTCGTGTTGCGGTCGGGTTAGCCAACTCCAGGGTGCCTCCAGTTTAGGAGCTTCCAATGTGGGCTGCATGAACTGGTAGTCAAGGCTGGTTCTGTAGTGCCAGTAGGCCCTGCTCCCCCTGTAGGACTGTTGGGGTTCGGAAACTGCGGCTGCCTCGCGGCCTAGCTGTTCTCTCCTCTCCTGTGGGCCTTGGGGTCCACCACCTGGTTCCAGCACCGTCAGCTGGTTCCGAGCCGAGCCTTTGGCTTAGGTGCCTCCTCCTGGGTATCCGAGTTCCGCCAACGTCAGGCGGTCCTTGGTAGTGCTTTTAAGCGCGGGCACCTACAGCTTACTAACCGGGTTCCAGCACCGTCAGCTGGTCCTCGGTCGTGCCATTGGCTCTTGCACACTGGGGCAACGCATCTGGGTTCCAGCACCGCCAGCTGGTTCTCGGCAGTGTTTTTGTCACAGGTACTCCCTCGTGCCAAACCTGGTTTCAGCACCGTCAGCTGTTTCCGGGTAGTGTCAAGCTCACTGAGACGGCTATGCTTGCCCCGTCGTGGTGCGGTCGGGTTAGCCAACTCCAGGGTGCCTCCAGTTTAGGAGCTTCCTATGTGGGCTGCGTGAACTGGTAGTCAAGGCTGGTTCTGTAGTGCCAGTAGGCCCTGCTCCACCTGTAGGACTGTTGGGGTTCGGTAACTGCGGCTGCCTCGTGGCCTAGCTGTTCTCTCCTCTCCTGTGGGCCTTGGGGTCCACCACCTGGTTCCAGCACCGTCAGCTGGTTCCGGGCCGAGCCTTTGGCTTAGGTGCCTTCTCCTGGGTATCCGAGTTCCGCCAACGTCAGGCGGTCCTTGGTAGTGCTTTTAAGCGCGGGCACCTACAGCTTACTAACCGGGTTCCAGCACCGTCAGCTGGTCCTCGGTCGTGCCATTGGCTCTTGCACACTGGGGCAACGCATCTGGGTTCCAGCACCGCCAGCTGGTTCTCGGCAGTGTTTTTGTCACAGGTACTTCCTCTTGCCAAACCTGGTTACAGCACCGTCAGCTGTTTCCGGGTAGTGTCAAGCTCACTGAGACGCCTATGCTTGCCCCGTCGTGGTGCGGTCGGGTTAGCCAACTCCAGGGTGCCTCCAGTTTAGGAGCTTCCTATGTGGGCTGCGTGAACTGGTAGTCAAGGCTGGTTCTGTAGTGCCAGTAGGCCCTGCTCCCCCTGTAGGACTGTTGGGGTTCGGTAACTGCGGCTGCCTCGTGGCCTAGCTGTTCTCTCCTCTCCTGTGGGCCTTTGGGTCCACCACCTGGTTCCAGCACCGTCAGCTGGTTCTCGGCAGTGTCTTTTGCTCTTGTACCTTCTGCTCCCCATCCTGGTTCCAGTACCGTCAGCTGGTTCCGGGCAGAGCCTTTGGCTTAGGTGCCTCCTTCTGGGTATCCAAGTTCCACCAACGTCAGGTGGTCCTTGGTAGTGCTTTCAGGCACGGGTACCTCCTGCTTAGTAACCGGGTTCCAGTAACGTCAGCTGGTCCTCGGTAGTTCCATTGGCTCTTGGACCTTCGGCTACCCATCCGGGTTCCAGTACCGTCAGCTGGTTCTCGGCAGTGTCTTTTGCTCTTGTACCTTCTGCTCCCCAACCTGGTTCCAGTACCGTCAGCTGGTTCCGGGCAGAGCCTTTGGCTTAGGTGCCTCCTTCTGGGTATCCGAGTTCCGCCAACGTCAGGCGGTCCTTTGTAGTGCTTTTTAGCACGGGTACCTCCTGCTTAGTAACCGGGTTCCAGTAACGTCAGCTGGTCCTCGGTAGTTCCATAGGCTCTTGAACCTTTGGGTAGCCATCCGAGTTCCAGTTCCATCAGCTGGTTCTTGGCATTTTCTCAGCCTTCTTGTACCTTCTGCTACATTTCCAAGTTGAAGACCCTAACGTCGACGACCCGGAAGACCACCCTGATGACGACGACGACGACGGCGGAGACAACGACGGCGGAGACGACGACGGCGGAGACGACGACACTGGAGACGACGACCCTGGAGACGACGACCCTGGAGACGACGACATGGAAGACCGAGAAGCAGAAGAACAAGAGGCTGCAGAACAAAGAGCAGAAGAACATTAAGCATAACACTTAATATCAGAGCAAAAGATATTATCTAAATTATATGCAGAAGAAGACTAAGCAGTGTATGGGGGTGAGTCCGTTCCTCCTCGTGGTGCCCCTGGATAAAGCCTGATGCTGCAGGCCAAACTGAACGCGGACAAATGTAACTTTTGTGACTGGCAGAACGGAAGGTGTAATCTTCCAACTTTTATAGATAACAACTACGGGAATGCCTGTCACAAATGAGAATATGATGAAGAAGTAGAATAGGAAGAATAATAACAGTTGAATAAAATGAATATGTAGAATAGGAAGAATAATAATAGTTGAATAAAATGAATATGAAGAATGTATTAAAAAAAAAAAAGGTAAAGGATGAAGAAGAAGATGAATAAGGTGAAGAAGAAGTTGATGTCAAAGATGCTGATGATGATGAAGATGAAAATGTGGGAAAAGTAAAAAAAAAAGAAGGGGAAGGGTGTGGAATAGTGAAACATCAATATCTGACAAAATAAATAAAAAATTTACATAGTCAATATCTTTGTCACTCCGAACGTCTTTAAAAAAAAACAAAAAACATGCTATTCTATTTGATTGGGATAAACCTCTATGACTTTAATGTCTCCGCCACCTCCCCAAATACATCCTGCATTATTCTTAGTTGTTTTCCTTCATGTAGAATGAACCTACAAGGCAAGAAAGGGTTTATTTTAATTCCGATATTTTGGTCCCATTGACTTGCATTGGGATCGGGTATCGGTATCGGCGATATCCGATATTTTTTGAATATCGGCCGATCCAATCCGATACCGATACTTTCCGATATCGGAAGGTATCGCTCAACACTAATTGTGACTCATCTCCCGGGGCATTTATCCAGTTACTGGACTGTATCCGTCTCTCGGGACTATTTTATCTTCTATGTGATGAATTGTTTTATGGACCTTTCGGTTTGCATGTAATAAAAGCTCTTAATAATAATAAGTAATCTTTATTTTTATATAGCGCTAACTTATTCCGCAGCGCTTTACAGGTTGCACACATTATCATCACGGTCCCCATTGGGGCGCACAATCTAGATTCCCTATCAGTATGTTTTTGGAATGTGGGAGGAAACCGGAGAACCCGGAGGGAACCCACGCAAACATGGAGAGAACATACAAACTCCTTACAGTTGTCGTCTTTGATGGGGTTTGAACCCAGGACTCCAGCGCTGAAAAGCCGCTGTGCTAACCACTGCACCACCGTGCTGCCCTCTTGTGACTGTTCACTCATCTCTCGATCTGTTAATTGTGTGATACCGGAGTAGGACCCCGTGACAGCAAGTTTAGATCAGTTCAGTTTGTAAATTATAAAATTTACATTACCAGATCAATAACAATTAAACTGAAGCCGTTTTCTGCGACACTTATAAATCAATCATATTTGCATAGAGTGGACTTATCTGCTGCGAGACAGAATTTGATGCAAAAGATTAGAACTACTGAGCAAATGCTGCGTAATTCTTCACTTCAATGCCACATTTATCTACATGACCCTAATGGGCCCCACTTCTGACGAGCAACTGCCGATACATGCATATATCCGGCAGGGTCGAGCCTGCGCCATTCCTGCACTCAGAATGGGGGGTGTAAGATGGGGCAGTAATGGCTTTAGGTAACACAGTGTGATGATGCTCATTTTTGAGAAGCAGGGTAGGCGTTAGGGGCAGGCAGACCAGGCAGCTGCCTAGGGCCCCCGCCTCCCCCCAGGCTCCCAGCTAGCTGCACATCATGCAGCCGCTATGGGGCCTCTGTGAGGCAGGGGGGCCCGCCTGTGGCCAGCGCCGACTCCCCCGCTGCTGCCGCATTGAACTATACCGACACTCTGCTGGTACAGTTCACAGCAATGATGGAGCATAGAGAGTCAGCTGTCGCTCCCTCTCCCATCATTCCCTGCTCTGCCTCTGACACTTCCAGTGGCGCGATGACATCATCGTACAGTCACTGTGTTCCAGGTGAGACAGGAGCAGGGAGCAGCACGGGCACGATGAGAGGAGAGGAGTGTGTGGTTTTCTTTTACTATAACAGTGAGTACTGGACTGTGGGACCATTCTGGGGGTTTGGGGGAGACGTGGGCTGCCTTATATATTACGCGGGCTGTGCTATATACTACGTGGCTGTGTTATATACTATTGAGGGTATATTATATTCTATGGGGGAGGCTGTGTTATATACTATGGGGGGCTGCATTATATTCTATGGGGGGCTACATTACATACTATAGTAACATAGTAACATAGTAACATAGTTAATAAGGCCGAAAAAAGCCATTTGTCCATCCAGTTCAGCCTATATTCCATCATAATAAATCCCCAGATCTACGTCCTTCTACAGAACCTAATAATTGTATGATACAATATTGTTCTGCTCCAGGAAGACATCCAGGCCTCTCTTGAACCCCTCGACTGAGTTCGCCATCACCACCTCCTCAGGCAAGCAATTCCAGATTCTCACTGCCCTAACAGTAAAGAATCCTCTTCTATGTTGGTGGAAAAACCTTCTCTCCTCCAGACGCAAAGAATGCCCCCTTGTGCCCGTCACCTTCCTTGGTATAAACAGATCCTCAGCGAGATATTTGTATTGTCCCCTTATATACTTATACATGGTTATTAGATCGCCCCTCAGTCGTCTTTTTTCTAGACTAAATAATCCTAATTTCGCTAATCTATCTGGGTATTGTAGTTCTCCCATCCCCTTTATTAATTTTATTGCCCTCCTTTGTACTCTCTCAAGTTCCATTATATCCTTCCTGAGCACCGGTGACCAAAACTGGACACAGTACTCCATGTGCGGTCTAACTAGGGATTTGTACAGAGGCAGTATAATGCTCTCATCATGTGTATCCAGACCTCTTTTAATGCACCCCATGATCCTGTTTGCCTTGGCAGCTGCTGCCTGGCACTGGCTGCTCCAGGTAAGTTTATCATTAACTAGGATCCCCAAGTCCTTCTCCCTGTCAGATTTACCCAGTGGTTTCCCATTCAGTGTGTAATGGTGACATTGATTCCTTCTTCCCATGTGTATAACCTTACATTTATCATTGTTAAACCTCATCTGCCACCTTTCAGCCCAAGTTTCCAACTTATCCAGATCCATCTGTAGCAGAATACTATCTTCTCTTGTATTAACTGCTTTACATAGTTTTGTATCATCTGCAAATATCGATATTTTACTGTGTAAACCTTCTACCAGATCATTAATGAATATGTTGAAGAGAACAGGTCCCAACACTGACCCCTGCGGTACCCCACTGGTCACAGCGACCCAGTTAGAGACTATACCATTTATAACCACCCTCTGCTTTCTATCACTAAGCCAGTTACTAACCCATTTACACACAAGGTGTTCAATATGTTAGCTTTTTCCTCGTCATCTACAACCATTCTTTCCTCACTATTTTTTAAGGGGCCTACATTTTCAGTTTTTATTCTTTTACTATTGATATAGTTGAAGAACAGTTTGGGATTAGTTTTACTCTCCTTACTATGGGAAGGTGGGCTGTATTATATTCTATGGGGGGGCTACATGATATTCCAAGGAGGACTGTATTAGATTTTATGAGGGAGGATTGTATCATACTCTTTGATGGGGCTACATTATATTCTATGGGGGGGCTGTATTATATTTATATTCTATGAGGGGTGACTGTGTCATACTCTATGAGGGGGCTACATTATACTATATGAGGGGGTTGCATTATATTCTATGGGGGTTACATCATACTCTGTGGGGTGGCTGCATTATACTATATGTGGGCTGCATTATACTTTATCGAAGACTATGGGGAATACGTTATACTATATGAAGAACTATGGGGTGCATTATACTATGGGAAGTGAATTGTACTACAGGGATGACTATGGCGGTGCATTATACTATATGGAGCACTATGAGGAGTGCTTTAAACTATGTGGAGGACTGAGCAACATATTTTAATATATGGAGGACTATGAGGAGTGTATTATACTCTATGGAGGACTGTGGGAAGTGTAGAATACTATATGGAGGACTGAGGAGTGTATTATACTATATGGAGTACTATGGGGCATATTACATTATATGGAGGACTGTTATGATACGGTGGTCTAGGAGCAACATGGAACGAGCTCTGAAGGAAGTGGTAACTGTACTGACCGCAGTCCCTAAGCTCAACACAACACTAGAAGTAACCGTGGAATGCTCCTAACTCTCCTTAGGCATCTCGTCACAGCCTAAGAGCTAACTACCCCTAAAGATAGAAACAGGAAAACTATCTTGCCTCAGAGAAAATCCCCAAAGGATAGATTAGCCCCCCACAAATAATGACTGTGAGTGGAGAGGGAAAAGACATACACAGAATGAAGCCAGGATGAGCACAGGAGGCCAGTCTAGCTAAATAGATAGGACAGAATGGAATACTGTGCGGTCAGTATAAAACACTACAAAAATCCACGCAGAGTTCACAAAAAATCTCCACACCTGACTAAAGGTGTGGAGGGCAAATCTGCCTCCCAGAGCTTCCAGCAAGACAAAATTAATTCACACTGATAAGCTGGACAAACATAGAAAGCACAGAATGGATAAGTCCACAATCTATGGACAGAAAAGGGCAAGCAAAAACTTAGCTTTGCTGAACTGGTCAGGATAACAGGGAACTCCAAAGAGATGTGAATCCAACCAGGAACCATTGACAAGTGGCACTGGCTGAAGGAAAGAGCCAGGCCTAAATAGCCGAGCAGAAGAGACGATAAGTGGAGGCAGCTGATGACAGCTAACTCCAAGGAGCAGCCATACCACTAGAAACCACAAGAGGTAGCCCAAGAGCAGAACTCACAAAAGTGCCACTTACAACCACCGGAGGGAGCCCAAGAGCGGAATTCACAACAGAGGACTATCGGTTGTGCATTTTACAATATGGAGGACTGTGGTGCACATTATAATATATGGAGGACTATGAGGTGTATTGTACTAAACAAACAAAATGCTGAATATTCATGGAGTGATTGGATTGTTTATGCCGGAATAAAAATCATTGTTCTCAGCAGCACATCGCTGGTGTAAACTGTAGGTGTGCTGCTGATAACATGATCCTGTATGGTGATCTATTAGTGATCTTCATTCTTTCTCAGTTGGTGGAAAGAGGCCGGGAAACAAGCGTTGAACAACTTCACTATTGTCGATCACACTCGTTTAGCGGCCTGAGATCAGCGCATGTAAATACAATGGAAATGCTTCTGTGTGATGTGCAATATGTTAGCATTTCGGGCCCCATTTTATGCTTTGCCTAAAACCGGCCCTGTTGAGACGTCTAATGTCCATGTGCTCCTCCATCCATGAATGCAGATTTTATTTTTAGCCTTCTGATTTAGGAAATGTTCTTAATATAATAAAGATTATTATTATATTAGTGTGGGAAATCAAGTCACACAAAAGGTCCATGAGACAAGACCTTCGAGTGAGTCTCATCATCATTATCTCAGTGGTACCAGAAAGGGCATATCTTCGGTTTAGGAAGAAAAGAAGGGAAGAAGGAAAATTGGTAGTGTGGAAAGAAATAAGAAAGAAAAGAAAAAGAATGGAAAAAAGGAGGGAAGGAAAAAGGAACAAAAGAAATAAGGAAGGAATGAATTTGGAAGGAAGGAAGTGAGCAGGAAAAATGCATAGAGGAATAAATAAAATTATGGAGAAAGAAGGAAGGAAAGTTGGAATGAAGGGAGGAAGGAAGGAGGAAAGGGAGGGAGAAGAGAAAAAGAGAAGAAAGAAACAAAGAAAAGAGGGAAGGAAGGATAGAAGTAAGGAAGGAGGGAGAACTATAGAAAATAGATAATAAATAGAGAGATAATATAGATAAAATATAGATAAATTGATAGATAGTGTAGGATCGGCATCCCTGCACACTGCTCCTCTTCTCCGGCAGGCACATCGACTCACTCACCATTGCGGACTCCATTCCACACTTCTTCCTACATCCTCTCTGGCTGCTGCCGGGGGTCTGTGCACAACTCGCAGATTCACGGGTCTGTGCTTAGGGCACGCGCCCTACTTCTTAAAGGGGCCGCTCGCCATCCTAAATTGTCCCCATACTATGGCTCTTAGACACTTATTTAAGGCACCTTCACCTGCATGGAGGTGCCTGTTCAACATTGTCGTTTTCTTCCCAATACGCCTTCTGGTTCTCAAGTCCCAGCTCTGTCAGGAGCTGCAGAACTACGTGTCTGCACGGCCCCAGCTCTCCTCTGAAACTGACTACTAACTCCTCCTCCAGGCAGAATATATATAAGCAAGCCACCCACAAACTGGATTAGAGCTACTCCTTTTGGCCTGGATTGTTGTGTGTACATGTTACTTGTTAAAGGGATCTTCCTTGCTTCCAGGCATGGCATCACTCTCCCCGTGAGGAAGGAAATACCACTGTAACAATCGGCTTCCTGGGGTGTTACAGAAGCACCTGGTCTCCATTGGGAGTCAAGTCTAACACCACCATTAGGACTCTTAGTGAAGAGTCAGATGCTTACCTAGTCATGCCCCTCTGACCAAGACACAATGGTTCCACCACACCCATCGTAGTTTGTTCAGACCTTGGAATCCGCTGGCTCTCAGGCTTTCTTTATTTCAAAACTGTACCAGGAGGTCTCTTGCCAGAAACACCAGCAGGATAAAATAATTTCCTACCTGTGGACAGTAACCACCTGTCTAGATACGGTGACAACTCCTGCCCTATCCGCACCTATCCAGTCTGGGACCACCTCGGCCATGACCCATCAACCTGCCAGCTATGTGCCAGGTTCTGGACCCCATCTGTTAGCTCCTTCACGTTATGGTGGTGACCCTGCCTTATGTCGGAGGTTTATTAATAAGTGCACACAGCAATTTGAACTCATGGTTCATCATTTCATCTTATATCGGGTCAAAGTAGCTTTCATCATATCCCAACTCACTGGCGCTGTTCTGCTGTGGCACAATCCCCTTTGGGAGAGAGGTAATCCTCTTGTGTCGAACCTCCATTCCTTTCCCAAAACCTTCCATAACGTCTTCAATGATCTCTGCCGTGTTTCCTCCGCAGCATCTTCTCTCTTCAGAGTGCACCAGGGAAACCTCACAGTGGGTGAGTACGCTGTTTGTCTGAACTCGCTTGGAATAATGAGGCTCTGGTGACCACCTTCTGGGAGGGCCTTTCTGGATGAATCAAGGACGAGCTGGCCGGTCATAATATACCCACCTCACAGGATAACCAAGTGTCTCTGGCAACTCAGATCGACACCAGCTTTCAGCAGCGTTCCAAGAATGTGAATGGTGAGAGATGACCTGCATGCCTGGTTCCTACCTTTCAAAGGCCGATCTTACAGCAAGCCTCAACTTTGGCATCCTCCATGGAGTCTATGCAAATTAACCAGGTGGAGATATCCAAGCATTGTCAGAAAGCCCATTGTGCCAAGGGAAGGTGCTTCTATTGTGGCAGTCCTGATCATGTTATCCACTCCTGTTCAGGGAAACTGAGAAACTCCAGTGCCTAGTGTCTGCTGGAGAGGCCACCCTGGGTGAGAATCTCTCATCTTCATCGCTGACTCTGAATGTATCCATTTCCTCTGGCAACATCTGTTTTTCGAGTCAGCATACTTGGACTCTGGTTCCACAGGTAATCTCCTCCAACAAGCCTTTGTTGAGCGGTATAAAATCCTGATCCAATGCCTACATGATACATTGGTGGTTTCATCGGTGGATGGAAAACCTCTTTCCGAGACCATCCTTTTTGGTACCAAGCTTGTGGAACTTCGGGTAGGAATTCTACACTCTGAGAAGATTCCTCTTTATGTGCTGTCGGATCTGTCTCACCCTCTGCTTTTAGGTCTGCCATGGCTGTGGAGACACAAACTGATTTTTGGCTGGAAATCCGGAGAAGTACTGCATTGTTCCCATTTATCCTGTTCGACCTCCCTGCTTCTCTAGTTAACATGGCTTGCCTGCTGCATATTGGACGTACAGCGGTGAAAAAAAGTATTTAGCCAGCCACCAATTATGCAAGTTCTCCAACTAAAAAAGGTTAGAGAAGCCTGTAATTCACATCATAGGTTTACCAGAACTATGAGAGTGAAAATGAGAAAACAAATCCAGAAAATTACCTTGTCTGATTTGGCAACATTTATTTTGCAAAATATGATGAAAAATAAGTATTTGGTTACCTAAAACATGCAAGATTTCTGGCTCTCACAGACCTGTAACTTCTTCTTTAAGAGGCTCTTCTGTCCTCCACTCATTACCTGTAGTAATGGCTCCTGTTTGAACTTGTTATCAGTGTAAAAGACTCCTGTCCACAACCTCAAACAGTCTGACTCCAAACGCCACTATGTTGAAGACCAAAGAGCTGTCGAAGGACAACAGAAACAAGACTGTAGCAGGCTGGGAAGACTAAATCTGCAATAGGCAAGCAGCTTGATGTGATTAAATCAATGGTGGGAGCAATAATAAGAAAATGGAAGACATAAGACCACTGATAATCTCCCTCGATCTGGGGTTCCATGCAAGAACTCACCCCATGGGGTCAAAATGATCAAAAGAACGGTGAGCAAAAGTCCTAGAACCACACGGGGGACCTAGTGAATGACTTGCATAGAGCTGGGACCACCGTAACAAAGGCTACCATCAGTAACAGACTATGCCAGGGACTCAGATCCTGCAGTGCCAGATGTGTCCCCCTGCTTAAGTCAGTACATGTCCAGGCCCATCTGAAGTTTGCTAGAGAGCATTTGGATTATCCAAAAGAGTATTGGGAGAATGTAACATAGTAACATAGTTAGTAAGGCCGAAAAAAGACATTTGTCCATCCAGTTCAGCCTATATTACATCATAATAAATACCCAGATCTACGTCCTTCTACAGAACCTAATAATTGTATGATACAATATTGTTCTGCTCCAGGAAGACATCCAGGCCTCTCTTGAACCCCTCGACTGAGTTCGCCATCACCACCTCCTCAGGCAAGCAATTCCAGATTCTCACTGCCCTAACAGTAAAGAATCCTCTTCTATGTTGGTGGAAAAACCTTCTCTCCTCCAGACGCAAAGAATGCCCCCTTGTGCCCGTCACCTTCCTTGGTATAAACAGATCCTCAGCGAGATATTTGTATTGTCCCCTTATATACTTATACATGGTTATTAGATCGCCCCACAGTCGTCTTTTTTCTAGACTAAATAATCCTAATTTCGCTAATCTATCTGGGTATTGTAGTTCTCCCATCCCCTTTATTAATTTTGTTGCCCTCCTTTGTACTCTCTCTAGTTCCATTATATCCTTCCTGAGCACCGGTGCCCAAAACTGGACACAGTACTCCATGTGCGGTCTAACTAGGGATTTGTACAGAGGCAGTATAATGCTCTCATCATGTGTTTCCAGACCTCTTTTAATGCACCCTATGATCCTGTTTGCCTTGGCAGCTGCTGCCTGGCACTGGCTGCTGTCATATGTCATATGGTCTGATGAAACCAAAGTAGAACTGTTTGGTAGAAACAATACTCACCGTGTTTGGAGGAGACAGAATGCTGAGTTGCATCCAAAGAACACCATACCTACTGTAAAGCATGGTGGTGGCAATATCATGCATTGAGGCTGTTTCTCTGCAAAAGGACCAGAATGTCTGATTCTTGTACATGAAAGAATGAATGGGGCCATGTATCGTGAGTAGTGTTGAGCGATACCTTCCGATATCGGAAAGTATCGGTATCGGTTTGGATCGGCCGATATTCAAAAAATATCGGATATCGCCGATACCGATACCCGATCCCAATGCAAGTCAATGGGACCAAAATATCGGAATTAAAATAAACCCTTTCTTTCCTTGTAGGTTCATTCTACCTGAAGGAAAACAACTAAGAATAATGTAGGATGTATGGGGGAGGTGGCGGAGACATTAAAGGCAATGAGGATTAGTCCAATCAAATAGAATAGCATGTTTTTTTTTTTTTTTTAAAGACGTTCGGATTGAAAAAGATATTGAGTATGTAAATTTTTTTTATTTTGTCAGATATTGATGTTTCACTATTCCACGCCCTTCCCCTTCTTTTTTTTCTTTTTTTTTTTTTCTTTTCCCACACTTTCATCTTCATCATCATCAGCATCCTTGACATCAACTTCTTCACCTTATTCATCTTCTTCTTCATCTTCTACCTATTTTTTTTTTTTATTACATTCTTCATATTCATTTTCTTCAACTATTATTATTCTTCCTATTCTACATATTCTTTTTATTCCACTGTTATTATTCTTCCTATTCTACTTCTTCATCATATTCTCATTTGTGACAGGCATTCCCGTAGTTGTTATCTATAAAAGTTGGAAGATTACACCTTCCGTTCTGCCAGTCACAAAAGTTACATTTGTCCGCGTTCAGTTTGGCCTGCAGCATCAGGCTTTATCCAGGGGCACCACGAGGAGGAACGGACTCACCCCCATACACTGCTTAGTCTTCTTCTGCATATAATTTAGATAATATCTTTTGCTCTGATATTAAGTCTTATGCTTAATGTTCTTCTGCTCTTTGTTCTGCAGCCTCTTGTTCTTCTGCTTCTCGGTCTTCCATGTTGTCGTCTCCAGGGTCTTCGTCTCCAGTGTCGTCATCTCCGCCGTCGTCGTCTCAGCCGTCGTCGTCTCCGCCGTCGTCGTCGTCGTCGTCATCGGGGTGGTCTTCCGGGTCGTCGTCATCGGGGTGGTCTTCCGGGTTGTCGACGTTAGGGTCTTCAACTTGGAAATGTAGCAGAAGGTACAAGAAGGCTGAGAAAATGCCAAGAACCAGCTGATGGAACTGGAACTCGGATGGCTACCCGAAGGTTCAAGAGCCTATGGAACTACCGAGGACCAGCTGACGTTACTGGAACCCGGTTACTAAGCAGGAGGTACCCGTGCTAAAAAGCACTACCAAGGACCGCCTGACGTTGGCGGAACTCGGATACCCAGAAGGAGGCACCTAAGCCAAAGGCTCTGCCCGGAACCAGATGACGTTACTGGAACCAGGATGGGGAGCAGAAGGTACAAGAGCAAAAGACACTGCCGAGAACCAGCTGACGGTACTGGAACCCGGATGGGTAGCCGAATGTCCAAGAGCCAATGGAACTACCAAGGACCAGCTGACGTTACTGGAACCCGGTTACTAAGCAGGAGGTACCCGTGCCTGAAAGCACTACCAAGGACCACCTGACATTGGTGGAACTTGGATACCCAGAAGGAGGCACCTAAGCCAAAGGCTCTGCCCGGAACCAGCTGACGGTACTGGAACCAGGATGGGGAGCAGAAGGTACAAGAGCAAAAGACACTGCCGAGAACCAGCTGACGGTGCTGGAACCAGGTGGTGGACCCCAAGGCCCACAGGAGAGGAGAGAACAGCTAGGCCGCGAGGCAGCCGCAGTTACCGAACCCCAACAGTCCTACAGGGGGAGCTGGGCCTACTGGCACTACAGAACCAGCCTTGACTACCAGTTCACGCAGCCCACATAGGAAGCTCCTAAACTGGAGGCACCCTGGAGTTGGCTAACTCGACCGCCCCACGACGGGGCAAGCATAGGCGTCTCAGTGAAGTTGACACAACCCGGAAACAGCTGACGGTGCTGAAACCAGGCTTGGCACGAGGGAGTACCTGTGACAAGAACACTGCCGAGAACCAGCTGGCGGTGCTGGAACCCGGATGCGTTGCCCCAGTGTGCAAGAGCCAATGGCACGACCGAGGACCAGCTGACGGTGCTGGAACCCGGTTGCTAAGCTGTAGGTGCCCGCGCTTAAAAGCACTACCAAGGACCGCCTGGCGTTGGCGGAACACGGATACCCAGGAGGAGGCACCTAAGCCAAAGGCTCGGCCCGGAACCAGCTGACGGTGCTGGAACCAGGTGGTGGACCCCAAGGCCCACAGGAGAGGAGAGAACAGCTAGGCCGCGAGGCAGCCGCAGTTACCGAACCCCAACAGTCCTACAGGGGGAGCTGGGCCTACTGGCACTACAGAACCAGCCTTGACTACCAGTTCACGCAGCCCACATAGGAAGCTCCTAAACTGGAGGCACCCTGGAGTTGGCTAACTCGACCGCCCCACGACGGGGCAAGCATAGGCGTCTCAGTGAAGTTGACACAACCCGGAAACAGCTGACGGTGCTGAAACCAGGCTTGGCACGAGGGAGTACCTGTGACAAGAACACTGCCGAGAACCAGCTGGCGGTGCTGGAACCCGGATGCGTTGCCCCAGTGTGCAAGAGCCAATGGCACGACCGAGGACCAGCTGACGGTGCTGGAACCCGGTTACTAAGCTGTAGGTGCCCGCGCTTAAAAGCACTACCAAGGACCGCCTGGCGTTGGCGGAACTCGGATACCCAGGAGGAGGCACCTAAGCCAAAGGCTCGGCCCGGAACCAGCTGACGGTGCTGGAACCAGGTGGTGGACCCCAAGGCCCACAGGAGAGGAGAGAACAGCTAGGCCGCGAGGCAGCCGCAGTTACCGAACCCCAACAGTCCTACAGGGGGAGCTGGGCCTACTGGCACTACAGAACCAGCCTTGACTACCAGTTCACGCAGCCCACATAGGAAGCTCCTAAACTGGAGGCACCCTGGAGTTGGCTAACTCGACCGCCCCACGACGGGGCAAGCATAGGCGTCTCAGTGAAGTTGACACAACCCGGAAACAGCTGACGGTGCTGAAACCAGGCTTGGCACGAGGGAGTACCTGTGACAAGAACACTGCCGAGAACCAGCTGGCGGTGCTGGAACCCGGATGCGTTGCCCCAGTGTGCAAGAGCCAATGGCACGACCGAGGACCAGCTGACGGTGCTGGAACCCGGTTGCTAAGCTGTAGGTGCCCGCGCTTAAAAGCACTACCAAGGACCGCCTGGCGTTGGCGGAACACGGATACCCAGGAGGAGGCACCTAAGCCAAAGGCTCGGCCCGGAACCAGCTGACGGTGCTGGAACCAGGTGGTGGACCCCAAGGCCCACAGGAGAGGAGAGAACAGCTAGGCCGCGAGGCAGCCGCAGTTACCGAACCCCAACAGTCCTACAGGGGGAGCTGGGCCTACTGGCACTACAGAACCAGCCTTGACTACCAGTTCACGCAGCCCACATAGGAAGCTCCTAAACTGGAGGCACCCTGGAGTTGGCTAACTCGACCGCCCCACGACGGGGCAAGCATAGGCGTCTCAGTGAAGTTGACACAACCCGGAAACAGCTGACGGTGCTGAAACCAGGCTTGGCACGAGGGAGTACCTGTGACAAGAACACTGCCGAGAACCAGCTGGCGGTGCTGGAACCGGGATGCGTTGCCCCAGTGTGCAAGAGCCAATGGCACGACCGAGGACCAGCTGACGGTGCTGGAACCCGGTTGCTAAGCTGTAGGTGCCCGCGCTTAAAAGCACTACCAAGGACCGCCTGGCGTTGGCGGAACACGGATACCCAGGAGGAGGCACCTAAGCCAAAGGCTCGGCCCGGAACCAGCTGACGGTGCTGGAACCAGGTGGTGGACCCCAAGGCCCACAGGAGAGGAGAGAACAGCTAGGCCGCGAGGCAGCCGCAGTTACCGAACCCCAACAGTCCTACAGGGGGAGCTGGGCCTACTGGCACTACAGAACCAGCCTTGACTACCAGTTCACGCAGCCCACATAGGAAGCTCCTAAACTGGAGGCACCCTGGAGTTGGCTAACTCGACCGCCCCACGACGGGGCAAGCATAGGCGTCTCAGTGAAGTTGACACAACCCGGAAACAGCTGACGGTGCTGAAACCAGGCTTGGCACGAGGGAGTACCTGTGACAAGAACACTGCCGAGAACCAGCTGGCGGTGCTGGAACCCGGATGCGTTGCCCCAGTGTGCAAGAGCCAATGGCACGACCGAGGACCAGCTGACGGTGCTGGAACCCGGTTGCTAAGCTGTAGGTGCCCGCGCTTAAAAGCACTACCAAGGACCGCCTGGCGTTGGCGGAACACGGATACCCAGGAGGAGGCACCTAAGCCAAAGGCTCGGCCCGGAACCAGCTGACGGTGCTGGAACCAGGTGGTGGACCCCAAGGCCCACAGGAGAGGAGAGAACAGCTAGGCCGCGAGGCAGCCGCAGTTACCGAACCCCAACAGTCCTACAGGGGGAGCTGGGCCTACTGGCACTACAGAACCAGCCTTGACTACCAGTTCACGCAGCCCACATAGGAAGCTCCTAAACTGGAGGCACCCTGGAGTTGGCTAACTCGACCGCCCCACGACGGGGCAAGCATAGGCGTCTCAGTGAAGTTGACACAACCCGGAAACAGCTGACGGTGCTGAAACCAGGCTTGGCACGAGGGAGTACCTGTGACAAGAACACTGCCGAGAACCAGCTGGCGGTGCTGGAACCCGGATGCGTTGCCTTGCCTATTAAAGATTGTCTTCCTAGAGCCCCAACTAGCGGTGTTGGAGCAAAGGGTAAGCAGGGGGAGATGAGTGTAGGCCGAAGCCTGCACTGGAGGCAGCTTTGTGTCTGCGTTGCGTTTGCAGGACACTTTGCCGGCTACACACTGGGGGAACAGCTGGCGTTGCTGAACCCCACTAACACAATGGCGTGTGTTTTTATCTGTGCAGCTAGCACTTGCGGGCAAAAACTAGCGATGTTAGAGCCCGTGTTGAAGCAGGAGGAGGAGGAGAGGAGCAGAGTGTAGGCCGAAGCCTAGTTGAACCAATTTCAAAGGAAACCTTTAACCCCCCCCTCAGGTGTTACAAAGTACAAGAGACACACCTTGTGCAGTATTAATGCTGCACAAGTGAAAGGTTGCTCTATTAATTTGTCTACTTGCACACGCTGAATGAAAGACATACACAATTTACCCCATTCTACAGTAAAACTGTAGTGGATGCGTGACTTGGTTTTTTGATGAGACGCAGCACAGGTGTCCAAAATAACGCCTTGGTGCTTGGCGCAGCTTCCTGAGCGTTGTTATTTGCTGTACAGGAGTCTGCGCTCTTGTGTTATCCCTTGGCAATGCCCTGTTAGCGCTGCCCATCTTATGACCTCATTTCATGTTGGCCGGTGCGGTTAACGATGGCCATAAATCCCAGACCCACAGTGTCTTTTCATAAAGCCACACTGCGGTGCTGGGATTCGTGGCCTTGAGCAGTAAATATTTTGGCGGCTCACACACGTCCTTACACCTGCTTCAGACTGGGCGGCCTCTGCTGATCCCTTCTCGCATGCCGCGGCCATGAGGCTGCACAGTCTGAAGAAGGCGGAAGGAGATGAGTTAAGACAGGCGAAGATATGCACTGCTCGTGCCCATCAATCACACCCTCGCAGTCAAAATAATTAAGACAACGAGGAGCATTTTATTCAGGCAGGGCGGACGAACAGGCGCAAGTAGCCAACCAATGATGTCAGAAGACGGGAAGCGCTACCAAGGGGGGTGCTGCGTATCATTAGAAAGGAAAGTCACACCTCAGGGACAGTGGAATGGTCTCAAAGAGACACATTTTGTACGTGTTGAGTTCCACGTGGGCAAGGAGAAAACATCAGCCACCTTGTACAAATGCAGCAGTACTGCTGTACAAGGTGGCTGTTATACATAGAAACACCTGGGGGTGGGGGCCAGGCTCCCTTCAATTTCAGTTCATGTGCCTGCGTGGCGTTTGCAGGTCACGTTGCAAGCTGCACAGCAGGGGAACAGCAGGCGGTGCTGAACCCCACTAACACATTGGCTGGTGTTTTTCTCTGTGCAGCTAGCATGTCCGGGCAGAAACTGGCGTTGTTTGAGCCCAGGGTCAGCAGGAGGAGGAGAGGAGCAAAGTGTAGGCCGAAGCCTGCACTGGTGGCAGCTTTTGTTCTGTTGTGCCAGCGTGGCTTGTGCTGGACACGTTGCCGACTACACAGCAGGGGAACAGCTGGCGGTGCTGAACCCCACTAACACATTGACTGGTGTTTTTCTCTGTGCAGCTAGCATTTCCGGGCAAAAACTAGCGGTGTTTGAGCCCAGGGTCAGCAGGAGGAGTAGAGGAGCAGAGTGTAGGCCGAAGCCTAGTTGAACCAATTTCAAAGGTTACCTTTAACCCCCCCCTCAGGTGTTGCAAGGTACAAGAGCCACACCTTGAACAGCATTAATGATGCACAAGTCAAAGGTTGCTCTATTTAATTTTGCTCCTTGCACACGCTGAATTAAACACGTACACTATTTAGCCCATTATACTGTCAAACAGTAGTGGAGGCGTGACTACTAGTCTTTTTAAGGAGACGCAGCACAGGTGTACAAATTTACACCTAGGTGCTGTGCGCAGATTCCTTACCGTTGTTATTTGCAGTACAGGAAACTGCGCTCTTGTGTTATCCCTTGGCAATACCCTGTTAGTGCAGGCCGTCTCATGACCTCATTTCATGTTGGCCGGTGCGGTTAACGATGGCCATAAATCCCAGACCCACAGTGGCTTTTCCTAAAGTCACACTGCGGTGCTGGGATTCGTGGCCTTGTGCAGTAAATATGTTCGCCGCTCACACATGTCCTTACACCTGCTTCAGACTGGGCGGCCTCAGCTGATCCCTTATCGCATGCCGCGGCCATGAGGCCGCACAGTCAGAAGAAGGCGGAAGGAGGGGAGTGAAAACAGGGGAACATATGCACTGCTCGTGCCCATCAATCACACCCTCGCAGTCAAAATATATGAGACAACGGGGGGCGTTGTGTCGGGCAGGGGGGACGCACAGGCACAGCCAGCCAACCAATGATGTCAGGAGACGGGCAGCGCTAACAATGGGGGTGCTGCGTGTCATTAAAAAGGAAAGTCACACCTCAGGGACATTGTAATGGTCTGTACTGAGACACATTTTGTACTTGTTGAGTTCCACGTGTGCAAGGAGAAAAAGTCAGCCACCTTGTACAAATGCAGCAGTACTGCTGTACAAGGTGGCTGTTATACATAGAAACACCTGGGGGGGTGGGGGACAGGCTCCCTTCAATTTCAGTTCATGTGCCTGCGTGGCGTTTGCAGGTCACGTTGCAAGCTACACAGCAGGGGAACAGCTGGCGTTGCTGAACCCCACTGACACATTGACTGGTGTTTTTCTCTGTGCAGATTGCATGTCCGGGCAAAAACTAGCGGTGTTAGAGCCCAGGGTCAGCAGGAGGAGGAGGAGAGGAGCAAAGTGTAGGCCGAAGCCTGCACTGGTGGCAGCTTTTGGTCGGTTGTGCCAGCGTGGCTTGTGCTGGACACGATGCCGGCTACACAGCGGGGGAACAGCAGGCGGTGCTGAACCCCACTAACACATTGGCTGGTGTTTTTCTCTGTGCAGCTAGCATGTCCGGGCAGAAACTGGCGTTGTTTGAGCCCAGGGTCAGCAGGAGGAGGAGAGGAGCAAAGTGTAGGCCGAAGCCTGCACTGGTGGCAGCTTTTGTTCTGTTGTGCCAGCGTGGCTTGTGCTGGACACGTTGCCGACTACACGGCAGGGGAACAGCTGGCGGTGCTGAACCCCACTAACACATTGGCTGGTGTTTTTCTCTGTGCAGCTAGCATTTCCGGGCAAAAACTAGCGGTGTTTGAGCCCAGGGTCAGCAGGAGGAGTAGAGGAGCAGAGTGTAGGCCGAAGCCTAGTTGAACCAATTTCAAAGGTTACCTTTAACCCCCCCCTCAGGTGTTGCAAGGTACAAGAGCCACACCTTGAACAGCATTAATGATGCACAAGTCAAAGGTTGCTCTATTTAATTTTGCTCCTTGCACACGCTGAATTAAACACGTACACTATTTAGCCCATTATACTGTCAAACAGTAGTGGAGGCGTGACTACTAGTCTTTTTAAGGAGACGCAGCACAGGTGTACAAATTTACACCTAGGTGCTGTGCGCAGATTCCTTACCGTTGTTATTTGCAGTACAGGAAACTGCGCTCTTGTGTTATCCCTTGGCAATACCCTGTTAGTGCAGGCCGTCTCATGACCTCATTTCATGTTGGCCGGTGCGGTTAACGATGGCCATAAATCCCAGACCCACAGTGGCTTTTCCTAAAGTCACACTGCAGTGCTGGGATTCGTGGCCTTGTGCAGTAAATATGTTCGCCGCTCACACATGTCCTTACACCTGCTTCAGACTGGGCGGCCTCAGCTGATCCCTTATCGCATGCCGCGGCCATGAGGCCGCACAGTCAGAAGAAGGCGGAAGGAGGGGAGTGAAAACAAGGGAACATATGCACTGCTCGTGCCCATCAATCACACCCTCGCAGTCAAAATATATGAGACAACGGGGGGCGTTGTGTCGGGCAGGGGGGACGCACAGGCACAGCCAGCCAACCAATGATGTCAGGAGACGGGCAGCGCTAACAATGGGGGTGCTGCGTGTCATTAAAAAGGAAAGTCACACCTCAGGGACATTGTAATGGTCTGTAATGAGACACATTTTGTACTTGTTGAGTTCCACGTGTGCAAGGAGAAAAAGTCAGCCACCTTGTACAAATGCAGCAGTACTGCTGTACAAGGTGGCTGTTATACATAGAAACACCTGGGGGGGTGGGGGGCAGGCTCCCTTCAATTTCAGTTCATGTGCCTGCGTGGCGTTTGCAGGTCACGTTGCAAGCTACACAGCAGGGGAACAGCTGGCGTTGCTGAACCCCACTGACACATTGACTGGTGTTTTTCTCTGTGCAGATTGCATGTCCGGGCAAAAACTAGCGGTGTTAGAGCCCAGGGTCAGCAGGAGGAGGAGGAGAGGAGCAAAGTGTAGGCCGAAGCCTGCACTGGTGGCAGCTTTTGGTCGGTTGTGCCAGCGTGGCTTGTGCTGGACACGATGCCGGCTACACAGCGGGGGAACAGCAGGCGGTGCTGAACCCCACTAACACATTGGCTGGTGTTTTTCTCTGTGCAGCTAGCATGTCCGGGCAGAAACTGGCGTTGTTTGAGCCCAGGGTCAGCAGGAGGAGGAGAGGAGCAAAGTGTAGGCCGAAGCCTGCACTGGTGGCAGCTTTTGTTCTGTTGTGCCAGCGTGGCTTGTGCTGGACACGTTGCCGACTACACAGCAGGGGAACAGCTGGCGGTGCTGAACCCCACTAACACATTGGCTGGTGTTTTTCTCTGTGCAGCTAGCATTTCCGGGCAAAAACTAGCGGTGTTTGAGCCCAGGGTCAGCAGGAGGAGTAGAGGAGCAGAGTGTAGGCCGAAGCCTAGTTGAACCAATTTCAAAGGTTACCTTTAACCCCCCCCTCAGGTGTTGCAAGGTACAAGAGCCACACCTTGAACAGCATTAATGATGCACAAGTTAAAGGTTGCTCTATTTAATTTTGCTCCTTGCACACGCTGAATTAAACACGTACACTATTTAGCCCATTATACTGTCAAACAGTAGTGGAGGCGTGACTACTAGTCTTTTTAAGGAGACGCAGCACAGGTGTACAAATTTACACCTAGGTGCTGTGCGCAGATTCCTTACCGTTGTTATTTGCAGTACAGGAAACTGCGCTCTTGTGTTATCCCTTGGCAATACCCTGTTAGTGCAGGCCGTCTCATGACCTCATTTCATGTTGGCCGGTGCGGTTAACGATGGCCATAAATCCCAGACCCACAGTGGCTTTTCCTAAAGTCACACTGCAGTGCTGGGATTCGTGGCCTTGTGCAGTAAATATGTTCGCCGCTCACACATGTCCTTACACCTGCTTCAGACTGGGCGGCCTCAGCTGATCCCTTATCGCATGCCGCGGCCATGAGGCCGCACAGTCAGAAGAAGGCGGAAGGAGGGGAGTGAAAACAAGGGAACATATGCACTGCTCGTGCCCATCAATCACACCCTCGCAGTCAAAATATATGAGACAACGGGGGGCGTTGTGTCGGGCAGGGGGGACGCACAGGCACAGCCAGCCAACCAATGATGTCAGGAGACGGGCAGCGCTAACAATGGGGGTGCTGCGTGTCATTAAAAAGGAAAGTCACACCTCAGGGACATTGTAATGGTCTGTAATGAGACACATTTTGTACTTGTTGAGTTCCACGTGTGCAAGGAGAAAAAGTCAGCCACCTTGTACAAATGCAGCAGTACTGCTGTACAAGGTGGCTGTTATACATAGAAACACCTGGGGGGGTGGGGGGCAGGCTCCCTTCAATTTCAGTTCATGTGCCTGCGTGGCGTTTGCAGGTCACGTTGCAAGCTACACAGCAGGGGAACAGCTGGCGTTGCTGAACCCCACTGACACATTGACTGGTGTTTTTCTCTGTGCAGATTGCATGTCCGGGCAAAAACTAGCGGTGTTAGAGCCCAGGGTCAGCAGGAGGAGGAGGAGAGGAGCAAAGTGTAGGCCGAAGCCTGCACTGGTGGCAGCTTTTGGTCGGTTGTGCCAGCGTGGCTTGTGCTGGACACGATGCCGGCTACACAGCGGGGGAACAGCAGGCGGTGCTGAACCCCACTAACACATTGGCTGGTGTTTTTCTCTGTGCAGCTAGCATGTCCGGGCAGAAACTGGCGTTGTTTGAGCCCAGGGTCAGCAGGAGGAGGAGAGGAGCAAAGTGTAGGCCGAAGCCTGCACTGGTGGCAGCTTTTGTTCTGTTGTGCCAGCGTGGCTTGTGCTGGACACGTTGCCGACTACACAGCAGGGGAACAGCTGGCGGTGCTGAACCCCACTAACACATTGGCTGGTGTTTTTCTCTGTGCAGCTAGCATTTCCGGGCAAAAACTAGCGGTGTTTGAGCCCAGGGTCAGCAGGAGGAGTAGAGGAGCAGAGTGTAGGCCGAAGCCTAGTTGAACCAATTTCAAAGGTTACCTTTAACCCCCCCCTCAGGTGTTGCAAGGTACAAGAGCCACACCTTGTGCAGCATTAATGCTGCACAAGTAAAAGGTTGCTCTATTTGTTTTGCTCCTTGCACACGCTGACTAAAACACGTACACTATTTAGCCCATTATACTGTCAAACAGTTGTGGAGGCGTGACTTGTCTTTTTAACGAGACGCAGCACAGGTGTCAAAATTTGCACCTAGGTACTGGGCGCAGATTCCTGAGCGTTGTTATTTGCTGTACAGGAGTCTGCGCTATTGTGATCCCTTGGCCATGCGCTGTGAGCGCTTCCTGTCTTCTGACCTCATTTCATGTCGGCCGTTGCGGTTAGCGATGGACATGAATCCCAGACCCACAGTGTGTTTTTAAAAAATCACACTGCGGTGCTGGGATTCGTGCCCTGGTGCACTAAATATGTTTGCCGCTCACACATGTCCTTACACCTGCTTCAGACTGGGCGGCCTCATCTGATCCCTTATCGCCTGCCGCGGCCATGAGGACACCCAGTCTGAAGAAGGCGGAAGGAGATGAGTGAACACAGGCAAACATATGCACTGCACATGCCCATCAATCACACCCTCGCTGTCCAAAAAAATAAGACACCGAGGGCCGTTGTTTCGAGCAGGGGAGATGCACAGGCGCAGCCAGCTAACCAATGATGTCAAAAGACGGGCAGCGCTAACAAGGGTGGTGCTGCGTGTCATTACAAAGGAAAGTCACACCTCAGGGACATTGTAATGGTCTCTAATGAGACACATTTTGTACGTGTTGAGTTCCACGTGGGCAAGGAGAAAAAGTCAGCCACCTTGTACAAATGCAGCAGTACTGCTGTACAAGGTGGCTGATATACATAGAAACACCTGTGGGTGGGGGGCAGGCTCCCTTCAATTTCAGTTCATGTGCCTGCGTGGCGTTTGCAGGTCACGTTGCAAGCTACACAGCAGGGGAACAGCTGGCGTTGCTGAACCCCACTGACACATTGACTGGTGTTTTTCTCTGTGCAGATTGCATGTCCGGGCAAAAACTAGCGGTGTTAGAGCCCAGGGTCAGCAGGAGGAGGAGGAGAGGAGCAAAGTGTAGGCCGAAGCCTGCACTGGTGGCAGCTTTTGGTCGGTTGTGCCAGCGTGGCTTGTGCTGGACACGATGCCGGCTACACAGCGGGGGAACAGCAGGCGGTGCTGAACCCCACTAACACATTGGCTGGTGTTTTTCTCTGTGCAGCTAGCATTTCCGGGCAAAAACTAGCGGTGTTTGAGCCCAGGGTCAGCAGGAGGAGTAGAGGAGCAGAGTGTAGGCCGAAGCCTAGTTGAACCAATTTCAAAGGTTACCTTTAACCCCCCCCTCAGGTGTTGCAAGGTACAAGAGACACACCTTGTGCAGCATTAATGCTGCACAAGTAAAAGGTTGCTCTATTTGTTTTGCTCCTTGCACACGCTGACTAAAACACGTACACTATTTACCCCATTATACTGTCAAACAGTTGTGGAGGCGTGACTTGTCTTTTTAACGAGACGCAGCACAGGTGTCAAAATTTGCACCTAGGTACTGGGCGCAGATTCCTGAGCGTTGTTATTTGCTGTACAGGAGTCTGCGCTATTGTGATCCCTTGGCCATGCGCTGTGAGCGCTTCCTGTCTTCTGACCTCATTTCATGTCGGCCGTTGCGGTTAGCGATGGACATGAATCCCAGACCCACAGTGTGTTTTCAAAAAATCACACTGCGTGGCTGGGATTCGTGGCCTTGTGCAGTAAATAGGTTTGCCGCTTACACATGTCCTTACACCTGCTCCAGACTGGGCGGCCTCAGCTGATCCCTTATCGCCTACCACGGCCAGGAGGCCGCACAGTCTGAAGAAGGCGGAAGGAGATGAGTTAAGACAGGCGAACATATGCACTGCTCGTGCCCATAAACCACACCCTCGCTGACAAAATAAATATGACAACGAGGGGCGTTGTTTCTAGCAGGGCGGATGCACAGGCGCAGCCAGCTAACCATGATGACAAAAGACGGGAAACGCTACCAAGGGGGGTGCTGCGTATCATTACAAAGGAAAGTCACACCTCAGGGACAGTGGAATGGTCTCAATGAGACACATTTTGTACGTGTTGAGTTCCACGTGGGCAAGGAGAAAAAGTCAGCCACCTTGTACAAATGCAGCAGTACTGCTGTACTAGGTGGCTGTTATACATAGAAACACCTGGGGGGGTGGGGCCAGGTTCCCTTTTAATTTCAGTTCCTGTGCCTGCATGGCGTTTGCAGGTCACGTTGCCGGCTACACAGCAGGGGAACAGCTGGCGTTGCTGAACCCCACTAACACATTGGCTGGTGTTTTTCTCTGTGCAGCTAGCACTTCCGGGCAAAAACTAGCGGTGTTTGAGCCCAGGGTCAGCAGGAGGAGGAGAGGAGCAGAGTGTAGGCCGAAGCCTGCACTGGTGGCAGCTTTTGTTCTGTTGTGCCAGCGTGGCTTGTGCTGGACACGTTGCCGACTACACAGCAGGGGAACAGCTGGCGGTGCTGAACCCCACTGACACATCACCTAGTGTTTTTTTCTGTGTAGACAACACTTCCAGGTGGCAACTGACAGTGTTGAAACCCAGGGAATCAAAGAGGAGCAGAGTGTAGGCCGAAGCCTGCAGTGGAGCAAGTTGAAAGGGAACCTTTAACCCCCCCCCCCAGGCATTTGTTGCTGAAAGAGCCATCTTGTACAGCAGTAATACTGCACATGGAAAATGGTGGCTCCGAAAATTATGCTCCTTGCAAACGCTGAAGTACACACTCATATAATGTGTCCCCTCACACCGTCAAACCATCCCGGAAGTGGGACTTTCCTTTGTAATGTGACACAGCACAGCCGTCATTCCAACCCCCTTGGTGCCGGGCACCACCTCCTCAACGTTGTTTGGTTCTGTCACGGAGCCCGCACTGTAATGTTATCCCTTGGCCATGCACAGTTAGCGGTGCCCGTCTTCTGACATCATGTAGGTGTCAGGCTGGCAGTGCCTGTGCGTCCAAGCTGCCCGAGATCCAACCTTGCAGTGTCATCTAATGTAGTCCCACTGCGGGCCAGGGATCCATGGGCATGCGCAGTGCATATCATCGCCTCTCACTCACCTCCTTCCTGCTTCTTCAGACTGTGCGGCGTCACGGCCGTGGCATGCTATTAGGGATCAGCTGACGCCGCCTAGTCTGAAGAAGCGTGAAGAAGGGGAGTGAGAGGCTAGTATATGCACTGCGAATGGCCATGGATACCAGGCCCACTGTGGGATCACATTAGACGACACTGCGAGGTGTGATTTCGGGCAGCGTGGACGCACAGGCGCAGCCAGGACGACAACAAATGATGTCAGAGGACGGGCAGCGCAAACTGTGCATGGCCAAGGGATAACATAACAGCGCAGGGTCCATGACGGAATCAAACAACGCTAAGGAGGCAGCGCACGGTGCCAAGGGGGTAGCAATGACGGCTGTGCTGCGTCACATTACAAAGGAAAGTCCCACCTCCGGGACGGTTGGACGGTGTGAGGGGACACATTACATGAGTGTGTAGTTCAGCGTTTGCAAGGAGCATAATTTCAAGAGCGACCTTTCCCTTGTGCAGTATTAGTGCTGCACATGGTGGCTCTTTCAGTAACAAACGCCTAGGGGGGGGGGGACAGGTCCCCTTACATTTTAGTTGTGCCAGCGTGGCGGTCGCATGACACGTTGCCGGATACACAGCTGGGGATCAGCTGACGTTACTGAACCCCAATAACAGAGGAGCGACTGTTGACTGTGCACACAGCACTTCCAGGCACCAACTGGCGGTGTTAGAGCCCAGGGACAGCAGGAGGAGCAGATTGGAGGTATTGCCGCACACACAGCTGGGGATCAGCTGACGTTACTGAACCCCAATAACAGAGGAGCGACTGTTGACTGTGCACACAGCACTTCCAGGCACCAACTGGCGGTGTTAGAGCCCAGGGACAGCAGGAGGAGCAGATTGGAGGTATTGCCGCACACACAGCTGGGGATCAGCTGACGTTACTGAACCCCAATAACAGAGGAGCGACTGTTGACTGTGCACACAGCACTTCCAGGCACCAACTGGCGGTGTTAGAGCCCAGGGACAGCAGGAGGAGCAGAGGAACAGAGTGTAGGCCGAAGCCTGATTGGAGCAAGTTGAAAGGAAACCTTTAACCCCCCCCCCCAAGACGTTTGTAGCTGAAAGAGCCATGTTGTGCAGCACTAAGGATGCAAAAGGAAAAGGTTGCTCTTTTAATTATGCTCCTTGCAAACACCGAAGTAAACACTAAAAATGTGTCCCTTTATACCGTTAAACCGTTCCGGAGGTGCGAATTTCCTTCGTAATGGGACACAGCACAGCTGTCATTCCTATCCCCTTGATGCCGTGCGCTGCCTCCTCAGCGTTGTTTTAAGCTGCCACGGAGCCTGCGCTGTTCTGTTAGCCCTTGGCCATGCCCAATTAGCGCTGCCTGTCTTCTGACATAATTTGGTGTCAGGCTGTCAGTGCCTGTGCGTCCACGCTGCTCCAGATCCCACCTCGCAGTCTCATCTAACGTAATCCCACTGCGGGCCTTGGAACCATGGGCATGCACAGTGCATAACCTCGACTCTCACTCCCCTCCTTCCCTCTTCTTCAGACTGTGCGGTGTCACGGCCGTGGCATGCTAGGGATCAGCTGACGGCGCACAGTCTAAAGAAGGCGGAGGGAAATGAGCGAGAGCCCGAGGGGAAGATATGCACTGCGCATGCCCATGGATCCCAGGCCCGCAGTGTGACTCAATCAGAAGACACTGCGAGGCGGGATCTCGGGCACCGCGGCCGCACAGGTGCAGCCAGCCTGACACCAAATTATGTCAGAAGACAGGCAGCGCAAATAGGGCATGCCCAAGGGATAACAGAACAGCGCAGGCTCCGTGACAGCTTAAAACAACGCTG